>NC_091052.1:3125000-3750000 GCF_963966145.1 Tenebrio molitor
CGGCGGGGTCGCCTGGCAACCAGCGTCGCTACGCTCACAGCCGAAATGCCCTACCTGAAAAAGGTGAATTGGACAAATATAGAAAAAATGTTTACGTGTATATTACATGCGTGGAGTAATGGTCAGCCACCAACGTTAATTTATTTCTAAATTTAGAACGAGCTAAATTTTGCATTACACACCTCAATTGCATTTACATAATGTTAATGTTGTAAAAGCTATCGAGGGTTGTACATTTTTAGTTAATTAATGCTCCACGATCATTAATGCAGGGAGGGTAAATTATCCGAATGGAAATTCCTCGAAGGGTTGTACACGTATTTATTCTTTCTATTTGAGTTCCACTAATGATCAGAAGCGTTCTGTTTCGACTTTCTTAGTAGCTACAATTTACGATCCATTTAAATTGAATGGATTTTTATGGCTCACGTATATTCGGAGGATCAAGTTTAAAAGATTCTGTGTTTTGTAAAAGTCATGGTGTTCTCAAATCTAACATATTTTATTTATGTTATCATCGTCGATAATTGTACGTTAGCGATCGTACAAATCTGTTCAAATAATGGCGTCTTTTTCGTAAAGATAATTCAGCTCATCGGATTTATTTATGGTCATAATTTCTTTCTGTCTTATGCATGAGCGACTCATCACCTTCTACCGAAGTGTGGCTGATTGATAGTCAAGTAACAATCAATCCGGTAGGTTAGTATAATTACAAAACCAGTTTTATTGTCAATACATCTATTAAACAAACTCTAAATCGAGATAAGAATTAGTTTGATATTTTTATGCTGTGAGATTGTGACATTTTATTTGAATAAATAACGTTTATTGTCTGATAAGTCCTGGAAAAATTCTATTTCTTGCAGATAATTCCATGGTTAAAAGTAATTTATTATTACGCAACTTTGTTGTTAATCGAAGTCTCCGTTTAATTGATTTAATAAAAACGTGTTTCATTTCCTGGATGAAAATTTTCTTTGGCGTCGTCGTCTTTTAAATGCGAGAGTATGTATGTATGTACTTATGTATGTAATTGCTACTCTGCATTCACCTTGTTTTTTTTGCACAGTTACGTACTTAACTAGTGAATAATTTCAGAAGATAATTACGTCTTTATACTTTTTATATAAATGATAATGATAATGAAATGAAGACATTGTGTGGCGAATCCCCCTGTCAATCAAAAACCAAGATCTGTTTCCTGGTTCACACCTTGCTAACGGACTGGAAAATTGCGCTTAATTTTTAGTCACGATGTAAAATGTGACCTTTCTGGACTTTTCATCCTCTTATTTGCAAAAAGTTTTCCATCAAAGGCCACTTAAAATTCGTTCGAAGTGAAGTGGATAAGTGCCGATGTATACGTGTAATACATAGCCGAGTTATCCTGGTTGTGAGCGGCGATGCGAAGTGGAAAATCCTCGAAATCGCACCGCTGATCCTTATTCAGTACAAGAAAGCAGCAGTTCGATGCGAACGCTTCGTAGTTCGCACACTTGTTGCTTTCATTCTCATTTCTCGAAATCTTTCCATTCACTGCCTCTCGGCACGCGACTAATTATCTTAGACGGGAATTTTATGCCCTTCATTGCTTTATTTCGCCCCGTTTTACCACTACACGAGACCCTGACATCACTGTTTCCAACTGCAGACTTGCTAATGTCGCATGTATCATTAATTAACTTACAACTCTAATTTCAACTTTGAAAATTAAGTCTCAACATCTTCCCGGCAAGGTCTTGTTGTTCCAAAGACAGATAACTAATTACACTACTGGAAGAATCCAAGACCAAGAAGAATGGATTTTAAAAACGTCAACTGATTATTATACCTAAGTAGCAGATATTTTAATTTTATTTTAAGCTTAATATTCCTTTCTATTTTAATTAAAAGAAAAGGGTTGTTCTACAAACTTTTTTCAAATGTATTTTTTTAATTATAATTACCTCGTTAAATTATTATTCTAGCCACTCACATTTTCATGTTCATACACGTAATGAAATGATTGGCCGCAAGGTGTTCTTCGTAAGCAGGTTTTTTTTTTTAAATATGATGCCATGCTGTCTTCTCATTTTTTCAAATTTAATTAAAATAAGGTTTTTCTAATTTTAATGCAGCAGACAGATACATATTACCAAACAGAATTTAAGCTAGGTACAGCTATAGGTTATCAGAAATTGAAGTAAGTTTGTGTAGTGGTTGCAACCCTCGCAATTTATGGAAAGAGTTTCGGGAGGGTCTACAATCGAGGTTTCAAACTTTACACCAGAGCTTGCATTTCAATACAAGGGCATTAGCTTAAGAAACAAAAGTTTCCGAGTCGATTGATTTCTTTGAAGCAGTTGACGGCTGAAGTGTATGACTTCTGTGCTGTTTTAAAACATGAAAAATACGAGCCTCGATATGTAAACAATATTTTCGCTGAAGTTTGGTAATATTTCAAAACGATATTAATAAAAATGAATCTGAAACAAGGTTATCCGGTGAATGAAGATTAAATATGTTGCGAAGAGTTTTTTTGTTAACTTTAAGTGTGCATCGTATAGCACGGTTTTATTGACACCTCGTCTACATGAAGCTGGCACATTATTTAGCACATCTCAAAAGCAGTCGCTACGTCACGTTGGACATAGGTAGGGTGGGTTTGTTTCTGACAGTTGTATAAAATATCAATGTGCAACTAAAAAAAGAAAACGGCTAGGTTTGTAGTGATACGAGTGACGCTCGTCGGATATTAAAAACTTTTCTTTGGTTTTATTGTTTAGACGAAAATTGGGTGATAAATGATGAATGAGTCGATGGGGAACGTTTCTGGGAGTTTGCAAGTATAGAAAGTGGCATGTTCGCTTAATTCTCCTATTATTCAATCATAATCCTTTTCATACAATCCTTTGACATAATGTTGCGTGCTCAGGGTGCAGAAATCGACAATAGAAACGCAGATGTGAAATTCAGTATGAAATGTCCAAAAACAGCGTTACCCGCTCGTTCTTTGTATGCAAAAACCTCCTCTTATATGCATCATTGCATTCAGTTGCTTATGTATCAGATATTCTGGCGTAGAATACGTTATGAGCTATTGTCGGCAACGGGCCTAAACCGTTTATGCAATTTTCTGAAAAAGACTCCTAACATTTTGTCCACTCGGCTGGCAACGGGAAACTTTTTATCGCACCCGTGTATTGGGGACATCAAAAAACTTCAGGAATTTAGATTATGCCACCGCCACACTGCCGATTTAAAAAATTCACGGCCGGTCTGCGCGAAATTCCACAACATTTTTTTATGTTCTAACTTGCTTGTCAACACGAGATATATGGAGTTTTCCATTTAGAATGTGGTTGAGGTCACTCTTGAATGGTTACTCAGAATAATTTTAAATTTATTTCACAAATATTCTCGTAGGTGTTGGTCGTGCTTATAATGACTTTACGTTCTTTGTTCGATCATAACTCACTTTCATATTGGCCTCCGAGTGCAACTCCACTTCCCTATAATAACGTGAAAATTTGTCCAAAAATTTTCAGTCTTGCTCTTGGCGATAATCAATTAAAAAAAATGAAGAAATTATGCTCCGAGGTTTGAAATTAAGAAATCAGACGTGGTGTACTTTTTGTATCCGCATGATTTCATTCGATTTTGAAAGAGAATCTTCTATCAAAGATGTTCGAATGGAATCCCAGAACAAGACATCTCTCGTGTACCGCGTTCGGCTTCTTTTAAATGTGGCCAGAGATCTGACCAATCCTTTTTTCCATTAATTCGTATGGTAGGTAGCATATGTATTCTACATGTGCAAATTCGTACTCCCACGCCAAACAAAAGCCGGTCTTTCGTCTATCGGCCATCTGCAACCGTGACAGGCACTTACAATAGCTGAACCCCTTTTCTCCCACGCTCTCTTCGGAAATCCACATTTCCAACAAAAATCATTCTGTTACACGGACCCAATACAATACCATGCCCCTTTCTTCTCAGATCTTCCACCCCTTCAACCGTGGAATCTCAAACATGAGCGTCACGAAGGTAACAATTTTCTCTGCAGAAGAATCAATTATATAAATAGCAGGTGCACTCGCAAATATGGGTTTTGTGAAATAGTGCAAATGATCACATCTGAGGTACATTTTTCTAACAGTTTAAATAAATGGATATTTGACCGTGGAATTTAAAATAGGTTTCGTACGCATTGCGTGAACGTCTGCTTTGTTTCCTCAATGACATAACCTTCCCGGTTCTGTCGATAATTACTCCACATATCGTTTGTGGATGTGCTAATACTTCGTTTATCACAAGAAACTGATAAAACCGATAAAGTGGGACACGCGTCGCCCCTGTGTTTTATTCCCCCTTTAATTACTGTCGTCACAAATAACACCCTATTTTTGCTTGCATTTTCTTCTAATGTGTTTTACAAGCTCGTGTAGCACCTATGAAGTGGGTACATCATTGTGTGAATATAAATTTTAACATAGTTGCATTCAGAATATGCAATTCGTACGTACGCCACTGACTTAACGACGTGACAATAAAACTTTGCCTGTTGACCCAAATGCACTTCACCAAATTTGCATATGACACTGTTTTTTATTTAATCTTTTATTACCAGCCGGTTCTCATTACCAAAAGTTTGCTCTTCCAAATTGCAGCCAGTGACCGGCAATAAGTACTAGGAACATAATCCGTATCCTGTAGCTTCTTCTAATCCTTATTGCGGCAATACAACATTCTCCGACTGAAAAAGCTAATAAGAGTTATTAAGTGTGAATTTATGAAGGTCGCAAGCGTCTTATTAGGTGTGCTTGATCGTTGACTGTTGGAAATTGAATCTTGCGACAATTAAAACGTTTCTCAGATCTGAATTTTTTAGTTGGGTTAATTGGTTCGGATTGGTTTTAAAAGTGACACCAGACGAGTGGCTCGTTAATAATTTTTTAATCCGTCTGACAATAATCGACGTGTTTTATTGGCTAATTTACTCGGTTGCTTATTCAAGAAATAATGTTATTGCGGCCGTAACTGTGCATACTAAATGAACCGGCATCTTTCAATACTTGTAATCCACGTTTGCGACATTAAAATAAGGTTCGTCTTACCCGTCCAAGTATCAAGTTGGCCGTCATTACCGACTTACGTAATGATTTCATAGATAAAGTGCAGACTTTACGACTTAATGCACTTGATGACCTTGACTTTAATCGCGGTTTTTTGAAAATGTGTAACTGCTTAAGGTAGGTCAGGTCCTGATAGGTAGACCGCCGAATTACGCAGCGATAATAGTCCAATTGTGCAATAAACTGTGCAATAACGATATGCTCGGTGAAAATTGTGAATAAAACATATTTCACATAGAGTTCCGTTCAATGTCGACTGGTTTTTACGGCGTTTTTACTTTATGATTATTCATCGTTATATATCATGCATGTGGCATTTTGTATTTCAAATATTTTTATTAAGCACGTGTTATAGCTTCATTACGGGCTAAATTTAAAAAAAGCGTTCTAGTGGGCGGCGCTGTATGAAATGAAACCTGTATCTTAAAAATTGTGCAAAAAAACAGTTTTTTTCCGTCATCTTTATGAAAGTAAGAATCGTTTAATTAATAATATAGGTGCGCTGGAGCTGAAAGGGTTGTTGCTTTATGTACCTTATTTTTAATATAATTATTTACATTCGTTTAGCTCCAGTGAAAAACATGTTGTCTTGGACGTACTATTTCATCTTTGTGTACGATTATTTGTACGCTCAGTTATTAAAATTTTATAAACAGTTTCAATTAGAAAAAGGGAAATAAGAAGGTCGCACGAGGCAGATATTGCATTAAAGCAGTTTAAAAATACTGAAAAATATGTTTTTCTCTTGAAAGATTGCATTTTTACTATGTCTGCTTTATTGTATTGTAAAATGCAAGCACCGTGCTTGCTGGTATGTTTTGATATTATTTTTGTTTGGTGACCGTTTACCTTCAATAGACGTTAACTCTTTTGAAAACTTGCATTAACGCGTTCGGGACTGGTACACTGCTGTGCAAAAAAATCGCGTACGCCTATTTTGCGCTGTGTTAAATCGGTCTAGATAGGTTTTGACTTTTTATTTGTCAGTGTCAAACAACTATCTCATTTTCTTAATAATAACAAATAAAATAGTGACAATTTGACTGACAATTTATAACCTATTTACAAATATAATGTCAAAATCCACATTTACAAAGCACAAAATACTCGAAAACTTGATTGCTTGATTTTCGTGGTCGCGATTTTTTACATATTTTGGATTGGTCTTTCCGTACCACTTACCGACTGCGCTGGGCTACAGTTATCGCCCAGTTTGTCGCAGTATTTTTAGAAATGCTAATGCATTTTTTGTTTTTGATTAGTTTTTTTTCAATGTACATATCTGGTTCGTCTGCACTAGCGGTACCTAAATTCTGGAGTTTTTAATCGAACGATGTAAATTTTCCGGTTCTTGGTCAGATTTGGTGGATAAAATACAATGCAGCCGTAAAAGGCCGTCTGACAGGTACTAAGTAACACTCGAGGAAAGAAATCAACAGGTTTGTGGGTCGTATCGCGATACAGATACCTGTGTTTTTACGAGCTCGTAACATAATAGCTTCTGGGGGGTTGTAAAACATTTAGTGGTTGGCGCTACCGATTGTTGTGTGTGGCACGTGGATTGTTATGGTAAATTAAGACATTTTCCTCGCAAGCCGTCGAGACCTTATTAAATCCTTCGAGATCTTTCACGACATAATTGGCGTCGTTATTGCACGCAGGTTCTAATGGACTCGTGCGACCTGCTGAAAGGGGTAAATTGCTCCGTCTCGCTCCTTCTCCGTTCTAGAATTGCGATTGCTCGATTTGATTTAAATTAGTTGACCCAATTTCGGATTTATAATTATTAACACGACCAGTTCATGTGATATGATAAAGGAGATACAGTTGCGCAGTTAACAGACAATAAATCTAAACTGACCTCCCACGGCCGTAATACGAGATGGAAGCACACGGTTGGTGCGATGTTAAGATGCAAATTAATCCGGTTAGAGTTAGCTCTTGCACACACGCAGCCTCTCAATTGGAAGTTACGCGGTTGCAATCGAGATAAAATACCAGGATAATTAGTTGGATACATGTAGGCTCTTACGGCCGAGGTGGCTGCCAGGATTTATCTTAACTGCCACCGATTAACGATTTTTTCCTTCGGTTATTGCTTTATGAATATCTTTAAAATTGGCCCCGTTCGATAAACTCCATATGCAGAACTGATTTTACGTTCTGGTTCCAAGGAGATTTAGGATTTCTTGATGTTGGTCATGATTTAAGTCACTTCCTGACCTTGACGTAAGCTACAAACTGCATTTGCTGAGTCATCGTTGAAAAAAGATACTGATATTTTAAGGTGACCGAAATGAAGAAAAAATTAAATTCCACGTTCGAACCCGTAGTTTTTAGACTATTCATAGAAATTCTAACAATTGTTGTAAATTTGGGAATTTTCCACATGATAAAATCACCTGCTGCACGCTACGAGTCATTTTTTTTTTAAATTTTTGCACAAACATTTCAGGTTCAATGTTATTTTGTAGCGGATCACGTGAATACAGTTGTGGGCTTTATTAAAGTACAAACTCTTGGGCTGTGACCGCGGCTACTATTAATTTTATTCATTTTTAACAAGTTTAATGATGTCTCAGTAGTAAAACCATTCGTATTTCGTGCAGCATAATTTAATTAAAAAAATGGATGAATAAAAGCGTGTAATTAATAACAAGTGTGTCAAAATACATAACTTGATGAAGTTGATAAATGCCGAGTTCAACGTTTAAATTATCCTCCTGGACGTGGTTTGTGAGAATTTTTTGTATTTAAAATTTTGGGCAAATGAGTACAATGTGTTTATTTAAAAAAATGAAACCAAAACCTTTCGAACAGTACATACCAACATACACAAAAAATCTGTTTTTAAGTGTGGTTGTTTAATTGTTTGGTGATTTCATCGTAATTTGTCTCTGCAGTCAACGTACATCATGTTGGCAGAACTGTCTGCAGCGAACTAGACTAGAGATGTTATTTGAGATGCAACTTATGATTCACAAGAGTGACGCACAATATACTGGTTGTATTAAGTCTGGGATGATATTGAACTTTGAGCGAATGAACAAGACAGAAAGTGCAGATTAAAATATTAATTTTGCGTAAGATGGTAAAAGCTTGATTTCCTCCGTGGAAGTGTTGGGATAAAAGCAAATAAGTTTTTATTGAATTTTTTTCGGATCTGACACCTACGTGTGTATGAAGTGCTCCATTGAATTCTGTTTGCAACTTTTTAATGTGCAAATTATTGGAATGTGTAAATTTTCTGGGTATACATTTTGAAATGTTTGCTTGTACAAATTTAAATGTGTATTCTGGTGTGCATGAACTGCCAACCTTCAAAGATACAACGCAGTTTCGCCTCTCATCCTGTAATGAATTATTTCACAAAAGCGGGGGTTGTTTGTAAACTGCTTTAAAAAATGACGTACGTACCGATTTCTTCCTTCACCATCATTTTCATACAGCAAAGATCCGATTATTTACAAGCGTCATGCAATTGCATTTACGTGAACATTCACGTGGCGCGGTTTGCAGTTGTAAATATGACGGATGACAGTAGAAACGTGTTCAATATTTACATTTAGACATTTTTGCTATTTGAACGAACATTTTATTGTCAGTTTTAAGTCCTCTGGAAGCCATTTCGGTGAATTTGTTGCACGAGAAAGTTGGTGCCTGTGAAAATGTCGAATGGTACTTTTTTTACAATGTGTGTCGGGCTTCCAGGGAGTGTGGTGATTTGTCAGGTGTCCTGAACTGAAATCAATCACCGTGGGGTGGAGTTCCACACCTCCCACTTTGATATCGTCGAGTATCCAGTCAGTATCAATGCTTTGTCTTGCAGGACGCATGCAGTGCAGATCTTGACATATTGGGTATCTTTCAGCATTTTGTCGTGTTTCAGTTGAATTTATCGGTAGCCAGTCATTTCCACAACTGCGAATAATCATTACTTCTGTTTCACGTTCCTGACGTTATTGAGGGGTCGACTAAAACTTTTGAAAGTTCAAAATTCTTGTTGCATAACTATCGGGTCTTCAAATAAATATATACATATTTAGAGTAGGCCTAGGAGACATTCTAATTCTTTTAACAGTGTAAAGTAATTTTTGTAGGTAACCAATTATTCTCCGGAGTTGCATAGTAAGCTTTTTCCCAATTTCATATTGTCATATTCCGTGGAGGAAGAATAGGGACAATGCACTACAAAAATTACAAATATTTTCTAACCTAATTTTATTTGGTTAAAATGTCAGGCATTTCCTGTCATTTTCTACGCTGGAAAAATCTTGCAAACAATTGAATTTCTATAGGTTGCTCTAAATTTAAATTTATTTAAAGGCCCGTTAGTATGATGATCGGTGAAGTTGCATTTAAAAAAATATATAAAGTTTTAGGAATTAAATTGTTGGATTTTAGTCGATAAATTGTAGATAATGAATAATATAATTTTCTATTTTCCCTGCAAAGGGATACTTCATTACCGTTTTAATGTTAAAGAAATTATTCCAAACAAAAATGATGACATTTACATAGCCCCATATAACTACCTTGTTTTGTGTTGTTCACTCTTAAAATTGCAATGCTGTAAAGTGTATAAGTGTATCTCTACAGTTTCTGTCACTAATTAGTAATTACTGGACATGTTTAATGTGTGCATTTTATATCTTAACACTACGTAAAGAAAGCGTGATATACAACAGTTCATATTTGAAATTAATGGGGGCCAGCAATCGTAATATACTCGGCATCGAATGGAAATTTAATATGCCCGTAATGTATTTTGATTTGCCACGAATTGATTGATTCGCCCATAATAATGTATTTTCAGTTAGGTGGGCATGCATTAAATAGATTTATATAAGCAGGATTACAAATCAATATTAAGCATTATTATCTTTAAATGAAAGTGTCTTCAATTCCAGGCACATAATTTAAATGTGTTTAACAAGGTAATGGCCGTTATTAGGATTAATGTCGTTCAATGTTGCGCTTCTTTGTCTCAACAATAGATGGGCGTTCGAGTCGCGCTCGTTGTCAAGAGTTGTATTTGTCCAGTCGGAATAAATTTTTGTACGAAAAAAAATTAATAATATATTAATGTTGTGTCGGTGGTAGAATTCTAAATCATAACAATTTATAGTAAATTGCTGACAATTTACTTTCGAACACATTTCCGTTTGTTAACCTTCAAATTCCCGTCATTTATTTTACTTAATTGCGTGTGTTTCGACTATAATTGTAAAAAATTGTAGTTTAAGCGTGCATTTATCGACATGAATATAATTTCGAGCACTTGACTAACACCTATTCCGCTCAATCATTTATTACGATTTGTAGAACATTTGGGTTAAGTGAGTTTTAATTTTTAATAATAATTGCCGTATTGTGTGCCCCGATGGAAATGTTCGTTTTTATCAATAAACGGATTTGGTCGGTTACTTATTGTCAGGATTGGACGATATTTTAATGTCAAAGTTGACCGGTTAAACGCGTGCTTCGAGAAATTTTCACCTTTCGCCCAATTATTGACCACATTTCGATCGCGAAATTATTGGTTTTTGATTGTACCGCACCAGATAAGATCGGTCTTCGAAAAGCACAGGTAAAAAGAAATTTGTATGTTAGAAGTTTGTAGTTTTGAGGAAGTACGTGTTCGTGTTTTTCAGTAAATTACGTAAAAGTTGCAAACCACAATGTTTCATAATTTTAATCGTCGAAATTTAGACATTTTGACCTTGGTAATGGATAAAAAATTCCAAAGCAAGTAATTATTTATCTGGTGCATATAAAACAGAATTTGGTTGGCGATGTTCATCATACGTCACAGAAAACGGTTTTGGAATGTTGTGACGTCTGCGGTGTTCGCCTTTTCGAAATTCCAGTAAAGCGACCTCTGCATCCAACTAACTTTCACGAAATTAACTTATATGGCCGAAAAATGTTTCCGGTTTTCCTAGCACGCGTTCTTGTTTCGATCATTTAATATTCAAATTGACAGTAATTAATGACCACCAGTTTGAAAATTTCTAGTCGACCCGTGGGATTCGGAAAAACGACAATACCAGCTTATGTCCTGTTGTAGCTCATTGTTCAGATAGATATGATCGCTAATTATTAATTTAATGATGAATATTTTATGACGCAACCGTTCAATATGCTACGACGTGGGCGTGTTCGCGAAACCGCGATCAGTTTACGAAGCAAATGCCCCTGCAATGGGATCAGATGATAAAATGTTGAATTTATCTTATTGGAAGCCGTAAATGCTTTGAGCCGCTTCATTATCGATAAATTTCATACAAATTTATCCGGTCGATATGCTGCAATTAATGTGTGGGGGGCCAGCGACGTTATAGCGGGAAATGCAATCTTTCCGTTTTTTTTATTTTTGTTCAGAATTATTACTTCATATAGATTCATCCTGTAGGTATAATATTGCGAATCAATTACGGGGGTGCCGTTCGACTGTGAAGTATCTGGTCAATTACCGACCGAGTTTTATAATTGAAATTAAAATACTAAAGCCATTACACGCTTCAAATATAATATCTATCCAATTTCCCATAATATTAATTCACGTGTGAAATTTATTGAGCGCTTCAAAGTGAAATCATTACTTGAGGGCACTCTTCTTTCTCCACGCTGATACGGTATTCCTCGTTTTCATCGCCACCAATTCGGCTGTGGACCAAAATTTCTATGATTTCGACAATGACTCGCAAAAATACAATCGGACCAGATATCAAACGTAAAAGTGATGAATTTTTCGGTAATTTTTACAGTTCCAAGATATTTTTGTATCTACTTAAAATCAAAGCAACATAAGAAAGCCAAATTAAAAGGCCAACAAAAACTGGCCTCGCGAACTATATTATTGCTTATTAACATTTTATTATTTATTAACATAATTATTATGGTTGCAAGTGATTATATAATGTATAATAATTATTATGGGTTGCTTGCATTCGCGGACTGAATCCGACCTAGATATAAACTTAAAATTTTGACATTTTTTATAAATTGGTTCTAAATAAATCTGTTTTAAAACCGGACGTGTAAAATGAAATTTCAAAATATCACAACTAGTGTACTTATATGTATTAAAATTTCAAAATTAAGCTGCTGTCTCCTTTCACGATATGTCTTATCTTATCTTTCAGAAGACAGTTTAATGACGTGTTCACTATTCAGCTTTCATAATTTTTTTGCTCAAACAGTAAAACAAAGAAGTTTAATCGCGTTCATTTTTGATTCAATTTCCAATTTCTTTGACCTACATATTTGTGGAAAATGAAGAATTTTTATTGCTCAACCAAAATTTTAATACAAATGTTATTATGTACCGGGTGGGGCATCGTATACGCGCACGCGAGAAATCGCGACTTCTAATTAAATTAAATTGTCTTCTTATTGGAAATGTTCATTCATAAAATTACCCGATCTTGGCCGTCACTATAGTCATTATAAAAGATGAATTAAATTACATACCTATGTGTAACCACAAAACACCCGAAGATACATCAAAACGATAACCTGTCAAATTAAATTAATTAACACATTGCTTACTGAAAAGGTGAATTTATTCATTATTTATTTTATTCAACTAGCTCTGTTATTATATTTTTTGTAAATTATAATGCATTTCAGTAATTACAGTGGTTTCAATTTATTATGTCCAATTTGCATTTTCTTTATAATGTGTTGAGTAAGATTGATTTCATTACTGAAAATTTACCTGATCAGGCATTATTTGTTAATAGTTCTTGTATTAAGAAATATTTGTTTTATATGTACCTACGTATGTATGTAATTTGTGTGTAAGAGAGATTTCTTTAATATTTTTCTTTTCTTTGCAGGTAAGCTGTCCACATGGTTACTGTTAGTGGCAAGCGGTAAGCTGTACAGTTTAACACACACTAAATATATTTGGTGAAGCCCGATCAATTTCAGAAGCAGACTATGATGAAACCTGTTAAATGATTCGGAAAATTACCGAAACACGATTTAATTGCGCAACTTTTATCTGTGCGTCTGGTTGTCCTCATTCATCGAAGTTTATGTGCTGTATATACACACAATAAATCGATTAAATTAAAATACGTTTTCGGAATCATTTGATATACCTACCTAAGTTTATGAATAGTCAAACATGCATTGTTCTTGAAAAGAATTTTAAGGTTAGGAGA
Source organism: Tenebrio molitor (assembly GCF_963966145.1). Taxonomy (NCBI): domain Eukaryota; kingdom Metazoa; phylum Arthropoda; class Insecta; order Coleoptera; family Tenebrionidae; genus Tenebrio; species Tenebrio molitor. The sequence continues at coordinate 3,138,292 of NC_091052.1, forward strand.
GCGAAATTCTATAATTAGAATCGGTACGTCTTCGATAAATGCTTCATCGTAGCACGGCGGGCGTCGTCGTCCTTCGATAATAATCAGACAAGAGCGAAAAAAATCGTACTCTGCAAAGGTGGATGTCTTATTTGCCTAAAACAGGTATGAAGGACAAAAGTACGTTCGGCATGTGACTGAAGGGGAAAAAAATGGCCAAAAAACGTCCGCGACCATGACCTTGTCCATTAGTGCAGACGCTGCGTGGGCACAACGACACATAAACCTTCGCAGTAACAACACCACGTGATGACTACATTGCTGCAAAATTCGCCAATTAAGTTTTTGCGGATTGCGAATTCAGTTGTCCTAGGTCATAGGAGTCTAGTCACGGTTTGGTAAAGGGTAAAAATAAACCAAACATTTGCGACCTTGAATGAAAGTGACCGCTGCGTCGGGGGGCCCCATCGAGGTGCTATTTTCCATGGTTCCAGCAGGTACGAATCCAAGAAGGAGTGCACCGAACAGCAGATTCGTTAAGATAGCTGCGCACTGCGCGATGCATAAATACATCGCGGATCGTATTTATCATGCTGACTGTCATCTTCTTGTGGGCGCGCTAAGAAATTTATTGCCGAAACTCTCCTGCGTACGACGTCGCGACACACCTCGGCATAATTGGATCGGCCTGTCTCATATCACTGACGCGTGTGTTAATTATTATTAGGTCCTGTTTCGAATTCCGCGCTATTTAATGATGATTTTATGCTAATGGCACCGTTTTATGTTAAAACTGAAGAGTTCAAGGCGCGACAGCCACTACAATGCATGGTAATTAACATCAAAGCGATGCTGGCTCGCCCGGTTTTATTAGGTTATGGTTTGATCCGCTAAGAACCCGATGCAGATGCTGGTGGTCATTTTTAACTTGACGTTTTGCAACAGCAGCTCTGGCAAATTAACTTGTCAACCATGTTTCGAAAATTTATTGTGGATACAGTGTTGTACTAAACTACACCTTTTCTTTTGATGGGGTGCCTGATAGAAAAGCATTTCTGTATACATACCTATATGGAAAAGGTTTTTGATTTTGTCCCTGAAGGTTGAAGCGTTTTATAACCTCTTAACAAGTACATAAATTATTTTTTCCTTTAAGTAAGTTCAAGTTCAAGTTTTAATAAGTTCAGGTTGTGGTTTATTCTACAAAATTAACTTGAAATTTGTAGATAACTAATATTTGAAGTATCAGTTGTTTTTCGAGAATTTGACTACATCAGTTTTTTATCAAAATTTTCAAAATATCAAAAGTTCAAACGAATGCATTAAACGCGACTTGATGTTGCATAATCGCCCAAGAACTCTAACGTACACTTTAACTTCAATAATGAGAGGATTATGATTTGACACCTCCTACTGAGGAAAGTCGCTTATTGCAACAGAGACTACCCGTTACAATAGATTACTTGGAAGACTATATTCGTTAGCGTCCTGTATACAGCGCGCTCCAAAAGTTTCGAATAATGGAAGGATTTTCTTCCCCCTTGACGTCATTGCCAATTTTTTTAAATATCAACCCCTAATGTTTTTGACAGAAAAATTAAAATTGGAGGAAAAAAATCGACTTATCCGATATGATCAACAAAAAAAGAGATAAGAGGCGGCTATGGAAAGCAAAACTTGTGAAAACGTGAGGCGTAGCTTCTGCCATACTAACAGCGGTGATCAAGAGAGATTTTGCCCAAGTTCCAACAAACAATGTTGTGTATGATAAATCATTTCGAAAATAGGCTTCAGGCGTGAATGTTTGTGGTATTAAGTAAAAACCATTTTGTAAAAATAAAATTCATGTCAATATCAAAATTGACAGTTTACACGGCACGTCATCAGAGATTTTGTTTCCCATATCATTCCAAACTTTAGTCGCTCACTATATGTTTGATAAAAATCACGAAATGTAATTGAAATTGATTTTAAAAAATTGCAAAAGGACATACACAATTACATAATATGTACATTTATTTGTTAATTAAAAAATCGATTATTATAAGTATAACTTGTGAGGTCTGCATTTGTTTCGACTTTTTCTAAGACTAAAACTATATTTTTATACCAAATTTGTTTCCTTAAATATCCAAGTCGCAAATAAAAAATAATTGTAAGAGGTGAATTATTAGCAATATTTCAAATTTAATCATCTAAATTACAGAATTAAATTTTTATCAACATGAACAAAGTGAAATATGTATGTAGTTATTTACAAACCGAGTGCGGCAAAAAATATCATGTGAATCATTTTTATTTACATTTTCTGTGCTGAATTTGGATCATATACCTACCTATATTTAATACATACAAGCAATTACTTTTTTTTTAATGTGTACTAGGTGCTCTCACGTGGTCACTTAATATTGATTGCTACATGTGACATGAATATTTCATCTGATTAACGATTACCAAGTCTATACTTTTCGTTCATTTGATTTTTTTCTACATTGCTATTGGTATGTAAATCCAGGTTTTTTAGTTGGAACTGTTTATATGTGAGTTATTATTACGGGGGTTGGAGAATAATTTAGTAAATTACAAGCTTGTTAAAAATATTTGTTTTACTGAGAAATTATGAACAAGGACTTCTCCACGTCTTGTTAACTTCAAACCACGTATGTAATAGTGCTTTACCGTACGTAGCTGTTTTGGGCTTTCGTGTTACATATTTGACGGGTTCAGTGAAAAAGTACACCCAGACAGTCAGTACTGATTGTGGAAGTCGCCGTCTGTCTCGGTCGATCACATTATAAAATATGGAATTAGGTTTTGGATTATATTAAGAAATTTAAAAGTGAACATATCTAAAATAATATTTCATCTCGGTGTTTGACATTAATGGTTCAGAGCTTTCATATCTCATTAAAGAGCAGACAGTTAACTTTCTCATGAAATCTTTAGTTCCTTCATAATTTAATTGGATGACAACTCGTCACCAAATAGTAAAATCCGCCGTCTCCGTCTGGATAACCGCAACGTGCGTTTTCCAAACTTGTGTCAGTTGCATCGATGTATTTTTGGTGGCGGCGAAAAGTTCATCCCAGATACACGTATCTAAATATAATATTTAGCGTCGGAACGTTCGCATAATAAACCACGGAAAAATCCAAAAATTATTATTTTAATATGGTTGCACTCCAATCGCCCACATCAATCCTTGAACCCAATTAATAGTTGAGTGCGACGTCGTTCGCTTCCGATGATTAATTTAAAATTTTAAGCATTCGTTTCAATAGATGTTTGCGCGAAATTTCGTCGCGTAACTAGCGTTCCGGGACCATTTATAAATTCACATTACAATATGATTATGAAGAAATTCCCTGTTAGCGAGATGATGTACAAAAACTGACGAGACAAAATTGATGCTTTTTGGATTATTGTAATTTGCACCTACTCCACGAAATATAAGACGGGAGAAAAGAACAGTATTTCCTTTTGATGGCAAAAATAATTAATAACTTCAGGATGGAGCCGAGGAGAGCTCGCTAATCGATGTTAGTACAATCGCCAGTGATTAATGATGGGCGATTCTCCTCGACGTGTTTTATATCCACGTCTTACACCCCCCGATGCCGTAATCTGACCGCGGATATTAGCATCTTCAACACGTGACGCCACGTGCACCACTGAACTATCCCAATTTCAAACAAAAACGATCCGCTTCGAGTTGACGGCGTACGCTAATTCGGCCGCGGTCAATCTTCAAGACGGAACCACCCTAAAGAGAGAACGCGATGGGTTTATGTGTGGCCGTTTGCTTGGAAAACTAACCGAAATCATTCACATATTTAGCATAACGGCGCGAAACTTCGCCGTCGCCTCTAAGCTGTATATTATGTTTGAAGTATCGTTTGGATTTTAAAGTTTTTAATGCATGTACCCTCCATAAAGACTGACAAATGTATGATCTAGTAGGAGACTCTGTGTTACGGCTCGGGTCATTAAATGTAAGACTGGAAAGTAGTGTGGCCCACACAATATTTTAAGATCAAACACTTGTGGGCACATTTATGTAATCTTCAATTCCTACAGTCCATCAAATGATGTACGAATTTCAGTTGGTTCCTAAAGCCGGCGTCACAAGTTTTGTATCGTTAGCATAACCGCAACGGTATTCGTTTGTGCCCGTGGTGTACACGAAATGAACAAATAATTTTGAGTTATCGTAAAAGGCCACGTTTGATGTAAGATACGGTTGATGTCCGTCTTTCGTAAGATTCTTTGCGGGGTGCACCGCACCAGCAAGGCGAATGGTATTTATTTTGACACTAATTATAACATTACGCTGTGTGCAAGTTATTGACTTGTTACATTAATAAATCCACGTTAATTCGCGCCTTCAAATTGAATTAAATTTTAATCAAATAAGCATCCAATTATCATAACAGTTGTTATGGAAGCAAGTCGCGCGGTTACGAAATGTTGGCAGGAAAAAAATGCCACAGTCATCGACGTAAACCGCACTCGAGACGTACGGAAGAACCGTTGGCATTTCGAAAGAGCGCTGGATCCAGTGTTCCAGTTACACACTTGCGGCGTCCATCTCATAGGTTTACCGGTCCGAAACACCGGAGCTTATAATTATTGCCGGAGTGCGACCTTAACCTGGATCTCACCTCGTGGGGGCGTATCTGAACGGTTCGCCGTCGTTCGGCGCCTTCGCAGCCTTTTGTTCGCCCTCAGACTGCTACAGGCGCCACACAGACTTTAGGTTTCAGATTAATGGATCATTTTTCTTCCCTTCCGAACGACGTAACACCAACCCTTCTCTTTCTGACAGTCGCGATCTCCGGGGCCATGCCTAATCCGGAGAAAGCAAAACTACCTGCTCTTAATAAAGCACTAAGAGGGGCGCAGTTTATGCGGCGGCGCCCTATCTCGTCCATTCCAATCGCGGCGATTTGCAAAGACTCCAAACGGCGATAGTAGTAAAATACACCCAAACTATCCTGTGTTCTTTTCCAACTTTTCTACATAAAAATAAAACTGCCTGGAATAGAACTGATAACCCTGTATCTAATCACATTTAGACGTAACTGACGGGATGGATGGTCCAGGAGCGGGATCTCTCTCTCCCCGCCACACACAAATGCTTCTTTCCAATTTTACCAGACCTCTTTCGTCAAGGTATTGTGCATTGTCGGGACATTGGCGTACCAAGTTTTTCAAGAAATATTTTCCACCCAACTAGAATGAAAAATTGCCAAAATTTATTACATACTAGCCTTTACCCGCGGCTTTCCCGCAAATTTCAGAATGTTTTAAAATTATCTTTCTACTTTCATGTACATACCTATTGTGATAAACGCAGTAATTTCAATATGAAGTTTGTCTTTTTACGAAGAATAATTAAAACTTTACTTTATTTCCAACTCGAAAAAACTGTCTTTTTTTCTTAACAGGGTTGAAAATGGTAGTAGGGGTTGGTTTTTGTAAAATTAAAGTAGACAGTAATTTTCTTCTTGTTTTGAAGATCAAGTGTACAAAATTTCATCAAGATCGGAGTAAAACTGTAGATTTGCATATAAAATATACAAACAGACATTCAATTTTATATATATATATACATTCAATTTTTTTTTGTGTAAGCTCATATTTTCCAAAAATTTGACTTTTGAAACGTACCCATTTACCATCAGTTTTGGTAAGAGTTCGCATAGCGACCCAGTGTAAAATCGTAGCTGTATTTTTAACTGAAAATCACGTTGTAATTTCATAACGCTGAAATGTAAAAATTTACAAAGTGTAAATATTGAAACAACAACATTGTACGTATTTAAACCATTAAATAGAATTTAAATATTTGTCTCAAAAATCACATCAATTAATTTGGGAGTGACAAAATCACAGTCAATACCTATGTTTCTCTTCGGAACTTATCAGTTATCACCTATATAAAAATTATTGTGAAAGTGGTATTTTTAAATCAAATTTTTATTCTTTAAGTGGACAAGTTTAACCTCAACAAGAATAACTAGTTACTGAAACGTGCACAATTTATATTGGCATTTGTTTTTGCTTTATTTTTTAATCCATCACCGTAAATATTTATCAAGGGAATGGAGTATCTAGTGGAATTTAAGAAATCTGACTTTTCTTATTCTCATTTATTCTGCACTCTTTTCGTGGTTTGGCAGGAAGTCTGGAAAGGACGTTCCGTTTCGTAATTTTTCGTCGCTTCTTCAAGATTCAGAGCCGGTGCTTTTTCAACTTTCCGGTGTTGGTTGAAACACCGCCCCACGCGCAACTCCTGCTGCTGCACTCGCTTTTCACCGGTCTTGGATCTTTCCAAAGAAATCGCCGACCATGTTTCACTTCAGAAAAATGATTTATGACGGCGCGGAATTTTTTTACCGCTGCCCGTGCTCTGCGGTTACTCTAGCGGAGCATTCCTCAATCTCTAGATGAGCTTTTACCACAAACGGATTCGGTTGTTTCGTCTGAAAAAATTCTCTCTCGTCTACATAAGCGTTCTGTGTTTGGCACAGCTTGTGACTGGCACCGAGCGGGTTATGAGGCGTTACACAATCGCTACTGATATGTTAATGAGGATGTGTCCAAGTTGAGGCTGCAAGATCTCGCGTTATCCTTGAGAGTCGAGTGTGTGTGCTGAAGAAGGGGCTGGGGCGGCAGCAGCGATTAACCGCGGATTACGAGCAGTGTCAAGTCAAGGTGTCGCTTGCACACATAATTTATCATAAGAGGTGGTTGCTCACGCTAATTATTTATGGTGTACGTTCATGTTCAGGTCTGTGTTAACAGACGTGCCGAAAACGTCGCTTCGTTTATTAGAAATGTGAAAATTTAATTCGGAAATTCGCAGACAACGGTGCTGAACATCGATTACAATGGAAACGTGAATCTAGATAGTAGTAATTTAGCAAATTAGCGGGCTGGAAGGGAGCGGCTCGTTAATTATCCGTTTAGTTTAGCATTCGTAATGCTGGGGAGTAAAGAGTTAATTAGCGATAATGAGTGCATCTCGGATGATGCCGTTTTATGATCGAATTGATTTGTTTCGCACCGAAAGAAAGTCGAGTACTTGAGAGTCCCGTGACGTCATTGCTGCCAATTCTCGCTAACCGAAACGAGGAGAATTACAAGAATGCAACCAGGAGTGGCGAGGTCGAGCGAGGACCGCTAGGAAGGCATAAGCAAGCCACCAAGACCTGTAGGTTGGTATCAATGTAATCGTCTTACTGATCACGTTATGCCGGCACGTGGCGGCCATACGTCACTTCGACCATGATTTCGTACTTGTGCAAATTGTTTTTGATGACGGCAATCAAATTTTACAACTTTTTGATTGACCAAGAAGGCCTTTGAAAATCTTTTCAAGTACTCGTACTACCTACTCGAATTTTACTATTTCACCCATGCTGTTCTTGCCGGTCCTCCTAACACATCCAAGAATGTCATTAGCCCGTTCCAATTAATAATTAAGTGCGTAGATGTAATCTTATAAGTATTCAAAGGTAGATAACCAGTCACATTTTAACGATTTGGCATCCGCCCAAACTATGCGAATGTAACAATAAATATTCACCTGCCATCGACGAACACGCTACGTGCATATAATATAATTTTTTGCCACAACCTATGCGCTTTGAAAATTCATTTATTAAATAAATGTGCGTGCACAGATCGTCGGATATGGTTTTACGAAACTCAATCCGTGTGTGTGTGTAGACGGCATTACCTTAATTAGAACTTGTACGGTCATAATTTATTTATTTAGATGCAAATTGATGCTGGGGCAATTTGCATACGAACATCTTATTTTATCCGTCGCCAGGATGTAGTCGAGGAGTCGTTGATTTTCTCGATGCGGCCGTTTTTATAAAGTCGTGGTATCCACGTCCCCTCGAGTTATTGAAGAGTTTGTATTCTGTGAACGATGGGGATGCCCCAACTGGATACGTCTTCTGAAAAAGTTGGTTCAGGAAAGCGTGACCACACTACGGCTACGGTCTCGGATTGCTTTTCTTGGTGTAGGTCATGTACGGATCGGGTTGTCCTTGAACTCTTGGACCGTATCTGAATCCGTGCAATAATTGTGTTTTGTCAAAAATAACTGAATTTTAATTGTGTTATTATGTCTGGCAGATTTAATTAGAAATTTGCTTTTAACTCGTTCGAATTTAATTAACTCCACAAAGAATTAAAGACTATTGCTACAGTCGAGGGAAGTCGGTGTGTAGGCGCATACGCAGCAATTTTTTCAATTTTTATTCAACTACAAATTTTGCTTCACTCTCTTACCTACTTTTCGGATCTGCTACGTAATCAAAATATCAATAAATAAATCACTAACTGACATGTTGAACGTTAATAGATCGTGAATATTTGCAAGTAATGAGAGTAGGTGCACTTGATCATTCACGTTTGTTCACCTGAATACCCTTGACAATGTCTAACAAACAAATGTGTACATATCAGTGTCACCTGTATGTTGAACCGATCCAACGAAGGGATTGACACTAGCAAAACAAAGTGCCTTAATTTTTTAAACGCCTGTACACCATAACTCTGCAGTTAGTGAGTTAGTTTTGACGATTGACAAACATCAATTTACGACAGTTTCAAACATTTTTTTTCTCGAGTATTTATTTTTTTTATTTCTAAAAAGTATATGTACTTGTTTCGTTCTGTACCTTTTCTTCAAGAAATCGTGCATGTTGGCAATTAACCACACAATATTTTATTCCATCATTCTATCGGGTGTTCATTTAAATTTATCCTCAAAGTAGGCGTTGAAAAGTCGATTGTGAACGCTCCACGGATTACAGATCACTTTAATCTAACCTCACTTTTTGCGTTATTTGTGTTTCTTAATCTACAGACGAACGATTGTTGCACACTTTACCGCAAACTTTGAAGATAAATTTAAATGAACACCTTATACAGTGTGGAATAAAATGATTTATATCTAGTTACCTTTGGAATTTTTGCACATGTAAATTTTCCTGTACCGCTCTACTTTTTTTTTCGAAGTGCCGAACTATTAGTTCTGTCAATAAATGTCATCAATCGAATTGACAATTGTTACAATTTACTAATTTGAATTAACAAACGTTGGTGGCCAGTTTCAACACTAGCTATGACTTGCTTTTGTTAGCTCCTTTTTAATTTCAATCTTAACTTTGCGTTCATATCATCCCTTCGCAATAAATCACATTTGGAATTTGGATATATATTTTGAGGTTAGGCTTTCTTTTTTTTGTAGAGCGGCATTTCGTATTTTTACAAGTATAATGTAAAGGTAACTAGATGTAAATCATTTTATTCCACACTGTACAAATCAATAAATAAAAATTGAAAAATATGTGACGTAAATATATTCGTCATTTTGGATGCCAATTTTCATAATTGTAATGCCCCCGCCTCAATAAACGAATTGTGGGTGTTTACCAACTCTATCCATCGCCTATCCTGATATTGGATGGGCGTCTAAGAATACGTTTTTGTATTGTCAGGTAATTTTATTTTGACATTGCTGACGTGAAATAATTTGGATTTATTGTAAATAGCAAAAGGACGAAGAGATTACTAATCGTATGATCGGAGAAATGACACCAAAGTAACAGGAATCGAGAACAAATCCCAGAACAAAAATAATTTCAGTCCAATTTAGACGTCGCGTGTATATCTCGTCGGTGCATTCTTGCACCGTTCACTTTATCAATTTCTCATGTAACAATTTATAAAAGTACTATGCACAGAGTTGCATGATTTGTGGGCACGTTTATGATGAATCATCAAAGAAAATTCCGATAATTGCATTAATTTTCCACAATAAAAAGCACGTGCTATTGCCTAATTGACCGTAGGTGCAATTAATAGGGATATTAACTCATAGTGGAAGGTAGGTGCGGCGGGTCCCTTCGCGACTGTCAACTGCCGTCGTCGTGTTTTGACCTCATCAGTCATAATGCACGGACCTGACATCCACAATGATGCTCCCTTGTAATCGATAAAACTCGTATTTTTAGTGGCCCCTCGTTCTAATGATTCTTGTCGGAACATCTTTGTACTACTTTTAAAGAAGATTCCACATACGAAAGGAAGAGGATAAAATAAGAACCGATGCATCAGAGGGAAAACGTTGAATTAGCAACGTTGTAACTGAGGGAAGCTCTTGTCCGAATAATGCGGACACGGATGGACTGATCTGTATTTCCCCCAAAGGAAATGTCGGTGGATAATGAATACTAAAGCGTAGACAAGCCGAGGGCACGAAGTTTTCTCTTCGGTGCCGAAATAATAAAATGTACTCGTATTGTCGAAGATGCGCGAGAAAAAAAGTAGTAGGTCGAATGGGTTGAAGGTCCTAAAAATATTGGGCCGTTGGAAGTGAAACGCGCTCCGGTTATTTTTAAAGTTTGCATAATCGCCAGGCCGAGACTGACAATGCTGACCACACCGGTTCCTCATATATGTTTTCGGAAGGAAGCGGTATTGGCTAGGTGATTGTCAATGATAACAGTTTCCCAAAACCTTGAAAGTATTTCGGTGTCGTTGTGGTCACAAACAGATAGAAGTGATAGAAGTGTGGACATGTCTTGACAATATTCTCCTTCGGATGATAGCGATATTGCTTGAGGTTTCCTTTTTACTATCTACATCTTTTTATGCAAACATAAATGCAAAAATTTGAAAAGAATGATCTCCAACTAGGTACGTCAACGAGCGATTTAAACATATTTATAAAGAACCTCGACTTTGCCTCTCACAAAGATGTATCGTGCTCCCTTTGTGTTAATCTCTTTTGATCTCGAATTTTTTTTCTTTTTTCTTTAATACATAAAGAGATGTTCACGTAATTTTATTTAATATCGGTGTCTGGTAAATACTCTGCGCCGCGTAAATAAACGAGGGAAACAATTTTCGAATTATCAAATACTCAACTGCTTTACCCTTTCTGCGGTTGCTTTTGCAAGGTCACAAGAATTTTACCTGCTTCGTGGTCAAAGTTTTTCAACATGTCTTTGTGATGGGTAAAATATGACAGGTAGAAACTTATAATGAGGCATATACGTTACCGATCCGGCTACGTTCGCATATGCGGTTTCTGCAAGTAATGCCAGGCGAGAGTGGAAGTATTTAATTTTTGTGTCGTCGGGGTAGGGGTGAAAGTAATTCTAAGAATAAGAGGGATAGCGAGCCAAGTGAGCTGAATTGGGGCACATTATAACTCCACACGAGAGCGCTGTTACTAAAGGGGACTATGCAGTTCGATACCGAAACCTTGGGGTTAACATGAGTAAAGGGCCATTCCTAGACAGAACTGCGACGCTGTGTCATCTTATAACTCCGGAACATAAAGCAATAGAGCATTTTTGTCCGTACAGAACAAGCTAGAAAATTGTGGATGGAGCTATTTCCGAGGCTCCATTCTGACAATATCTGACATTGGTTATCGGATTAATTCAATAGATATAATGTTGCTCCTCCTAGCAGAAATGTGCAGGCTCTAGGATCTGCCACAAAAGTAAATTAGTCGAGGAATTTCCAGTTATAAGTTCGGAATAGTAATTTATGTTAGATTTATTGTTTCGTGTATTAAACTTGCAAAAGTTTTGTATCTGATAGCAAACGGCGCGGTCATAATTTAACCTTACTACAATTTTTTTCCTCGGGACGATGAATAATCGGATGAATTCGCTGAGTAATTTAATTGATACGAGCTAGAATGAATTGGCTAATAGCCCAGACGTGAATTTTACATATCGCGTGATAAGCATTGTAGTCCTCTTCAATATGCCATTCAATTTAATTTTGAAACAAAGCATCCGAAGCCTTCCACCGGATTGTTAATATTAATTACAAAGTGTCATGCAGCCGTACAAATATTATCATACAGTGCGTTTTACTCATCAAAGTGATTACGGAGACAGTGCATTGCACTGTGACAGCGTACCAGCATCGCATGTGCTGCAACTACCGGCCTCTACGTCAATTACACATTTCACTAACCACTATTACATCTATTTAACCTCTTTAATTGATCTCAATTAGTGATATCTTGTTCGATGCGCTCCTACAAATTATTCATTTCTCGTATGGAAGTTGGGGAGTTCGATTCCGCATTATGTCCCACCGACGCGACCTACTCGTGTGGAGATCTGCAATTTAGACAGTCACGTGTAATTGCTAGTAAAGTGCTTGTTCGTGATTTTTAATGAAAATTTAATTTACAAATAACACGGCGATGCATAGACAAACACAACGGTGTGCAATTAAAATTTAATGTTACCATTTAATGCCATCGGCAGTGACAATACTAGAACAGTGCGATGATTAAACTATAGTTAGTAGATATTTTACTGATTTGCAAATTAAAACTCCACCACCCCCACGTCCATCAACTACGTTTGTCACTCCTCGACTGTACAGCTGAAATTCAGTTTCACATCTAAATTTTATTCCTTCTCAAAATATAACAATAAGGTCTGCAAAAGTTCGAGCACAGTTTTATGCGGTTTTTCGTTTTATTTTATTTTATAAAATAATTTCCATATAATCTGACCATTTCGAAGACCCGACACCGTGTTAAATCCTGAAGGTCACATTGTCTGAAAGTAAATTATTCATGGCATTTATGACAGCGATATTATTTTTTCTGTTTTTAATAGTTTAAATCTGTTGTTCCATACTTTTTTCGTTCACTTTCAAATGCAAGTGTAACATATTGGGAATCTGACGCTAAAAAACGACAAAACCTTTGCTTGTTAACCAGAAAAAATTGTGCACTATATCGCAAAAAACCCCTCAAAATATCGATAATAGTGGGAATCTTGGGATTGCAGTTTCCAGCCGACTCACGGGAAGAAAGCGAAGTTGTGTATTGTTGGCTGCCTAAGTGCAACGTTCTTGGTTTGTTTGCGATTCGACTGGAACTTGGAAAAAATTGAATGAGACACCTCCTTTTAGTAATTTTTTTAAGCCGCTTTGGCTTCCCCGCCTTGACGCGACCTACGTGGCTTCGGTCTGTCCAAATATTTGCAAAATTGACAGAATTAAGTGCGCCCCACGTTTTAATCCGTCCGTAATTCAAATGACTAAATTGCGGTTCAAAAATTAGAGGCGCTCGGTAATCCGGTCTCTTTTATGTTGTCGATGGCATTATTCATTAGAAGCTCGCCCACTCCTGCAAGTAATTAATATAATACTGTGTAAGTAGCTAAAATTGTAAGAATCCACATAGATTAATGAATAATTCATTAAGGCTTTTGACGTACAATGCAAGAACAGAATGTATGAGGGGGGTGATTAATTTCCAACGCGTATGTCGGGATTAAAAGATCAAGTAAGCAGTCAGGGGCAGGCGCCTCGACTTTCAGGCGTCGCCTAGGCGTCTGTTCGCCCACCCTTCGCACCTCCCGCTTCCAAACTCGCACCTTGAACCGGGCGCCAACTGTCAACTATTCACCGAACATTGCTGTATCAATTTTGCCATACTGACTGGGGCGAATTTCATTCCAGACATTTTTATATACGGGAAATTCTTACCGCACCTCAGCGACATAACTGCACAACTATTCCAAAAAGAGCGTGCTCGGGGTCTTAAGAAATTGCGCCACGCATATCTACGCACGTTTTACTCCTCAAATGAGCTACCGGTGTGACACTTTTATTTTAATCGACATTACTCTCGCAAGAATAAAGAAACCGGTGCCGTCGACAGGCCGCATCATCCATAATCAAAATCGACCATTTGCACGGTTTGAATTTGCCGACACAGAACGAGCAATCAGCGGGAATAGCTTGCTTGGATAGTTAGCAAATCGCTGCACCCGCTGAAGATATTTTCAAGAGAGTCTACGGCGAGGAATTACGTTAATGGATTAATCTCTTTAGACGAACACTAGAATATTCGTAAATAATTTCTGCGTAATTGTCTCGCGAAAAGGGGTTTAGTCGTTTCTTTTTGGTTTCTTCTGTTTGAACTGGTTGAAATCGTCGTTGCTTCCTGTTTCACTGAAAACATTGTAAATAATTTCGTGTGGGAATGTATGCAGATTACAGGTGACCGATTACAGTCACTTATCTGTAATCAAGCGGTGATCTACTCATAGCCCCGACATCAAAAGAGCGCGTGAATAATTCGGAGAGAGCAATTACTTTGAAGTTGTTACGAGCGAGCGCAGAAAACTCTGAACTTCTACTTTATTAACTATTTAGCTTTCGCGTGCACGAAAATGTAAGGATTTGGTAATATGATTACGTACGTATTAAAACCATTTAACTTCTTTTTCTGTGGGGCTTCTAAACGCCAAATCTTTACGATTGAACCAGATAACTTTAACGGTTTTATCGGAATTTTTATTAATAATTGAGCATCCAAATAAATGTTGTACTACTCGTCATTATTTTTCCTTAAACTAGTGTTTTTTATTTTCTACTGTAATTTTTTTGAACATATATTTTAGCTTTTTTTTTAATTTGAAATTTAGATTTTCGACTTTATTTATTTAGCCGTCAGATTAGTTTATTGCCAATTCTGAATGCATGGTATCGTGAGCGAAAAAAGTAAAGATGTCAGTTTTTAGTGTTATTTATTGTACGTACTGTCAGTAATTTTCCAGACGCACCTGATATTAATGTAATATTTTCCGTGATTGAATTATAAACACTTTAGTAGTAAGTACTATCGAAAAATGTAAATATGTAAAAGTTTTTAGGAAGTTTTAAAAATCGTTACAAATAACATGTTTCCTACGAAATAAAACAAGTTGATTAATAGGTACCTAGTTTTTCCCATCGAATCGGAATATTTTCCTAAATTTGATTAATAGTTTAACAATAATTATATTGACTCCTAAATGAGATATCAACCACATAACTCACGAAGTTATTAATATTTAATTTAATGGGCGTTTTCGTACTATCGATCGGAAATATAAATCGTAACATTAAAGAAAAAATACACATTTAATTGATAGAAATGGTATATTAATAATGTGTAGATGTTCAAATTAAAAGAATACGTGTCGCAATTCTTTGGTTTGTAAAGTGTAAAGATTATTTTTAAAAGAGTTTTTTCAACAATCGATGAATTATAGGCAAAATCTATTTTTCGAATTATTCTCAGATATAAAATTTATTGTTATTTTAAAAAGTTTTTGCGGGGGCCGTTCGTGAGTTATGTTGTTTTGATATCGAAATCAATATTTAAAATAATTTTTTGGTTCAGATGCTCGTCCAATAATTAATTTATTTTTGACATTGGCATCGCTCTCCTCAGATTCAAATAATATAGAAATCTGGTTGATTTTCTTTTGATCTGAATAGCAGTTGCGATTAGTTTTTTATTTTTCTTTGACTTTACTTTGTATAAAAATCTCGCGCGGATCTGAAACTATTGAACTTTTTAATCATTTTATGGAATTTTTAATTTGTTATAAAATTCTACGTCATTTCGGTGTCTCTGGCGGCGATAAAGTAGCTTATAAAAGTTTGATTGCTACTACGGCTATTTTCATTTATTGCATTCCACCTCGTTTCTTATTATCGCCATTTTTATTACGGCCCGAATTTTTAACCGATAGATTCATATTCGAACTGTGGAGACATTTAAATGTTATATTCTCCCATACTGAGTTATGGACGCATAAAAGTACAACTTAACTTTGATTGGTATCAGTTGGAAGTTTGCGGATTTAATTCGAGCATCCCGGTGGAGTTTTACGGCGAAGATCTGAATATAAAGCACCGCGTCGGAGGGATCGGAATTTGCATAATCATATGTGGGGTTACCTGGACGCGAAGTGGAGGCGCCGGGACGCCAGCGTCGGCCGGAAACCGTCCGATCTCACTTGCCTGACGCGTTTCCGGTCTTCCGGCCGGTGACAAAGGGCCGGCGGTCAGCGGTCAAGCGTCGACTGGACCATTATGTGCTCAGCCGCCCTAGATATTGAGATATGGGAGAGCTTTCTGCCCCCGATGCCACTTAGCTCAGTGGCGGCGCAAAGAGCACAGAAAATAATCGCGCTGTCCGCGTTACTCCCACAGATAAATTCAAACCCGTGTTGATTATTTTAAACGGACAAGAAATTATACTGCAACAAAATATTATTTTCAAATTTGTCCCAGACGTTTTCAAGTCAAATACGCTATCAAGGATAACAACATTTGCAGCCACTCATAATTAACAGCTACTGATTATTAACAAATTAAACATGCTAATTGTGTTATTGCACTTGACAGAGACGAATGGAAATTTTATATCGTTGTCGAACATGGAATGGGTAAATTCATGTTACAAAAGAGATTAACAGTTTCATTTTTAAAGTGTAGTGTAGCAATAAACATTTCGTACATATTCAGGTTTCATAATTCTGCATTTTAATTTCCAATCATCAAAAAAGAAACACAAAAGATTTGAAAACTTCTGGCTTTACTTAGGTCATCCGATATGAACTGTCATGAAAAAACAAATCGAGATGTTTCAACATTTTCAGCAAGATTAAAAATGGGTTTGGTTTGAAAACGGTTCCTATATGAATGAGTTACGGTTACTAACATTTGACCATCCCAGTCCCGTAGGTAATTCACAAATCCAAAGTTAGGATTTGTAAATATAACACTACGTCTGTAATGCGTCACACGTTTTCGTTTTTCACAGCCACTCTTGACCATTTTGGCAGTCTGTATGTCGAAAAGTTTGACATTTGTTATTTCATAAAAATCTGCAAAAGTCCAAAATAAAATGTTTGGTCAGCCGAAAAGTCTAATACAAATATCGTACGATTGGTATTTTACAGCGCTCCAACTAATCGGGCACTCGGCTTCGGCTCGTAAAATATTCCTATCGTATTCTAGTGTAAATAACAACTATTCTGTTCAGCCTGGACATCAGTGTAAAATAATAATTGCAAATGTAGTATGTAATTGTGATCAAAAAATACTATTCCTAGAGTATAATGTTGTAATGTAGTACAATTTTGTCTACCCATTTTAAAATGTTTTTGTGAGAAAACCAGTTCAAATACAGGTGTTCAGAATTTCACAACAGTAGTGAAAAAGGAACAAATTGGTTAATGTAAATGAAAAAATCACATTAAATTTTATGAGTCTAGTGTTTTTGCATTTTATTAAACGTAACAAAAATCAAACCGACCAACTACTAATTAATTCATTTAAAAAATGGTCTGTTCATCCCACCTAATTTGGAAACGTGTTTTACAGTTTAGGAATTGCTCGATAAAATCTGAATTTTTATACAACCAATCGACTTATCGAGTGTCTAAAAATTATAAAAATTAACTATCCGTGTATGAATTTTTTAAAATTTTCATTCTGCTGGTTTTTATATTTTCGCATCACGATACTTTTTCCATTTGTAATTACCGAGGGTGGGTATACTTCAGTATCACACCAATTTCTGCACAAAAAATCTACAGTGTGGAATAAAATTATTTACATCTAGTTACCTTTGGAATTTTTGCAAATGTAAATTTTCCTGTACCGCTCTACTTTTTTTTCGAAGTGCCGAACTATTAGTTCTGTCAATAAATGTCATCAATCGAATTGACAATTGCTACAATTTACTAAATTGAATTAACAAACGTTGGTGGCCACTTTCAACACTAGCTGTGAGTTGCTTTTGTTAGCTCCTTTTTAATTTCAGTCTTAACTTTGCGTTCATATCATCCCTTCGCAATAAATCACATTTGGAATTTGGATATATATTTTGAGGTTAGGCTTTCTTTTTTTTGTAGGGCGGTTGTATTTTTACAAGGGTAATGGTAACTAGATGTAAATCAATTTATTCCACACTGTATAAACAAGCCAGAAATTTTTTCCGGATTTTGCAATTTTTTTTTTCATTTGATGAACGAATTAAGATTACGGGAACGTTTCTGTCCATCGGTCGATACATCGATGTCAGATTTAGCCGAAATGAAAAGGAATAGTTTTAGTGACGTAAGTACGAGTAAATGTCCGGGTCTTCCAGGTGGGGCTTCGCCCACTCGCGGCTCGTCGGCCCGTCCGCCGCTGCTTAGGCGTGCCGTCGCCTCCGTCCCAAGTTTATTCTGTCGCGGGGTCGTTACTGCTCTTTTTTATGGTCCGCGATTTGAATCTTTTCAGATTTTCGATTGGACGCCGTTTCCTGGCATTCTGCAAGGCGCCGCGACTCCTGCGTCCGTATATCACCTCGCAGCTATCTTAGGTGAACTGTCTCGTTAGCGACCGCCGGGCGACATAAATCACTCCGGATAAAAGTGAGGACCTAATGGCCGCAGGTGGGCTATAAACGTTCTCTTCAGATATTCATAATTCATACATTACGTCCTTAACGCTTCACTGAGGGTTTATACTTGCGTAATGAACCGTAGCCGTAGCCCATCGGGGTCACTTTTGAATTCGCACTTTGCGAACTTTAATGTCTTGTTCTTCGATGTCTTATCGTAATAAAATTTTCTAGTAATTTTATTACTGTCTTATCATTCAGTTATGTCTCGTCGATCGCAGTTTTAAAATTTGGGCGGTCACGACCAGTTCATAAAAGTTATCTGGGAATTACTACAATCCAACGGGATAATTCAAGTCAGACCTTATCGCGGTTATCTCACCCTAAATCTTCTTCATCATATATCACGGTACGTCGATTTTTGGGGACCGACAGAATGCTCGTTAGCCTAAATAAAATCGAAATGACAAACGCTTCCCCACTAGTTGTTACTGCAAAGACGGGACACTTAATTGACAAACGATTTTGATCGATAATCTCAAAATGAGAGACCACACATCGAAAATATTGTTTAAAAAGTCTAAACTATGTGACGTTTATTAATCATAAAAAATGTGTACAAAAATGTCCCAGCGTGCATTGTTTTTGGTTCTGAAACAGCAAACATTGTCTTGGTGTATTCTTTTTGAAATGAATCTTATTTCGGAGAAAATTTTACGATGATTCTAATTGTTATCAGAACAAGGACAGGTTAACTTCTCCCGCAAGGGTAAAGAATAAAAATAATCACAGAAGATTTTTCAATAGCATCCGCCTATACGTATGAATTAAATATCATGAACCAGACAAGAAATAAGAACTTTTGATTAGTTCTGCGTTCGTTCCGTTTTAAATTGTTAACGCTTTACAAGGAAGACTTTATTTTTAATCGTGTAACAAATGTAAATTGGGCATCGTTCCGTCGATAAAATCTGCTTAGTATTGTGTAGGTGTCTCATTAGGATGGAATATTGATTGGAGTGTTTCTTTCAGAATTCAATCCGGCACAATTTATCACTCCACAACCGCTTCATGCGTGTACAAAACGAAGGTACCGGAAAATCGTCCTGGTGGATGATTAATCCCGACGCGAAACCAGGGAAATCGGTGCGAAGAAGGGCCGCATCAATGGAAACTAGTAAATTCGAAAAGCGGAGGGGGCGAGTGAAGAAGAAGGTCGAACTTATGAGAAATGGCGCCCTTCCTGACACCACTCCTAGTCCTAGTTCGTCTGTATCGGAGAGCCTGGATTTGTTCCCGGAATCACCGATCCATAGGTAACTGTTTTTCTCGGCCTGTCACCGATCATTTCTCATTCACTTTGCATCATCAGAAATTCCACGCCATTTTCTTTCGACGTCCTTGTATCGATTTTTTATTCGATTCGTTTCCATAAGCGGGCGGCGAGATGGTGAAATGTTGAGATTAAGATTAAGATTTTCGGGTCTGAACATTGCACCTTCTACGTTGCCGGACGTGAAAGTGGTAACAAATTTCTGTGGCCTGGCGCACTCCACATGGCACCACTGATCATAGCATGCCCATCCAAATATCACGACAATCGTGTTAAACATCATTTCCTCCTCAGTGGCGCTGGTTTCCAACTAAGTCCAGACTTCAGACCTCGAGCTTCCTCAAATACGTCCTCTTGCGGTCGATTGTCGCCGATACCAGCGGTAGTAGGTGTCGAACCTGACTGGAGTTCGCCCAGTCAGTACAATTCGACAAATTATAGTCCAGAAATGCCCGGTAACTATTCACCTGATCAGCTTGCAGGAAACCTAGAACAGGGCATGAAACTACAACCAGATGCCTACCTGGGGTGAGCACACGTTGTGCCGTTCTGCTTTAGCTCTTGCACGCTTCGCTTAAAATTGCTACGGTCATCTCTGTCATGATCTTCCATGGTAACTCTCGCTGCTTTACAGGTATATTAATGGACAAACGCCACAGCAGCCGCCACCTCCCTACACGGCACCTTATGAACAATTCCCAGGACGTAGAGAAATAAATTCGTTACATGCCACATCGCCATACGGACTGTCGCAGTGTCCCATACATCGCATTCATTCGTGTTCGTGCATGCAGGTTCAGTGTAAAGTTGAAGTGAGTACCTACCAGAACCACAAATTTAATCATAAAACACCGCTGCGTTTCTTCAAAATGAATTTGGAGAAATTTCAACTCGATCAACCTAGTTAGTTTACAAACAGAAAGATGTTTTGACGATCTGCCAAGCGCGTTTACTACATTGGTTGTAGTACGTATGTACAGGAGGATAGTCAAAGCTATTTTTGTTTGTAGCTGTTAGATTTATATCGCAGCCGATTAACTGTCATATTGTAGCAAGGTCTACGGTTCCACACCATCTCATGCATACATTTTTTGGCCACATTGTAGCAAACACAAATTACTGTCTTCCAGTTTTAAATTGTTCGTGCTGGTTTCTGGCTCAGGACAACAAAATTTTACACCAACAGCTGGTTTATTAACTCTGAACATGTCAGTTTTGCATTTTACAAAATTACAGTATAACTTAGTTACTTCAATGATATGTATTTTTTTTTGAAGTAAGTAGCATTAAAGATATGTTTCAAAGAACATTCCAACACCAAAAGTCCTTCTAACGTCGTAACATAAATATACTACAGATGGTGTGGTATAATATTCTGGTGATGAGGTTATATCGCCCGTTTCAATGAAATCCTGGGCTGAGTAGGCGTTGGAAAAAGTAAACCATTTAGAACAGCGTAAAGTTTGAATTTCCCGCCGTTTGACACGAATGACATTTGTTTATGTTTAATCGGCACATAATTTGAACATGCTCGTTTTCAGCAAAGGGTGCCCTTAGATAATTGCTTCGAGAATAGCAATCGCTAAGTTATTCTATTTTTAATGTAAAACATTGCAAAGAAACAAAAAAAAAGGAAACATTTTTGGCTTTAAATTTTAGGTTAGTTGTCAACAGGCTCCAATTAATCTACGCTTTAAAAAAGCACAACAATTGATGGTTTCCAACGCCTACCCAGCCTAGGATTTCATTTGAATTTGGAGTTTGAGTAATATTTGTCAAATCGGAATTAACGTTATTACCTAAATAATTTTATTCAGTTTGGATAAAATTTTATTTGCATAATTCCCAACTTGAGTATAATGAAAAAAATATATTTGAAAATGAGGTTCTGCAAACAAATTAGAGTGACGTTATTTGTAGTAATCATTTGCGTCCCATAGATGTAAATAAAATTCTTTTACGCGGAAAAGCGCAATCCTTTCATTAATCTATCACCTTTTGACGTTAACGAATTGACAAGAGTTGTCTCTTATCTCTAACGTGATTACTATTAATGCGGTGATTAAATCTTTACATCAGAATCAAGTTAATCCGGTAAAACCTGTTACGACGCATTAAAATGTGAAAGTTGCAAAGTGGCATATCGAAAAAGCGTCATTATGTGTCATCGGTCATTTAATTTTTCGGCATTTTGTGATGGGGGCGAGTCGTGATTTTAGAAATGTTGTTTCAGAGCATGTCGCCGGCAGGAATGTCGCCTTCGTATCCGCATTCAGAGCCGTCTCCAGACCCCTTAAGTAGCCAATATATGATAAACCGGAGCACAATGCCGAGGCCTCCGTCTAGCAGTCCCCCGTTAACGCCACAACCGACCCAGGGAACGCCGTCGACCATGATGGGCCAACTAATGGGAGCTTTAAACAGTAGTACGGTACTAGACGATTTAAACATAAACGTGGAATCGTTTCAAGGCGGTTTCGACTGCAACGTGGAAGAACTGATCAAGCACGAGTTGAGTATGGAAGGAAGCCTCGACTTCAACTTTCCAAACCAACAGCAGTCGGTCGTTCCACAGCCGGAAACGATTTCAGGGATAACCGCCAACCAGGCCAACGCGCCGCCACCTTATTCGACAACGGTAACGACACCATCGTGGGTGCATTAACGAACGCAGTCCTGGTGAGTGACATCCAATTTTATTCCGACGTAATTAAGCCAATGCGTGAAATTTAATTTCTTCTCTTCACTCATGATTATTAATATTTTTTCCGAACGCTGCGCGCTCGGCAACGTCGAACGTTCAACATGAAATAAACAGAATGTTAATTAAACATGATAAATGAACAATTAGTGAGATTGAGGTATTTTTTTAACGAGAGAAAATTAGAATTGCCACTCGACATTAATCAAAGCACCTAGCTCGGTAAAGAAAAAAGACTTGGACGTATTAATGAGTCAACGATTGAGGGATCGGCTCATTCATGTCTGCCGAGGGTAATTTTAATTATTTTCAAAGTTTTAGCGTAACGCCTGGACGAGACATAGTAAACACGATGTTAATTTGCAGTTTTACACTCGGTTAACCTCGACTCAATGGATCAATCAAAACATTGTCAAACATTATAAATTAAACATGAGAAGCTTACGGCTCTACAGCTATCGATTAGAACTTTACTCCAGATCTACTTATGCACCCTAGTTCCCGATGATTAATCCCACATGTGGGATACCTCCTAAAAGTCGCGAAAAAATCAAAATATCTCCAACAGTTTTTTTAATGTAATATATGTACTGTCATTTTTTCTCCCCAGTGTAGGTCACAGCTTAAGATTAAAAAAAAAACAAAACAAAAAGAATCAGTTGCGATTGTTCTGAACATTTTGTTGGGAATTAATTGAAGGGTCAATGTAAACGTGTGGAAAGTGTGAGGTAATTAACACGGATTTATTTACCGGAGCTGACACATTGAAATAATATTATTTTATTGTCCATTAATTTAATAAGCATGGCACATAAACACCGGCAATGAAAATAATTTCGTGCTTGTATTTAATTTTTTGTATGAGCCACAATAGCAATTCTCAACAAATCCATTTATACTTTTTTGTATTTATTTTTATTTGTTGATGGCAACAGTGAATCAATTTTTTTTAGCTTCACCCTAATGAACATAAAAATATAAGAACAAAAAAAAAATGAAAATCAGATTAGAGTACATTTCGTCTTCTTTAGAAAGAGCAATATTAACGGATGTTATTTAGGATCGTGACGTATCAAACATAATAATTAGGTGGATAATAGCAATAGCAAATAGTTAAAAAATGAGTCACCGTTGTAGAACAGTGTTGGAATTTTTTTCAAAAGTGCTAACGAAAAAACCACCGAGATTTCGTCTCCATTCATTGGCAATAAATCAAAATTTGTCGTATCTTAAGTTATGCAACATTGAAATTAATTCGTCACAGGAAGCCGCCCAGCAGGTGTGTAACGTCTCAGTTATTTTTCTTTCGTAAGCGTGACACGCAAGTCGTGTACGTTTTTAATTATTTTCGTTCGGTGATTATTAAAACGGCGCTGTCTGAAAGATTTCCTCGAGTCGTTTTCATTAAATATGCACCGAAATTCCCCCTGAAAAAGCCGGCCTCCACTCCTGAACTCGATAAGCTAAGAGCATTAATTTTCCCGACTTCCTAAACTCTGTCATAAGAATTTCAAAGAAACTTTTTCGCATCTTAGAGGTTACGACTTGTCCTAGACGAGCGGTAATCAAATTTCTATCTGGGAAAATTGAATATAAAATTTAAAGAGCTGACAATTTCGGGCCTCTTGATAAGTTGACAAGTACCCGGGGAAGGCGCATAATTGAGCAGTAAAATGTGTGGCGGCGTTAAAGTTACACGCGTGCGACGGAAATTATTAAAATTTGACAGTCGCCGGCCTGCCACCCTTAATTCACGACAGGGGAAGAAGTTACCTTCGAAGCTCTTCACACAATCACCGTGTATCAAATTAATTTTTACACCAGATTAATTTATCGTTCTGGTTTTAACAGAAATTATCAGATCTGATTGTTCATAAAGATGTCGATACAATTTAATCACTCACAGTTTTCGTTGATTGATTTTTACGAGATCGTTAACCCTTCGGTCCCAGTGAAATTTTTCTATCTGAAAATTAGCGATTGTCCCCTCGCCGCCGCCGCCGCCGAAATATTGTAATCGCGGTGACAAGACTCGCCGGGGACCGATGATGAATGCGCCGTCTCCAAGTCACCGCCGACGATTTGTTTAATGCATATCTAACCGAGATTAATGCGGCTGGGGTGCTCGACTCCGGAGCGGAATCCGGGTGCACCACCGATTGTTCTCCCGTTAGAAAAATCACGTGGTGTGAAGATCCACCACCATAATTCTTGTTCTGAACGCACCGGAGTCCCGTGCATGGTCCACGATCTTCATGAACTTTCTTCCGGTGAAGTAATTCGAATGTGACCTCAAAATGCCACCTCCACCTGCCAAAACCGATACATCACTTCCTCCAAATAAAGACAGCTAATAAAATTTGATAAATGTACTCGCTTCGGTATGCGCTTTTAGTACTTCCGACAGGCCAACACGAGGCGAAAGATACCAGGAATTGTCGATAACCGTACTTGATTGGAAGAGAAACATTTTGACTGAATAAAGGCAGGCAGTGCATCTAATTTGAATTCTGCACTGTGAATATTTATTTGCTACTGGAAAAAGGAATTATAGTGTCGTTTAGATTGGACATCTTTAGCAGTAAATTGGCCACTTGCGTTAATAATATTAAATCTCTCTACTAATCTATATGGTTGCCACATGCGTACCACAAAAAAAAAGTAATTAAATCATATTTAAAATATTCCTACTCATTTAGATAACCAACTAAATCTTTTAATCTGCGATAAAGAAATTTAAAAAATTCCAGAGAAATTTAAGTTTGGCGAGCTTAGTTAATGTACCTAATAATTATAATTTATGATTTTAATGCACTATTTGCCAAAGCTTAAGTTCAAGGGTCCGACCAAGGGTAAATAATTTCCATCCATTTCTTTATACAAAATTTATACACAGGAGCTTTTTAAGGTTTTGGGTTCTATTTAAATATTTTCGTAGGGAGGACCACAGATTAGCGTCAGTGTGCTGTACGATAAATTATAAGAGATAAAAAAAGATTTAGGAATATGTGGCAGTTTCCAATAAGTGATAACGATTTCTAGATAAACCCTATTTTACTAAAAATTAATCGCTCTAATAGATAACGAAGATCAAAGATACAAGTCATTGACCTAGAATCCAGTTCAGTAGTTCGTAAGATCCAGCATAGTTACAATATCTTCTTTGGTATTTAGGATTTTTGAAATAATAAATATCAGCAAATGTTTTTTATTACTTATTTGTGCGAATGCCGTCCATCAGCAGTTACTTAAATCATGCTATTTTCTAATAAATTTTCTTTTTTCTTTTTCACTTTTTTAATGTTATTTGTTGCTCAAGAACTCCCTATGCCCCACATACGTTGAAGGTAGTAGTAATATCAGAGGATAATGATCCCCTAATCTGTAATCATAGATATTATACAATGTGGAATAAAATGATTTACATCTAGTTACCTTTGGAATTTTTGCACATGTAAATTTTCCTGTACCGCTCTACTTTTTTTTTCAAGTACCGAACTATTAGTTCTGTCAATAAATGTCATCAATCGAATTGACAATTGTTACAATTTACTAAATTGAATTAACAAACGTTGGTGGCCACTTTCAACACTAACTATGACTTGCTTTTGTTAGCTCCTTTCTAATTTCAAAATCTTCGCAATAAATCACATTTGGAATTTGGATATATATTTTGAGGTTAGGCTTTCTTTTTTTTGTAGAACGGCATTTCGTATTTTTACAGGGGTAATGCAAAGGTAACTAGATGTAAATCATTTTATCCCACACTGTATGAAACTGCAGGTTGATTTTTGTAGAATTTTAACTGCTTTTAATTGTATTTGGTTAGGTGTATCATTTTGTAAATAAAAATTTTGCTCATTCTTACGCCAATTGCGTGATTTCCGTTTGAAATGTTTTTGGTTTTATTATAAGAACTATGTTCACATAATATTACTACTATTGTGAGACAATTTTTTGAGTGCTTTTCAATTATTTTCATGTGTCTGTAGGTTTTCTTTACACTATCGATTTAGCTACAGATTAATATTTATGGATGTCATGATGAGATGTGTTTTATCACCTGTTTTAGAATCGTGGTAGGAAATTCATTAAAAATTATCATCTGCAGTACTTAAGATAAATCCACCATAATTAATGACATTTCATTTTCTCAACGGGTCAGTGACATTTAGTGAACGACCTGAATAGAGAAAATTTTAACTGTCAACTTGGCCACAGTAAATTAGCTTATAGCTTTCAGCTGGTAAGGGTAGTAGCTATGCTTCAACAGAAAACTGTCATGTTGTCTCGAGTCCTTGAACAAATTAGACGTTAATCAGATTTTCATTAATTAACTTCCACTTCCAACGTCAGCATTTCAGGTTCTCCTTTTTGTCATGAGTAGGAATCGACTATGGTGTTGTAATAAAGTTTTAATCTAATATTTCTAAAAATCTTCCGATAAATGTTCCACTTGCTTTTGTTTGAAATTTACGTATTTGCATCAAGTCTTGAGAGGCATTAATAATTTTAACATGAAAAAACTTAAAATTAATTTTGCTTTCTTGGCGCCTAAAATATTTCTCCACTTGCAAATTGGACGAACTCGGCGACTTTCCATATTCCCCTCTGAAATGTACAATTTGGTATGCACAATAAATCTCATAATGTCATTAGCATTTATAATATCTGGTCTCTTAACTTAGTTTGCACCGTGGTTAATAAAAAGAGCAGAAAGTCATCTCGTCGCGATTTTTCCCTCCGTTAACAATTCTAATTGTTTTATCAACTCGGAGAGTCCTAGGTGGGTCTTTAAACTCGCAAGCCCTTAAAACGTTTCGGTTGTTTATAGTTTCCGAGGAAGTGTAACAAGTTGTTGGCCAGGACAAGCATCTACAGATGGTTCTTGAGCAATACAAACAATGCGGACACAACAAAATCATGCCTGGAAATCGGAGCGAGCAGAGAATTGAACTGAAACAGAACTAACTTGTTGCACGCTTCTGCTTTTGACCATGTAAACAAGCTTTTTGTGTGTCCTAATCATTCGAATTCATTTGGAAATTAGCAAATCCCTCATGTAAATTAAACTGGACCCTTAGATGTGGGCCACCGATACGTATCACAACTTTTCTAGATTTAGCTTGCCCTATTACGTCGCAAATTCCTGAAATTTATTCGCATAACATATTCTAAACTTGAAGAAGTTCAGGGTTAGTCGAATTTTCTGTCATAAATTACGCGACTTCTTGCATAACAAAAAGGACATTTGGCTGTTAAAGCTCCGAAGTACGTTGAGGACAGTTCAATCCGGAATTAAAAACATTGAAATTTATCGTCGTGGTGGAGTGCTCCGGGTATTATGTATCGCTGAATATTGTAAAGTTCTGTGGATGTTGAAATCTTTTGACGATTACGTTGTCGTGTTGTTGCGAAAAGTCCCAGGATCGCCACTAACAAGCGTCTTTTTCAGCTCCTTCCAATCAAAAGAAGACCTTCAATGCAATGCGAGCGCAACAGTATAATGCAATCAATTACAATTGGCGGGCGCTGCCGATAAATTCCCGGAAGATGTCGTTAGAATCTGAAACCGTTCCTCATTTATTGTTGCCGTTCCAATTGGGTGATTGTTCCCATTACTGTAAATTTCCCACCAACAAAATTTGCCGCCGAGTAGAAATTTGGAAGTAAAACTACAAAGTAAAGTGCAAAGTTTAAATGCACGAAATAGGAGATGTCGATGCTAGAGGCACCCCTCTACGGAATAAAAAATGTAGGCCTTGGTGCCATAAATAAAAGAATGCACATAAAAACTTTAATGTAGTATTCAATGAAGTAATAAAATTCTCGCCACAAAAGACAGTATTTTATATCAGATGCAAGAAATAAAATCGATTATTCGGAGGCCATAACACTAGTCACGATGTTCGATACACCCCAACATTTACATGTCTAGACCACAAAGATGTTGATGAAGTTATAAGCATAGGCTTTCCCCCATCATTCACTTTCGCAGCTGAAACATAATCGATAATCCAAAAAAGTGTAATTGTCTGCCGGTCTTTCTCACAAACGAGTCACTTAAGCCGTGTCGCAAGCAGAAGAATTTTCGAAAAACAGTTCTGGAAACGTAAAGATTTCCATTTAAAAATTAAACAAAGTTTCCATCACTTTTCGAGTATCGAGTCTGGTAAACTTTACGAGGACACATAAAAATACAAAATCGTTCACTCATAACATTAAAATGTTAACAGAGGGCGGTGAATATATTTATAATATAATTTACATAATGTACGTTATTGAACTGTTCGGAAATATTTGAAAAGTTTATAAAGCGCGAAGGCCGTCTCCGAGCACTTACAGAGATTAATGTAAAGGCATAAAACCCCGGAAAGACAGATAAATTGATATATAGAGATGCGCACGTAGATTGAGATATATAGCACACGTGACGAGCCGTTCTGTGATCGGTCATCATTCATAATCCTTGGCATGTCCGAGCAGAAACTCTAGAAACGACCATTCAATAATCAATTGGTCACGTCTACTGAGGACGCCTCTCTAAACTTATCATTTCTTTATATTATTCAAGATAGTTACCCTTCACTTGCTCAGCTTGTTTTCATACTCTAACCCGAGAAGGGTTAAATGGAAAAGAATTGACAGTGGCTGGCCCCTTTCCCTATTGGTTCGAATAAGAGCGCCAAATTTAAACGGATGCATTTCGTGAACGTTTTAATTAAAGCCGATCCGCACGACGAAGAAAAATAGCAGCACGTGTACAGTAGGATTAAGTCATCGGGAATTCGTAATTACGGTAAGCTCGTTTTGCATCATTTTCCACGGTCAAGTTTACTTGCTTAAATTTTTTTGACAAGGTAGATAATTAAAAATTAACAGTAATTTATATCTATTAACACTTTGAATAAACACATATTAAAGATTTCGCGGTAAGTAAATGGAAAAAGTAAATAGGTTTAGAATGTAATGTCGAAAACCATATTTTGACACATGTACCTACATGGTCACCGAGTAGGAAATTTTATCAGAATGCTAATGTTCTGAATTTGCGGTATTTGTATTGTGAAGGTGAATTGTTTTGCAAATAAGTCGTGGAAATCTTTTGGATTATAAAATTTTTATTTTATCACTTAATCCTCCCACACATGCACGACTCCAGTCTGGATTCTTCACTTTCCTTTTTGTTATTATTGTTATTTACGATATGTTACTGGCTGCTGACACCCGCAGTAGTCAGTCACAAGATACAGGTATCCACAAAATATGATTTAATTAACTAATTAGCCGACAGAATTTGAAGAATATTGCCAATTATTAATATCATAATTATGTTCTTTTGGAGATTATTTTGCAATAAATTCAAATTCCTGTTATACATACATATGTAATTATGTTATTTGTTAAATGCTGTAACGTAACAGCCGTTAGTTTAAAAAAAAAGCGGATTAAATTTATATCTTACGGACATCGTCTTGAAACATTTGAGAAATTCTTGTGCTCATTCTTCGTCTAGAAAACAGAATAAAATGCCATTTAGGGATGTGCCAGCAGAAAAATGCGAATTAGAAACAATTTTTGTTGTCGTGTTGTATTATGTTTATTTAAATTTTGAAGACGAGAGTTGCATGGGAAAAATTGGGCCTTCTTGAGAGAGCGGCACAAGTGGCGATCTGTCCCCCGCTCGAGTTTACCCTCCGTCTCGTCTAGGGGTATTATCTTAATCGATTCCAGTATGTCAGAGTGTTTAAGAACGGTGGCGTCCTCCCCCCATGCTTACACGTTGACAAAGCTATTTGCGGCCTACATAAATATTGTCCGAGGCCGGTTACATTTTTAATCTCGCTAGTGGTTCTTTTTGTGTGACGTGCATCCACCGTCGGTCGCTCCAGGATCAGTCTGGCCGATTGCCCGAAGAGCGAAGAGCTTTCACTTACTAGGTTGCGGCTCCCACCCCCTTAACCGACGCTGGCGGCGCCATCTTCACTGGCGCCACGGACAGGCCGGCAACCGTCCTTACTTTTTACTACAGTTCGCTTCGACAAAAGAAAGAAAAACTACCCATTATTGCCTACAGTTATCTTAAGAAGCCACAATAAAACTGTCGTTTAAAAAGTAAGGCTGTCATTAATAACAATTGCTCTGTATCAATTTATGTGCGGTCCGAATTAGGTAGCATCGATAAAATCTGCCGATAACTCTGGGACATTTCGCGTTTGCTATAAAAAGATAAAAAAGTTTTAATATTACGGCGGATTACTGCCTCCGGTTGGTTTTATAGGTGCAGGAGCGACGACCGTCGCAACAGATTCGCACAAATTGTTGGTTCATTCACCAACGATTGCCTTCACTTTACGGCCAAATTCGACATTCGAAAATTCATCCAAATTGCACATTTTCAAAAGGATTTGCGACTTTCTGTGTACGTTTTGTGACTTCAATTCTCCACTTAATGACCGTAGCGTTATACAATATTTCTAGCTCGTCCTTTTCCTCTGCAGATTTGTAATTTAGCCGACCATTTGATTTTTTGTTGTTCGGTATCAAATACGTCTAAAACATACGTATTTATTTGTACGATACATTTTATTTAATTGCAGGTAAATTTATTTATTGTAAGTTACTGGGTCAAATTTGTTTACCATATGATTATTGATTTTGACAACTTATAAACAAACCTATTTTAACAGTAATTACATGTTGTGCTTGCGTGGATCACGATGATAATTGACTGTTGAATTTGAAAAATCACAAATACATGTACATTCTACGAGTAGGTTGAGAAAGCACAAAAGATTACAAAAAAAGCACAAAAGATCACAAAAAATATATACGATTGAAATGTTGCTTTGTAACACTATTTTCTGTACATTCGTTTCAAATATTTTTTTTTTCATCTATTTCAACGGAAAAGAAGATTAGGAACATTTGAATATGTACATACATTTCAATGGATACAGAAAATTATTGTAAAAAAGTAAAATGTTTTTTAGAGTTTTCGGATTTAAAAACATATTAGAACACAAAAAATCTGAAAGATACTCTGCGATTATGGCTTACTTTTTTCTTACCTTTCTCTAATCTTTATGCTTTCGCCGCAGGATTCCATAAAGCTGTTTATATAATGTTACGCCTACCAGATCTCTGTTACAAGCGTTCAGTTTTAGGAAATGATTAATTTTTTAAGGTATTTATTTAAATCAGAAATTTTGTAAAGCGTGTTAAGAAACCAAGCAGAGATCCCACAAAGAGTACAACATCCCCGCAACAGTTTAACAATTTTCATTTACGAGTAAATATAAGTAAGGGTTCAAAACGGGCAGCGTAACTGCAAACGTCGCAGTTTTTTTGCTATCACTTATTGTTTTCAACAGGAGTTTTTAATTTGACTCTTTGCCACTGCTAAATAAAACATTTCGTTTTTAATTCATGAAAATCTGTCGGGGTCTCGATGGAATAAACGTTAATCAAATTTCGGAAGTTTTATTTTAAGAGGTATTGAATGCAAATTTATGCAACACCCATTATGGTTAATTTCAAAGTGATGTCTACGGTTTTTAAAACGTTTTTGAAAACCCTTCGTCGTCGAGTGTCGTCGGCATCAAGATGAAAGGACATAAAAGTTGTAATAATTCAAGGTGCGCATTACGAGATAAATCCTTTGTGAAGTAAATACTTTTTGAATTTTCCAGTTCACAGTTTTAATTGTGCGATCGAAAATTAAAAAAAAATCTAGAGGGTCATAATTAATAGGCTTCAGTTGGCAACACGTAAAAATATAATGTCATCAGATGTCATTACATCATTAATTATTGACTATTAAAATTTGCTATTACAATATGTTCACTTTAGAGCAAAAAAATTTCATTGTGCAGTGGTGAGGAAATTCTTTTACAACCGACAGGTCACACATACGAGTATGTAATTCACACCTTTAAGAAAATCAAGATTTCAACGTTCTCAAAATCACTAACCTAACTTTTAAGACTGACATTTGATAATTGAAATCTTAACGAATTGCCAACTGAAATTTTTGGTCACAGCCAACTCAATTTTTTTTTTCGATCTCGCGGTATTTGTCGAGTGAGCGCAGTTGATTGTTTATAGAGATTACGTTCCGTTTGATTTAATTTTTTTTTCATTTTGCATCAATCATGTTTACGCCAAACGTGGGTATACTTGTTGCATGTCTTCGTAATCCTGTTGAAAGCAGCGACCGGAGTAAATAGTCGGTCTAGTAGTAGACTAATTAATGCATTTGTAAATAAAAAATGATTTACGTGGATTAGCAATCATTCATTCGGCGGCGAGATGCGCGTGTTTTTTATGAAGTTTGTCGGACTTTTTACAAAGCAATAAAATTAGTGGTATTTTCTCAGTTCGATACGGTGGCACGCGATGATGCTCCCCGTCTAAAGATCGCAGATTACGATAGAGCTTCTAGCGTGCTTCGGGCTCATTTTTCCGGATTAAGTTGGTAAAGTAGGTGCCGGAATTTAAATAATGCACATTTTGTGCAGGAGCGTTGCCGATTGTCGCTGCAAGATCTATTTTTGTGTGTTTTTTTATAAATTATTTTAATTATGTTTTGTTCTGTTTCAGATTAACGCAAAACGGAAGCTCCTGTGCGAGCAGAGAGTCTAGTTCAAGTTGATAGTCTCACCCCGCCGCCGTTTTATCTGTTGTGCAACCGTTGACAATGTAATCTTGTTATAATGATCTCGTGTTATGCTCATTAATAATTGTTTGTACAGATATATGCTTTTTATGTCTAAAATTTAACATACTTGCAATTTTTTTAAGTTGCATCCAATTCTCGTTTCACTGGTGCCATTTAACATTTAAGTTCATAGATGCCAATTGTTATGGTTAGGGTTTCTGTTCGGAAGCGGTCTAGGTTGGCAGCTCAATATTCTCTGAGACGAAAAAAAACATTTTGTGTTTTCGATTACATAGGAAATTTTTTAAATTTGTAATTTATATCTAAGGCCAGATTTAATTATGATAAATAATGTAATATAAGAGTTAATATAATTAATGAAGCAGCATTGCGAAGTGTTAATATCGTCGACGTTGTAAATAGTGTTAGATTTAGGTGCTTTGCGTACCTTTGTTGAGTTATTTTTATTTTTATTAATTTTTATAATTCATGATCATTTTATTCTCGTCATATCGGTACTGGTCATAAAGTCTACATTTTATTGCCGAATAGGCATTAAGTTCATCGTCATTTTTAGAATAATTTTTTTACTGTAATATTTGTAAAGTGTTTGATGTATGATTGTACTATTAAATCAATGTTTTTGACGCTTATTTTCAATTTTAAAACAATTAGTTCAATTGATTACGTTACGTTACTTTTTCTAAGTTGGAGTAAGTGTTGCGTTGACAATGTTATTTAAGTTACTTACGCCTATAATTGAATATGTATTGATGTGTATAATTTACGAAGAGGCGAAATGTAGATGCAATTTCTTATTAGCTCGGGTCGGTCTTTGTGAACATAGGTCTCATGTACATTTTTCGTTTTCTTTAGGATCGTTGAAAAATTATTTATATTTAGAAATTAATTTCTAGGCATTCTAACGTTTGTATGCGTTAAGACATAGTCAATTATAATTTTTAAAACGCTACATGTCAATTTTCACAATATTGTGTACCTACCTGTGTATGTAAAACACTCAACGCAAAGTGTATATTTTTGGAGTTCGTTTCAACATCAAAATAGATATTGTGCATATCTATGGTTTAGTTTGTCCACAAAACACTGTACTTACCTATGCACGTGCACATGCAGTGAGTGTACAGTGATAGCCGCTATGTCAGGTGCCTCAATTTTCTTTAAATTCGTTAATATATTATTATAAATACTAATTTTAAGAAAATTATTATATGAATATTATAAATTCACATATTGCTGTTTCACAAAAATAAATGAAAAAAGCAAACGAGACTTTCATTTCAATCTCCACCCAACCCAACACTGACCTGAATAATCCATACCCAAAGTAATTGCCTTTTTTTAATCAGCATTTATTCACCGAAGAAATTAATCTTTCATACGAGAACCTCGAACACATCTGACTTCAAGGTACGTGATAGATATTTGTTTGGGAACTGCCGAGTTTTAATTTGTTTCAGTTTTTTATCGGAATCTTATCAAGTTTTTTCGACGTCTTGTCCAGAAAACAAATCGAATCACGTAATCTGGTAAATTGC
Organism: Tenebrio molitor; assembly: GCF_963966145.1. Taxonomy (NCBI): domain Eukaryota; kingdom Metazoa; phylum Arthropoda; class Insecta; order Coleoptera; family Tenebrionidae; genus Tenebrio; species Tenebrio molitor. The sequence goes on from NC_091052.1 coordinate 3,172,765, forward strand.
AGCGGTACGAGATCGGTGATCTTTATTTCCGTTAGTTTTATGTTAGAGAGTTTTCTGTTTTAAGAACATTAATAAACATTCGTATTTTGTGAGAAAAAGTTAGTGCCGGGGTGTGCTGCGTGATTGAACTTGCTGTTTTGATACAAATAAGTACACTTCTTTGCAAAATAAACCCACCGTAAATGGCAAAATTAGTTTTCCCATTATCTTCAACCATCTAACAAGTAATCATGTCTTGAAATTATTCAGTAAACCGTGAGTTTCCTAAATCACGAGTTGTGTTTGAGACACAAAACATTTTGTTTACCATTGTCAAAAATTAACTCCCAAAACACTAAAAATATGACATTATAAGTTACTAGTTTTTTACTCATGGACGTTCTTTTCATCTTAAAAATGTGTAAAAAGTTTGGTTTTTTAATATAAAGAATGTGACAGAAACGACACTTGTTCAACATCTCAGTTCAAATATTTTATGTAGATCCAGTGATTTTACCAATTTATTGTTCCTTAATATTCAGAATAGCAAGATAAAATTGAGTGAACTGGCCTGTCGTAGGAAACCTGAAGAATTTTTTGCAGTTTTTATTAATTTACTTTGATTGTTTTTGTTGAAAAGAAAAAGCTTTAATTTCAAAAACGTACTTAAAGAGTAATTATGGAGTTTGTCAAAATTAGTATTACTTCGCTGATTTAAATTCAGTACCATTTTTTTATTGAAGAATTTTTTGTGATAATTTCGATGTAAAATCAGAATTTTACTGCCACCCTATTTCACCTTTAAAAATTGACATCTCTATCTAATTTATTTATTTAGGGAAGTCCAGATCACATCAGGAAACAGAAAGGAGTGGAAAAGTAAAATTAACCTGTTGGAGTAGGTTCTTTTTGAAAAGCATTATTCCAAATTTTTGGCGAACACTTCCTAGTGTTACCACCGGCCCCCTGGAGCGGTCGAACTGTCAAGTCCATCTTCGGGGCCGGTGTCGAGATTTGTTGACCGATGCCGTTTTAACGCCGGGGTAGCAAATGCACCCCGTCGAAGAAGATAGCCGTTTTGCAATCCAGCCGGTTTACCCGGACCGCCAGGCCCTTTGTGCAGAAGGAGAGGAGCACGGAAAAAAACAACCTTCTCGTCTTAGAGCAGGTAGAGAAGTGGCCAGTGGCCGTGCCGTTTCCGGCCGGCGTCGACTATTTTTAGAAAGTTGGGACCAAACGCGACAAAAGAACGAGCGGGGGTGGTTTTGGACCACCCAAACAGCCCACGGGTTTTCACGGGTAACACACTCTCCCCCTCCGGAGGCCCAACTTTCATAATCGTTGACGCCGGCTTCAGCCCTCACCTTTTGTCTTTATTCAAATAACACAAAAAAAGGACACATAAAACGACACAAAAAAAAGATGGAAAAAATGAAACAAAGATTTAAAGTACAACTAAAATTAAAAAATGGCACAAGATGGTGGTGCCGAGCGCGTCTCGGTGTCGCCGAACACTATGACCTGTAGGTCCGGGACATTGTGGGCTTCGCGGTGCGCCGTCTTCGATGGTGGTGGAGCCTGTCACGAGCTGCAGGGGTCCGACTTCTCAGCGGGTCCCTCTGAATCCCGGGAAGCCGGAACTGGCCTGGTGGACGACCTCCTCGATGGCGTTTGGGCGAGGATGCGGGAAGCGCAGCGACAGAGTTGCTCATTATCGGGCCCCCGGTCGTCGCCTCGGTGCACTAGTTGAGGGGCTGTCGCACGGCCCGGACGGCATCGCCACTCGGAAAACGACACGTTCCGCGAAACACGCACAAAACCGTTGTTGGGGACGCGCACAAAAGGGGACGCGCACAAAAGGGGACACACACACCTGTCTCTGGCACGCCGGAGTCGATGTCCATGGGCGCTGTGGGCTCCAACCGTTGGCTCCTTGGGGCGGACGTGGGACCCTCGGTGGCGGCTGTGGTGGCTCGGGGACTCAGCGGCCCCGGGGTGACGTCCTAGCGGGGACGACCGACGGCTGGGAACGGCGGCGTCCTCACGGTTCCTCTTCCGACGTGCAGGCTGGTGGTGGAGGAACCGGGTGTCTCGACGGTCGACCTTTGACACGCCAGCACCGAGAACTGTCTGGGCTGGCCGTCGGACTTGAAGGCCTGACCGGAGACGGAGTCGAACGGGCCCTGGGGTTCAACTCACCATCCTCTGGCTCCTTGGTGGTGTAGGTGTGACTCCTCTCCCTCCGGGCGACTAGCTTGACGATCCGGCCGAGTCCTGGACACGATGGGCAGCTGACTGGGTCGACGATGAACAGCGGCTGACCCACGACTTCTTCTTCACGTCTGGCTCTTGTTGATGGACGGGACGGCTTCCTGCTGCCATCCGGGACGTTGGCATCGGTCGGGGATTTGGGCTCTCCGACGCCTTGTCGGAGGAGAGCCCCACGTTGGGCGCCATTATGTTACCACCGGCCCCCTGGAGCGGTCGAACTGTCAAGTCCATCTTCGGGGCCGGTGTCGAGATTTGTTGACCGATGCCGTTTTAACGCCGGGGTAGCAAATGCACCCCGTCGAAGAAGATAGCCGTTTTGCAATCCAGCCGGTTTACCCGGACCGCCAGGCCCTTTGTGCAGAAGGAGAGGAGCACGGAAAAAAACAACCTTCTCGTCTTAGAGCAGGTAGAGAAGTGGCCAGTGGCCGTGCCGTTTCCGGCCGGCGTCGACTATTTTTAGAAAGTTGGGACCAAACGCGACAAAAGAACGAGCGGGGGTGGTTTTGGACCACCCAAACAGCCCACGGGTTTTCACGGGTAACACTAGTAAATAAATGTAAATGCTTTCATAATAATCATTTAGTGTTTTACTTGAGTTATCACATGCTTAAAATAATTTGTACGTGCCCTCTCGTAAAAAAAAAGAGAGTGTGTCGTAAAGACGCACGAAACTTTTGTATTACAGGGAAATCAGAATATTGTAAATTATCACTGATAGGTGCAAGAGGAGGTGGCTGAGCCGAGGTGCTAGTTGCTGGTTCATTGTCTTTATTATTTACACCGTTTTTTTCACATTCTGAACTGTCACTTCACTCGCACGTTTTCTTTTCACATTCTGAACTGTCACTTCATTCGTACGTTTTCTCTCACGCCACGCTCTTGTTCTTTCTGCGCCTAACTTAGGCATATTTACAACAAAATTGTATATTTTAACGATAACACTAAACAATATCGAAATGGGTAACTCATTGTTCATTTTTAAGCCTCCAAATTAAAAGAGAGGACATTATCGATAAATCCCGTGAGTGTGACAAAGACAGAAGTATACACAATTTTAAGGGATGTTTGTATCGTGTCAAACAGATTAACTTACATAGACTCCAAATTAAGTGAGATGGAAATATTGGCGCAACCGTTGTGCGAGACAGTGTTTACCCCCACCACTTTTCGTCACACAAAAAGGTTGCCGATCGGAATTTCAAACCCCTCCCATAAAAAGTTTCACTTCAAAAAAATCGAAATTTTGACTCATTTGGAATTTTTAGACAAGGGCAGCCATCACTGTGGGTACGGTCCTGCTTTAACCATTAGGGGTTCTCCTCACGCATCCACTCCGGGCATCTAGTATTAACGAAAGAGCTGGGGTAGCTCCGAATTCTGTGGCCCGGAGTTGTTTTGACTGTTACCAGTTTATTAGATTAATTTTTAAAAGAACTGGATTTCAGAAATTAATTATTATAACTGAATTTATCAGATACTTAATTAGTTTAAATAAACTGCACACTCTTCTTAAAGAGTTTTGTTTGCATTTGGAAATTTAATCAAATCACAGTCCACATTCTTAAAGTTATTAAATAGACTTGAGTTTCCCAAATCGCGAATATTGTTAGACACACAAGAAATTATTTTTACCATCGCTAAAAATAAATTAGCTTCCAAAAAGTCAGTACAAATATCACATTGTAAATCGATCAGTTTTAGTCTTGAACTCTTATAAAATATATAGTTTGACAAAAACGACGCTTGGTCAACATTTCAATTCAAATATTTTATGTAGATTAAGTGTTTCTGAACTGTTTTTGTCAATTTTTTGTTCTTTAATGTTCACAATAGCAAGATGAAATTGAGTGAACTGACCTGTTATAGGAAACCTGAAAAATTGTATGCAGTTTTTATTTTGTACGAAATGACCTTAACCTCCGACTTTCAAACGAGGGAACATTTTCAGATAACTGTATACAATTTTAAATGTATAATCCGAAAAGACCATTAAGAGTAGCAAATTTATCCTGCAAATAATTTCTTAGATATATTCAATAATAAATTATAAAGCAAGAAATAATTATCAAGTTTTTTGATAAGGGAGTCCTGTTGTATTCAGAATCCAGAAATGGGAAGTTATGGTTAACAAAAAAGATTAAAGACTCAATTATTCAAAAAACAAATCAGAATTTAACATTGGCTCTTAGCGCAATTTATTATTACCAGTTAGATATTTTTTCCTCTGTGAAAATAGATTTTTTTGTCTTTTTAAAGAGTGCCAAGCAAGGATTTTTATTTTTTTAATATATTTTTTTGTACCGGAGCAGCGAACGTGACTTAAAAACAGTATGTTTTGAAATCGCCAAGATCGTAAGTCTTCAGCCTGTGGAAGAAAAATCGCGTCAAGTTTTTTAGTGAAAACGCTCCCGTCGAAAATATGTGCGTTTCGCGGCGCGAGAATGTTAATTAAATTAATCATCTGTTTTTGCGGGAATATTCCGGATCAGCGATCTTAAATATTGTGGATAAATCACTTTACTTTATGAACGACTGGTAAAAAAATTCCGCAAGTTTTCAATTAGCCGATTAATTAAACGACGCGGAGCTTTCGGCTAATGTCCGCGTTAATTCTTTTCAGTGCTCAGCATCCGTTACTGAACCGGGAACAAAGCCTCCGCCCGCCATTGTACCGGAAGTGACGCTGACTGATGATTCCCGGCAAGCAGTTTGAAAAGAATTACGCTCAAAGAATAAGCAGATGGATGGATCTCCGATGGGTGCAATAGTGCTTCTGCAGCAGCCTTTTTGCAAGCCAGGAAAGACGATGAAATATTGTACTCTTGTATCTACGCTAATGGCGCGTTTGCTTCAGATTTATATATCGCTTCAGATTTCAGATTTAAAATCAATTTCAAATAGTATTGTGAAGATCGCCCCGCGCCTTCTCCCGCAACTCTTTCGGGAATAACTCTTCGATCCGGAAAAAATTCGACTGTCCCTCTAAGAGGCCACTCCATCAAACGTATCAATAAACGGTTAAGGAGGAAACGTAAAGAGGACGCCCAAGTTTATAATAAACGACGATAGTTCTCGCGACCAATAGAAATATAATAAAACGTTAGATTTGACAAAACGGTCTTAAACTACCGATATTTCAGGTCGCAGTCTCCTCGATATGAAACTTTTCGCATGGTCGACGCTTCTATTTTAGTTTATCAGCTTCGATCGCCACATCGAGTTTAATCTTTCTGAACAATTTTAGAAGAAATTTAATTCAAGGTAGTCGAGATTGTAGAGTGCTGGATTTCGTGGTCGGACGATATGGAAATTGAGTTTGAAGGATTTCTTAATTAAATTTGTCTCGCATAATTCTCTATTTTTTCTCGACTCTTTCCGGCCGTTAGTCTCCCTTTCTTTTCCTTTTATTTCAAAAGTAACTTCTCTTGACTCCAACTTCTCGCCTGTAATGACGAATTGCATCAGCATAACGAGTTTGCCAAGAAAATTATTAAACAGCCGACTAGTTATCAGATAGTTCTTAATCAGTTCGCCACTCGGACGCATTTTCCGACATTCTAAAAATCTATCGATTTATCAATCTTATTTTTACCTCTACTATGTTCTACCAAAAAGCTTTTACCTGTGAAAATAGACGCAGCTATAAATTTGTAAAAGTTACAAAAACTTTCCATACAAATACTTCAAAGTTTGTCCTTCCAAATCTTGCTTGTCCTCGACGTCCATTTGGAAAAATACTAACAATAGGCACATCTAATAAAGCTGGCCCATGATTCTGGATCATAACTGATTCGGAGCTGGTATTTATGTGTTTTTGTAAAAGGAAACTACAGCGGAATGAATTGCAAATTTATTTTTATGTACCTAAGTATGTAAGTTACAAGATTTCCTGAATGAATTTTATATTTCGTTGCCTTGCTTACGTCGCGGTGTCTTAAAAGTACTCTTTAGAGCTTTACATTATTCATGCGTAAAAATTACAAGTTTATTTCGAGATTTTATCCTCCCCATTCTGCCCGTTTGTCATCGTATCGACGTTATAAATTTTCAATTAACCCAAATCCTGTACCGACGTTGTATTTATTAACGAAAAGAAAAAGTATATTACGGCGGGTGGCGTTTAGTGCACAGCATTATTTTAATAATTTTAAATGAGACAGCATTCGAAACAATTTAATGAAGTAAAGAGCTGCATCTTAATTCGTCGCTTTTCTCTCACAACTTTTTCTCATTTTGCTACATTTTCTGCTTTTAATGTAAAAATATTAAAGTTTGACTTGTGCAACTCTAAATGAAATTGAGTCTGTCGCCGACTTCGTCAAAACTCAGAACTTTTAATCTAGCACCTTTTCAAATAGAAAGGACCTTACCACAAATCAAGGCGTAAAAGGAATAAGTTTTGAAATTATACGAATTCAGCAATTCCACTTTTTAACTGAATTTAATTTGATTTCTGGTGACACAGTCACACATATTCATATTATGTAAATTACACATATCTGGTAATTAATCAGAAGCCAGTTTTTACAATTAATTATCTACAAGGTGTTACTTCGTACGTCAATGCTTATAGTGTATTTATTAATTAATCCTAATTAATTTTTTTCACAGATAGACAGGTAGACTTTATAATTAAGTCTATCTATTCACAAGATTACGTTGATATTATCAAATTATATTTGTTTATAAATAAAATAATTCCGTCATGCATTAACTTCTGTAAGCCGATTGATTTTCAGTACTATTAATATTTACTCACAAAAATAAACAAGCAACATTGCTCCTGGATTTACGCAAAAAAAAACACTTGAAATTACTGTCATTATTATCATGTGAGTTTATTGAGTTTTCATTACAAATCCAACAAGGAATTATTGTTGTTTTTTTTTTATTTACCAATCTCGTGTGCTGTTCATTTTTGTAAATTACCAGTAATTTGATGTTTGTTTAAACATTGATAAAAGCTCAGAAATCATGTTATGAAATAAAATTTAAAAGTGACTTTAGATTTTTTTTAAATCCAGGGTTTGTAAGGGATAATTTTACGGAGTATTTACTCTGTTGACATGAAAATTGATTTTAAAAAAACCCAATGAAACAAGAACGCGAGCATTTTATAAAACAGAAAGACGCGAAAAGTTCTCTGTAACAATTCGTCCTGGAAAGCTTTAAGCTCGCCGGACGCAGAAATCTTCTTAGCTGTACCGTAAGTGTGACTTTCGCACAACCGATGGCGCTGATCGTCTATTTCTTGGTAAAACGATGCTGCGCAACAGGGTTTGGGGTATTATCCTTATTTTCAGGGTAGTCCTGTTTAGTCCTGTCGGGAATATTTTACGGTTCGGTCAGAATTTTGTCGGCAGATCCTCAGACTCATACTTGAAACTTAGTGTAAAGAATTCTGACAGAAATTTGATGGTGAGTTGAGAGTCGCCGTTCTTAGAAATTATGTCTTTTAATGGAAAAGCCAAACATCGACACATCCACAAAATAATATTTAAACAGAAATATCAGAGAACCTGAAATGAATTGAATTTGTTTTTTCTTTGGTAACTTACTTTTCCCGAAAAGTGAGTTCTTCTTCTTCTTTTTTAAGCAATCAAATGTGTTTTCTGCTCGGCTTAACTTTTTTGTGCAAATAAAGGGGGATTTTATTTCTTTTGCCGGTGAAGATTTGTTGTGGAATGATACTTGCGCTTCTGCTGTCCTGGAGGAATGATGGTTTTGATGCTTGCATAAATGCTATTGCACACCGGTACTTTTTGAAACAGTTGTTTTCTTCTTTCCAATACGTCATTGTGACGTTTTTGTAATAATGTTAATTGAAATGGACTAGATTTGGAATGTCTTGGTATCATCAGTTCCACTTGACAGAAAAATTGTCTAATAATACCTACAAATGAAATGGGAGAACTGATAATAACGTGAAGCGCTTGATTAATTTCAGACAAAGATTTATTAAGCAACTTTCTTTTTGACAGGAACTTATTTTAATTACAAAAGTATTACAATCTGGATTTAACCGGATTTTGTGTCTCCATTGTTGGATATACATATTTGCAGGTGGCTGGAACATTACCAGAATTTGTTGAAAAGCAATTTGCGTAAAATAAATGTTCTTCGAAGACAATTTATTTCACAATCTTTTTTGATGTTTGACGAATACTTTTTCACTTCCTTAAACGAAGCTGATTATATGCTACGATACAAAGCAACATGTTGAGAAACGAATCAGCTTGCAAGCAACAGCGAAAATTAAAAAGCTTCTGAAACTGAAATCGGATTAGGTTTCGGTAATTTCGTCTGTATTTTCTTACATTTTTTAATTGGATCGTTTAATCGGCAAAACATGCCTACGGGGCAGAATGTGGGAAGAAACGAAGCTGATAAACCGATATGTTTACCGAAATTTCGAATTTTAATAAGTTCAAATAACCTTTCGGAAAATTAATTACGAATCAACGAATCATATCTGACCGTTAGATTATTTGCACAAGATTTACACTTGGATTTTGTGAAATAACAGGAGTTCAAATCCGGGTGAAATATCAAATATCAAGAAGCGACAGTAATTTGCGACATTTAGTTATTGCACTGTTACCCAACGAAAATTAATAATGTACTTGTTGCAAAACGTCGAAACCGACATTGGGTAAACATTCGTGGACGAATTATAATTTCAAATGACTCGTAAAGTTGTATAAAATAGAATTTTATTTTTTATGTCGGTGCTCGAGTATTAAAAGAGCAATCCGTATTTGACTTAACAATATAACGTTTAAATTTAATTAAACCTTAACCCCAATAAATTATCCAATAGAAAGTTAACCAACTCGACGTATTTGCAAAGTTGCACAAATTAAATTAAAGATTTCACAGGCTTTGTGGATCTTGCTGATTTTACATTAAATGCGGATAATAAAGTAGCCATAAAGAATTTTGTGTTGTGCGGGGAGAATTATTTGTACTTGAAATGGAATACGGGGAAGTTTAAAAGAACATGTTAAATTAATTAATTAAAAATTCCACTTTACGGTACGAGAGAAATTCTGTGGTAATTTTATTAAAAATATTTGGCTTATCTAAATTGTTAAGAAATGAAACGGAGCAATGAAACACTTTTCCAGCTCCTCTGCACCGAAATTTTTATTCTCTTCAGTTTTACGCCTGCAGTCCATCGAGTACGCAAAATTTTATTGCTCTCCCGGTTTTTCTCTGGAGTTTTTTTTTTATATAATTTTTTCAAGTCACGTAGGCAAACACCCACCCTCACCTGAAACTTCAGGTAATGCTCGTATTATTACGTGTCTCCCTGAACAATTTTATTGTACCAATTTAAAGAGAGATAAGTTCCGAATAAGCATAAATACGCTTCGGGGAAATTCCTTCCCATAAACTTTTAATGGGCAAATTTTCTATTGTATCCGCTTCGTATGTTGTCATTTTTCAAAACATACTTTCGAAATGGAATTAGCGCCAAGTTCGAGGGGCGTCTCAAAGTAATATAAAGTTTTGGGTAATTTTTTTCTTTCCTCTGTTACCGATTTTGATTAAATTGGAGCTTGTTAATTGAATCATAAAGTGAGTTCGAGTTTAATGAGAATTTTATAAAACGTAGAAGCCCTTTTTTATGCAGATTTATTCCGGCCCGGCGTCGTCCATTGATTTAAATACCTTCGACTGCCGTTGAATAGGAAAATGAGATATCACCCGAATCAATATTTAAACAGCGTACAGCTAATTATTTTCAATTATAAATCGATATTGAAGTTTCATGAGGCGACTTTCCTCCAACCAGGCAAATAAAAGTCCTAACATGCTGCAAACACCGCAACCTTCTAATTTATTTCAGACTAGCGTTTCAGGAGCAGTCGCGTAAAACCAGTTTAAACTTAAAGTACGGATAATTGCTATGAAAGTAATTATCGTCATCACCAAGTCACTTCTATAGCGAAATTATCCTGGTTGAACTATAAACTGTGATTAACTCGGCAGCCGGAGATTGTTTTCCAGCATTACCACCAATTTCCACCCCGACGTCACTAGGGCATCGTGCAAAAACTAATTTGTTTATATGAGACGCACCGAAGACGCGTCGATAAGGCACGAAACGTTCGCTGGCGTGACCGCAAGTTTCTAATTCAATTTTGGTGACGCTCGAATTTGTGGACCGCGACAGCACCCTCATTAATCTAAGTCTTATCTTTTTGTGCGTAATAAACGCGCCTAATTAAATTAATAGAAAATTTATTCGGAGGCGGCGATAAGGGAAAGTGGAAATGCTCGCCAATTTTTAAGCTCAGGTTTTACATTTCTGGTCGAGAATGCGCTTCCCATCTTAGGCTGCATAAATTAAGAAGGATAAGAGCTCGGGCAGGGGCTCGTTGCAACCTACGAATTTAATTGGTCGAATTTACAACATGTTGAATAATCTCGAATTTATGTTCTTTCATTAAAAGGTCCTTGCTTATCCCGGCGAAGTCGGTTAATTTTGGTGGAGTTGTAATCTCTGATGTTCAGTCCTGTCGTTCGTGATATTTTGGGATCGGCCCTATTAATATTAAAGAAATTCTGACGATCGATGGTTTCTCCTCTCTTTCTCTCCTGTTCTAAATTAATTAAGAGCGTGTACTGATTTACATAGATTATAATTCGCAATCGCATTGACTTGACTCAATTAAATTCTTCAAGAAATGATAAGTATCTGCTCACTAATCCTGGCAATCTTCTGCAAAGTACTTACTGGCCATCGTCATGAAGGAGATTAAATCACTCTCCCATGTTAATTCGACTTAGTTGCGGTGCATACACAGTTAACTAAATTATTTAATTTTCTGCTGTTGGAGAAGTTAGTCTTGAACTGGAATTGGTGGTGACAGCAGCTGGACTTTGTCAAGTTAAATTATCTATGGGCGAATTAATTAAAAGAAAATTTGTTTATCCTTAAACAGGACTTTTCAGGAATAGCATTTTATAAGTGTACACTTAACTTGTTGCACATATGACAATAAGGAATACATATTATTTACATTTATTATTAATTTATTCTATTTTCAAAACGCAAATAAAAGTGGTTTTCCTTAAGACAGCTGTGCGTCTGTCTGTCTACCAGGAATTTTCGTTCGTCCACGATAACTCTGGCAAAAATTAACCGATTTGAATATTTCGTTTGTAAAATGCTTGTCTGAGTAGGAACTCCAGACCTATTGATTTTTGTGCCAATAGGACCGATGGTTTTCGAAATATACGCATATTTGTCCAATTTTTACTTCTATGTCCACTTTTCTTTATCTTTTGACCATAGGAGATGTCCTCACGAAACATGAAAGTAAAATGCAGCGACTTAAATTTTTGTTTTAAAAAATGTTTGTCTCAGTATAAACTCAAGATTTTTAAATTTTGGTGCTAAATGGACCAGGAATTTGAAATATCCGCAATTTTTACATAAAATTTCACGATGATTCCTGCAACAATACACCGATTGGAATATGTACACATATTACTTTGTGGAAAACATTGTTTTAGGACTTAAGGCCTCTTAATTTTAGTGTAGCTAGTACAGCTATTCATCTGTTTTGAAAATATGCGCAATGGCGCATATCGGGTGTCTAAATACAACTCTGGTTAAGATGGAGGTGTCACAAATTCTACTTATTTCCCTTGTGGTGCAGCTTATGAAATCTTGTAGCTGTCGCTACATCTCTTACTTTCGTCAAATTTAATCCCCAGTTTGCGATAAAATGCTTTTTGTTTTTTTCTATTCATTTAATTTTTTCAAAAACTAATTAACTTACCCTTTATTTTCAATGTGTCTTAGAATTTGTTTAGGTTTTTTACGTAAAAAAGCTTTAGGGGTAGTTTTTTCAAAATGTTACAAATTAGTTAGGATACCAAAATTCATCGCCTATTTATTTATATATTTATATTTTATTATTTTAGAAAACTATTCTTTGAAATATCCTCTCATTTCAGGCATTCGATATAAATATCTTTTTGAAGCGCACATTTCTTGTCATTGTCAAAAATATTATCATACTTTTGTAAATAAATTCTTTTTTCTTCAAACGTCCGTAAAAGATGACATTGCACTGATGCATTGATAATGCTAAAGTGTCACTTCATTGTCATGGCATCAAAACGAGCTGACCAGCGTCCGTGAAGTTATTATCTCCGCTGATGAGCGGCTGTAAAGTAAACTAGGTAAATTATTTGAAATTCCTACCTGGTTTCTTAACATGTCTTAAATAATTTGTTATGAAGGTTTGAAGAAAAAATAGTACATATATGTTATTCGGAGCAAAAATGGTTTTATATGCTTTGGCTGGTTTGTCTGCCTCACTGCGTTCGGCAGCCAATCTACCAGCCGCAGCACATAAAACTTCATTTTTGCTCCTCATAAGATAATATACTATTTTCAAAAAACTAATTAACTTACCCTTTATTTTCAATGTGGTAGATCATTCTAAGGTGTTAACAGTGTGTCTTTAGTTTAGGGTTTTTGCGTAAGAAAACTTTAGAGGTAATTTTTTCAAAATATTACAAATTAGTTAGGATACCAAAATATGCAAGGACTTTTAAAAAAGAATATCTTTTTATTTTAGAAAACTATCTATCTTTTTGAAGCACACATTTTTTGTCATTGTCAAAATTTTATCACACTTACCTTTTTCAAGACATACATTTTTTGGAAATGAATCCTTTTTGCACATGTTCCTACTTCTAATTGAATAATTTTGCAACGTCAACTTCTTCTACTTGCATGTTGTTAGAAATAGCGAGTCAGTGATCGACACAATAGTAATAGTGTGCGATGAGAAAACAATGTTGTTATGAATTTTATATTTTTGTATATGTCAAGTTAATTTGTACCTCCGTTAATAAAGCAATTTATTAATAAAACATACTTCGTTGACCATACTTTGCTAACAGGTTATGGGCCCAGAAGTCCTAGAAACCCGTGAATACAAAAATCGTGAGTCGGAAGTCGTATAATCCTCATGTCGGAATTTTAATTTTGTCGAAAATGTGTGCCGCAAGTGTCTCACGAATGGAATTGCTATCCAAGGATAATTACGATACTTGGAAAATGCAGATGGAAGCTCTTCTCATAAAAAACGACGCATGGGACTACGCGAATGGAGTGTGTGCAAAACCTACAGCCGCAGAGACAAGTCATACAGAGATAGTAGCCTGGACTAAAGGGGACAATAAAGCCAGATCAGAAATAATTTTGAGTATTTGCCCATCGGAATTGAAACAAGTAAAGGGTTGCACCACAGCTCGAGAAGTCTGGGTTAAATTAGAGAGCATATACCAATCCAAGGGACCTGCTCGAAAGGCGACGCTGTTAAAACAGTTAACTCTGAAGCGAATGGATGAAGGAGGCGACGTACGTGTACACTTAAATGGTTTTTTTGATGCCGTGGACAAACTTGGTGAAATGGACGTCGGAATTAATCCGGATTTGTTAGCCATCATGCTACTTTATAGCTTACCGTCCAGTTTTGAAAATTTTCGGTGTGCGATCGAATCTAGAGATGAACTACCCGATCCTGAAACTTTAAGGGTAAAAATAATCGAAGAAAACGACGCGCGAAAGAACTGTATGCGGAGTGTCCCGGAAAATGCTATGTTTTCGTCGAAAAAATCATGGTACAGGCAGAACAAACCAAATTGGAAACAGTCTGAAAAAGAAATCTCACGAAATTCTTCAAACGAAAATGAAAAGTTCAAATTTCGTTGTCACAAGTGCGGTAAATACGGTCACAAAGCAAATGAGTGTACGTATAAGAAGAACGAGATGATGAAATAGCAGATGAAGAAGGGGAAGTCCTACGTGAAGAAGAAAATGTTGTAGAAGAACAACAACGGTCAAGAAGAGGGCCAGGTAGACCTAAATTGGTTAGAACGGGAGCACCTGGAAGACCAAAGAAAGTGTGTAACGAAGTACCTCAAGAAGAAGCAAACAATACAGACTTTGTTTTAACTTGCGAGGTACCCATGAAGCAAGCTTTGACGGGGCCGGACGCAGGTGAATGGCTATCTGCCATGGTTGAAGAAATGAAGTCTATCTTGAAAAATGATACTTGGGAATTAGTCAATCGATCTCGTGATATTCAAGTCATTGGAAGCCGAATGGTTCTCAGGAACAAATACCGAGCTGATGGAACTTTTGAGAGGAGAAAAGCTAGATTGGTGGCTCAAGGTTTTAGTCAGAAACCAGGCATTAATTTCTCAGAAACGTTTGCACCTGTAGCCCGATTTAGTTCCATTCGTCTTGTGGCCTCTCTGGCAGCTCAGTATGGGATGAAAATTAAACAATTCGACGTGAAAACCGCGTATCTCAACGGAGAATTGGAAGAAGAAATTTTCATGGAAGCACCAAAAGGACTCGAAAAATTCCTGGGGGAGATCAGCGAATCTGAAGGCAACAGCTCAACTGGACTGAAGGCTAAAAGAATGCTTCAAGAATTTCGTAAAGGAGACAAGGTTTGTCTACTGAAGAAATCTCTCTATGGATTGCGCCAAGCCGGTAGAAGCTGGTATTGTAAGTTGAACAAAACACTGAAGAATTATGGAGCAATCCCAACGGCATCGGATCCTTGTTTGTTTCGCATCGGTTCAGGGGAAGATGTGACATTAATAGCAATTTATGTTGACGATATTTTAGTTGCTTCTCGAGACCTGAAAAAGATCAGCGAAATAAGAAGAATGTTGGCCGATCAGTTCAAGATTAGGGATCTCGGAGACGTAAAGCACTGCTTGGGAGTTGAATTCAGCCAGGTCGACGGCCAGGTTACGATGCATCAAAGAGGTTACGTAGCTGACGTACTTGAACGTTTTGGTATGTCTGAATGTAAACCTGTTGGAACCCCAGTGGATTTGGGCACGAAGTTGAAGACAAACGGCGAACAGACCGAAGAGGATCTCAAACTTCCCTACCGCGAACTCGTAGGGGCGCTAACCTATTTAGCTACAACTACGAGGCCTGACATTTCTTTCGCTGTGAGCTGTTTAGGACAGTTCAATAACTGTTACACGGAGGAACATTGGAAGGCGGCGAAGAGAGTCTTGCGTTATCTAAAGGGTACCATGGGTATGGGTTTAACCTATGGATCCAATGCTGAACCAATCAAGGGTTTCGTCGATGCCGATTGGGGGAGCTGTCCGGAAAACAGAAGATCCTATACCGGATTCGTATTTTTATTAAATGGAGGACCTGTGTCTTGGGATTCAAAGAAGCAGAAAACTGTCGCCCTATCAACTACAGAAGCGGAATATATGGCTCTATCGGAGTGTGTGAAAGAGGCCATCTACCTGCAACGTTTCTTGCGAGAATTAGGGTTCGACAAGAATGCTGAAGTGGTCATCTTCTGCGATAATAGAAGTTGTCTAAAACTGGCTCAGAATCCAACATTTCAAGTCAGAAGTAAACATATAGATATACGCCATCATTTTGTACGGGACGCGTTGCAAGATAAGAAGGTGAGCGTAGCATACGTACCAACAAATGGTCAAGTGGCGGATTTCTTAATGAAAGGCCTAGCAAGAACCAAACATGAGTGGTGCGCGAAATCGGTCGGACTTGTGTGCGTGTAATTTCTTGAATAACTGAGTACGAACTACTATCGACCCATGACTCGAGGGGAAGTGTTAGAAATAGCGAGTCAGTGATCGACACAATAGTAATAGTGTGCGATGAGAAAACAATGTTGTTATGAATTTTATATTTTTGTATATGTCAAGTTAATTTGTACCTCCGTTAATAAAGCAATTTATTAATAAAACATACTTCGTTGACCATACTTTGCTAACACATGTTACATAATATTCTATTTTAATTCATTTTAATATTTAATTTATTATTAGGTTACCATTAAAAAAAAGTATGCGTCTAATTTTTTAATCTCACAAGTAAATATGTATGTAGTACTTTATGCAACAAGTGCGTAAAGTAGTACTATTTCTTACGAATGGGAATCCTAAGAGTGAAAAAACGACATGTATGAGTTCCACACAATATTTTTTCTACGGCTTCGATTGTTTTCATTCTTTTCAACTCTGCGATTATTCGGGTATTTCAGTACAAAAATTTGCATAACCCTGATTGAAATAATGACACGCTATGGCATTTTTTTAACATTTTTAATTTTTTTCCACTACATACATATTACCATAAACAGATGTTTTATGCACCAAAAATTATTGTGAAATATAGTACAGTTTTTTTAACAGTCATAGAAAATTTACATGATTGTATACAGTTTGGGGAACTTTATTTCACGTTTTAGTACACTTGCAATTTAGCTTAATTTGCTACAACAATAAAGAAAATACAAAATGAATTTCTGGTAAAATATCTGACAGCGCTTCGTTATCACTTTCATCACCGTATTCACTCATTTTATGGAAATACATGTAAATGTGCACACTTCACCGTGTGTACTAAACTTCCTCTCGTAAAAAGAAATAGTGCTTTATACAAATATTTCATAAATTTACAACTAGGCACTACGGACATTTTTTTAATTACATATTTTCCAAAAAATATTTCCAAAAGTCTCTAGATGTCATTCTTATTTCTGAAGTTTTTAAAGAAATTAATTCTCACATATTTTTTTTATTCTTTAAAACTCTGCAGTATTGCACCTTGGAATGGTTAATTACTCCACTAAGTAATTATCAGTTTTGTTTAATGCAATTTTGTAATTAGTCACTTGTTAGAAAGAAATCGATTTTCCAGCAAATTAAATTACGTTCTCTATCCATTAAATTTGACCTATCGATGCAATTACGCGGCATCGGCAAATTGAACCAGTTACTTTTTAACTGTAACAATTAATTGAAATATTTTTAACTCTATATTTTCGATTATGTCATCGCAAATCTAATTCAAATTTTGTAACAAATATGTTAAGTTGTTTCTGGGATTAGAAGGTCGAATGGATGCTGAACCTACGGCCTAGGTGAAGTTTCCGACGCCAACGTTAATTCCTGTATTTAGTGCTGAATAATTTATAGACAATACAGTCGATTCTCTAACATCAGCAATTACGCATAAAAATCACTGTCTTTACCGGGTCACAAATTAAAAGAATAATAATTTGAATATTTTACTACTTTAGTAGACGTGACTGACACGGCTAGACGAAAATGATACAACCTAAGTGACTATTAAACCTCCGAGCTTAGACCGACCTTGCGGACATGTCAAGATTGTGAATCTGATTTGCCTAGAAGATATTATAATACAGTCCAGTATTGGTGATGGTCATCAGTGAAACAGCTCAAACATTTTGTAAAGGTTGAATGTAAAATCAATATTGTACACGATTATGTTGTGAGAGCCTTTAAACCATACATATCTACACTACATACTAGAAGTTATATCAACGAAATATCTTTTGAATGCAAACTGCGAATTTTATCACAGCAGTTATGTGGGAAATGTTTATTTTTTATTACTTCTCGTGCCATGCTAAAGAGATTTCTGAAACGTACGTTTGTCCCATATCTCACCCAAACGATGGAATGAATAATTTTCTTGTAGCTTTTTACACCTTTCATTTTCTGATAAATTTCGCATTTTTATGGGATCCGCATCGCCAGTTGCGATACCAGGGATTGTGAAAAATCCTGGTGTTATGACGTCATGTCAGGTCCGTGATGTGCACAAAAATCGGATTTTCTCTTGTCAAAATATTGTTGCGAGTAACAAGTGGTTGTCAAATCAGTGCAGGAGGGAAGCGGGAGAGCTGCCACCCCCACGTCGGGACGTGTAATATACATAATTTGAATAGATTTGTGTACGCGAATGGATTTTTGGTGTACGCATCGTGTTCGTGTAAATTTGGGACTAAAGGGTTGATTTAGGCCGTGCAAATATCTGTCCCGAGCTTTATCACTTGTCACGCCTCAATCAGTACAGTCGTCCATCACCAATCTGTCTCGACATTCTGGGTTCGCTCACGTTTCTATCGGCAGGACATCCTGATTGGTCCTGGTGAAGGGACACAAAGACCAAATTCCTCCCGGAAGATGTGCTCATTTGTCGGCGATGCATCGGTCTGTGATATCGCGGCGATTTTTCGCCCCGACTTTAATTAAACAGAAATGGATTGCCCCCGAACGCGCATATAAAATGTTATCAGATTATTGGTGTGGCCGTTTTTGGCGTGTGTAATTTACGCTTTAGATTCACGGATGCAATGAAGCAGGGCTCACGCCACCTAATTTTCTCCACCATTAACCTAACACCCTCGTAAGTTATAACTTGGCAACTGTGACCTCTGTGCTCGAACCCGAGAGGAAGAGCCCAAGAGTGTTGTTTTTATTGCGGAAGACGAGTTCATTACGGCATATCTAGTACGTTTTCCTCCGACGTTAAAGGTCTGACTTTAATATCATTTCTCTTTTCGATCTCGCAAGTCTGCTCGTGTGACTCTATGGGTCTTTACTTCATTCATCCGCCTTAAGAGGAAGCGATTCAAAAGCTGGCACTATTAGCTTTGCTAACTTTTCAGCCTTTCGGTTATGCGTCTCTCGAAATAAATTCGAAGGGAAGGCTGCTCACGGGGTGAACTCAATAAAACTAATAAATTTGCACAAGGTGACTTCTTGATCTGATCAGATAAATCAGTCGGAGAAAGAACTGGCTTTATTGACAGCCACCGGAACAAACATGATTCGTTGTGTACCTTTGCCGCCAAAATGAATTACAATTATTTTCTTTCTGATGAATTTGTGATTCATATTTTCAAGGTACGTACCATAAAACAATAGCTGATTTAACGGATGTAAGGCGCCCAACCGAAGGGTACAATTGAAATCATCAACCAACAGATTACGTGTTCTTCTGGGTATTTTGCGTCGACTATGAAATAATATCACGAAGTGGGCATGACTTACCGACTTCATTTTGAATAAATTAAAGTACAAAGGTAGGTGCGGAGAGTCCTGAATGGGATTGTTTCACTTTGTGAGTGTTGAAATCAGCAACGGAAACGGGGACCGGTAAATCTATTTACGTGTTTTGATTGGCCGACATTTCGACTCCATTCCAACTAATATGGCTATATTAGCACTTAATTGCTTGTCGTTGCCGAAGAGGGAACGTTGAAGGAGTCAGGTGCGAGCGATTTCAGAATCTGGAGTCTCCTCGAGTGGGGTCCCCAAATTGAATACATTTTTGTTATCTGCACCCAAATCTACTTATTACTCGATTTCTTTTTCCTTCTTCTTTGTGTGAAAACAATACAAAAACCTCAAAGACAAATGGCTTAAGGAATTTCCTCGTAAATCAGAAGGTTAAGAATAGCAAGTTAAATTTGCTGACACGGAGGCTCCATCTTGAAGCGCCTCCCTTCGCACTCTGTCAATTCGAAGCTCACCCTTTACTTTTTCCGACAATGTCGACACTGTCTAATTGGAATCTTTCCGCGCCAATCTTAATGTTGTTGAGTGTTGTGAATTATTTAAAGTTGAACGAGTTGTCCAATAAACATTTATTGCGAGGCGTTCAGCGATGATTAATTCGAATCGCCTCAACAATGGAAACGATGTTGAAAAATGGCTCGGGAAGTTTCTGTGAAATATGACTCGATAAATTTTAATCTGACACCATTTTTAGCATAGTCGTTGAATTACAGAGCTACTTCTTTATGTCTGCTAATCGTATTATAGACGCGGCACCGATCGCCATTTTGAAGTAAATTTTAACACAAATTGTTACTCGATTTCCAGGCGGAAAAAGCTTTGAGACCTAAAAACACTTTCGTTCTGCACAATCCAGCTCCACCAGATTAAACAATTTTGTTAGAAGAATATCGTCCAGCTCGAAAATTTTCCAATTTTAATCTTCACGAGTCAGCAACCACCGAAAAATAAAGTTTTATTAACTCATTTAACGTAAGCTTATTAAAAATAATCCATCTGTAGTTTTAAATTCAATTAAATGCTAAATATGTATTTATACAGGGTGTATCCGAATTCGACCGACAAACTTTCAGGGCAGATTCTACGATCAAAAATAAACATAAAACTCTTAATAGATATGAGGTCAAAAACGCTTAGTTTGGGAGATAATCGACAAAAACGTAAAAACAATTACGATCTGAATTCCTTGGATTTTATGGGGTTATCTGTGCATTGAACAGAGGGCGAAATTTTGACAATTTTTGTAAATTGTACATAGCTCGTTTTTATTTTTGTACGATTATCTATTATTTTTAGTCGATTATCTCGCAAACAAAGAATTTTTGACCCCATATGTATTAAGAGTTTTATGCTTATTTTTGATCATAGAATCTGCCCTGAAAGATTGTCAGTCGAGTTCTGATACACCCTGTATATTTGAGTGGTTCGAATGTGATCATTTCCGCTAACGTATTTGTTGTTTCAGGTTTTGAATTCGCAGTGAGTTGCTGAGGATGGGTAAAGGAGACAAACGAGGCAGTCAACGTTCCGATAGTGGTATGACGATTATTTTTTAACAAACATCGACAACGAGTCAAGTTAGTGGGAAAAAGTTCTTTTAAATTTGAGCGAGTTTCAGCAACATGCAAATGTAGTAAAGACGTGCTATCTGGGATTATATCAACGGATTTCGGCTTTCAAATAACTAGAGTGGAGTTAAACTCGATTACGCGGAAGTACGTCATCGGGCTACCCTTGCTCTGTTCGACCCTGCTCGGGTCGTCGTTTTGCCATGGCCGTAGTTACCTTCCAGACCAAATATTTGAATTATTTTAGCAAGACTTCGACTTCGTCGGCGATTTTTGTGTTGCGTCAGTGTTAATGTCATTATCAAAAATTGCGAGCCCCAGGTCGAAACCGCAAGCGGTTTCTCCACGGATCCGCATTGGTACAAGATTTAGCCAGAGTTAAAAACGCTATTCAGCCGTAATTGTCGTGTCAGACATGAATCGAGCTGTTCCCCTTTTGCAACAGCTCCACAAACTCAGTCACAATTCGGTAAATAGAGAACTCGTGTAATGTCAAAGCTCAAGTTTGTGTAATTCACGGCAAACCTTCTCACGGAATAAATTAAATCTGCTCACAAATTCACGTGCAACCGGAAATTCTTAGCCTGGCGGGAATTTAAACCATGATAAACGGAAATGAACCCATTACATTACGATCCTCTTATTCCCCGACTTATTTTATTACGAAACATGTGCCAGCTTGTATAAAACTGTGGGTGGTGGAGTCGACCGAATCGTAACTTTTCTATGGAGTGCGCGCGGTGAGCAAATAATGCATTAAACGGCGATAAATGAAGAGAGATTATAACTTCCGAATTTCCTCGAGCCATACAATAAGTTGGCAGCTTTCAACAGAATCACGTAGATAGTACAACACGAAAGAAGCCGCGGTCGGATTAAATCTCTATAGACACTGAAAACTACTTAATAAATAACTTCCTCGCAGAAACGTGATATTTCTTTACCGCACTTTGCGACTTCACGACTCGCCCGAGACTTTCACTAGCGACAAAAGTGCAACGGATGTCAACTTGCACAAAAGTTGCTGATTGGGGTTTTGCGGTGAGGCCTTATAAATCGTCTCGTTTCAAGACTTGCCGACTCGAGAGATAAATCGCAGAATCGCGTCCGGCGATCTAATTTCGGATTTAAAAAATTTATAAGACTTCGGAGAAGTACAAAGCTCCGGTGCGAACAGCGCCGAACCAAGGAGAAACCTTGTCTGACACCGTCTTTCTCGCGGACTCGCTTGTGAACCCGAAATGCGAACGTATCTGATGCAGGAAAATTAAATTTTAGACCTTAACTGTTTGGAGAAGTTTCCGCTCATTTTATTTATCTCACCCCAGAGAATGAAAATATGTAAATTTGTTCTTCGTTTGCGTTTAAGCCAAGAGAACAATACATATTTGTCGTGTTAACATACATATAGCTTGTAAATAGCTAACGATGGTCAGCATCGTTTGAATTTAAATAAACGCAAAACACCGAAAACTTGACACTCGTTGCTCAACAATTGAAAATTATCTTGTACCTTCACTTGAAAGTTACTTTGTACTTATAATAATAACCTTCAGTATCATCTCCTCATTAGCTGTATTGAATTTTTTTTCTTCATCAATGGACGGCTTATTAATAAATTCATTAATGTGAATGGTGCTAGTTACGGCCTCACTTGAATGGTATTCCCTAAGTCCCAGAGGTCATAACACAAACATAACACTCCGAGTACGGATGTTCCTACCATTGATGGTGAGGACGATAATTGCCTCAGTTAATTTTCATTAATGCGCTTGATTAAGCTCATCGATTAATTTTTCAACCAGATTTGACATCTGACACGATTCTAATAAGTTCCCGGACAGCTTTCAGCTTCACTTAGTTGAAATGCTCGTAATTTATTTGGTCGTCGAAGTTGTTTTCTGGTTAAACTGTATCTAATTTTTGGCTTCGGGTTCATTGTTATGCTTTGCGTGTTTATGGGTGATCAATTTTTTAAACCGCACGAACAGATAGAGATAAATCTAGATCTAAACTGGACAAATTTGGTGTCTGGAGAAAAATAGGGCGCGCAGGTTAGAGGCTTGGGCTTTCGTTGATCCGTTTCAGGAAATTTATTTTGGCGAGATATTATTGAAAAATGTCCAACAAGCTGAATCGGTGTTTCAGATGGATCACAAGCTTATATATCTTATTGATGTTTCGCCGCTAGATAATATAAATCAGGAAGATGTGTCATAAAATTGTGGTAATGCAGGCGGAGTCGGTGAATCAAGGGCTTTATCACATTTTAAAAATGGTGCAGCTACACTTACTCGACAAATTCGATATCTACACCACTTCCTTTTAATATACCGATAAATCACTGCAATCCACCACCACGTATCTCATGTAGATTACCCCGGGGTACACTGTCGAAGTTTCGAATCGTTTTAAATGGTTGTCGTGAGCATATTCAACCAGATTATTGAAACTTCAAGTTTTGACTCTTATTAACTGGCGATGATTTGCGGGAAATAGTTGAGCGTGGTGAATAGAGAAAATTGAACTGTCAAGGTCGTTAGGGGTAGACCCTGCGGATCGTTTCTTGTAAAAAATGAACGAATCGTGTTTCGAAAATGTCACAGCAACTTGTTGCTACCGAAATTTTTACGTTGCTTTTAATAATAAATAGACAGCGGTTAAATCCCTCGGCTGCAAAAAATTTATAACAAGGCAATGAGTATCATCCATCCTTCCATGTCGAGCAATAAAAAGTTTCAGTGGCTGTGAAAGGCTCGAATTCAATTGAAGATGAAATATTTTCGAGGGTCTGAATAAAAAATCACTCAGCCATATTCAGACGTCATCTATGTTATACTGTAGTACGAAAAGCCCTTGTAGTTTCATATAAAACATTTGATAGGCATTTCTAATATTTTTATTGGTTGGGCTCCTGCGCCAATCGTCTTCTTCGCCCAAACTGTTTTGTATGATAAATCAGTTTGAGCAGGTCCTATTTGCATGAATAATTGACGAAGTCGAGTTAAAGAAAAAATAAAATGAAAATGTGTTTCCTGGAGGATCTGGGTCGAGTAAATGATTTTCAGATGGTTTCGTTAAAATTTAATAAAAATAAATAAGCTTTTACACTATAGATGCCTACGAGTATTCTACACTTTTTGGTTCAATTAGCATAGACATTTTTATAAAACAGAAATTGACAAGGTACTTAAATTAGTTTCCTGATTTGGAGCATCGAACATCTTTTCAAATAAAACTCTCGGTTCAACATTCAGCCGACATTCGGCAAATTTAATTACCACTGCGGCTGCCGTCAGGAACTGCGACAGATGGCGGTAGTTCGAAGCTCTCCACTGCTGCCTTTTCGTCAACTAACACCGAGTTTTATTTTCGTTTAATTGGATGCTACATACATTATCAGTCACACTTATAAATAATTATACTCCGTACGTCTCGAGTAGCAGCACTCTCATCACTCACAATCTTTTGTTAATACTTCCGTTAAAAACGTGCAAATTAAACATAATGGAAGCATGTAGAAACATGACTTAATACTGACTTATTTGCGTTGTAAAGTCATGAAACCGTTACAGCAACAGCTTGGAAAAGAAAGATAATACATAAGAGATTACGTAAGTTTGAAAAATTCAGAATCGTCGACATCAGGTCACGAGAAGGCATGTTCCATTTTTGTCCACACTTACGTAAAATTAGGAACTTTTTATTTGTCGTTATAATAATTTAACGCACTTGCGATGGCTGCTTGGGCAAACTCGTTATCACAGGGGTTGTTATCCCAGAAAGCTCCGGGACAGCCTCGTTGTTCGAAGCATTCGTAACTGATGTCAGCCATCGCTGTGCAACACGAAATTATTGCCCAAGTACATCTACTAAGCTCCCTAGGTCTGTCAGCTTGCCTCGGCGGAGCTGCTGTAGAGGGTGCGGGACGATTTACTTGATTCGAAACAGGCGCACCCAAACCAGCATCTGTGAACTCTCCAACTGCGACTCCTTCAGGATCTGTAGGTTTGTGGATTAAAGGAGGACGAGGTCGACTCGGTCTCGTCCTCCGAGTGGGAACAATAGAAGTGGTAGTGGGGACCGGCCTCTGAGTGGGGCTCTGATCGCCGTCCCCCAAATCCCAAATCGGTCTGTCGTCGAATCTATTCGAGATCTTCATCGTAGTAGATGAGGAAGTGGTAGGTTCGACTGGTGGAAGATACGCAGGTCCCTTGAACGGCCTCTTGGGGGGATTGTCTTTAGGCGTCCCCGGATTGAGGACGATTGCTTGTGGAGGGTAGAAAATCGGAATTCTTCCGGGAGCCCCATAAATAGGAATGTAGTAGGGCCTGGTAAGTGGGTACAGCGATGGACGCCATACGTTAATGCCCGGGTAGGGATGGGTGAAGGTGATCTGCGTCGACCAAGCGTCGTAACTCCTCTTCCGTCTCGATCCCGACGGGACTCTCTTCTTCGGCGACTCTATCCTGTTCTTGTGTTGCACCTTCTCCCCTACGAATCTATCTCCCCAACCGACTTGCAGGTAGCGTACGGTGTTCTTGGTCCCGAGAAGGTCGGCCTGATGGGACGTATGGACTCCTGGACGGTGATCTGTTGCTTCGGTGAGCAGCTGGGGTTGGGGTCTATCCTCGCGCGCTTCGTATTGATCTCGTGCCGATTCGGAGGGATGAGGACTCCACGCTGTAGTGCTTGCAAGCGCTAGCGCCAGCGCTATCACGCGGATAAATGACATCATCCTGCAACAATTGGCATCGGTCAGTGCAAACGGATTCGCAGATTAACAGCTACAGCAGTGGATTCGGACGCTTAAAATAAAACGGCGCTTTTGTGGAAAAATGTTCATTTCTTTTTATTGAAATACTGGTAACGAACGGATTCAAACGACTTTTTCAATTTTAACGGATCTGATTTAATTGTTAAATACTTGTCAAACTTTGAGCTTCTAAAATTATGTTTGCAAATGTTCATAGTCGCCAGGTGAAAATGCAAAATACAAATAAACGTATAAAGAATGAAACGAAAACGTCAATGTCAGAAGTGACAGTTAACAACGAATTAATATTAGGCATCTGTTTCAAAAAAGCGGCACAATAATATTTTTTCCAAAGCTAGTTTGAAAATTAATCATTTGTTTTTCATTTATGAACTGGCTACAACAATTTTAAATTCGGCTTTTATTCCCTTTTTATATCTATAACATGCCCGAGTAGTTGCAGAAGTCTAAAGGCGGCCACCAAGGCAACAATTGGCAACATGTTGCCTTGGTGTAAAGGCGGCCTAATACCTTTTCACTATCCAGTACTTATAAAGACAATAACACCCTTATTAAATTTAATCATGACTATAATTACCATGGTGATGAATTCATCTCTTTCTGGCAGGTTATAGTTGCATAAATCTATATCGTTTTATGTTTACTTTAATCACGACTTTAGTTAGGGGCAACTTTAATAACGGTGTCACGGCCCATTTTTGTTACATTTCAAAAAACTTCATATTCACACAGAATTAAAAATTATATTTGAACTACTGAATTATCAGTAGACGATAAAAGAGTTTGAGCAAGCTACTGAACTAATGATAAATCGTGTAAATAATTACAAAATCATTAGTTTAAAGAAACTGATGCAAATGCAAATATTGACGTGCACGTCAAAAAAATAAAAATTAATTTTTAGAACATGGCTTCCGGTGTATAATGTCAACAGTAATTAGCGCATGATATATACACCCAATCAGATAATTAAATAATTAACATTTTGCATTTAAATATTTTGTTAAAAAGAATTTCAATCAACTTGGGTCAGGTTCTATTTGTTGAAAAAAAAAACTGGTAACAAATGCAAAAAGCTTATTTCCATTTTTGTTATCATTTAAAATGTTAATATTTACTCCCGATTTTGTAAATAATTATATGCTGCAACAAAAATACAGGGCTTGGCTTAAATAAATAATTTAAATCTAGAAGTTACCTTCGTGGGGAATTTCAAAGTATTTTTTGCATGTGTGCTATAAAAAATGATTATGATATCATTATTATTAGGAAATTACAGATGCCTGCTTCTCATTGAGACAAGATCTGTGAACCGTACCTATTTCTAGGAAGCAACTTCACGTACTTTGGTTGCTCAGATAAGAGAGAGTGATACTGAAGTAAAAATCAATTCTGGGCAAAATATCCAGACAAAATTCTGAATCATTCTTTGCTAACTCACATTGGGCAAACAGATTTTTACCAATTATTGAATATAGGTAAACTGCGTAGCAGTAGCATGTGAGGATGACTATTTCCCTGTTGATGGTGTTAGTATTAAATATATTAACGTTAACGGGAGCAAAACACAGTTGAAACTTGTCTCAGTTTAAAAGCCAACAACCTAACCTAAAAATGCGACATTCAATATTAAGCTCTACATTCAAAATTTGCCAAGTTTTCATAGCTAGCTCGACCAGACAATCATTTATAGATACCCCGTATATAAATCTTAATATCTTTAGCTGTACCTACTATAAAGAAAATCGATCTCGGGAAGCTTAGTTCTGTACATATATGGTATCTTTGTGATTACATTTTATCGGTTTATTGACTGACGCAGAAACATCTATTAGAACATTAACAATTTCCTACAACTCCTCGAAAAATGTTGACGCCATAAATATCGTACTCTCAGAATCATGATTGACAAGAAAAGAAAAAATCTGCTAAATGTGGTTCATGATTTGCTTATGAAATAAATATGTATCATAAAAAAACAATCATGATTTATAAGATATGCCAATATTTTCCTAGGTTTCATGTTGTTTCAGTCACAAAGAGAACGTATTATGACTTTATGTATTCTCAAGCGAATCCTTTTATTATTTTAGGTAAGTGCTAAAATGTATTTAAGAAATAAAACACACCCAGCTTAAGACATCGAAAAATGTTGGTGCTATCGATTTATGATACAAAATTATATAAATAACTATTGCTAAATTTGAGTAATGAGTGTTTCTTATTTATAAATAAAGGTTATATGATAATATTTCCGTATGACTTATCGAAGGCGATTTATTAACATTTTGTCCAAGTTTTTGCAAGTCCATTAGTAAAAATTCTCGCATATTTATTTTCGGCCGATGATTAAAAATACTGTTCGATAATCCGGCCATTATCGCAGACTGTCTCACGGTCTTGTGAAAATTGGCCATAAAATAAAAAGTGAAAATTATTCGAACGATAAAGAACCTAATTAGCATGCACCCCGCAGAAAACAAGAAGATAAGAATACAAAAGATGCTGACAAGCTACGAGAAACCCAGTTAACTACGCCGAGGAAATAAGGACAAGATTGCCGTATTAAATTGGCAACGCAACAAACAGCTGTCTTTGACTTTTTCAACCTAATACACTTTTGACAAATTGAAACATCAACGAAAATAAAATCTTCAAGTTACCTAATATCCTCTAGTCCCGACACTAATTAAATACCCTTCCTTCGAACACACACCGACACTGCACGCTCCTCAGGTGGATGCTTGTATTTGTACAATTACGCTTTCATCCTTTTCTCACGTCACAAATGAAAACTCACGATTCCACAAAACCGATCCGAACCCTCGTCACAGTATTCCCGACCAAATCACTTTTCAGCGAGACAATGAGTGGCGCTTTGTATTGATACACGATTTTATACGAATTCATTGACATTTTTTGTTACAGATATTAAGAGGTTTGCTCTTTAAACAACAAGCTTTTTCCATTTTAAACTGTTTGACGAAGAGATTAAAACGAGGAAACGAACCAGCCGATTCTAACGTCCTCTAAAAATCACAAAAAAAATAAAAGGAGTATTCAAAGAAGTTAATTAAACGAGATAGCTTCGCTTACAAACATAATTGCGAGGAGTTAAATTATTTAACAGGCAACCAACATCACAGCTCTTTATTTGTACTTTATTTAACGGACCACCATTGCGACAAGTATTTTTAGCATCGATTGTTAAAACATAATTGCGAAATTGCGTTATTAAAAACACGTGCGTGGGACAGACTAACAATTTCAAGTATTTACATTTTTAGTGGATCGTTTTTTATGGTCGTTAAAGTCCACAACAAATTTTTTATTAAATTTGTCGTCTTTTCAGGACTAACGATGTTAACAAATTTAAGACGCGAATGCATAAAGGCTCGTGCGTAGCCATTTGTCCGGGTTTTTCCCGACGTAATTGTAATTATGCCATCAGTACCAACTGTCGAAATGTTTATTTTAAACATCGCATAGTCACCGGAATCATCGTTTAGACAGAATTTCTTCCGTACTGTGGTATTACTTCAATTATAAATAACTTTCATCTTTATGAATAAAACATTACTGACATGACTTCCGCTTCAGTTTGAAAATCTGACCGTTAATTAGTTTCTACAGATTTTTTAAACGTGATAGGTCAGATAAATGAATATCGTTCGATCAGGATGTGGTACGATCCCACAATGCCATTGATTTATTTCCATATACAAAGCAATCCTTTTAACGTTTAATAATTTACCACTGCTAAATAATTTCTTTCATTCAATTATACCTATTTTTAAGTATCTAATAATAAGTGTCAATGGAAAAACATTTTTTTCAGTTTCATAACGAGGAAATTCGCTTTTTGATGTCAACTGGAAATCCCTCCCAGAAATCGATTAATTAATTAATTACAAAGTCCAGTTTAATTGGGAAAGAACTCAAGTTTTCTCATTAATTTTAAACAAGGTTTACCGGACAGTGGAAGCAACTGGCTTCTTGCGAAATGCACAACTGAAAATGTACGATTTTAATGACGTAGTAAAACTGCAAATCCAACCGCAAACATGGGTTTCCTATTTTAATACGTTAAAAACAAATTTGCTCACGTTTACACGATTATATAATGTTATGTGTTCATTGTACCAGACATCACCTGGAAACTTTATAGCTGTCAATTAAAAAAAAAAACACATTTAGTTATTTATTTATTCAACAAAAAATATAACTCAACTGAAGAATTTTCAAAATTAAAAAAAATCGTCTGCTAACCATTAGTAAAAGCAATTCAATAACAATTTACCCAAAATAAAATCAAAAACTTGTTTACTTTCGAACTGTTGGCGCAGCGTTGGGAATGTTTCAAATAAATTTTAAAGCAACGTTGGAAATTTTCTTTGATACCTTTGCATCACTGATACATACATTTTCACAACCAGTTCTGCAGTTGTCACCCCCTCGAGCAAAAAAATTCAACTCTCCTTTATATTTTTTACTTCAAACACTAGAAATATAAATTAATTAGAGAATTTGTATTCCACGAATGGAGACAATGTGGCGACTTCTGTTTTAATCAAAATAAAATTACAGAGCACTTCGAATGAATTTCTGTTAATGAATTTTGGGCAAAAAATACAATTTGTGTGTTCTTTGTGTACAATTGACGTATTTTGTCAACCTTGAACATATTTTGTGTGTAAATATCTTTGTATTTTTAAACAGAATACTTAATATTTTAAGAGCATTTTAGAATAGTGAGAAAATTTCGAACGTAGCAAGCTCCTCGAACCAACATTTACATTTTCCAGAATATTTGTTTATTTTACAATTCAGGGCGGACTGATTTAGTTAGAATTTTTCATTAATTTTAAAATGATATAAACAACACAATTATTTATTTAGTGGTACATACTTTTCATCAAAAATAAAAAATTAAGAATCATCACAACTATAAATTTGAAAGCATATTTTTGGTTATAAAAGTATATAAAATAGATAAAATTAATTGGGACTGAAATTTTGTTGCCCAAGAAAATTTCATTATTTCTGACTGGCAGGAGATAATTAATTTTTCTCAAGTTAATAAGCAATTAAAAAGTAATTAATTATTATTTATGAATAAAATTATTTCACGTCAGTTTATATTACTAAGGGTTGCACAATTTTCTGTTTCTTTTGTTGTTCATACGTAAGAAGAAGTGAGCGAAAAATTCCAGAATTATTCGTTTGGTAATGAAAAATTTTCATTCTTCCAGTTTTTAAACAATAATTTAACAAACGGCCGCTTCCTAATCAGAGCGTTAAATTTGTACATTTCGAGGACACGACAAAATTAAATTACAATGTTCCAAAACACGAAACAGAAATGCCAAGATATTCGATAATAGCTGACAAATGCACAAAAACGTCGCGTGGCCTCGATTGTCGCCTCGAATCGTTTTAAATAATTTATAATTAATGGTTACCTGTCAGTCATGTGTAATTATGTGGTCTTCTCAAACTTCTTTTCACTTGAACCACGAACTATTATTCACATCGATCTATAATCGTGTGGTTAATGTGACCGCAACGTTTCAGACTTCAGAAATAAATGGAGCACGCACGCTGAAGCCTCAACTTATAAATGCTTAAATACTCCCCGAACTATTTTACAGCAGAAAAGTGATTCAGCTCGGAAGATCCGGTGGCGTATGGGATAACATAACATGCTGAAATTTTTTTGCCGGTCAAAGTTGAAAGATACGACCGCGGCTGAAAAACCCTAGGTCGTGAGAAACATCCTGATAACTGAAAACAACAAGTACTGCACAGAATTAAGATCATTTGCAGTTTGCAACGACAAAAATCAATTTTACTCCTTGGCTTTCAATTTTACTGCGAGATTAAAAAATGCATGTTGCGAAATTTTTTTATATCACCTATAATTCCTTCATACATTTCTGTTGTTGTGTATTTAGTGAAACATTACATCTGCTGTTCGTTAAACTAATTTAATTTTTACGGCACTACGTATCTCTGTGCTAATATAGGGTCTATTACTCGGCATTTCAATAAACAAACAATCTCTTGCGCACATTTAAGTAAATATAATTAAGTCGTGAGACTCACTTTTTAGAAAAACTGCATTTTATGACCGACAAATTTAAGACTCCGGAGATTTTGGACCACCTAAAAATCTGCCAAAACTTGGAAACAACAACCTAGTTATTTATAATGATACGATGTATCATATCCTCTTCGTGATCTATTTATAATAAATGCTTTTGTTTTTGTTAAATATGTAATGATAATCACAGATTTTAGCGGAACTTTTAAAACAGATGTTTCAAATGTCGTGGATTTTATCTTGAAAATTATTTTTCGTCATTAGGATCTAATCTGCATTTTTGCATTCATTTTGCTTAATGAACGGTCTCTTTGATCTGCAGTTAATTTTCGTTAACGAATTGAACATTAAATTTCTCTCGAATGAAAATGAACAATAATTATCTGATCAGAAATGATGTAACATTAAATACGTCATAACAAAATCATAATCCACCATTCTAGAATGATACCTGATAAGCAGAAATGAATCACCGCGTGTATACTAGACTTGGCGCCACACATCAAATATTATTATTATTAATTCACTTTCGCTCACCTCGATGCATGAAAGTGCATGACAATTTGACACGGCGTGAACAAATTCGCTTGCATTTTTCTCGGCAAGTCACGTTCATCATTTGGGAATAGATCCGATCTCCAACCGTTGCACGTTGTAACGTCTGCCAAAATGAAGAGCTAAAATCCCGTCCTGCAGCGAACTAAATTTCAGCCAGAAGAGCGTCGACGTGCTTTGTCCCTTTGAGTATTAGCCGAGGACTCGGCAGGTTTTGCTTTATGAGGAAAAAATAATACAAAAATAGCCCCACAGATAATTAATTAACCGACAGAATGGCCTTTATGATTGCAGCGTGCTTTTTTAAGTTTCCGAACGGCTGGCTCATGTTTACAAGAGCTTTGACAACCGTTATGGCCAACTTTTTCGCCAAGGTAATTAACAACGATTTACACAACCAGATTCTCGGTGTTTGGATTGTTTTTTGTCAGATCCATTCACACGCGAATCCAGCTTTGACCGACTCGGTTGAATTCTTTTTCTAAAGCCGTTCCTTCCCATCGCCAACAGAACGGTTCAAAATTTATTCCAGATCAGATTTCGGGTGATATCGACGCCTGTTAAAAATTCTCTGACGTCAGAGTAGCGTTTATTTATCTGATAGTTCTAAAAATGTAATTAACTCAACTACAAACCCGCCATTACTCGTGTTTTAATTTGTTTTCAAATGACTAATAGTGATTTTTCTTGTAAAACGTAAATCATGTGGCCTACGAGTTTATTTGGAATTTCCTTTTAATTAAGCACATTACACATATTTTTCTCAGTTGGTACTTTAATTAACTAAATCTGGTGGATAACGGAATTTCGAGTTTCGTCTCAAATATTAACGGAGGAATTTTATTCCGAAATTAAATCACCTTACTTCACAGAGTTCATGTAAGGTGTTTAGAATATGAGCTCGTACTTTCCAAGAACAAACTTTGCTAAATTATGTGTATACAGTGTCCGCTGTACACTGAACAATATAGTTAAGCAATTTGTAATATTCTTGTCTTGTGAACTTTTTGTCATTCTTCTGCTAACCTTCACTTAACAGCTATGTGACGCCTTGAAGAATTGCTTGATCTTTTCCTCTTGGCTGTGAAATGCACAAGTCATAAGTCAGTTGTTATTTTGTTTATTGGCATCAAGACTAAGATTTTGCAACTAAATGATGTAGCAATTATATGCGCGTGCCAGAAACGTGTCACTTTTAAATGCGGGTAAGGAATTGCTATTTCGATGGTATCGATGAGACAACAGGACTAACTAATGATTTTTTTTAATGCTTTTTAGACTTCTCCTATTTGGTTAATGCTACCACGGTGATGGTCTTAAAATTACTGCCAAGGGGACTGATAATAGAACACACTTTTTTACTTCCCACGTCAACGACAATTTACCACAAACGTTTTCTCTAATATAATATGTATGAAATTCTCGTGTTTTACCACCGACGGTTTCCCTGGGTCTTCCTAGTCAGTCCCCTTCCAGTGATTGTGTCTTCATGAGGCAAAGGTCAATCCTTTAGAATCTAGTGTATGATATTCATACTTCTACAAATTAACTAAAGTTGCACAAATTATCTTCAACTTTGCCGTTTCGGCTCTCGCCCTCCAACAAAATGTGACGCATGCTGCATAATTTGACAGTTGTCGTCACGTGAAAAATGAGTACGTCATCGAGAACGTCTGTGGCGGAGCAAAGTCATGATATACTAGCTACACGCAAGCATGTTGTCGGATAGCGCAAGAAAATTGATTTTGAAGCAAATAGTGTCGTAATTTTGAATTTAGCATTTAATACGTTATACCCGTTAGTTAGTAGAAAGTATGACGAATTAGAGCTGTGTTTGGTCTTTAAATATTAGAATATTTGCATGTTTTGGTGGTGGTTGAAAGAGAATGAAAGAAAAAGGAAGAATAAAAGTGAATGAGAGTTAGAGGCCGATTTCAAGTTGACTTGCGACGATCGCACTTGATGTCATGGTAACGGCGCAAGAGAGAAAGATGAGGCATATTGGTAATTAATGTGTAGGACAAAGATAGCTACACATTTGCGCTGCACCACCTATTATTTGCCAGCTTGCCACTATGACTTGAAATTGGGCCCTGAGTCATGTGGGGACTAATCAGAGTTGTAGAGTCAGGGGAGATAATAGAGACAGTCAGAGGATTCGAGATAGTTAGGTAGTTAGAGAGTTAGATAGGACTCGACTAGATTTCATAATTTCATGTACTCACTGTGTTTAATTCGTCATTAAATATCATCATTTAACACTACTGACATTTATTTAAATCTCAAGTAGCCGAATCAAGTTAACAAAAGGGGCTATAGACCATAAAATTATTTTACTTCTTGCCAGACATAATGAAGATTAATTTTCCATTATTAGAATTAATTACCTGGTAAGGGGGCACGTGTTGCTGTGCCCCTCTACAGTAGGCGCACTGAGTGTGTGGTTAAAGCTTCAGAATGCAGGAACAAGGCGTCCAACTGTCTACTTTCTTTTTCAATTCGTTGTTATCCCCATGTAGTCATTGTTCGCAAAGCCTCCGCGTCAAATATGCAACACCTCCGCGAAACTTCTACGCCACAGAGTGCACGTACGGACCCACCACAAAGGGAATTTTGGGAAAACGTGTAGTCACCCACCCGATTAAGATGCTTATTTTCGTGCAAACAGAGAGAATACGCTATCGGTCCTTTTCCAAATGGATAAACAGACCACTAAATGAATTTGGTAATAACTTCCGAAGTGGATAAACGGGGACCGGAAAATTATAAACCCCAGGTGAGTGTTTCCAATTTAATTTCTGGTTCGGTATTCGTGATTGGGCCAAATTGTAAGACCAGTGCTATTAATAATTGCTCGACTTCGTTTTACTGTTAAGAGAAATCGTGATGTTATCAGGGTTCGACTTTGAACGTTTTATTCGATTCTAAATATAAATTCAGTCGATGATGTAAAATTTAGGTAAGTAAAAATTGTGGTTCCGCCTATGAAAACGTTCAATTAGCTGAGTTGTTACAACCACAGCATGCAGACTTGCGGTGGGGAATCCCTGTTACGACCAAACAAGGTTATTATACTGAAGCATGAGCGTTGGCGGGAATGCAGACCGATCTGTAATCCAAGTCTGTGAGCATTAAGTGCAGATTGGGGATTAAGTCATTGCTTACACTATCATTAGTCACATATTGGAAAATCTAGGAAAATTCTTAGGATATAATACATACATAAATGCATAGTGTTGTCATTCATCTGTGTATTATTCATGAAACAGATATTTGAATATGAAATAATTTGCAATCTAAAATAGCCGTTTGTTAGGGAGATACAAGATCTGTATGTATTGTACTCCATTTTCCCATTAACAATTTACAAGAAATTTTCGCAATAAATACAACTTGTTTTAAATCCTCTTACACTTTTTGACGTTCGACGCATAAATTTCCCTTATCTTGCCATCCAACAATTTAAATTAAGTTATTATCGCCCATAGTTTGGACATTTTAGTTGAAATTGTGTTAGCACAGCATCCTCTCTGGTAAGATTTATTACACCTGCGTTTCACCAACAAAGTTGGTTAATCTGATTTGAGCGAATCTGATTGTTTATTGGCAAAATGTGTTGAATAACAATTTCTCTTGTGAACTGTAACAAATTACGCAAACTCTTTCGTATCTTTGTACCACTGGCTGCGTCCTTGTGCATTCAAAAGTCTCATACAATATGAGAATGTAAAGGTATCGCGAGAACTGCAAAATCAATTCCAACCTGTTTGATACCTTCAGGACCAAAAAAGCACCCTTGACGTGACACCACTTCGTTTAGAATCGATAGATTCCAAGGAGTCACGTGATCATCTTCAGGATAAGTGGAACTTTAAAATAGACTGTTACTTGACATGAGACGGTATTTACATTTTTTACGTGCAGAGAAAACCCAATTTCTTTCTAAGGGAAGAATAGTTAAGTGGGAAGGCATTGTTTCGACAGGGAACAGTCAAAGTTGAAAACCGTTCATAAAATAGAGGGGAGGGGATAATTTTGGTTTTGTATCGAATCGCGTTGATGAATTTGAAGGGGTAGAAGTGAGTGTAGAACTGTTGGAACTGACACACAAGTGAGTTTATGAATTAGGAAAGTTAGAAGAATTTTCAACAGTCCCAACCTGATCTGAATAAATTGTGCAGCACGGAATTTTAAAATTGTTTCGGCGGAAAGGGAATTAAGACACGAAAAGTCAAGATTGAGGGTCTATCAAATGTTTATTGTTAAGGTCAGAGGGTGTGGTACAATTTTGTACGACGCAGACGTGTAAATAGGTTTCATTAGCAATAGTTAAAATTATTTAAAATATGACTCAGGACTAAACCAAACTATTTGTGTTTCCGAAAATGCATGACGAGTCAAAATAATTATTACTCACTCCGTCGATCCACTTTCCAAATATGTAAATTTTATCCCCGAATCGCTTTTTCATAAATCGGTTGTGCGAGTAAATGTGTCAATAAAGCATTCAGGATTCTCGCGCCACATAACACGTACGTAATCTCATTTCCCCAAAAAATCAAAAGTTGAAAAGTAGAAGGCAACGTTCTGCTGTGTCTAACCGCGTAATGGTTTTAAAGCTGGGAGTTATTGCGTCTTTGCCACTGAACTATTAACCTTCTCTTATTGGGCCGGCCACCTTCCATGAATAATGTATGTCGATTTACCTGGACGTTGGTGTGCCATTTACCATAATCATGAATCTATGAAAATTTGATGGATACCGACAGAGTCACCTCGTCTAGATTTATTAACCGGAACATATAAAAACATGCATCGTTTATAGTTTTTTTGAGGAGCAACTATTTTGCCGGCGGTATTGGCAACCAACGCCCAACCCAAACGCAGACTTCTCCTTTTGATGTGGTCATATTCGCTCCTGTCTCCTCTGCTTTTAGTACACATCCCTAAGTTATTTTAATAGTTGGTACAGATAACAAGGCCGTGCTTCTCTCGTTTCTTATACAATAATAACACGCCCTCTAACAACTCCCTTACAAAATCAAAGCCTTTGCCTTATCCCTTTTATAGGGCGTCGTATAATTTTAGAGTTCCAGTGCGAGGACCATTCCAGAGAAACTTATTAACATGAATTTATTGTTAAATGCGGTCTTCTGAATACAAAGTCGTTTGTTTCGGGATTCAATTTCGTGTTTATCGTGACATTTGACCTACAAAAACGTAAAATTATCTTTATCCGAGGACGAGGCATAAACCGATGCTGGAAGAAACCTTCCGCCCGGAACTAACCGAGTAGCGAAAAGGGTTGCAGTTTTATGGCGAGGGTTATTTTTATGGTGCAATAATTATCGTGATTTTTACGAGTCTATAGGTATCAAAATAAATTTGTAGCCGTTCGTAATTTCAGAAGGTCAATATCATTGCTATGCTCCAAACGATACCATTAACATAACTCCAATGCTACACTAATAATTAAACAGGAGATAAAGAACATACTAATATTTTAACTCGTCCATAAAAACTAGATAAACGACGACTTTCCTAAATTAATTCTTTTAAATAATTATAATTAAAAAGACTGGAATGGAGGTGTGTCACTTGTGTTTTCCCTAATCTTCCAACGCACGTGTTTTATTAAAATTAGTGTACACCCTTAAATTGTCACCGATGCAAATCCCCTACTACAATTTTTCCTCCTAGATTCTGCCCTGTTACAGTAGAGTGCTGTTCTAAGCCAACAATACTTTTTCATGAGCGGAAATGTCATTTGCTCATTCGCACAAAATTGTTCTAAAAAGGAAATTATGACAGGTCGGAAAGTTTAGACACGACAAAAAGAAGTGTAGTTGTCAAGGGACAACTTCTGGGGTGAAATATTTAATTACCCGCAAAATCGTGAATACACTTAACACTTATCTTCTTTTTCCTTGACATGAATTATGCATGTAGTGTAAGTGTAGCGGTGGACAAAATAAATGTCCACCTGCGAGGCTACAGTGAGGTATGAATTCTGAAATTGTTGAGGGAGTTATGGCATCCAACGTTTTAGAATTCGATCATAAGCGAATATAAATGAGAAAAAATGAATCATTCTGTGGATGTTGTTCCTCGTCTAGTAAATATTTAATTCGTATTCACCAAATAAACATGGGTTGGCCTTCCTGATGGCAGTGTTACCACATTTTATCCAAATAGTGTAAACGGAATTTTTCAAACAACCAGAGATTGTATACGGAAACGTAGGAAATGTTTTGGAAATTTTTGCCTACTTGATTGCTAAATATTTTCTTTAATACATGTGGAGTTGACGCTAGTACGTCAACAATTAGCGCTAAATAAAATACAATTAAACAGAGCAAACACGGGAGAGTTAAGAGACAAAGAGCGAACCCGTCAATAAATCCTAATAAAAAACCGATAGTTGAGATTGTTTATGATGATGTCACGAGGCCTCCAGCTCGCCGTACTCACCTACTTAACAATCAGATGTTGATTTAACAGAACTACTATAAGAACATCACATCACGTCACGTCAACCTGAAGATTCCCCGTTTGTTGTACACTACACCTAGAGAGAATCAGCGGTTCAATGTATGTACGTGGAAACGGAGAATTGTGCCCCCTCTGTAGCACCGTTGGTGGGGCCCACATTTACCTTGACTTTGGATAATACACAAGCTATGATAATGTAAATGTCATTTATTTCGGATCAGTTGTCGAAGCCGAACAATATCCCGTCCAATAACACAACTTCGACGTTCCACCGACTCTTGTAATCCGCATAATTACAGCCGAGCATGGCTCACTCTCAATTACCGTGATGAACGCTTTTTGCCAAGATAATTACATAAAAGAACAAAAAGTAGGGTGGAACGGGGCACCGATTCTTAATTCCCATTTAACTTGAAGCCTTCGTTAATTATTTATTTAAATAACGAATCAACTTTTCGAATTCATCCGGCAGAAATGTTGATTTTCGCATTGTAATTCATTACGGTGTCAACTCTGCATCGCTGTGATGTTTATAACAATTATTATCACTGCGGTTGTTCGTACATTTTGTGGTATTATAATGTCTTTCTTTATGGTGCAACCGGAACAATCAAACTGCAGCGGTGCAGTGATGAAACGGTGACCGAAAACTGCACCAAAATTTCACTAGTCTCAACTTCATTTTGAATGTGAAGTTGGTTTTGTTGATTTACCATTCCCGCTTGTTGCAACAGCAATAAAGTGGCGCAAGTAGTCGAAATTAGTTTATCTCAGTTCTTTTCCTTGATTGTGCAAAGAAACAAAGAAGTTTGACCTTGCTGAAAGCTGCTCGCTGATCAAATAAAATAAAACAGCAATGAAATCGTGCACTAAATGTAATGCATGAACTTTATATAATGACTAACTTGAAAAATATTAGAAGGGTTAAAGTATTCTGCATCAAATATTCTTCACATTTGAATTTTGTTGTATATATTTTTTTATAAATGCCACAAATTAAAATATTTGCTTGAGGAAACTTCAGTATCTTAGTCTGAACTTTATTCTGTCGCGTCACTTTTCTGATTGTTTTGTACGATCAATAAATTATTATCGGTATAAGTAATAATCCATATCACCAGCAACACATTGCCATCATTCACGACCAGCAGTTCTCGCAGGGGCGGCTGGTGTCAGGGGGCACAAGAGCACAACTATTTAGTTAGTTGTACGGTGGAATGAGTCATCATTTGATGTTTTAACCCTCAGAATTAATTTTCTTGCTCTATCCGACAACATGCTCGCGTGTAGCTAGTTTATCAACACTTGGCTCCAACGAGCAGTAAGACGAGTGCAACAAACATTCTCGATGACGTACTCATTTTACAAGTGGCACTACGCCCTATTATAAACGAAATGTTTTACAGCGTAACTGCATGTTCAAACATGATGTGTACATATTAAACGAACACTGGAGGTCGAGACTTGGGAATGTGATTTTTAGTAAATTTGTCAAAATAGAATTCCGTATGGTGGATTCTGAAAAATTGAGTACATATTTCTTGTCTTTTGAAGACAAAATACCTGCAAATGCGCAAGAAAACCATGAGTGGTAAAAGATGAGGATTTAATAAATGTTTTATTAGAGATAACGTTTATGGTAAATTTTCATTGTAGGGATGTAAAAAGAGTGTTTTGTTTTAACTGTCCCTTAACGCCTTAACAGTAGCTTTAAGACCATTGTCAGGAATCGCGCCAGGTGTGGATAATTTACAGCATTTATCAAATATAGGAATCCTGATTTCTCGACACCACCCGAGTAACTACTTTTTACCGTGCCCCCCATCTAAAAGTGACACGAGCTGCCACTGAGTTCTGGGAATATTGTACATCTCCATAAAATTATTGCGTACACCTATGCAGAAAATTGTTTCATTGGTAACTGTGTTGTGGCAATTAAAATTAAGCATTTTGCAAGAGATATTCATTAGGCGTGCAGTTATTACAGGGGTCAAATTAATAACAAACAACTTTGAGTATGATACGCTTAACTTGCGTAGATTAACAATAAATTCGTTTCATATTTTACAACTACTGACAGCTTTGTTATAAGCCAAGGACCTTTGAGACGATGATAAATTCAAATATTAGGTATGTGAATATTTAACGGTATTTAATTATTGTATTTTTAGAGTTCGGACTCAGTCTAAAGGAACTGCTCGGTATTTGACGCAACTTTATGAGAAATTCACTGTCTAGCAACTCTTTATGAGCCATTTACCGCTACAATAAACTCTGTAATAACTTTTTCATTTCATAAATATTTAATGTTTCTTTAGCATTTTGTATTTTAAAAACAGACGTGATAATTCGTCGGACTTTGTGAAATTACTCATACTTTGTTTTCAACATCTAATATCTTGTCTCTGCACTCTAGCTTTCCGTTGAATCAAAAGTTTTTGACATAATTAACAATAATAGATATTGATTAGCAAATTTTTAACATATTTAAGAAATATCTGTAGAAATGATTTGAGTCGATTTGTAGGTATGCAAATTCTTAGCACACTCTGGAATATTACGAGCATTTACAAAACTTTATCGTGCAGCTGTCATTGATTTTCGTTCTCTTCATTTCCTTCAGATACATAACCTCAATTTGATTATCATTTTATTGTAAATTATATCATTTATTGAAGGTAAAAACCATCAAGAAGCATTAATAAACCAGGAAAACTTTCTTTGGTTAGTTCTAAAGTGAACTGTGTTTTGCTAAGGAAATAATAATGTATTCGTCTACTCGTTTGTTAGATAAATGACACTTGACATTTTTAGTTTCACAGCTGATGAAGCTACGTCATGCGTTTGAAAATAAAGGTAAGCACTAGGCCAACGACAACAACATTTTTGAACGCTCGTTACTAAGCCTTTCCAAACTCGAATTAGAAAATGGTATAAAATGTTATTAAAATCTTTGCCAATAGTTCTACAAGGAAATTCCAAAGTTTATGTGTTCAGACTTTCGTTGAAAATCTGTCAAGAAATTAAATTGAACGTTTTCTTGAAAAACTGTAGATAATAACAAACATGCGATACAAAAAAAA
Organism: Tenebrio molitor; assembly: GCF_963966145.1. Classification (NCBI taxonomy): domain Eukaryota; kingdom Metazoa; phylum Arthropoda; class Insecta; order Coleoptera; family Tenebrionidae; genus Tenebrio; species Tenebrio molitor. The sequence goes on from NC_091052.1 coordinate 3,214,528, forward strand.
AACAAATTCTTGCTGCAACATATTTGTGAAAACATACTCAAATTAAACACATGTAGCGTAATGTGAGATTATTTGTTTAGATGGTTTACTGAAATTGTCCGAATCCTGTTCAAAACAAAAGAAACTATTCATACAAAATATTTTATGCAACCGACGGACGTTTTAAATCATTGTTCAACGTGCTGTTGGTTGAGTCATATTACAGGAAAGCACAAATTTATGTAACGAAAATAGCAGGGAGAATGCAATATTGTAGCACTTACGTGTGCAGAAGCATTGCAAGATAAACTAAAAATGACGTTTTCCTTGAAACAAATGCATCTTAAACCGGTAAAAGTAACTCAACGTTAATTAACGCAAATAAAACAAATGAAACCATTAATATCTGCAAACATTCTTAATCACAAATGTAAACTAAAACGTGTCCTATCAAAATCAATTAGAGTTGCTTGGTTGGAAGTCCTTCAAGGATTTGTACGTGTCTTCGAGTTTCTAAAAGCGTACATGCCTCAACTTGAAAATTGAATTAGCGCTTTGAACAATTCGCTCGAAAATTCAACTTAAAAACTTAGCTTCGTCGAACAATTCAGACGTATTTTTTTATATTTGACTTTGGTTATTGTTCTTTGCACAATTACGTATCTACACTAGACACAAGTTTACACGAAAGCTTTCGGCCATAAATAAGTAGAATGAAACAATGGTAACTTCGTACATTCACAGTTGTCCTTTACAATATTATCACCAGGAAACTGTGCCAAAAAACCGGCATAAATCTCGAGCAACAAGTGAGGACTTGTGATAAACATACTATTAAACCGCCATATTTTAACAAAAGTGGTTGATTGAGCAAGTGAGGGATATGAAAAGAATGTGTCTGGCATGATAAAGGAATCCTGAAAAATAGTTGTGTGTGGTGGAATGATAACGTTGCCTTGCGTTCTAAAAAGAATCCTTCTGAAAGGAGCGATTTTTCTTAAAGCAAATAGTTGAGTAAATGGCGGAAAAAGTTTGAAATTTGAGCAAGGTTAGCGGCGATACGACTCCCACTTTGTGAATATTCCTGTTAAAGCAGGAAAATCACGGAGAACGCGCGATGTGTATTGCACGTAAAAGAGGAAAATATTAAAATATGTAGATCCAAACTTATTCTAATTCCTATGTAAATGATTCCATTGTCCCCGATGACAGAGAAATGACGTTACGAGCTCAGGTGTGAAAGGACTCGAAAAGCATAAAAAAAAACTACGAGAGCACCGCCGGAGAACATAAATTCCTCGGATTCTTACGATTTACTAATTAAAACTGTTATTTTATGTGACTTTTTTTAGTGCATTTTAGAAAATGCCCACTCTTAAAGTTCAGTAGAAGACCTTGCTTCAACTCCCAAACGACCGGATAAATTGTTTCCGTTTTACTCATTGCGTGCAACTGCAATCATTAACTTTTTCACACATTTTGCACCACATACATTAAAAATGAGTATTGCTTTTGTTGTTCAATTTTTTACGCCGGCTTTGCACACCGCAATACTCGGCTTAATTTTTAAACATTACCGAATCCAAAATAAATTACTTTCTCGGCGTGGCGGCGTCCTCTCAAATGTTCATTTTTAGTCCAGTGACAGTTTCCAAATTATAATTTCCCTACGTTGGCAATCACAGGATACGTGTACAGGGGTTTGCATACCACTGATTGCATGCCAGCCCTCCTTCGCTCTAGTAAGGGATCGAACCAAACATTCGGGGCTGAGCCCTAGAACATACTTTAGAAATTCCTAATTATTAGAATTTCCCTTGTTTAAAGGGGACGTATCACAAGCTTGCATACGAAAAACCGATTGGGAACATGTACCAATCAAATTGTTTTGTTATAATTTGTCATCTGGAATTCCTATGACGGAATAGTGGAGACCGATAATTTCGTCACATGGTTGGGCGGCTAATCGCTTTTTGTTGAGTAATTACGATTGCTGTGCATAAAAATATTAATAATAATTTTTGGGTTCTCCTCGCATTGTAAATACATAATCACACACTCTTCGATTTTAAATGATCTACATTTTCAATTAAAAATGTATGTCTAGTTTTGATGGAAATTCACGGCCTTTTAACGATGGAACCAGAAAATTACAACATCCTCTTATTATTACATCATCGTCCAACAATGACTTTTTGAAGTTTGTTCACATCCTCGAACATGTACTCAAAATGTAATTTCATTAAGAGCAACATCAAGCAGGATGTTTGTCTTAATTTGAAAAATTACATGATTTGCCGTTAAACTGACCGTGCAATTTAAGCATTGCAAAACATCACTCGTGAACTGATTAGTTACAGCGGAAGACCAGTCAGAAAGCACAAATCAAACTTGAACTTAAATAAATCTGCAAGTCAATAGCGATTATAATTACAATGGTTATTTGACATTTTAGTCAAATTAGCCGCCATGAAAGGCGTGTCGTGTGTAATTGCAACTACCTACAACGAAAATAAACTGTCTGAGGATTTGCATGTTGCCAAGCTCTCAACTGGAGATTTAGTTTAGATTATTTCGTTCCTCAGGGCGAGTCTAGATTAGGGGCATGACAAAGCTGTCGTCGTGATAATAAAAAAATTTCCTTAAAAGTCACTTCGCACTTGGTCATTATTCCAAGAATAAATTGGTGTAATTAACGATATCGACGTCGCCACAAATGGATCATTAATCAACGTTTGTGGTGTAATGTTAGACAGATTTATGACACTTGTCCTAAACGATCCTTGTTCCAGGCTCGACAAACTTGGTGGGCAAGTTCACGCAGAGCGTGAGGAGGATAGTACAGGACGTCAAGGACGAGGGAACCGCCAGTGGTCAAACGAAGGAGGAGGTCATAGAGACTAATGAAAGACTCAGGGCCGTGAGAGTTCGCCTGGATGAGTCCTACGACACGGCAAAAAAAGCCCTTGTTACGCTCATGGGGAAATATAACGACAGCAAGAGTGTTCACAACATTTTCCAGAGATACAACTTGTTGAAAGCTATGATTAAGGTAGTATGTTTTTTGTTTTAAAAGTGACAACTCTACAATCAATTAACTCGTCCAATAACTGCGTCTGTCGCCGACAAAGCACATTGTGGCATGATGTTGAGGTTAACTAACTTTCGGGAGTTTCATAGCAACTAATCAAACTTTATGAGCAATTGTAAGAAAATGCAAGTCACCGGTTCTGACATAATTAGATGTTTATGTGTCAATTAAACAGATTAAGAGGGCTGGAATTTATGTAATGATGCAGCAGAAGAAAATTAAGTCCCTTGTGACCCGGCAACGAAAATTAAAATGAATGTAGAAAATAATGTTCAGGAAAAATGTTTACGTGAAAACCGTCGGCTTCTTGCTACAATTAACAGCGTTATAAGTAAATTCCACCTTGAGGCATCTCGCTGAAACGATCGTAACGTTCTTTTGTTGGTCGCAGCTTGATACCAAAGCCCTGTGAAATGGATAATCTGGTTCGGTGGCGAATAATGCAGTTATAAACTCTTACAGGGTAATCAACTTAAAATTTAATAATGAACTTAAAATTATTCGCTAAAACTTCCGCCGGCTGCTATTCCCGCTAACCTAATATCTGTTAATATGGGCGGATGCGGCGACCTTTGAATATATTTTTTTTTTGTAGGAAGTGATACGATTAGAGACGCAATATTGGACGTTAGTGGATATCCCCAAACAAGAGAAACAAGAGACAGTCCCCGCCTTTGTTCTCAGGGCTTGTGCCATTATGGAAAAAACGCAGAAATCCGGCGAAGGTGTAAAAACTTCGGCGAAGCTCGCCGAAGAGGCGCAAGATAAAAGGGAGAGAATAGAACGGTTAGAAAGTAAGGCGCATTGAGTTATACTTTCCATATTACAATTTCAATAACGGTTGAAATTAGGGCACGGCGCGGCCTAAACTTTTATCATTCCTTTTGATTTTATAACCTCGACGTTTCGCTGTTTTAGTTCTTCTGTTACAGATATGACGACTTCGCAGATAGAGGCCGAAAATACGCAAATGACTAACGATCTCTATAGGCTGTTGAAGAAATATTCCGGTTTACGGAATCTCATCCGGCAGTTAAAAGTAAGTTTTTGATAAGACATGTCGGCTCGCGTACGAATTTTTGAATTGATAAATTTAGGACGCGGGGAAATAACCTGGCCCAGCTTGAGGTCTTCGGCTCTTCCAGTTCTCGTCTAGTCCGAAATGACGTCATCGGATATCTTTTCGATTTAAAATGAAAATATTTTTCAAACCAGGCTGATGCAACAACAATTTCAAGTAGTTTAGCTCAACGAAAAAGGAAATGTTATTTTTCTGTACTCTTCGCCGCAAAAAACCGCTCCCTCTTATATTCCGGTGACGAAATGGAAGAGTAAAATTGCAAGTTTGTTGGATAAATAAAATGTTTTTGACGTGTAAATCGAGAACAGTCCGTACTTTTTCCAAACTCTCCTCGTCTGTTTTTCACATTTTTGCAACCAAAAAATACACAAGTTAAATTGGCTATCGTCAAAGCCTCGTGATTAATCCGCGAATTCTCATATTCATAAATTTTCGTTTAAGCCTTCGAGCGATACACGCTGGATTTGTTTCACAAATGAGCGCGTTTTTCATGCATTATCGGCGCATTTGTGTTTGCCGTTTCAGAGCTCTCTTATTTACAGTTTTTCACGAAAACTCCAACAAACTGATCGTTCATGAGTGAATTATATTCTTATCGTGAATAGGTTGACGGTTGATATTTTTACAATGATCGATTCTTCCCCTTGCACTACTTAATATGTCAATTTTAACACGGAATTGACAGCAACGCAGATCTTCGAAAATCTGCTTATGAACCGGCTCTTTCACCATCTCCTTAGGTAAAAGTCGTTCGATAGGATGCCACCTGTCACGCAGGAACACCTTCCTGAAGGTTTTCTCGTTCGACACAACATGTTTGGCACTTTTCGACCATTTCAATATGTTACTTTTGCAACATACATATTTATGTATTTGAGCTACTTAAATGACTCAAATCTATTGAATCGAGTCATTCCAAATATTGATCGTTTGTTCACTGATGTAATTTATGCAAGTTTAAATTTACACCGGTTATCAACGTTATCACAGGAAAGAAAATCGTGTGCGAAGTTTGCCAGGATAGGCAACCAACTTTACACGATATCAAACAATTTGACATTTACATTAGTTGCAAGACGGTATAAACAGATAGGAACAAATACTATATATTCGACAATAAAACAAGCATTTTTAATTTCTTTTCCGTGAGCAAAAACAAATTCAATACACAAAACTTTTTGTATAAAATCAAATATCTCACACCGAATCGATGATTCCGGTTTTACTTTGACCTGAAATCTAGATTTCAGAGCCCAGCACAGCATAATCACGAGATATTGAAGATCCCCGGCTTGGTTTCTAGATGGATAATATTTTATCATCTGGGGAAAGATGCCTGCATTGGAACACCGGCATACATATGCAAATAATTCCGTCGGTTTTATATTCCCCGCTGGAGAGAAATTGAAGTTTTGTGTTTAAAAACTGCATAATAGAAGCTGTCCCGAAACATTTTCATTAACATTATCAACATAATTAACCCATTTCGCCGGACATTCCCGTACGTTACGGCCGCAGGGGTTAAATTTCATCATTATGAAAAAAGCGTTGTCCCTGAAATTTTCATCCATTGAAAGAGCAGTTTATTTCTCGCATCTCGGTAATAAAATTCCTGGCAAAATGTTACGCGTTTTGGTTACAACACTTTTTACAGTCTGGCTTCAATGGTGCTCTGGAAATTGAAAGCTCTTAACCGAATAGGGGCTGTTATTTCTTTAATGAAACTTCGAATGCACGCGCCTCTTGGGTTTCCATTTGGTTATCGATAGCGACGTTCACATATTATTTCTTTCACCAGTTCGGTTTCGCAGTAATTAAAATAAACAGAAAGCCATTCGAATGTGTGGAGTCCGGCGAGATAAAAAAAATCCGCAAACACGTATCCTGCAGGACATTATTTGTAGAGGACAGTCCAAGAAATGAACTGAAACTGAAAAATGACGGAAGCGTCGCGTCGCTTCGTACAACAGATTTCGCTATCGTTTTCCATTCATCGTAACTTTGACAAAATCATGAATAATTTCGTCGGACATTTTGATTATGATCTTGTTCCCGACAAGAATTGAGCTGTCTCCCCTACGCCGTCACACTTTTACCACACACGTAATGTATGGTGAACGGTATTGATTTGGAATTTGTTTGAGTGTTTCGCATCCCTCGAAATCAACGAAATTATTCAAATAAATCCGATTCGATACAGTCGATTTTTTTCGGAATTCGAGACGAATCGCGTCCTCGATTTGCGGTTGAGTGTCTTCTTCCCGTTGAATTTTTAATTCGTATTAGGAAACAATTGCACTTACGGGGAGATTTATTATCCAACACTTTACAATTACATTGAAATTGGATCGTTCGGTTTAACATTCAACCCGAGATTGTTCAAGAAAACAGAATGAGCAGGCACGTGGGAATCAATTTAAGTGGGGCCGTGAGATATTTATGTTGATTGAGATTGAAATATATTGAAACGGTATCAAGCAGCTTAAATACGAAGCTGTTTATTTAAAGGGAATTAGCAAAATATACTCACCAAAGCTTTCATCTGGTACATTTCCTGATCCAAGTCAAAAACTGTCTGGAACTAACTGGAACTGATACATCGCTTACACATTATCCAAACAAATTTTAGTTGCAAAACTGAATGTTGTATTCAGAGTAACACAAAATAATCCGTTTAAAATGTATTTATCTTTAAATAACTAGCTACACTGATGTAAGTATCATTTTTTCCTTCATGAAAACTACAAACGAAATTTGTATTTTGTGCAAAATAGGCGGAAATATTTTAAGCCGAAAATACCAAGATATTTGAAGACGATTTTGCACTGGCTGAAACTGAGAATTAAAACATTCAAAATCCATCTCATTCATAAAGAGCAAATGAAAGTGAAATGGTAAAAAAAAGCCACAACGAAAACCACGTACCACGCAAGAAATTTGACACTTGACATTGAATTGTGTCGAAAAAACGTACTAGTACAAAGAACTTTTACTTTTAGCGTACCTCATTCACAGTAAATGCTGAAAATGTTGTCCTTGATGCCTGCCATTGATCCACGAATCCTTGAAGAAACTTCACGATCTTCCCGAATTTGGGCACTAGCTGCGACGACTCGTCAAGTTAGTCCTTCTCTTATCGGCTGGCTATAGATCAGCTGTTTTAAGTGCCCCCATAAAAAATCACAAGGATTTAAATCCGGAGATCTTGGCGGTACTTTTGATTCAATTCAACCCATCCGCTGGGAACAATCTCTGCCACGATCTTCCGTTTCTGGATGGATCTTTCCTGTGTCTCTCAACCTTTGTACCGTGGACGTAAACGTTTTTTAATTAGGTACAACCCTGTCTGGAAACTGTTCCCGGTACAGTATTTGCGCTTGGATCGCGTTGCTACCCACCGCACCACACCATACGCGAGCACTATATCCGTGCCAAAAAGGCCCAATTTACACACGAACGAGTTGAATATAATGTTTTTTTGTTCGACGATCCCCTTAAAGGCTCCAAATCGCTTAAAATCTGTAAAATTAGCTTGACGTTTCGTTTTGACAAGTTGTGACATTTATCAAAATCCGTTCACACAGGAGAAAATTCTCATATTCTGATAGTGTCGAACAAGAAAAGAATTTGTTGTATTAAAGATTTTACCGCTTTTAACGAGAAATAACCTAAAAAGTTGTTATTGTGTTGATTTTTACTTCATGTAATACATATTCCTGTGAAATAAATCCGCAAGTTGTGTTGTGTTTCACTGAAATGTTCTTCAAATCAACTGAATCTATAGAATTAAATAGACTATGAAGGAAATACCTACTTGTTTTGTGCTTTAACGGTAAAAACAAATCCAATGAAACGCTGCTGGGCTGCTGCTAGCAGGGCTAGCAGTGCTAGCCAAAGTGCCAGACTCAGAACACCCTGAGTTTTGCATCCCGGAGTTTTGTCACGGACCAATCGTGTTACTTCACGTACCCTGGACTGTTTGGTTTTTGTTTTTTGTTTGGTTTACCCATGATAGAAAGAAGAATCTTATGTATATCGTGGGTTTATCTAAGGTGATAGAAAACAACAAGTGGATTTTGAGGCCAATAATATCAAAAATAATAACGAACGGTTCTCGATCCTCGTCGTAAAAGTTTCTCGACGATAATTCCAAAATGTGTTGTTTCTTTCTTATGAAACAGTGTTAGTGTTTGTGTTTTAACACAAGAATACATTGTCGCCCCTTTCACAAAATGCGGTGGTGACAATTTGGTGCCCAACGTGGGGCCAAATTGTTAATTTGGTTACGCTGACTGTCACCGTGATTTTTCTACAATTTTTTTAAAACAGATATTGCACGGTAAAAAGCAAAATACAATGTTAGAGCTATTAAGCAGTTTCCGGAAGGAATGTTTACAACTGCTATAATTAGTTTAAATTTGATATGATCTCACTTAGCGACCATGAAGCAAGACCTATTTCTACTTTTACTGAAACTGTTTGAAGAATGGGAAAAGGTGACATGATAACTTTCTTAGCGCTATAAGTTGTGCGTTATAAAAGTTTGTTGTCCACGATTCAACCAATACTAAAAGCAATAACGGGTCGAATGGTCTAAAGAAATTCTAAAAAATGTAAATGAAGCTATCTTTGAAGCAACTGACAACTTAAAAGGTGACGAAACCAACTGATATAATAAACGTTACCCACAGACAGCAAATCTGTCAAAGTTAAGCAATCTAAAAGTGTAAAAAAAGATTGCTTTTTTCTCAAAATGTCGACCGCTTACAATTGTTGCAAAATATTATGTAACAAAGTGTTTATTGTCTAGTTTGCGGTGTCTTAAAGTGAGATAGATTTGCACCAATACAACTCAGGAGTAGCATTATTAGAACATCAATCTTTATAGTCTTAGCCTGGGACCTTGTGACTTCTTTTTGTTCTCTAAATAAATGGACAAGATGTAAGGCCCAATCAAATCGTTGAAAGTTGTAACTTTATTTCTGAAGTATGTCAAAAAGAGTGGAATGTTTGCTTTCACGAATGGTTCCAAGGAATGCATAAATGTAGATCACATTTAACTGATTGTTTTGAAAACACAAATAAAAAGGTTTAATTGCAGGAACTTTTATTGCAACCTTAGTATTTTTTCGGTTTTTTTTTAACTTGTAACGTAATAGTTTCTCTTTCATCAGAACCTCTCCAAAATCAGTCTAAATAAAGAGTTCAATATTTTTTTTATAAATATTGACGTGATTGTTTTCTATTAGATTTAAGTCTGGAGATATGAAGGACAATATATTCTAATTTTCTTCTTTTCTGAATAAAAAACACTCCACACGTTTTCTAATAGAAGTGTTCAACAAGTATAGATAAACGCTTTGAATCATTATTTTGGTAAAATTTGCAACATAATCCACAGATCCATTTTATTCTGAATTCGACAAGCTAGATCCACAGCTTTTGTTTTTTTTTGCATGTTTTTTATCTTTCTGGTTCCTGTTATACAGTCTTTAAGTGAGTTTAACACAAAACGTAAACTGTCGAACTTTCACCAAAGGATAAATTAGCTAAAACATTTGCAGAGATACAGTACAAGAACAATAACAAAGAATGTTTATGTTTTGAAATAAGCACAATAAATGGATGTTAAAGCTGTGGATTGAAATTCTACCATTGAACTCGAAAGGGTTAACAAAAGAGACGTTAAAATGTAAACAATCCTCAAGCCGTAGTTACGTTATTTATGACAGAAATGGACTGAGAATAGAACATAATGATAGTCTATTTAGAAAGTTCTTTGTGCTGATAATGACAAAAATGGAATATGACATATCCAGCAACAAATACACCGAAACGACTGAACGGAATAAGAGAAGTCCTAAATAGGAATCAATGAAAGGTTATATTTAGAAACGAACACCTTAAAACAGTCCTGAAAGAGAAGCGATCAAACAGATTTTAATTTGTTCGTTCAAGTTTACAATAAAAATAATTAAAGCGAAATGTCAAACGTTTGTTGACGGCGCGGCGTGGTGAATGTGTAATTTAATAATTACATGTTTTATTACAGTTAAATTACACATTTTATAGCATTTTGTGGTCGACTCCTTCACTTCAATTTCTTGAATACCGATACGTTGTGTTTTTTTTTTCAGATCGAGTACACCAATGCGAAAATCTATCCGATGGTGGTGCGCTACACGATGTTGAAAGATATGATTAAGGACATCATGCTTCATCCCGATTACATGGAGGTATGCCACGAGGTGGACGCATAGCCCAAGTCGTTTTCATAGATAGGAAATCGTCGTCGCAGCCTCAGATCGTAATGCTCTCACTCCGTCAAACTGGAAATTGAGAAATTGTCAGTAGTCTGAAGTCGAGCATCAGGAGAAATGTTATTTTGTGATTGCGATCGACTCCCGTCTTTGATGAGTTGCTTACGGGATACGTTCACTCTGTCGGCTAAATTATGTCTAGAAGTCGCTTATTTGTGGATCACGTCTGAGTGCGGCGAGATGACACTCGGAAAATTTGTGTTAAAATCGATGAACTCTAAGGCCCCAATTTAGAAATTGCGAGCTTTACTTTTGTTGTCAGCATGCTAGTCGGTAAAAATGGACAATAGGGAAAGGTGTCTGTCGTGTATAACGGGGCTTCAAATTCACTGCCAATAGTTAGGAATCAGTGTTGAACAGTACTGGATTCCTCTTTCGAAGAGTTCCGTTTATTAAAGCAATTAAATTATTTGGATCATCATGAACTGTTTTCTCATTAATTCCGGAACGGTTCGTTTCTGTAATGAATGCCCAAAGACTGAAGTATTTAATTAGAGACCTTCATCAAACACTGCTTACCTTTGATCTCATTCTTTTCCGCTAAAGATCGATACCTGCGAGATCACGAAACATTTACGTCTCTGATCACGAGCTTTATTCTTCCGCACACGAATGACACAAATTTGTTGGCAGTCTCCGGGTTTTTCTTGTCTTTTTTTCACTGTTCACCGTCATCCTGTAGAGAAATATGTAAACAAGGTGGAGTCGGCTCGCGCCTACCAACAACACATCCTTGTATCTTGTATGTCATGACCCGCAACATCCGCGCAGTGACGGAAATTGAAGTTGCTATCTCCGATCCGACAAACATTGCTTTAATCCTAATAAATTAGAAGAGCGGGCGACTGATTAATGAAACCATTAATAAAAATCTACTGTTCCACACCTAATTCCGCTTAGAGTGTTAATATTGTACCTATAAAAAATAAACGTGCCAGATTGCATTTATTCTGTAAAATGTTCTGGATCGATGTGATGTGTTCTTGTAAGTTTTGTAGACCCCAACGTTCCCATTGTACTTGTTATTGTACCGGTAGATATTTGGGTGCCACATAGAGATTACAGAAATCGTCTAAAACACCAAATTTGTTACTGAATTGTGTTACGTAGTTAGACTGTTTGTTTTTTGGTGTCTTTCGTTTAACATTTACAATGTCGAAGATGAGACAAACATTACTAAATATAGCTTTAAAACAGTATCTGAGTAGTTTAGTCAAATTTGTTACACCATAGCTGGTAGTCTCGTTTTGTAGCTTTTTATATGATTTTTTTCTCTATTTTTGTATGATTAAGCCGCGTAGAATGTCATTTATTAAGTGTGTAATAATGACATAGGCGACACTTGTTGTATGTATGTGTGTTTGTGCAGCTTACCCCATGAGAAAATTTGAAAAAGACGAAATGTCGGGCCTCTGTTGCGTGATGTGTTGTTTAATCAAGTCAAGTGCAAATTTGCTCTAGCACGGACACGCTCGATTCGCACCGTTTGTTTCGCCTATGAAACTTATCAATGTGTAAACTGTTAAGACAAAGAAGATGGTTGTTTATATGTATGATGTTTGTGTAAATTTAAAAATATAAGAGGATAACTATTCCATGTTAAAAATGTTACAGGGTTCGTTGACGCTTTCAGTTTTTATTTAATTTTAAGTATCTTTAAGTGATGACGATGTGCTTAAGTATTATAAGTAAAACTGATAAGACGGTCCTTTTACATAATCATTAACTTTTACGAATTTATCGTGAAATATCAAAACTTAAGGAATATCCCCTGTTAAATATCATAAAATATTGTTATAAGGGAACAATAATATCTATTCAAAAATTATAACAAGATTTTATTTTATATATTGTCGCATATAATTACATAATGTAAAGATATATATACTGTAAATGTAATGTACAATAATGTTGCTTTGTTAATAAATTTTGTGCCAGAAACGTAGTTTTCTTTTTGGTATGAATAAATTATTTCTATTTTAACATATGATTATGATACAGAAGTGTTCGTAGAGCTACTTTAGGGTTGTGTGAATCGGATTTAAAAAATATCATGGATGTGTCTTTGTCTTTGTGCGCAACAAAGCTTGTGCAACACTTTTTTGAACTGTACGAAATCATGTATAAGTTCACACACTACAAATTCTGTACAACAGCTTTTTGAACACCACTGTACCATTAGATTGAGTTAAAAAGGAAAAACAAACGTTACCTATAATGCATTCATTTTTGTAATGACGAACTAACTGGAACTTTTTTTTTGTTAGATTTTTTTACAAAATAAATTAAAATTAGACAGTTGGCAATGATTTAAATTGTCATATTATTGTCACTGCCAAAATGAATGAATTTCCAAAACGGAGTAAAGCATCAATAAGCAAGTAGACAAACCAGCACATTTTAAAGGCTTTTAACAAAATAAAAGAAATTACTCATGGAGATACTGGAAACGCAAGTACGAAAAGTACAAAATTGTAGAAGCAGCGGCGGATGTTTTTTCTAATTTAAAATAAAACTCTTCCTAAGTGCTGTACAGGCTTCAGTCCCAGAAGTATGTACAAAATTTTAGATGAAGGACAAGGACAAGGCTTATGGGCAGCTTTAGCATCCATGACATATCCCCAATTAGGTATTGTTAATTTGGTTGAAGATTCCGATTCGGACTTAGAAAACAGCGACGATGACGAGGATGGGTAGCAAAATTCAAAATTATTTCATTGTTACGTAGGTTCAACTGCCTTTTCGTATTTGTTTAGTGCAACTTTGCTTTTTTTTCAAAATACATAATTAAACAAATTTAATTTCACTATGCTTTGATTGGGATCAGTTTTGACAGGACAAATGACGTGACCCATAACCTAACTTTTTAAAAGCCCAAATTCCCAAATTCGCGGTAAAAAGATGTGTTCACTAGACAAAAGTTACTAAATTTAGTAACTTTAGTTCGTCATTACAAAAATGAATGGATTATATCTATTTATTCCCAAAGAATAAGTTTAGCAATACAACGGGATAATGCTGCATCAATTCTCGGTACAATTCCCGATTTGGAAGAAAGTTTTTATATTTTAAAATAAAAATATATTATGTAAAAAAAAACTAATATTTTGGTCAAGATATAAATATAAAACAGTTGTATCCAAGCCAGGTGTTCGATGCAACTGCCAACTTGCTATTTCATATTTTGTATTTTGAAGCGTCACTTTGACAATTCAAATTAAGCTGTCAACAGTGTCGCCAATCTAATTTAAAAGTCATAGCCCACTTTAATTATAGATTTAAATGATCTCACGGAATACTGTGAATCTGAATGTGCCCCGGAGTATAATTATTACTAGAGCGCGGATCTCTGGCATTTTGCTTATTTGTCTGTAATGTATGCAGAAGAAATTGATCCATAACCTGGATGTTTCATCATATTAGGGACATTTGAGGCACATTTTGTTTTGCTTTTTTGCTCAAAATGTCCTTTTCGTCCATAAAAGAAAATTTTTAGCTTTTTTTGCTTAATTGGGCGCTTTAGCTTTTTTTAGGAGATGTTAACATTTTTATCACAACACTGGCGACAGTGCCTAGGGAAGAGCTTTTCTGGTTTGGTGATAGTTGGCGTTGGTGACTCCTAAGAATCTAGAGCAATACTTAGTAAACTGTATCAAGTTGAGTCCATGTTTTGTGAATATTTTTTTATTTTGTTATATTTTTCCTTAGGGCGTTTGGTAATTGTTGACTTTACCTACTTGTGGAATTTTTGTGTTTTTTCTGGCCAGACACCCTTAGGGCGTCCTCTTACATCGTTTCTCACGTCATGTCATTTGAACGAGAATAACTCTCGGTGACAAAAACTTAAGATGAATAATATCCCCAAAAAGCGCCCGTACACTAGCGCTCTGCGGGGATCACTCAAATTACACTTTTGAACAGGCCGGTTGTAATTACGGTGACTGTATTTTATAATACAGCAGGTCGTGGTCGGTGCATTAATTCTGTCCTCGGTTTGCGTATTGGCTGTGCGTATCGTCCACAGGCCGGAAGAGGGCGCTGTGGTTGTTGTTGCCCAATTAACAACCCATTCAAGAGATGGCGCCCTAAATAACAAAATTCCATAGATATATAAGGAGAAGATACAGCAATAGGTGAAGTACTGGGGACAAGACGTACCTTTTGTTTCTATTTCAGTCGCACGCATGTAATTAACAAATATATTATTCCTAGCGTTTCCCATGAGTTAGGTATATTGTATATCCATGAAAGGATATTTCTTTATTTGAAGAATTGTAAGGAGTGGAACATACAATACAGGTCTTCATCTTTAAAGCAAAAAATAATTCACAATTAATTTGTCACGATGACGTTTCTCAATTATCAGTCAACTAGATGAATACGAGGTACTTCTCTATTCAAGTGCAGATGTATGGAAACAAGACAAGAATACATTACATTGTGTGCTAGAAAAAAATGGAGGATAGTACCGGAATCGTTGATATGTTTTCCCAAGCAACGAAATACGTTTATATGGAATGGCTGTATCTTCTCCTTATATATCTATGCAAAATTCAAGGTTGATAGAACTGACCAATTTGTATAGTAGGTTGCTTTTGCTTCATTGAAAATTGAGGGGCGTGGGGAAAAGTACAGTGAGGGAAAAGTAACTCGTGACGTAAATCAACCCGGGACATTGGAGTGTTCGAATAGGACCCAAGGTTTATAAGCTCCGTGGGGTTTATTGTGTGGTTTTTTGGGTTTTATTCTAGTGAGGGAACACCTAATGCATGATCGACAGACTGTGTCGTAAAAGTTTAGTGAATTATGACGTCACGAGTAACTTTTTGGGGGGGAAAAAATGCAAACTATGTATTCAAATGGCAACGAGGCAACCTACTATACAAAATAATCAGTTCTAGACTACATCCACTGATAGAATGCATTTTTTTAAATATCGTTAGATAACAAAATCCCCAAACCATAACATTAAAACATAGATTGTGTTGGTAATATCTTGAAGCATTCGCGCCACTGATTCTCATTGGTTGTTATTTAAAACCCACGCGAAAAATAAATTACATGACATTTCAAATTTAAAATTGTCAGTTCTGTCAATTTAGATTTGCGATTTTTCATCTTTAGAGCTTTGTTTTGCGATTCTCTGGTTTTAAAAGTTATTCGTTTTGATCATGTGGCTGTTATGATCTGTTCCGTTGCGATTTTTTGTTGATTTTTTTAAATTTGTGGAATAAGTGCGTGCCTCAAGAATCTAGCATTATGAACACTTTAAGTGACATTACAAACATCGAAAATGATACAGAGGTAATTTTTGTTCATGCATTAAATAGGAGTACATATTAAATAATCTCTTGCTTGTGTTTAGCCATTTCTGAAAAAAGCTGGCTATTTTAATTTCAATAGCCAGCTTTTTGGGAAATTCGAAAATGTATTGTGGGTTGCATTTTTTATTCCGTCGGGCACATTATTTATTACTGGTGAAATACCCTGTATTAATAAAACCTAATATATTACTCCTACTGTACTGAAGTTTTTTTTCGTCTTTCCTAAGTGCAAACATGCAGAATAATAACAAAATATCACGTGTAAACCTGTTCTTTCCATTTTTTAAGATTTCGCGCCGGATCTATTTGTTATAGCGTAAGTGAACATTTTTAGTAACATTTATGTCAAGCAATCTATGAGTTTAAATGGGTTTAAATGGGTTTTATTTTAAAACACTGACCAGCAAATGTAAAAAAAGGTAAGCCAGCCGACGAGATAACTACGATATCATTGTTTATAAGTAAAAATTGGATAAATCAATGAAAATTATAAAATCAATAAAAAAATAAAAAAAAAACAATGTAGTTTTTAATTTAAAACATTGACCACCAAATGCAAAAACTAAACCAACCGACGAGATAACCAAGATATCAGTATTTATTATAAAAAAATAAGGTAAATCAATGATAATCATGAAATAAATAAATAATACTGTTGCGCCCTCTATTGCATTACCTTCTTGAATGCGTTTAGATTACTATCACCTTTACTTTTTTCTTTTATCAGAGTCTTCTAGGTGGAGCTTCATCGTAGTAAAGAAGCGGACATGCGTAGTACGCGCGATTCAAAAAGCATAACAGCGGGAAAGCCCAATAAGTTTGGGAAGCGAAGCGTGGCCGGCGAGGCAGCCTGTGCCTCGTGCATTTGTTTGCCGGCGATCTGACAGTCAAGTTGGCGCGCGTTCGCAGCGCGCTTAACAATCGAATTCAAAAAAATGAAAATGTAACACTAACTGAGAAAATGTGGTAGTGCGCTACTGTGGAAATTCGAGTGAAAATGAAGTGTTGTTAGTGAAAATGCCGTTCGTGCAGCGCGTTATCGAGCCGAAATTCTTGAGTCGGACGAGCCTGTGGGACGAGGATGGCAAGCCTCTGGTCGTCGACGAGGAGCTGGAGGCCGTCACCAACAACACCCTCAGCAATGCCCTCCGGCAGCTCGCCTCGCTGGTACTGGTCGCCGACGACATCTTCGCGGAACTGGGCGGCCAGCTCAAGGAGATCAACAAGAGATCCGAGGGGCTGAAGGCGAAGATCGAGGCTGTGGAAGGAAAGGTGTCCGCTTACGATCCCAAGAAGGTTACAGTTCGTAAGTAGTGGTTTTTGTATCGGCGTTCCTCCGTTCCTCAGGTAGAATCACTTCGTTGACGGTGCGATGTAGCCTTGAAATGCCTCAAGATTTACTGGATACATACTTTATCGCGATCGATTGTGTGTGCACTAAGGTCGATGGAATAAATAAAAAATAACAAACGTGCCTCCATCGCCTGCTTCTCTTTTGTACTTTTTCTGATACTCGTCTAGCGTTCTCAAAGAAACAAGGTCGCTCGACCACCTTTACGATACAATTTTTTAATTTCCCATCACGACTTCGGAGTGGTTAAGGAAGACCAACCTTTCATTACCATTCTTCGCTCTGGACCCTAATTGAAGCCTGATTTCCATCAACCGCAGAAATCCTCCTTCTCTTCGCTCGTCACTCAAAACTTTGCCTAGATACTGACTCAATTCATAATCCCATCCTCGACGTCGGTTGCCGGAAATTGGCTAATTACCATTCCGAAAGAAGTTCGATCAAAGAAAGTAAACGTAAACATCGTTCAGAAGTGATATTCACGAAACGCCTTCCTTTTTCATTAACTCGATTATTCACATAAATTCTCATTTTTTTTCCGGTGGTTTGTATTCTCATGTACAGGTGTGCCCGAGGCGCTGTGCTTTCATCAATGCTTTTAAAAAAGTCCATTCATTATATGATTACATATTCTTCGAAAATATTTTGATAATAAGTACCCTGCGGTGAGGAGCAGCGTTTTTGTTTTACATTAAAACAATATCTCTTGTAACAAGCTTTTTTCATTCATTTTTAGACGTGAAAGTCGTACCGAACCAAAAAAAAAACACGCGATGCCTTAAAAAGTGATTTTATTAAAACTAGTTGGCCGTGAGTCAAAATTATGGGCGCAGTCATATCTTAATAGATATCAACTGGAGCCAAAATGCATTCCAAAAATATTGTTACGTTCAACCTACCGGACATTTATTGCTTAGATTTACTTGACAATAAATAAAATCCTGAACGTTAACAGTTTTTTTTTTAGTTTTCTAAATCGATTGTTCACGCTTCAGATAAAATCTACTTACGTTGTACTTTATGAAGTTTTCCAAACTTTTTAGTAGAATTTCGGGTGTATAAAAAGCTCGCACATCTCCTTTGAACTATCACTATCAGCTCCTAGATACACGGTGATCTAAAGAGATTCATCTAAGCAGCACCACAATGAAGTTACCTTGACTTTTAATCCACCTCGTGTATTTAGCCACTGAAGCTTTTATTAGTGGGGATAACCATTAGTATCTAATTGTGTAGCTTCTGCGAATGCCTGACTGAATCAACGAACCCAGAAAATTTGTCCAGTCACTCTTATCTTTATTCTTTTATTCGTCTTGCCAGAGTCAAAATCTTAGTGCAGGTCTTTTTAAACCTTAAGTAAAAAGACTCAAATCGTGCTTACAACAAATGATCCTAATTTTTACTCCTAGTTTAGAACAATCAAACGATCAAAGTATCAAAACATTGGAAAAAGTCTACAACTACGTCCATAATGGACCTGAATTGTTAAATTCGAGGTGAACTAAAATTTAGTGACTGTACCGTTTATTTAATGCATAATTGGATTTGCGCTGATAATGTAGATACTCATAATCTAGTAACAAAAATGTCAATTGTATCTGTTGGAGTGTGCAAAAATAAAATCGCTACTAAAATGAGAGCGAGTTTTTACAGTTAGTTCACAAAAGATTGTTGTAAGAACAAGGCGAATAAATCCATAACTGCGCATTTGATGTGTTTTAATGACCCACGGCCCTGAAATCCCTTCAGTATCAATATGTAAAATGGAGGTTATGAGCTCTTTAATTACATAGTTATTTTCATATGAGTAGCGCTGTCAGCCAAGTGCTGCAAAACAGGCCGAATACCTGAAAACTGATAGCCCACGAATTTTGAATAACATTTTTCGTGTTCGTTTAGGCAAAGTCTTAAAAAACATTAATTTATTGTAAATTTTGAGGTTATCTTTGACAGGTGTCAAGTTAGGTATATAACCGAGAAAGTTTTATATGTATGTACATATTTAGTTATATACCACTTTCCCGGTTATATATCCCAGGAAACGAACACGATATAATAATTTGTTAGCTCAGAGAAGTCTTTTACAGTATCAACCCAAGATGTTATTAATAATAATAATAAAACATGGAAGAGGATTGTGTGCGATTTTTATTTACGAAAATTAGTGCAAAACTGAAAAAGAAAGGAGAAATTTATTTAGAATCAGATAATTCGTTGCAAATAACGTAAAGAACCGGTCAAAATTTGACATTTTCATTTGTTTTATTAAATTACTGTCACAAATTAAAAATTTAAATAGCCATTGCCTTTATTACTAGTGCCAATCCAACGGCACTTTAATTTAGTGTCCAAGTTGTGTTTTCACAAGGATTTGTAAAGACACCTTACTTTATGCCATGATTTGAAATTAGTCAAGGAAAACAGCTGGGAGAGAATTGGACAAAATTAAATACTGTTGAATAACAAATTTTTTCTACTTTGGTATCATAAGTGAGTCTTTGTGAAACTAAAAGTAGTGTCAGAAAGGAACTTTTTGTGAAACTGTTTTTGTTTTTTTTTTTTATACATATTACGTTGGTATTGCTGTAATAGCACACTGGCCGGCGCGGCGTCTCTAGCGAACTCCTATTAACAGTTGACATTTGACATAAATTTCACAGAAATGCCACCATAACTCATATCACACAAAAGTCCCTAATAGTAAATAAATAATAAAATAAATAATTCCTGTTCATCGCATAAAACAACATACATATTTTTGCAAATTTTCATACAGATTGAATGCTGCAGTAGATAAACCAGAATACGAATAGTAGGCTGCTTTGCGACCCTTGTGAAAAGAAATTTGCTGAAGCGGCATTGATTTCTTATATATTTTACTGTCATTTTCTGTCAGACTACGACTGTAATCACAGAATAAAAAACCATCAGACGACTCCGTAATAAAAGTCAACAATGGACGCTTTCTTTAAAATTAAATCGATAATCGTCTGTATAATGGAAATCGAAGGTTATTGGTCGTTGTTCCTAAATTTATTGGTTTATGTAGGTATGAAAGACCTTCATTATTTCCAATGGAGGTGGAAATATTACTTTTAGATAATAGCTTAAAGACAAACTTTACTCCAGAATCAAATTTTGTTGTTGACAGTTTAAATTTCAACTGCGAAAGTATCATTTCAAATAGGAAAACAAGGGCGTTTTTAATTTCGTAATGTCGGTACTAGTTTCGGTGTGAGTTATCGCTTCAATCTCGTCAGATAAAAAGCAAATCGGGATTGTGACAGAGATAATGTAAAAATATGAGAAGGTATACTTTATAGGTTTATTTTGTCTTCGGTTTTCGTTTATACAAAGATAAAAAAATAAAACACAAACAACAGAAGTATTCTACAATGGCCGCTGACAAGGAGCTCCGAAAATTAGAACCCATTCATCGGGGACAAGTAAATCACTTAAAGTTGAACATCCGGCCCCCGTAATGAGCATAATTATGAAAACCAAAGAGGTCATGCACACCGTCAATGAGACATGTGTTTTCCCCCAATTAATCCAGATCTTGGACGCAGTCACTCCGATGTCCTTATTAATTTATCAATTTGTCACGATGAAAGCGCACGTTATTAAACGTAAACAGTTGGCTGTCTCCTTTTTGCTTCGGATACGATCTGAAGAGGAAATGCATCGGCATTCCTTCATCCGGCGCGCTTAATCGCTAATCAATTATCAAACGACTGGATCGAAATTTTTACGGTTGTTTGTCAATAGCGCACCTGAAACGCCGCTCGCTAGACGACCGTTGCGAGGTAATTCTTTGCATGTTGAAACCGGAAAGCAGAAGGGCCTCGGTGTCTGCTCGACCCAACCGTCATGAGCCAGTTGTTTTGGTTGGCGTTCTTGGGGTGAGAGGAAACGTGATGTCACGTGACAACGACAGCTGATCCGGAGTACTCACCTATATGGGGTGTAAAAATATCGAGTTATTTTAAACGGTGGCGGAAGAGGAGTTCTTCTGAGCGCTGAGGAGACGTGTTAAAATCCACCTGGATGTAATGAAACAAACAAACAGGGAAGACCTGATGGCGCTGTTCATTGATAAGTCCCAGGGGTGATAATTTTTGGGCAAACACACGAATTCCAACAGTGATTAAGCGGTAGGGCCGTAAAGTTTCTTCCGACTGTGTGAACAGAATCCGAGTGGAGCAGTCTCCAAAACGTCGCTGTTGTGGATCTCCCACATATGGTTATTAGAATGAGTAATGGCACACCTTATCAGCCCATTCCATCGTTATCACTCTTATGTGTTTGTTTACGCGTCATTTATTGCAGGACGAGATATCGATTCTGCTTTCTTTTTATCTCCAAGAAGTTCCATATTTTATGTCATTTAATTTTATTTGCTCTAGCCCTCTAGCCAAATAGAATAAGTTTCTTCTAGTTGTAATAACTCCAAAAACTTACCTTTCTACTTATTGCTTTTATCGTTTTTATATGCCAACTTTCACTTTTCCCATTTGAGAGTGTTTTATCAGTTTGCAAGTTTTACAACTGAAAGTTTCCGCCGAGAGAATCTTTCAGAAGATTGTTGAAGAGCTGAGAAAAATAAACGACGTGCGAGAACATGACGACGACTCAGATTGGACAGTGTTCACGATGTTCCAGTTCATAAACTCCGCCCTTGTTAATATTTGGGTCGTTTGGCACAATGAAAATTACTGCTCTCGTGGGAGTCAGCACAACGACTTGCTAATTTTTGTAATTAAAACCGCCCCTAGGGCACCGGAATTTTTGTGTAGAACAATAGTTGTTCCGGACTTTGCCAAAATGGAAAATAATTGACACCGAAAAATCCTGACAATTTTCGATTAACACAAATTAATACATGTCACTTAAACAACGAGAAAAAACGGGGGTATAACGGGTGTTTTTTTAAATTTGGCGTCGAAGTTGGCCTTGAAGAGTCGATTGTCACTTTTTGCGTGTTTTTAATATGCCAATTGAAAAATCAGTCTTTTTTAAGACGACTGGTTGATCAGCTGTTTAAATCTAACCTCACTTTTTGCGTTGTGTGTGTTTTTAATCGGCACTTTGAGAAATCAGTGTCTTTAAGACGAGTGGTTCTTTCACAATCAACGCCTACTTCGATGCCAAATTTAAAAAAAAAAACACCCTTTATTATTAATGTTACCATTCGACTCTATCTGGAAAGGGTTAAACGTGACAACACTGTACCACTTTTCATAAGTTGGCAGCTATGCACAGAAACGTCATGGGCTCATGGGCATTGTTTGAGATTAGTTGTGACGACGTTATCTTACTGCAAATGCACCGTATTTTTCATTTTCAGTGGCTAGGTTTAAATGACAACAATAAAAACAAAATGAGGTCTTACAACATGACTCTAATGTGGAAAATTTCGGAAATATTTAGATTTATTTCATTTGTTCAGGAGATTTCAACGTTGCCATACTTCCACAGTCCGTCAATTAATAATAATGCACCTCAAAAAAACGTACAAAAATTAGAAAGAAAGTAAAACATTTTGCCACAAATTGTGTAGATTGGAGTATAATATTTATTAATTATGCAGATTACTAAAAATGAAAGTGATATTTAAGTCGACAACTGGTTTCCGATCGGTCTTTTTGACTCCGCTGCGTTTTGTAAAGTGAGCGGAGGTAATTTTTAAAACTGAAGCGACTCTAATTAAACGATATTAATTACGGGTCGTACATCAGAAACGTGTTCGGGGAATTAAATTTGTAGCAGTCGGATAATCGCATCTGAGGGATTTACCATAATTGCTCGACATAACGTATGGATTGCACGTTTGGTGCATCTCGTCTTGTAAATTTTTAAGTGAAGATCTCACGGTTCAGCTGCGTCGCTCATCATCTCACATCGAGCAAAGAGAATTGTTCTACCGGATCAAATTCCGTCGAAATCGTCGGTCCGATCGCTCCGGAATTGTGTTGCCATCACGATTTCACGCGACTTTTTGTCATTCGCATAAATGGAACGGAAATGCACAGTTCACCTTGTAAAGTTACCGCTCCGAAACGTCATTGAAAGGTAACTGCCACAACAGTGTTACAATTTGTACCTGTGAAGCGAACCTGCAGCCACCGATTGACAATGAAAGAATGAAATTCCGGCGCCATTGAAAATTCCATTTGGGAATTTTATGGGATTTAGATGTCTTTAGGGTAATTTATGTAAATAGAGCGATAGACTCGGATTGGAACAGGTTGTTAGGAAACATAAGCGATTTTCTCTCATGTGTACAGGACAATAATGGCCCAGGCGTCGATGCAACGCTAAACCGTAAGAAATACCGCTCGTTTAAGCCAACCATATTTGGACAAGACTCGAAAACCAAATATGAGACTACCTATGCGTGCAATGCTCAGCCATATGGTCAAATTAACTCATATTAGATACACGGTGAAGTTTTTGTTGCGCAACATGTCCGCTCAATTATGACCGCATATTTCAAGAAAAAATCCCAACTCGTCAAGAAAACTCGTCCCGACGTTGCCAATGAAAAATCTACTTGCGTGTATGCTTTTGTATCGATTAAAGTACTTAGGGGTCTCAGGTGTAGTTGCTCAGCAAAGTGGTGGTCATTGCATTACGGATTCACCCTAATGGGATTGACGTCCTCTGCTTGGGCAAACACTATTGCAGGTGTTGGGAGAGACAGTAACGGTCGGTTCTTTTCGAATGGGGTCGAATCGGGAAATTTATTTTCTACGTTTAATCTATGCCGGTGGCTTACGTCAAAAAAAGAAACCCTAAGGGAAAGTTTTGTGATGAAGGGCTGCGAGATGAATCAACACTCTTGGAAAAATGCGAAGTCGAAAATTGATGACGGACGTTTGGACGTCTGGATGAGGAGCGATACCCACGAGACGATCACGACTAATCCTTGACACCATAATTAATTTATAAAAACACCCATTATGATTAAATTTAATAGGCCACATTCCATGCTACGTCCCAGAACAAGCACCAACGATTATTGTTCATTTATTTCATTATTGTTTATTACTTTTTATGTTGCAAGCCTCAAGTTACCTTTCGTAAAAATATTGTAATAATAAGCTAAACGCCGTTCACGTTGTTTTGCCATAATGGGAGGCCATTACTTATTTTTTTAACGTTGGACACACTGTTTGATTTCCATCACAAAAGTACCTGGACATGGGGACCTATCAAAATGATCATAACATGTTGCTGAATTTCCCGCGGTGTCTGAGTATTCTTCTATTGTAAACTAGTAAAACTGACAACAATGCACTAGACATTGGCGCTATTTATAACCTCAAACATAACCTAATTTAACAGACAGCTTTACTACCAAATTAAATGCAACATTTCCTTGGCCTGGTGAATGCATTTTATGCTATAATACTAAAAAATAGCGGTCGGATTTATTTGAAGATTCGACGCGTTTCTTTACGAACCACTGCTTCCACTTCTGGGATTTCTTGAGCTGTAACCATTTAGTCGACGAGCTCGGGTGTAGAAAGTTTAAGAAGTTCAATTGTACCAAAAAATGTCATGTCATGTTTTGAAGGAAGAAATTCAAATGGTTTTATTTGCCCAGATTAACTAGTTGCTCTATTAACTAAATGTTTCATTACCAGAATACGCGCTACAAGAAGTGATCTTAAACTTGTCAAAGTGTCTAGAAAAGTATGTCATATTATTTGTAAAAGTTATGAGATCCTGGAGTAATTTTACTCAACAGTGAGTGCACTAGGTGTTCTGTAGTGTATAACTTCCCTCATTGTTTCCGTGAGAGGGTTTGGTTAGATTTGAAAAATGGACAAATTTGATATTAATTACTTGTTTGTCGATTTCTTTGAAGCCGATTCGTGTGCAATTAAATCGCCGTTCATCAAAGATTAAAACGTTACAAGTCTTTTAATCAAAGCGAGTTCGGCAGAAGCTCCTTTAAGACATAAAAACTTATCTTAATTTTTATAGCCGTTGGCATTTTAAAAGCCACCGCTTCTGGTTAATGGTAAACACGGCTATGAATTTTACTTTGGATGCTTAAATTAAATTTAAGGTTATCCGAGCACATCTCCTTTGCTTTGTAAAAATTATCTTTATGCCGGGGAGGACTAATTGGTCGAAAAACTGGCTTGTTGAGCGGCAGCGTGTTTTGCATGAAAATACCTCACCAAAGGCCTAAATTATTCGAATTTGGACCGTTAATTCCTCACATACATTCGACCGCTTCCCCTAGACGGTCTTTGCTTAATTAAGTGTTTATTACCCTCTCGTTTTGGAAGCCGGATCGAACCGCGGAACGCACACTAATTCCGGCACGTTTCCGTAATTCCGGACGTTGCGCAAAAGTACCAACGAGTTTTTGCGAGATGAGGATGATGAGTTTTTTAATAAAAATTTGCATCGACTAGTTAGTAGGATTTCCTGTACATTAATTACGGTTTCAAATAATAAAACTTTCACTGTTGTCATTTACCTTGGTTTCATCACAGGTCAACGTATCCAAATCGGTTGACGTGAGAGAGAAATTATTACAAACATGGCCGATCTGTTCTAGGAATGGAAATAAGCAACACCATTAAATTGGAAAATGGCTTTTAAAATGATAACTATTATCTTGTAGCGGGTAAAATTTACATAACATGCCACTGCGCATGTAGGTCTAGAGCGCAACGTGGTAAACGAGCAAGTTGCAGCGGTGGCGCATCAAAAAATCAAGTTTCTCGTAGGCGTCTCAAAAAATTCTTCTCTCGAGAGCCCCGACGATAATGAAAGACGTTAAACTACTGGTTCTAAGAGCCTAAACGAAAAAAATCCCAAAGTCTGTAATTTCTCGCGTTTATGTTTGTCCTTAGATAACAGGTTTGTTTCGTTCTTCACGCTGCTGTCAACACCACTCATTATTTCATCCGACAACAGAATTGAGGTGCCGCCACTGTTCAGGTTCATCGTTGAACCCGTATTTTGTCGATGTCCTGCTCCTGAAATTTCGGTTTAACCGGATATGGCGACGACCGTGCGCACCATTCAAACAAACAATGTAGATACTTTTCATCTCTTTATGTTAAATTGTGCATGCTGAGGTTCAAAGTTGTGGTGTCGGTGTCCGCCACCGCTTGCAATTTCCGCAACTATTCACTTTTTCCGTCTCATCATTCCCGGAAGCCAGAAAAATAACGTAAAGCAAATAAGATGATCTATCACACGTTGCGCCATGAATATTTATACAGCAGGCGAGGCTTCCATCGGACTCGTATAAAATCCAGTCGAAAACCGTTGTTTCGGAGCACCAGGAGGCGAAGCTTTTTAAGTAATTTAGAGGAAAGCTCCTTACGGGCTTGGCGCCCCTAAAAATAGACAAGTGATAACGAATTTAAACCTGGGAACATTATCGGGACAATGGCATCGAGGGCAGGCCGAACTACAAATCCCTTTTAAGACCTTAATAACGGTGCGGATATTTATAATAGAGACTGTAATATCGCCGCAGCGACTGCGATCTATTAGTGCGAGGGTATTCCACTACCCGGTGGGCCGTCCGCCCCAGGGTACAAAGACTGGCTCCACGATGAAGCCTCGGCCCGCCCGTGACGTCTAACCGGGCCCTTGACTCTGTGGGAATCTGTTCACTATTTCCACTGTAGAAATACGTATTCCCCACACACTCGTAAACATTATTCGGCTGTTTGGTATTGAATGTAGACCGGAGAGGCTGGGTTACTGGTTCAAAGGGATTTGTTTGGAATTACCCTCCACGGAGCAAGGATTTTTGATTATTGCCAACAACTTTTCATATACTTTATCAATTTGCGTGATTACGCTCGCGTTTCTGTCAAAATTTTAACAAAGAATATATCAAAGGTAACTGATTAAAACAAGTTAATACCTGTTTTAATTTAACACAATGACCCTTTACCTCCCCCTCGGCAAATTCGGTGCACACGAGTTCCCGTCAGCATAATATTTTATACCTGGGCTTGGACATAGGCCCTTTAATCCTGCACACGAATTCCCGTCAAGGCAAAAATGCACCACAAATTCTAGACTCGAATTCCCGTCAGAAAAAATGCTTGGTTATTGAAAGCACTGTTACGAATTACGAAAGTAAGATTCAATGATGAATCTTCTATGTTCTGAAGTAAAAACCATTTTTGCGTTAAAATTTGGTTAATAGTGACAGTTGTTTGACGTTTATTAGCTGACTTAGCACAGATACGAAAAATCTGACAGTGTCAAAGTCACAGCCGCCCCTTATCTAAGTATATAATTGTTGATCACAGGGTATTTGTAACTTTTTAAAATTTTTTTTTGGTCCACGTAAACAACAATGGTACCTGGCAACGGCTAGAGGGGTAGGTAAGTAAGGGATTGAAGCGCTCTTTTACCCTTGACGGGAACTCGAGTTATGGATTATATCAGTTGATAATTACCTGACGGGAATTCTTGCATTACTTTATGACAAGAAATTAGTCAGACGGGAATTCGAGTGCGCCCGGCAAATTACAGAGCCTTTGATTCTTAGAACAAATTAATTAATCTATGAAAAGCAGTAATTTTTGTTTGAAGAATCTTTTGGTCCTGACAAATATCACAAGATTTGGAACCCTTTTATTTGTTTTACATACAGTAAAGACCATCAAACAAGTTTCTTTTGAAAAACTGTTTTCCACTGAATACTGAACCTTTTTCTTAATTAAATTCGCCAGCGATCTGTTTTTCAACAAAGCACAAACTCGTTCCTTTACTAAATAAATATTCAGCATTGTTTAGACGTTATTAAATACCCGTATTATGTCAATTCGCAGAAGCGAACCGTCATTTCTCATATAATTTATATTTTACTTTTTGAATAATGTCATAGTTAATTTGCGCCACACGTTTTCAATGTTTTTTTTTTTGACAGTCACTCTTAAATATTAAAAATTTGTAGTCAAGGGGCCTGGTGATTGCTTTTGTTTCCGTTAGCCTGTGGTGTAGCTTATCAGCTGTCAAACCGAACGTCATTTATGCAGCGAACAGGTATAATCACATGACTTTTTCCTGGTTTTCTTCATGGGACACGATGGTTTTTGCTTTAAATTAACTATTTCATTTACGTTAAAATGATGATCAAAGTGAGGTTAGGTATAGAAATGTCAAAGCGTACCAACAAAAAAGAGGAGAATATCACAACCTATGTAGGTATTTGACTACAAAATTTTTTAACGTTCGTTAGAATTTTATAAAAACTAAATATGTAACTGGTAGAAAATAAAGGAATTACAATAAAACATATGAACTAATTTCGTAAGCTTTGTTTGAACTTAAGCAAGATTGATATCAAGCTTTTTACGTCGCATCTTTATAACTTTTTTAAATTTCAATTATGTACTAAGTTTTGTTATTGCAAGCCCGTGCCTATAAATCAAATCTCACTGAACGAACCTGTCCCATATGTTGCCACTGTTCAAATCAAACATCTAACAACTGCTGAAAACGGTAACAGGACTGCAGTTCTGCGGGATTGTACCAAATGAGTTTCACGCACTAATTGAATATGCAAATTGGTACAATTGCGAGCTCCAGATCTCGTAAATCTGTATCTGAAGTTAATTTTTTACGACTGGGAGCATTTTTATCATGATGTATCGATACCTACGTAAAATACGGTCGAAGTGGCTACAATTAATCATCTCGCTGGTTTTAAAACCATACATTGTATTTTCCGGGTGTCGGATCCAGACACCGGACAGGATACGAATAATTTTTTGATTTCGCTGTAGACAGGACTTTTTTCAGAATTTAATACTCGCGCGATGGAAAGAACTGTGTTCGTTTAATTCTGCACATGTCCACCAAGTTAATTTTGTGAAACGTGTTTGAAACCTGCCACTTTTACTTTCAAGATGACAAACATTCCAGGAAACCTCATACAATTGTGTTTTACCACAAATGCCACTTAGCCAACAGCACACACAGAGAGAGATTAACGCCATGTAGGCTCTGAAAGCAATTCTGAAGAACAATCCCTTGTCTAACCCTTGTAATAACACAACACGAACAATATGCCCACTTGTCGAAACAAGCAGTTAGAAGTTACAAAGTTTCGTAACCAGTGGGTGGGTATACTGTCGCTGGAACGACAATTCTTAAATTGTTGAAATGAATTGCATACTCCTGGTTCATTTTTGACGAACTTCGACTTTGTTTAAGTGAACGCTCGAGAGTCAAATTTCATTACACATTTTTGGGCAATGGAGTTGACAAGTAATTTATGAAGAGGAAAATGATAAGGATCTCAGTTAAAGTTTTGTATGTTGAGCCCAGGCATACGATAGTTTTAAATGTAAAGTACATTCTCTTCTGTAACAAGCACCGCACTCGGTTTTATTATGAATTTATTGTACGTTCAATTATACTTGTGTGTCCAACAAAAAGCTATCACCATAATAAAAACACTATAAAGTAACCTTCGAGACATTAAAAATACATAAATTTCAACGGCTCATTGTTGGATGGTTTACACTCTTCGATATTGAAATTTTTTATTGG
Organism: Tenebrio molitor; assembly: GCF_963966145.1. NCBI lineage: Eukaryota > Metazoa > Arthropoda > Insecta > Coleoptera > Tenebrionidae > Tenebrio > Tenebrio molitor. The sequence continues at coordinate 3,244,226 of NC_091052.1, forward strand.
GGACATAAATTACTTTTTATATTTCGAACCCCCTTATTGAACATCAAATTAAATCACGTTCATATACATAATAGGAACCTAAAATTCATAAATATGCAGGCTCGTAAACTGATCTGTTTTATTCACTGTTTTCACATTTTCGTTATTCAAGAGACTTACATTAACTGCAAGTTAAAATATTTATTAAAACTTGATCAAGTCGCAACCACCACCCTTCAAAAGTTTTAAAGAATGGTAAAGATTCTATCGAATCGAATGTTGCAGGAACTTCACGCCTGCAATATTTATGTCTAGATGAAGCCATTTAATGGCCTATTATCCGCACACTTATCCACTTGCAATAGGTGATCATTAAATAAGTAGTTGGAATGAACGTTAGATAAGCCTAGAGAAAATGCATTCACGGTTCAGTTATTTAAGATGCGGCGATAAAATTTATATCTAAAGAAAACCACAATTTCGTCATTTACCTTAAACATTGTGACAAAAAATTGACGTTCTCGTATCTCGTGTATGCACTTTCTTGGGCAAATATTGAAATTTAGGTTCTTTATCTCTTTAATCTGTTTAAGTTTCATGTTTGTTTAATGAACTAATATTGATAGAGAGACAAAAGTGGATATTGTAAATGTGTAAAGTTCTTTACCATCAAAACGACAAAACAGCGTAGGTGTGCAACCACCGTGACGTCTAATCTACAAAACGTAATGGTACCCCATATGGGCGATTGATTTTAAGCGTTTTATATTTATTTACCCTCGTATTTTTTCTTCGCTTGTTAACGTTGTAACAATTGAATTAAGAGGGACAGTTTTGATGATACGTAACGCACATCTGCCCGGCCTTTCAAAGTTCATTGTCAAGTGTACCCCCTTGAAACAGATCCATGCGAAGCACCACAACTGTTATAATTTAAGTTTTATGGATTAGTAAATATCCAGTTCCAGTTTTATTCCGATCGATGTTGATACATTTACAACATTATCAAACGTAGGAGTATCAACTTTATTTAATAGTTCGAAGTTCACCTTGAAACTAAAATAACTTATAATTACCTTTCCAAGCCAAAATTACTGTAATCGCGACGTAGCAAGAGTCTCAGACTTCACCAACACTTGCACCCTTCAAACGTCATTTACTTCCTCTCCAACATGTGTGCATTTATGGAGATAAATCTTGTGAACAGATCGAAACTGGGTCGGTCTTTAAAAAACTTTCATGCACGCGCTTCGCCATTCGTTATTTTCGAGTTTTCTCCGGTATGCTCTCATTGTGTTCCGTTTAAGGGAAGAGAAACGTGTTAAATGGGGGTAATTTCATTTTCGGGGCTGGTAAATGCAATATCAATCTATCCTCCTGACATATGCCCGGGATTCAGTTCACTGACACAATGGATGCAGATTGAGAGCATAAAAGCTCCAAGTGCAGGGATTTGTACACCACATGGCGGGTCTCGGCCGCAGAAAGACCCTATTAAGGGCCTTTTTTCACCACTCACTTAATTATTCACATTGTTATACAAAATTGGAACATGTGCGTTAATCTCTTGTTTTTTCCCCGCGTTCTCAACTCGTGACATAACAGCGCCATCAAAAACGTCATTGTTTGTCCGGATTCTGAAATTTAATTTCGCTTCCTTCCTCGATTTACCATTGTGCATTGTTTGCGAGACGACGGCAAATAGTGGTAAGATTGCCGTTTGTTTAATTTTATGAGCGAGTCGCGCAATTTTCACGAGCGATGGACGTGGAAGTCAAGGGTTGACGTTTTATTTGCTTGGGAAGTTTAACTTTCGATTGTTGGCTGTGGTTATTTGATCTCAGGTTGTGTCCGCAGGAAAGGCAGAGGTAAACATTGTTTGCGTGTGAACTTGAGTTTCTTATGAAACGGGATCCACCTCATATCTCCCTTTTATAGGGGATGCAGGTCTGGCAAGGAACATTGATATCCGTTCTCTCCGGCCGGATAAATACACATTATCGTGGAAACACATGGCTTTAAGCACCCAAATCATACAAATTCTTCTCCCTCACTTTACAGGATCTCCTTTCACACAAAAACTTACGATTGCTGCCGTAATTAAACCGCTAAGATTTTATCGCTTCAGCCCTGCCTCGACATCTGCTTTCGCAGTCAGATGTTCAATTAATAATCGCTTTTGATCGACCCAAAACGGCCCATCACTTGTCTATTAATCGACGTCATTAATAATTTTTGTCCAATTAGCCCGATCCGACAGATGTTTTTCTCCCCAGTGAATGGCTGTAAGACCTGGTGCAATAAATCCTCGAGGCACGAAGTGATTTGATAAGTTTTGACCGGAAATTTAAGACCGCGACAAAATCCACCTTGTTAAGTCGAGTGCACGCAGCAAGACACGAAAACTTCATCAGGAACTTTCCAAATATCGACAGGTTGCTGTAGCGAAGTGTTGGATGTGATCGCTTTCAGACCGAAATTTGCATAAAAACGAGCCATATTCCTTTAATTCCAGAAACGTAATAAACGGAGCAGAAACAGTTTGTCATAACGATGTCGATGAACAATTTCCATCCCTTCTTGAAACCGAAGCGGACTATTGATTTAGCAATCAACAACGGCCAGCTCTGACAACCTTTCAAAAATTGTTCATCTTTAAATTCAATAAGAGAAGAATTCAGTCGTCAAGTATGTAGCTGCTGACTACATTTAAAATTGCGTCATCCCTCCAAGCAAAGAATCGCGTTGATCTCCAGCCAAATCACGTTTACTCGAATTTCACGCTTTCTTTCAAACTTTACTCGCTATCCAGACTGGAAAGCAACAATTTCGGCAAGTTCAGCTCTCAAATCGTCGCAACTGTCCACCGGACTATAAAAAGGGTCTGGCCCAACAAAGTTCCGGATCACTGCGGGGTATCGGGAACAGAGATAACTCGCTGATAGTTGATAATGCCTTCATAAGAAACTCCGGCTTCCGCTTGAGCACGGTGCGCCTTAGGGGCTCCATAAATTGTGGATAATAAGTTCCATTTAATTTATGGTACAATATTGTGGAAATTAAGGCAACGATATCTGCGAAAAAAATTGAATCTGAACGTGGGCGGAGATGGAGAGCAGAGAAACAGAAATAAACAAAAAGAAGTGTGATTGGTGAGAAAACCTAAGTTGCAAGGGGAAGTTTTTGTGGGTTAAGTCGTGAGATAAGTAAATCGGTATCAAGTTCACCTGATTCGTTGACAAAATACATTTCTCTCTTTCGGAGGGTGTCGTTGTCAGAAATTCCTGTCTGTTTTTCACATTCGTCGTAATTGAAGGACCGGCTCGGAGGTAAAATATTCCATCAATAGAACCCGAATCTCCAGAAATCTGAATGAGGATGCAGATCACAGCGAAGGAATCGCTCACTACGTGTCTGAAGATATGAACGTCTTTATGAACCGTTGGAGATTTTCCGGCGTCAAAAATAAGCGATGATGTAAACGATCGATATCGGCTAATAAAACATATCGTCCATATCTGATAAATGCGGTTCAAGCCGAAGGTAAACTTGTGCGAGAGGAGATATTTCATTGTATTGGCACCCACGACTTCTTGACCCGGCATAATTTATACGCGTGTGGGCAGAAAAATTGTAAATTATGTCCGTGGAGGTGAAGTCATCAGCCATTGTACATCCATCACCGGCTGTAAAACTTCCGCCATCAAGCTCACTTAACACTTTCTCTTTGTTGTAGCTTTAATCGCGACAAAAGCAACGGCGGTGCGGCTTTGGATTAGGAAAAATTATCGCCAAGTCAATCTGTTCGTACGCTTTTTCCGGCCGAGCAGCTGCTCCTTTTAATTCTAAATAAAGCTCGGCAAAAACTCACCCCAAAAATATTCGTATTCATGCGGCAATCGTGACAATGAATTCTCTCACTATCGCATATATCACGCTCCGAGGCTCCAACCCTTTCGTCAAGATGGGACTACAATATCTTAAAAGCTTCGTAAATCCGGCTCGAGGGACCAATCAGATCGCGATTTTTTTTAAGAACGATGCGACCTAAATTTTACTTGGTCACGTTCACGTATTATTGACATTTGATACTGTAAATCACGGAAGGCGCCCATTCACCGGCGGAAGCGAGCCAGTGACACTCCCTCGCGTACTTCCTGTTCTCTTTCGGGTATTAACACATAACAAACAAAGTTGAAGTGCACCCGAATAGACGTCAATGCTCGCATCTGAAACCACATATCTGTCATTAGAAGAGTTTAGTTGGGTTTTTAAGACCTGGAAATGCGGCTCCACAGTTATAAATGTTTGTTTATTGCTTTATTAATATTGGAGTTTCTTTTAAAACGGCCATTAAAATAAATCATTCCATATCCACTCAATGTGTTTGTAATAGTGATGCGATGGATGAGTCAATTTGGTGACAAAATCATCGAGGGGAGACCAAAAACCGCGAGAAGCACTTTCTCTGGCGACTCTCCTGTTTCGTGGATGATTATGCGAGCCGCACTCTTCACATGCTTCACCGCAGCTTCCGGTGGAATGACTGTTTCCTGGTAAGCAAAAATGATCACGTGCTTTTTATGAGGTTTCAATAGGGACATGTCGGCGTCATTATCTGACGCCTACGTTGACCCACGACACGTACGAAGGATCAAAAGCAATCCGAAACCGAAACCGCTCCTGTTTACCTCTTGCTATTACACCACAATGACACACGGCTTCTGTGCAATGTAGAATCTGACACCGTCATAAATCAAAAGGAGATGTCCTTAAACAGTTTTATTACATCACATCCAGGTGGACATAATTCATGATGGCGCAGCCGACTATACACGCACAGATACTTTTTCAAGAAAAATTGACACATCATCAGAAATGTTCAGCAGAGCTAATTCAGCCAAAATTTCCAGATGCGGTGAGACATCTGGTCTGGTTTTGGGCGAGCATCATCATATCCTTTATCGCCTCTCTTGCGAGAATCCTTTTATTATCTACGATAGTGTAATCGTGGTCCGCAACACGAAGATGCGTTTATAAAAACTTCCACTGGAATAACATCAACTGTGACCTCTTTTTCGTATCCGAGTGATAACAAATAGCAGTCTGTTTTCGAGATAAAGAAACGTTTTTTTCCTTCTTTTGTTAGCCAATTTCGTGGATAATCAAATAATAAAAATAGCTGTGATAAGATCTGTCTTCAGTGTTATTACGTTGCTGGCAGTCGAGTGGTCGAGGCTTGCGGAAGTTCTCCACCAACAACAATTTGCATAGCTAATGTTTGTGCAAACGGCCTGTACTAATAGACGATTATTTATCACGTTTCTGCGGACAGGTTTTACCTCTTTGTAGTCGGCATTCATCAGTGAGTATTGTCCGTGTAAACAAACTCTTACCTTTCCAAGGTGAATCGGCTTTTGAAATTTAGAACCATTGATGGGATTTTATAACCGACAGTCTCAAAGAAAAACTCTACCTTGCGACGAGATACTTCACCAATATTAATGAAGGCGAGACGCGAGTATAGGTTACATCTTAGGCACCGAACATGATCTCTCACCACAACCAAGGGAAGGGATACATATTTAATTAAAAATACGGCTTCGAGACGGGGTGTGTCGAGTCATATACGGTGACTTTGTGTAATGAAATGCGAGAGGATGAAACCTCTTGGAACGGTCTTTGTAGGTGGACGGGGTCATTTGATATGGTGCCTGCTTATCTGCAGTACTATCAGAAGTGGCAGTCAATTACTGAGTTACTCGACTTTTAAGCATTACAATGTAAACAGCGAGGTTCACATTTGTAAACCGATGTGACGAAGCTTCTTCAAAGGATGACCTTCCGGTAACAAGACTTGAATAAATATGTGAAACTGTCCCACTTCCAGAAAATGACGATAACACAAATACAAAAACAAACCTTTGCTGTCCCAGTTTCAATTTAAAGAATAACATCTAAGTTTTTTTAGCGTGATGAGTACGAGGAAAAACCAAAATTCAATTTGCAAAATTAAAAAGTTTTAACGACCAGAACCAGTTTTTAATATGACCCTTTAATTAATTTTGTTGCTGGCCAAGGCTAACATAGGTATTCCTGCCGCACAATCATGTTTCGAGTTCCACGAACTCCTTCGGGTGGATGAACAATTATCATCATCTTACTTCTCTTGCAAATAAGCCTTGTTATTATAAACCTACCTCCAGAACTTAATTAATTTTAAGGTATTAATTAAATTCCCTTGAATTTTTGCCCCTCGAGTAAATGTCGCTCGCGGAAATTCCACATCAGAGAATTCAGCTGAACCATAAATAAATCATCCCTTCACTTGTTGGAGTCGGAACACGGCTAAGAATAAGTGACAAGGCGTCAGATGAAGACGATTGTGCGGTCGGCGCCTCCTTGCTCTTGAAACTGAGCACATTGTGCTTCATTATAGGCGTGACTGGGATATATTACACGAAATGTGCAACATAGATTTCAGATAAACCCAGTTCCTTGTTACGCCTCTTCTTAGGCAGACTCGCTTGGTGGCGACAGTAAAATGACAGCTTGACAAGTTCCGCGTGCTCACTCTTCAGCTCCGATAATCACCGACCATATTTATCTGTCTATTAATCCAAACATCAAACTCGTTTGCACATGTTCAGGTTTAAAAATAAGATAAAAACGGGACAGGACTGGACGGGAGAGGTTTGAGTGATTTGTCTGCACCAGAGTGGAACAAATCTCAAATCTCTTGTCTATCTACTAAAAAAGTTTTTTTTTGTGTTGGCTTCTAATATGTGGTCATTAGTGTTATCTGAACTCTGTTGTTTCTTCTTAATGATAGGCAAATAAAATGTACGATATCGAATGGCACTTATTTTCGAGCGGGTTCGAGTCAGAAAATATCATTTCCGTGATGGGTGTTCCAGCTCCCGATCTTGTTTATTTCAATTCTTCGATTACACAAGGAAACCACAATCTGCGGCCAGACAAGAAGAAATCAACCCGTTTTAAAACGGGAGAAAATGCAACAAAAGCGCAAAAACAATTGGAATTATAATATTGTTTTTGTGGAAACGCCACGTGGCATCACCAGGATGGCCCTCCCCTTGTGATTCAACGCACTGACCATCAAAGGGTCCGCACGATCGTTTTCGAACGATTGCGAAGGGCGGTTAGGAAACTCGTTATGCAAATCCCAGCATTTGTTTTTAATGTCTCATCACGTTCAAGAGTATTGTGTGTGGACCGTTGCAATGAGCAATAAACTGGAAAGGAAGCGTACCAAACCAGCTGGTATTAAAAACGTTATTTAACGACAGACTCTGTTGCTGTTTTTAATTTAAAATAATTTATCGTCGGTTCGCACCACCCTAATTATTTGTTTATGGTGGAATAAATCGCTTTAAATTGGGCCAACTAGAACATTCCGCCGTGATATCGGTGTGTGTACCTGACGGAATAAATTTCGAAGGACTCGCTTACAACTAATCTAAATGCTAAATATTCTTTTGAAGTTTGCCGGTGTTGTAACCTTCGAAGGAAATCAAAGTTGGATTGTCCATACGTTACGCTCCTCGCGTCTTACCTGCCGCACGCGGAATTTGAAAAGTTTATCATGACTAGTTAAATGTTTCCTGAAGACGCTGGCGAAGCCACAAGAGACACGTCTGCATTCCTGACAAAAACAAAATAATGCGACCGAGCCGAAGAATGAAATTTGTGTTGTCTCACCTTGTTGGCTCCCATCGTAATTTAATCCACCACAATAAACGTCAAACTTGCCAAAACAATAAATTGGGTTTATTTACACACACACGACTCCCGTGTTAAAGACAAACAAAGAATACTAATTGGAAGCGTACCAAATTTTGGGCCTACCATAACTGGTCCGAGTCCCACATGGGCTGGAAGCTTTGCGCTCGTAAATCTGGACCTTATCTACAAATAAATCAAAGGGAGACAGATTTTTTAAATATTTCCGTGAGAGACGAGTCTCTTACGTAACAAAGGAATTAAAGGTGGTGGATGTCGAGGCTGGCCATCTTGTAATAATGGTCGACACGCGTGGTGACTCATGAAATACGATTTCGCACGTGGAATAATAAAATTGTGGTCGAAAGTCGAAGTCTGCCATAAGTTCGTGTTAATTTAACTCGAAAAACGGAATAAATTTAATTAAACAATCCAAATTGCCTTAGATATCCATCTGGGAACGCGTAAACGTTTAGCTTTACGTTTAAAGGATGCATCCGACCATTTCATTCCGAGCCGAAATGAGGTCTCCCCGCAATGCAAATTGACCTTTTTTGCATACTGGTTGCGTCCAAACGGATACCCAAAATTCTGAACACAAAGAATTTATTCAGTTTTATGCGCGTCGAGTTGTTTTGGGACAAAATTGCAGGTGCTCGTCGAATCAGGAATACCAGCATAATCGTGTGCTTTGCACGACCTTTAAATTCGTTTGTGGTTTGGCTATTACGAACAGACATCATTCATCTATTTGATTCGAAAGGTTTAATGGCCAGTGACAGCTCTAATGGGAACTTATTACATTACCGCCGTTAAATAATTTACTTATCTTGCACTCGAGATCGGTGTGAATTAAATCGTTTGTCTGACTCACATACGGGAAGCTTTGGTTGGAGCGAAGGACCAACCGTTTTTGTCCTTTCTATCTGTTTTAATCGGTGCGTGTTCTCGCGAGTTGTCTCGTGCAGGATTGGGTTTCTGCTGGAATTTTATGGCGGCTTTGTGCCAGAGAAGAAGTTACACTCGTGATTATGCGGGTAATCTGTGAATATTTTGAAACTAATTTCAGCAAATGTCAGCATGGGAAAGATGGACGATGCTTGCACGTTCAACTGGGGACAAGTGGACTGACCTTTTATGTTTTATGGAGGCCTGCAGTGACAAAACGTTCATAAAACACAGATAATGTTTGTTAAATGGCCACATTATTTTATTATCACTTACCGTAAACATTGCTACACGTGTAAACGCGGAATAATATCATTTCGGTTTGAAAACCACTCTATAAAAAGGACGCATATAGATTATTGAGTAATTCAATAGAGTCAATGGCTGCTAACTGCTTTTAAGAGTACAGTGACTTGTGACTTCGGTTTAGAGTATTTCTACATTTATTTTATTTACATATTTTAACGTCACAACGATAAAAAAGTCTACTAAAATGACCACATACTAGTCGACAAGATTTATACGAATCTTTGAAACTCAAAAATCCGGATTTTTCCGGGCAACGACAAATCCCTCCTACAGACAAGGGTCAATCCCGGAAGATCCTGCAATCATTTAGAAGGCAGTTGTAAATCCAGCTCTTTTCTTACAACTTAGGTTTTTAAAACAACAATAACAAGTTTTTATTAAGAGATGTCATTTGTGTGAACATTTTAAGATAAAATATAAAATTTTCTCGTCCAATAGAAAGTAGGTAGAATATCTAATTTATGGACAATTGTGTTAAATAAATAGAGATACCAAGATTTTCAAAATAATTAATATAAGACGAAAAGAGATGGAAGGGAAAGGGAACAAGGAATAGTTATGTTAAATGACAATAAATAAATTTCTCTATGAGAAAGTTTTTCGTATAACCTCAAAAACACAGCAATTTAAAATCCAACGAAGCGCTAGCCAAAACACCCCGAGTTTTACATCCCGTAGTTTTGTTCCGGACCAATTAGGTTATTTCACGTATCCTCGACTTTTGTTTCTAAGGTGATCAAACAAGTCGATTTTGGGCCGGTAAAAAACCAAAAATGGCGAACCGCTCTGAATCTTCATCGCAGCGGTTTTTCGATCATAAGTTCAATTAAAAGTTTATTTTCTTTACGAAACAGTGATAGTGTTAGTGAGTGCTCCAACGCGAGAACCTTTCATTGTCGCCCTTTCCGAAGACGCGGTGGTCACACTGGTCTGATTATAATTCGAATGTTTGGAGAAATTTACATTTAATTTACCAATACTTGTACATCTTTCCATTTTATAACAAAACATTTTAAAATGGAAAGAATTACTTGTATCGTGGTGTTCATTAAAAAATTTGAACTGTCCCAATTTAAGTAATTATTCGTGATGTCAATGGGTGTTATCGCGTCATTTGTGGAGTCCACGTGCCTTAACTCCATCAATGTAAATAAAATATAGACGATAAAACAATAAACAATTTCATTCGTTACAAAGTGTGCCCACTCGAGTCGACATTTGAATAACACGGTAATGCACTTGCTTTACAATGACACAATGACACAATGGAATAATTATTTGTAGTATTGAAACAATAGCATCTTTGGTCCTTTGAGCCTCTCTCTAGTACTGATGTAAGTTCTGTGGGTCTGTTCATGCAATATTCATTAGGTCGACGCGTTCGAGCTATCGATGAAAAGTTCAATGTTTTGACCTCGGCGTACTTTTTTCGACGAAAATGTCCAATACGGTGCACCTGTTCCTCGTTTAATGGAAGTGCTTCATGTCCCATTAGAATGTAATACACGAGAGACACAAAAAGTTTCGACGCGCATCCACCACCAGTATCGGTTTGACATCGGCAGTGATAAACGATACGGCTGGTTATAATTAATGACAACATACACTTACATTCGCAAAGAGCGCTATTTTTGGGGTGACCGCACGAGTGAGGCGTTTATCGCGGATAAACGCTATTTCCACTGTAACCAATAGATCAGTTGTATCTGACATAACCATTTACCTCTTCCAATTTATGTGTGTGTCTATGAATTAATACCGACATTGGCGCGATAAATTTGCCGAAGATATTACCCCACGTAATGACCAATCAAATCGTTTAAAATATGGCAACAACACCTTTTACTGGCCAGTTTACACCAACAGAAATAGCTAATTAGAAACCAAACGAACGCATAAAATCTACTAAATCCGACATAATTACATATATATGTAGTTAATTTGCTGATCAGTTATTGCTTCGCTAATTTATCTTTTCCTGAGCGTATAAGAGATTCCAATTGACCATAATGGGCGTTTTATACCGGGTGACGTAAAAATTTGCGATAAACCCCTTTTTGTTGGACACGCAGCCGTAAAGGCGGTAGCAAGTTTATGAGTTGTCGATATGAATAATGCAATCTGTCCATTGTCGGGTCTTCGACCTTCTTCGTAGTTGTCAGCATCCCGAGCACTGAGAAAACACAAGACATGGGCCTAATATGGAAGCAACCACTACACCACCATCGAGGAAAGAGTCAATGGACAGCACAATGCCCTGCCTTTATGGCACTTGTTGTTCCCCGAACAGAAATCAATATTATTGCTTCTTTAGTGCCCGTTCGACAACAAAATTGGATGCGATGAAACGTTTAATATTTATGAACCCCACGTTTTCGCCGTTTAATTTTATAAGAAAGGGTGGCTCCGGACCTCTTTTCTTGTCGATGTGAGTGTTTTTGGGACGTGAAGAACCGCTTCATTATTGCGGTTCATTGAAATCGGGATTTCATTGTCAAATAAACGCTCACGGTTAGTTTATACATTGCGGATTGCCGTTAATTGGCGGGTGCAAAGATAAAGATAAAATCGGTATTTCTCGCTTCTTGCATTAAAAATTTAATGACCGGTGCTGGAGAACACTTTCATATTTAACGTCGTATGTTTATGGCGTTTTAAAATGTTTCCTTTAATGGCAAAACCTAATTAGAACAAAATATTGAAGCCGGCGCTGTAAAGTGTCTGCCGACAGCAGTTTGATCGGTTTTTGCTAGGCATGTGTGGATAGATCGGCGATTATGTTTATTTTATTGTAAACAAATACACACAGCCGCACTGGTGGTACCGCCATAATGACACTGCATATATTTTTAAAATAAACATATAAATTATACGGTTTTATTAATCATCGTCCGCGCACTGCGATGTAAACTGGACTTATTATTGGTACGGTGAAACCTTTAATAACGCGGATGTTTTCCTTTACGATCCTCTTCTGTCTTTTCTATTTCATGGTTGATGTGTGTTGCACCTCTGCAGAACAAACACTGTTTAAAACGGACATACTTTATTGTCCGACATCTTTATCTTGCTCCAGAAACAACTTGTTTCTAGTTTCTAGTACACTATTCCAAGCAATATTAAAAATCTGAGTAGAAGTGAGTCTTTTAGTGCTAAGTCCAGAGATTGAAGACCGAGACGAAGTCGAGGTCGGCAACTGGGCGAAGCACAAAAAGACTTTCACTAAGATAAAGATTTTTTGGAGTTCACCAATTCTTCTGTTAAAGTATGTAATTTGAAAAATCGATTCCACTGGACAACAATGAAAATGCATGCAAATGTCATAACTAACATTTAAATTACGCTACACGTTTTTCGAAATTTTATTTTCCATAGCCGCCCTTTATCTCTTTTTTTGTTGATCATATTGTACATATCTCTTGTCTTAACATTACAAATTGTGTTATGACCACAACTAAACTTGTTGGAAAACAAAATACATATTCTGTTATGTCAATACAACCTAATTTTAGAGGATTGGAATGACATTATGAAGTGACAAACACGCTTCGTAGTTGCAGTTAATTATTGCGCTCTTAGTATCTACATTTGTAAAACAAGTTTGGGAAAACAGTTATAATGTAACCATTTACGCCCACTTTAAAGCTACAAATGTAAATTTGTCTTATTTAATTTTGTGTGTCAATTGCATTTTCCTGCTGTAATTCTTGCTAAAATAAAAACGTGGGTTAACGGCTTCTGCAGTTACACAGAAGATGGTCTTGTGAATGGAAAAACTTGAATACAAGCAAATCCTGTTGATCGTAAAGATTTCATTATGAAAGAATGATCGAAGCAAGGTTCGCAACACCTGGCGGAATAATAATGGGTGGCCATTGACCAACAAGGGATAACAGTCCACACAAAGTCGAAATCTAAAGATTACAGTAATTGGAGGAAGAAAACGGCCACCTATAAAGTATTTAACGACAATACTTAACAGCTAATAAAACGAGTCATCTGGATGTGATACTTTCAAAATGCGCCGTAACAAAAAGCGCTGCGGCTTGAATTTGTTTCGGTACGAAAAAGTATCTACCAATACATTTGAATTGTCAAAGTGATTTTTTTAAATAAATATGTGCATGGAGGGCTTAAGATTAAAGTTCAGAATTTATAACATTACTGTGTGTGTCGAGCCTAGTACCAATAAATTTTGTAGAACCTGGTGACACAGGACGTAAATGTAGGCACATAAAAACAAAAATTATGACGAGCTTATAAATGCCCACAGCGGTCTAACGCATTTACATCTATCTATAAGCGTTCAAGTTTAATGTCACATAAGTTTGATTTTACTGAGCTGACTACAGTCGTATTATCCACCAATAATCGGGTGCAAATGACTGGGAACTCTGAAAGTGTAAAGAAACTATAAAAGCTCGTGTCAATGTGTCAACTTCTACAAGGTGAAGGTTTTTGACAATTTACGAATAATAAGAGTGAAGTGTATTTCAAGAGTACCATCAATTTTTTCTCATTAGTTATTTTAACGAACTGAAATCCATTATGATCTCTTTCACTTCATAACATTAATGAGGACGGCGACGTAATTAGGACATACCTTCCGTCTGTGAAGTGCATTTTTAAAATGAAACAAGTGCCTAATTAATCTTCCTTCCCTCTTGTGCCAATCTGATTATTACTGTTTTTACAATGCTCTCACACTGAACGTCTTGCATTACAAATCGTCGCAATTACCACAAGTAAAACGTGCATCCTTGCAGTTCTTAATTGAATTTCTTCATTTTACTCTGTTCGAGTTTGCATAAAGTCGTTTGTGGGTAATTGCGAGGAAATAAGAAAATGATGGTCCTCCAGTTCTTTGAGCTGAAACTTCAAAGGCTAATGGTTCGCGGTTAGATAGGGTTAATGGGCAGAAGTGTCCGAGACGTGCTAAAAATACGAAAGTAAAAAGATCTCTGTCTGAAAGACGCGTAAAATATGGGCCCCATCAGAACAATTATGTTGGAGCGCTGGATGATCTGTTTCAAAGATTATCGAAGAATTCGCTCGACGAAGTCGTCGTGGGCGGTCTGATACATCTGAATCTTGGATCACGATTCACAATGACTGATATTTTTGCTCGACATCTTGCGTCAATATGCTAAAAAATGCACTTGCCATAACTAGCGTGCGTGATTTTAAGCCGCGTTCACATGTTGCGCTCGCATTAACACCGCCGTTTTATTGGCCGGTCTGCATGAATATGTACACAGTGAGATTTTTGACCTGGTAATTAATATCTCTTCATATACACATAACTTCCACGAATTACAAATAAGCACCGCACGGTTTTAGATTTAATGCCGCTTTCGCGTAAAAATGCACGGACTTGTCAATTTTGATTTTAGCCGGGTCACGTGCGATAGGAAGTGAATCATTAAAGAAAAAGCTACGGCACGTGCTTGCCTCTTTGTTTTTTTCGCGATTTTTGTTTGGAAATTCCATTTACTCGCGGTTTATTGGTTGGAGCACATGTTTCGCAGGCCGAATAACAGCTGTCAAGAAATATGCGATATCTTATTTTTAACATACCGATAAATCACATTCTTCCTCTTCACACTAGATAGATGTGCCGAGACTGCTGACACCTGTACAGCTCAATCATACATTTTTATAATTTAAGGCTTACCTAAACATCCAATCTCACCTCAGCTAACGGAGCGATGTTCAAATTTGTCTTCACTCTTCGGTTAATACCACTTGACAGTTCAAAATCTCTAATAAATATTCTATTTTATGTATGTACATATTATAAAAGGGGACACGGTATCGAGGCCAGGTTTATTTTATCATTACAGATATTCCTAACAAGTAATGATAATTCCTTTGAAAGCACTATTTTTGTACAAGGTGATTCACTAGTAATAATGATCCTAACAAAATTTGTGATGCAACCAACAATACACGTCCCCCATAGATTTTTTAGTTTATGTTTTTATTGATTATTCCACATAATGATCACGATGATGGAAAATTGAATAAGTTGTATCTTCCATTCAATATCTCTAAAACGATTTAATTTCCGTTTTGTACTTTGTTAATTACTGTTCAACATTTGAAAAACAATATTCTAATGTCTTAAAAAATGTGTGAAAGCCGAAACAAATAAATTTAAATAATAAATTGCAGTGTCATTACGTAACCCCAATTTCCAAATCCCCCAATACCCAATAATTCGCTTTTTCAGCGAGGATTATGGCAACTTGGCAGCGTGCCATGTCATGCAAATTCGTTATTGATTGAAAAGGCATCGTCAATTAGTGGAAATGCATTCACGGTTTGACAATTTTGAAACGATGCGGCTTCACAGACGTCGAGTAAATTAATAGTTTCGTAAGCCCTATCAAAATAGAACAAGTTTTTTTCTTCTTATCCGAGTTCTTTGTCAAACGAAGGTAATTTAATGGAATCCAGGGTGACGTAAGTTAGCACACCGGCAGGAAATAATCGAAATAATTGGGCGTCGTGTTTCAGGAGACGATAGTTTGTGTAGTCGAGCGGCAGCAGTTGTATTAAACTGAAATAAACCCTTTGTGATAATACTATGTCCATTTATCCCATTATCCGTACACAATAGGCAAATTAGTCAGAAATTAGTTACGGTGTTCGTAGGAGTTTGCAGATACAGCCATCGGGGATGACACAGCACAGCAAGAATAACTTCCTAACTGTCCCCTCGAAAATATGAATTTTCTTCTTAACGGCCGCCACTTTGTGCTAATTAAACTGATTTATGAACGCTTTTCACCGAAACGCCATCTTTATACAATTCCGGTTGAGCTTTATTTATTAAATTAATATCCTGAAGGGTGACCCAATTTCGCAGTCCTGTTTATTTGAGGTGCGGTGATTATTACTATTATTAGGTCCTCCAGAAACAGTAGTGCGGTCACAGAAGTCGTTGAGCGTTGTAAACGCATAAGGGATGAAGAGACGCCCGAAATTCCGAGCAAATGAGACTTTCAATCGTTATGGCGGGCAGAAATTGTCATAAACCAGTGGAAGAAGAAAATATTTGGAGGAACGGCGCCGAGATTCTGATTGTGACCTCATTTTACTAAGACCATGCGGAGTAGCGGCGTTTCTCTAAATATATTGAATTTTTTAGACCCTTGTCCCTTATGAGGGCCGAGGAGAAATGTAAGAACGTTTCTGGGCGATGTGATTTTCTCCAACTACAACGCGCAGATGAAGTCGTAAATTTTTAACATAAAAATATTCTGCGGTCCATGCTTTGAATGGCGCATATTTTAATGAAATTATATGAAATGTGTTATTCGCTGAGCGTTCTGGAAGTTGTTGTGATTGTGGCATTTCACATTCAATTTTATTGCTTAATCGTAACGCCGCCCACAATGACAGAAGAATGCTTTTATTAATCCGATAAAATCCATCAAAATTTGTTTGAAAAGAGAAGGGCTTGTCCGATGATTTACAAGTGGGCACCAGGCGGGTTATGGTCCAGTAAAAATAATGATGGATTAATGAATGGGTAAGACGTCATGTGGGGTATGTAAATTAAGTTTCAAAGCCATTAGGGCTCTGCGGTGCATCAGTGTCGCTTTTGCAGCATGAAAATATCAAAACTGTCAGTCTTTCCACTTTATGCTCTCCAACCGCCCATAATATTCTTCAAAATACTTCAAGGATAATACCATTTTCCCAAAGACGCCTTAAAATTTTGACTCATCACGAAACATATTTCAACACTTCATAACTTCCACAAACTTCCAATTACATTTGTAAATTCCTTGCTCCGCATTTAACGTGTTAAATGGTAGTTTATTTTAGGTCCGTGTTACCTCTTGGAATTTAAATTTATTCGTGTGTGTGTGGAAATCACATTTTGCAATCGTTTTCGGTGTAATCGAAGAAGCTCCGAGTCCTTGAACTTGTGACCATGTGCATTGAACTTGTGTTTAAAAGACGTTGGCAGCTGCATAGGTGAAGTGTGGGCTTCATCATTACTTTCTTACCAGCGTGGGCGTATGCGTACGGTCAAGTGGCAAACGCACATACAAAACCATCCCATCCCGGTGGTTTTCAAATAGTTCAATGGACGTACAGATAAATATTTAAGTACTTTCGACAAAACAATCCGATACAGAGGAACCTTTAAACACCTAATTCGACCAATAACGAAGACACTATGATAACCACCGAGTGGTGTAGAGGCGCAATTAAAGCTTTCCGGTTGAACAGCTTATTTGTGTAAACACCCATGATGCCTTCCTTCCGCCCAGAAAAATATCCGGAATTGTTGCTCGAAATAATTTCGAGCTCGTATGATGGAAAGCTCCCCCCTTTTTCAATCTGAAAGTCTATTACCTGCGTGCAAATTGAATTTAACCGAAATCTTATGTTGTTAGTTTTGCCTGAATTGCTCTTTGACTTTAATTAAGTTCATTCCGTCTCCCATCTACATCCCCGACGTTGCTGGAAGACAGTGACACATAGAGCAAGGTGAAGAAGCAGCGCGCACGCCACTCGACCCAAGAATAGGACCTCGTTATAATTAGATACAATGCAAACTGAAATGGTCTCGTTGCACTTTTTGCCATCAGCTTTAGACTGTTGTAACTCACTGGCAGTTAATATTAGTGTGACATATGAACTCTATTGAAAATAGCGCCGGTTCCTATTTGTTTATATAACTCGCGTAAAGATTAGACGTTGTATTTGTAAATATTCCTCTTTGATTTGCCACTAATTGAGTGTAACGTTTCGTGTAACATGTGTAAGAGTATAAGGAAGCACTCATCCTGACAGCTACATTAATATTTATGAAGTTCCTCTCCAATAATAGCATTACAACCATTATCTCCAGTTTGGCTGGGAACCATCTGCATCTGAAGGATGGTCTTTTGTGGCGTTCCTGGGGTTGCAGGAGACAAAAAACGAGTAGCTGGTGCAAGATCGATGACTCTTGGACTATTTATATGGATTAGTTTTTTCACGAGCGATTCGGTCCGGAAAAGGAAGTTTTCTCTGGAGCCGGTTTGTTCTCCAGTCTCGGTTTACCGCCCTTGACTCCAAAGTACTTAGTATAAATATAAAACTTTTAAGTGTATCAAAAGCCGGCCTGTGGGAATGTCATCACAAACCACATTAACTCGAATAACTCCATTTCCTTTGAAATCGGAAATCGTTCGTGTCAGTTTAAGAGGTGGCCGCTGACAGAATCGGTAGAAGAAGTATCACCATCGAATTTCATTGTGTCTTAGAGCGGAGATATAAATCCTCCTATGAATACAATGCGTTCGCTCTTTCCATTAATAGAACTTGTATACAGTCGCATACCAGAAATGCATTGCCATTGCCACGATTTGTTTTGATTGCCATTCAATTTAGAGGAAATTTGCCGTAACAATAAGTAGTAAATCCAGTTGTCTCGGAAGTTGCATGCAACTGGTGTGTTAACAATAATAATTAATAAAACAACTGACTGGCAGACAAACCTTTGGCGTTTGCTCTCGTAGGTGCAGTGCGGAGGCGTCTACCAGAAAAAAACAACTGCAGCTATTTCAATCGTAACAAGACATAAATCGAATTAGCACTAAATTTACAACAGCACAAGTGATTTCTGGGCCCTTCTAGCTCAGACTGTTCACATGTACACCTATCTTTTGATAATCTAAATGAATTTGATATTGGAAGTCAATCACGCTTAATGAATTCTTGTCCGTGTTTATCAAACTATGAACCGCGCTGTAAAGAAAGTCATTACCGACCACACAAGAAGAATGGACTTTTTTGATTAATGTTTTTGAACCGAACCAATTGTGATCTTAACTCGTCGTAACTAGAACCAATCTATTACCGATAAAGCAGTGTCATTTCCAACATCCTCTCTCATAAATTCCTAATGAAATCTCTGTCTCCAAGGAGAAAGCCCAACCTTTCAAGTGTTGGCACTAACTCCTGGTTAATGGTTAACTTAATTATCGTCTTAAAACAGTCACCGGCTTCACGTACAGTTAACCCTGGATCAACTCTCCTTCAACTTCTTTCTCATTTTTGTTGCAGCTGAAAGCGATATTTGCACTTTCGCCGTTCTGAAACAACATTACGCCGCCAAATGCGACCCCGACACGAATCTCTTCACTGCCGAGACGCGGCCTCGAGCTTTGCAGGCTTTGTACGAAGCCGCCACCAAGACTCCGGTGCATCTGATGCGCCAGCTGGATAGATGGCGTCGCGACGGCCATCGATCTTCCCGCTTCTTCCTGTGCACGCCGGTGTTGGGCAACAAGAGACGGAAGATAAGAAATAAAGTGGACATTGACATTGAGACTCGCATGGTGAGTGCACGTTTATTCGGAGCGTTATTGAAGGAGAGTTAACTACCAACTCCGGATCGCAGTACATGTTGGTCTGCAATTAACCTGGTCGCTCTGGTAATACCTGCTAGTTAGTGCCGCGATTTATATAGTAAATCCGACCATAATCGTGAAAAATTGCATGCGTAATTCTGAGCCTACGTGTGGCTAACCAGAAATAATAGTTTTTGTTTGTTTTAACTGACAATAAATTCAACTCTATCGGCAATTGTAGAACGGAGAAAAACCGGCGATTTTAATTAAACGATGCGTTCACACCTTCCATCAAAAACAATTAACGCTAATTCTAGTTTCTGCGGCGCAGTATGTTCCAGGAATTAAAAATGTTAATCAAGTTTTTAATCGAACGATAACGTAGTAGGTACATATTTTTTTAGCTTCCGTCAAAGTGGACTTTGTTTATTCTGGCGTAACACCACTCTGCATATTCCGTTTTATTAAATGACCGTCACGTAAATGTACAAGTCATAAATTACACAAAAGATTTTTACTTTCCCGATACCTACGTAAATTGAGTGGAGGTTGGTAAGGCTTTAGAAATGAGAAACGATGGTGGCTCTTGAAGCCACGAAAATATTCATTCATTTTTCTTTGTAAACAGGCAAACAGATATTCGCATAATGGCCAAGATTTCCCTGTTTTTCGTCTCTTGCCAAACATTTTTTACGAAAGTGTATTCAAGTTTTATTGAATGAAGCGACGTAGAATTTCTTTTGTAGATTCAAACAAACTTCCCAATAGCATTTTATTTACTACTAAGTAACAAGGAAAATTCTCTTTTTCAAGTTAAATTTGCAGCCAAAATGTTTCCAAGAGGCAGTAATTTAGGTGATACCTGCTTGCTAATTACGGGAGGAAAGTATTTAATGAATGGTTTTTTCAATTACATAATCCTTCATGTATTTTCCAAAATAAATAATCTTACCAAAAAGTAAATAATAGTACATTATTCAACGAGCGGGTAATGGTGGCTATTATTCCATGAGGATGATTTTGTCTCACGAGCCGAAGGCGAGTAGAATACCATACTTTTTCTACGACTATAAAAAATATTAGACAAACTGAAACTAACATTTTTCGCACATGAGCGCATTATTTGAGGCACAAAGGACGACGAAGGAGCCGAATCGAGGTTTGTACAATATGTATTTTTTGAAACCAACATTAGCATTTTTTAATTATTACCCAATAGTTTCCAATTTAGTGAATAGATGGCGCTTGCCCAAGTGTCAATCGAATTAATAGCGATTTATTTTCATTCTTTCGAAATTTTCAACATCCAAATCGGAGAAATAATGTTTTGTAAACCAGATTTTATTATTATCAAATCAAATTATTTTCAGAATCCTCAAAAATGCCAATGTTTTTTGGATGATTTTAAAGCACTAGTGCGGGAAATCTACATTCGCGGTTAACTGTTGCGTTTGCGAAATGTCATTTTGAAGTTAGTGAGTTCAAAAAATTATTTATGATACCAAACTTGTAAACAGGACTACGAAATTATTTCAGTTCATTTTTGAAAATATTAAATTCAATTTTTTTTTAATTCTTATTTAATACATGACAGAATATTGCCATTAAAACAATTGTTTTTGTAACAGTCCCCCTAATAAATATATAATTTATTTTCGTTGGTAATCGATCAAATGCTATTAATATATCTCTTTTGGCTTATTAATTAATTAATGCGCCATTAGTTTGTTTATGAAATAATTCATTACAATATAATTAGCGGCACAACTGTGAGCGGGGGACCCTTCCCCGATACCACTCGTATATTTTTAGGGTTTCACAATTGTTGTTTGTGATTTAAAATAAAATAACTATTCGTCTGTATAAAATAAAGTTTCATATTCCATCGCACTTTGCAATGGATGTCTTTTTTATGCATAGGGTGACTGGATTGACGCCTAAGGCTACACATTTTTAGAATCTCTCATATATCCTACAGGTTTCTAAAGACCTACCTACCGGGTGTTCACAAGTTTGAATGAGTTTATTTCTGGTGTCTTTAACATTACAAATTTGAAATTTTAGGATGCGTGTCAGCACATGGGGAACGTAACTTAGTATAATTATCACGTCATTACTCTGTTGCGAGCCACCTCCACTTCGAGATTTCAAATGACACCCTACATTTTTAATGACGGATTATGAAAGAGGACGTCTTTTTTAGTCTGTTTGTCTAAAAAGAGTGATGCATTGCGTGGTTAAACCAACGAAAACAAATGAATAAAGCATTCAAAACCTAAATATGCCCGAAAGATGTTTAATTATGCAATTAATAAAAAAAAGAGTGCTTAAGACCACACGATGTATTCTATAAATTATATTATTTATGGATCATAGCACTTGGAGGAATAAGGAGCAAGGCATAAATAATTAATATTATTTAAATCCAATGCTGTTTTTAAATAAACATCAAAAATCTGTATTTTTCAATAGAAACTGCAAATACATCCGCTTTTAGAGGCACACTCTGGCAAAATTTGTGAGGTTAGGTTTGGATGTTTAAGTTTTATTTTCTTGACGATGATATTGAACACAACACAAGTTTTCATACCATACCCTGGATTATGATAATTTGTCCATTTTCCTATTCACATTTTGCTACACAAATTTTTCCAATAGATGAATTGTTGAAGCCATATAATTGAGAATTACGTATTAAATCGTGCATTCATCTGTAAACTTACAATATTTGTCGTGTCTTTATCGTTTATATTATATAAAACTATACAGGGTATTTCACGAGTGATAATGACCCTGACGGAATAATAAATTCAACCCATAATACATTTTCAAAAAAAGCCGGACATTTTAATGTCAGTAGCCAGCTTTTTTCGGAAATATCGTGTGGGTTGCATTTTAAATAACGTCAAGCTTATTATCACCCGTGAAATATCCTGTATATATATACAGTTACTCCTGCAGCTCTGCACTGAGGTCAGTCAGGACACAACACAACGTACAATGAAAATTTAAAATTGACAGGTGACGCACAGTTAATTGTTTTTCGCTCGCTCCGCTAAAAAACTCGACTCCCTTGATTTTAGCTTGCCGTGTCGTGCTGCGAACGATTTTCCGATTTTAGCTTGTGCTGCGAACGATTCTACCGTGTCGCATGAAACTAATTCACCGGAATAAAATGTATGTGACGCGCCTAAAGAAGTTTTCACTTCAAAAAAAAAAACTAGATTTTGGTTACAGAAATTAGGTAGTAGGTAAGTCCATTCGAACTTTTCGGGCAGATATTGTGGCGTTATTTCGAAGGACCAGTAATAATGCAACTATTTTGGATGCAGACGTTTATTTTGGACTGTCTTATTATAAGCGACTCAAGCGACTGCTTGCAAGTCGCGGGTGAGATGGGGGTGAGCGATGAGGGTGGTTACCCCCTCTCTAAATAGGCGTCAACAGATATTTATTAATAAAAATGATGCACCTTTGATCATATTGTGCAGCGTAGTAAGAATGGTTTTACCTGTACACTGTAGTAGGTAGATGAAGTATGATGTTTTAAAACTTGTTCTGGAATCTGAAGCCTCCACTTTGGTTTCTCAGTTTTGTTCTGTTGTTTTTCACTGATGACATTATCTTTTTCTCATTGAAAAATGTGTATTGATGTTTTTGTGAGATAAACATTCTTAAAGAGATGATTATTCTTTCTTTGGATACCTGGTGCGGCGCAGACAGCGTAGGAACGGTGTAGGTAAAAATGTGGCCGACGTAAGGTGTGATCAGATTCCTCCCATTCACCAAACCCTTTCTCCGTCTCAACAATTCCAATAATCCGTTCTCCTCTTTTACATCATCATACTCGAAGAAACGACTCGGCTAGTTTTCAGATTCTGAAGCAAATTACAGCGAACGAAAGCCAGCGGCACGTTTTATGTTTCTTCTGGTGTATTTTTGTAGTTTCATCATTTCTTTATATTGTCCGACCGATTGTAATAAATCTGACGATAAGACAAACAGTTAAATAACATAGGATGTTTGGTTTTATAGCCCGCCTCGGTAAGAGAATTACGAAGATGGACATCGAGCGAAGCCCTCGGTGACATAACAGTAACTCCAGATTGTCCTAATCGAATCGCACCTAATGTGACTCTAACGGATGGAGAAGTCACGGATGCCACTGCAGTTTCAGACGATGAAGGCATTGACCATAAACTGCCGTCGCCGGAGGAGCAACTTCAAGTGGTGGCACTCAAGTACGTTTGAATTTCTTTGTTCTTGACCCATTTTCAGGCAGCGCCACCGCACAATCACCAACTGAAACTCGCTTTCAGGTTTCCTGCTGAAATCGTGGCGGTGGATGTTTCTGGGCGTAGCTTCGATCGAATGTCAATACAGAGAAGGTCGCTGCTGCAGACCGACATCAGCGCTAACTTGGAAGATTCCAATAATCTGAAAAGGCGGACGAGGACGAGGAGGCCGAGGAGCAGAAGAAGGAACACGCTTGCAGGAACAGACCACAAAGAAATCAGAGACGCTTTGATAGCGGGGTGAGTGTTTGTGTCGTAGATAGAATGTGACTATTATGTACTAACACCGAGTGTTCGCGTATGCAAATATTTAAATTGGTTGATGATCAAATTTTATGGCACTTTCGATGAGTAATCTCATGCATGCGGCTTATTTGTATAAATTTGAAAATTGGCGAAAAGTCGCTTGTGTAAATAGGAAGGTTAAAACTTTGCATAACACACTCATCAGCGTCGATCAACAACACTAATTGCCCTTGCTTAACAGGGAGGAGCCATGCTCTTCAGCTAATAATCATGAGACTGAATCCACAACTATCGGTGCTGTAAGTCGCAGTAAAAGCAGCGATCTTTTGCGTTCGTCAAACAAAAAAGACTCCCCAGACAAAAAATCACACTTTAACACTCTCAAACAATGGGGCAAGAACCGCTACGACCGCCTCATGAACAAAAACTCCGAATCGAAGGCGGACAAGAAAGACGACATCGACGACTTCAACATCTACGAGACCGTCACGATGAAGCGAAGACGAAACGTCGACAAAGACCGACGATCGCACGAACGCAACCCTTCGATCTCGTCGTCGGACAAATCCAGCGTCAATCTCCCCATCTCGAGCCCTCTCTCTTCGGTCATGAACATCGCGGTGAAATTACGCGAGAGCTCCGCGCAACGCCGCCAACGAAGATCCGGCGGTAACAAAGATGAACCGCCGCACTCTTCCAGCGGCAACTGGAGCGCAAGTTCGGAAAGCGGAAGGGCCTCCATCGGGTCGGAGTTCACGACCACCACCCAACCGAAATCCTCCACCTCGACCGCAACATCAAACAACTCTCTCAACCAACAGGCGCCTAATTCGGCAAACAGCAAACGGCGCTTTAATGTAAATACGTCAACCTCAAGCAGTATTACTAGTGAAGGCACTCTAACACCTGATATTATCCACGACTTGCACGAGGACGGGGAAACTAGTTCCGTCTATTCGTGCGACACGGAAGGATATTACACTTCCTTCCACATGGACAGCGGCTTAAAAACCCTCAAGGAGGAAGAGCTGCCGTGCACTCCTCTACATTCCACGTCAGCTTTCTCTTCCAGCTCGAACAACACGATCCTGACGGCCGAGAACGAGTACGAGCTCTTCGGCAAAGGTTCCACTTCTACGACCACCAGCTCGGCCGGTACAGTCTGCACCACGTTGCGGGCATCCGAAAGCAACAAGTCTCTGAACGGATGTCCGGCCGTTCCCGAGAGAAAAAGTTCCTTGTCTAAATTCACCAACAAAGATAATTCACCAGAAGAACGCGACGAAAGCAGCGACAAAACCGGCACCGTGAAGCGCAGCCCTGCCACCAACAAAGCGAGCGTGATCGCCATGGTTCACAAACAGGTCAACGGAGACGTATCGCCCGACAGTGGCCACAACACTTCCAGTTCTCCCATCGAATCCGTCAACAGCCCCAACGGGGTCAGGAGCGGATCAGAATTCGAGTTTTCCGAATCTTCCGACATGGAAGGTCCCGAAAGAATCGAACGAATCCGCGTTAAAACAACAATCAATTCCAGCAGAATCCCCTCGATGTGTGTGATAACACCTCCGCACAGCGACGATGAAAGCGTAAACAGCTACAGTCTGAACAATTTCAATAAAAGAAATCTGACTGATAAGGGTTCGAAGAACGCCGACAGGAATAAACTGGATTTGAATTTGAAAACGGGCGAGAACGAAGTGAATCTGTTAAAATCGAGCGATTCAGACAAAGAGAATTACAACATACAGAGCAGAATTATCACAACCAATGTTAATGGAACAAGTAAAATGCAACTTATTAATGTGAATCCTCAGTCCGGGTATGCTACTGTGGAAACTGTAGACGGTGAGAATTTGGATGTTAATAAGAACTCGAAGATTCTGAGGGCGCCGTCGCCCAGTGGAGGAAGCGTCACTGTGAACGAGACGCCTTTGGGGAAGTCGCCACCTTCGCAGCCAATAATTAAAGCTACTTTGCTTCCCTTGAATAATATGTTTGGGAGAATTAAAACGAATTTGGCAAACCTGACGCGGAGAGATAGTAAATCGCCAAACAGGAATACCCAAGTTGTTAGTGACGAATTGTCGGATGCCGGCGATTACGTTACGCTCGCCGATGTCAAGAACAACAACGAGAAGGTATTACCGATACCCAAAGAAGAACTGGTTTACGCCAACGATGTTGTTAGGAAAAGCGCGAAAGGACTGGGGGAAAAAATTCGAGATACGGAATACGTTTGTTTGGATGAGTTACCGTGCAACGAGGAACAACAAAATTCGGGAAGTACCAACGATTCCCTGGAGAGGACGAAACGTCAAGGTGCAAGGGTAACTCTAGACGCCGAAGGCAAGGTGGTGTACAGTTCCGACAGTTTGAGGAGAAGGAAAGGAGCTCACACAACATTCGAGCCCGGTCCTTTCGTGAAAGCGACCAGTAGTCCTACTCAGAGCCCGCTTCCGGTGCACCGCATACCCAAATCGGTGAGACCAGCGAGCAACAAAGACCAAAACCGGCCCTTGTCGCCCCAGCTGGGCAAGCTAGTGATCCGAGCAGTAGCCGGAATGACGTCCCCCACGTCCGAGATCGTCCGGATGCCTCCGTCGACGATAGTGGCACCGAGCGTCCGGCCGATGTCCCCGAAAGCCACGGGCGCCCGCGGCGCGTACGTCCACATCCAAGACACTGGAAGACCCCCGTCGCCTACTCAAGAACAAGGTAAGAGCCACCACCCCGTCCAGACCCGTCCACCACATACCAAAATCTCACAAGACACAAACAGAATGAATATCATAAATAGTTCGCGGAAAATAGTCAAACGCAGCGATAGTTATCGGATTGCGAACACGGCGATTTTGTCGCCGGCCAAAATGCTCAACCCCGACAAAATCGCCATCGAGGACCGCATCGAAAAGGAAATAGCGGCGGATTTGTGGCGGGAGCGCATCAATTATCCGCCGACGGTGTCGCCGAAATTGTGCGGCCGCCACATTTACAGTCAGGCTCGCGCGCAGGAAATCTTACTGGCATCCCCGAATCGGGTCATTATCCCTCCCGATAGCGGGGAGCATCGCGCTCGCGTCCTCACAGCCTCCGCCACGGACACAGAAATCTGGTGATGTTCGCTCTGTGCACGTGCGGAAAATCGATCAAACGTTCACCGTAGTCGGACCATGTTAGCTGGTAGTGGGTTCCTTCTATCCATCCTTCCCTGCTTTGGTGATTGGCCATATTCATGATTAACGCCTTGGTGGTAGAGCTATAACCAGGAATATGGCTGATTTATTGACGTGGGAAAAGTGTATGTAAACATTTTGTGCACTACTGTTTCGAGCACATGCTGTCATGTCTTCCATAGTTTTAGTGTCTCTTCCTGAGTGAGTTTTGTGATATAAATGTATAAGACTGAGACTGCCCCTCAAACGGCCACCCTTGCCGGTTGCCGTTTGAAGAGCACCCACGAGACATTCCTAGCCAATTTATGTATATATTTGTCATTTGCACGATCTGTGTTTTGGTGTTGTACATAACTTAGATTATTTTTGCCATTGTGTTTCCTATGCATTGTTTTGTAAATACATAGATATAGAATGCATGCAATATTTTATACATTTTTTTATGAAAATCTTTATTTATGTACTCGATGTACAACCGCATTAAATGTATGTATTTAAAACGATTATTACAGATGCGATTAATAAATAAATTCCACTCTTTAACCTTTTGTGCTAATTTACTAAAGAGTTCATTCCTAACACGGTTTTTAACTTCTGACGAATGACACATTGGTTTTGATGCAATTAAACGTAATTATTTAGTCTACTAATGTCTGAGTCATTCAAGAGACCAGCACTCAAAACTGCTTACCCAGTCTTTTGCACTGCATTCACAGGCAAGTTTACACCTATCACACTCTGGTGCGCCGTTCGAGGATCGTATCTCGTAGCATTCGGAGCTTGCCAACTTCCACCTGACGTCAAACTTATTTCCTTCACACAATAGTTTGTTGTTTTGTACCATTCATTCTTGTTGCACATTACACACATATACCGCGACGTCTGATACCTGCACGATCGCATGAGAGTTATTGACAATAGCACGACATTTGATCGCTATCAGTATTGTCGCATGTGAAGATACGAAGAGGTGAGATTTTTTATTTTTTTGTCAAACCAATAAACTCGACAATATCATCCCCAATCGTGGTGGCATTGCTGAGTTTTTGCACGTTGCATGTTTACTATCTTCTTAAATTTCTTGAGTGTATCTGTTTTCTAAGAATTTTCTTTCAAGTAATCACATTTCATTGACAGTTCACTCCTTTTATCTTTTGATGAGGTAGCTTCCATTGCCTTTCGTTTAAATACGAAACGGCAAAGAAACTACGTCAAATTTTACAAGTTTTCCCAGTCAGACACATTTCATTAACTCAACCGTTTCTTCCAGACCGAGTACCTTCACCATCTAATTATCCAGGCAATCCTTCGTTCGGGAACCAAGCATCACAGCCGCACACTAAAGAAATGTATTACAAAGGGACGATTTTGGATGGGAACGTCGACAAAAGAAGATATCCAGAGAATCAGTATTATTTTCAACAAGGCGGTTCGATGTATCAGACCCTGCCATCTAAAAGAACTCAGTATTTCCAAGCAGACATCAATCCCGAAAGATCCGTAACTCCCGACATTACCAGAGGATTAGAACGTAATTCTAAAAGTATCTACAATCCGTATCCGCGTGACCACGAACAGAATTTATTGCACCAAAAACTCGGAATCCCAGTGAAGATTCCCGATGTTAGTAACTTCATGCTACCATCACAGAAAGTGCCTTTATCTAGCAGAACTACTGACTTTTATGGGGAAAAGCCCAACTCATACTTCGCACACATATCGCCCCATAAATCCGTCGACACTAGCCACGATTCGATAAGAATTTCTCCAATTGACCCTCGCAACTCTGGAAGTTTCCAATCGTCGACTCCTTCGTCCAAAACCCAAGATTTGAAAGCCGCCGTCAACTTAGAAAGTAGACTTCTCTCGCCCAAAAAGTCTACTATGAGCAATGAGGAGTTGTACGCGGTGATTCATAAGAGTAAAAAGAAAATGAACATACATACAGAGGAAAATCGAGAGTCGCCCGTCAGTTGCGACGTGAAGACACCACCTCCTGTAAAATCTCCCGAAACTGGATATATAGGTGATAAATCGAGATCCAGACTTAGTTGGTCTCCGAGCAAGGGTGAATATGTAGACTTCAATGCGGATATTGATAAGTTATCACCCCCAAACGAGTCGAGGTCAAGGCAAAGTTGGGCTTGCAGCGATAGGAAAGGTGCATGTCAGACATCACGTTTAGATTTTAAAAAACTTCTCTTGCAAAAGAGTAACGTACTAGCCAATAACAACACCAAAAAATTGTCTGCCGTGGAACAATTGAAAATGTCCAAGCAGCAACTACAAAAACCTTGTCAACAGCCTTTTAATATATTAGAATTAAGTGGTTCACCAAGAAGTCTCGTTAATTGTAAGTTTACCAACAACGGACAAAGTTCGCCAAGAAACAATACTCCAGAAAAACCAAAACCTGCTCCGAAACTTATGTCTCCGAGGTCGCAGTGGAGATTTGCCAATCCTAGAACCGACGTTCTCTCATCTACAATACTGGAAGATTGTAGAGAAGACGAGAGCCCGAGTAACTCTATGGAAAAGAAAAAATCCTCACCCGCTCATCCCAGAAACAAAACCGAAGTTCCGACATCACCCAGTGCTGAACCTAAAACTTATTCGTCCATATCTCAGAAGTTACAAGCTCAGAGAGCAAGATTCTTCAATTCTGAAAAGTCAGATGTCCAATCATCCCAAAAATTATTGAAAAATAGTCAATTGCAGAGTCAACAAACTAAAGATAAATGCTCAGTGCCGCCTACACTAGAAACAGCGTTTTAGTTTATTTATTTTGTATATAAATTTATATTTCTATTTATCATTTTGTCGCTCTTAATTTATTTATCACTGTCTAGTCGACACGCCATTAGGCACCTTTTATAATTATATACATTTTACATGATCCTGATTGAATTCCTACTGTACAAATTTTTCCTGTAGATAAAACGTAAGTTGGTGAGGCTTTCCATTTAAGCTTTTGTTAATTCATTGACATAAATTATTATAAATTTTAATATATTGGATTTGTAAATAAAAGTTTTCTTTTCATAAAGATTTATTATGGTTTTACTAATTATCAAAATTGTGACAGTATACCGGATGTTATGGACGTCCACGTAATAAATTTAATCACCAATAGAACTTTTTTTGAATAATTTTTTGTTTACATATTGATAATCTTGTAATTCTTTACATTTTTGTAAGCCCTAATTTGACGCTCATGCGATAATCATCAATTGAAACGAAATAGTGAGCGAGCGAAAATGTTTTTGTGCGGTAAAAATTTTACAGTTTTTTGAAGAAAGAACGATCGCTGTTGTAATACTAACAGTTTTTACTGTCTTTCATTCGAGTATTTATTTTAATTGAGTAATTTTTGTTTCGTGTTTCGTTATCAATGGATGTGTCAACACATGAGCGGGTATAAAATTTAGGGTTCTAACTATATTTAATTTTAACTTTGTTTTGAAATTTGCGGAAAAAATGATAAATAAAAAAATGTTTCAACGAGTACTATTGATGGTTGAATTTATTACAGTGTACTTCTGTAACATCCGCTATATCACGAACACTTTTGTAGACAAACTGGCAATTGTCAGTGATATCTTACACCAACTGAGGTATGTAATAAAAAAGGCGAACATGAAAGTAGTATATTTTATTTTTAAGTTGCGCATAAAGATAAACACGTTTTCAAATACATAATTAATAGAAACCCATTTTACAAAGACCAGTTAACTTTTCATTTGAGGTGGTGGATTTACCATTGGTGGCCTTACACCCATAGGACCCATTGGTCCCATTGGCATCATACCCATCATAGGCGGGCGCATTCCCATCATGGGGGGCATGGGACCATGCGGTCCCATCATCATAGGCGGCATAGGTCCTCCAGGGCCCATAGCTGGAAAAATGATATTTGTTTTTTCACATTTTTAAACAATCGTTTAAGCAATCCTGGGTAGACGGGTTTTAACGCACTTTATTATGCAATTATCTGAGCTAATTTTACAGGAGCAAAAAACGTTTTTTTTTTTTTTACTTTTGTGGTAGACTAGAATTAAACATCTTCACAAAGCAGCGACGATTAAATGGCAATGCATATTTTTCACATAAGTAGGAGTTAACTGAGTACTACCTGTATATATGCTGCATACAGTATATGGAGTACTTACTTGGTGGCATCATGCCTGGCGCTCCAGGAGCACCAGGTCTTTGACCCATTGTCAATTGTGCTGGTGGAGGAATAGCAACTCCTTTACCTGGCTGTGCAAAAGGATTATTTGCAATTTTTCCTGCTTTGAAAGCAGCAGTTGTGGCATCGATTAGGTGCTGAGCCTGTTCCTCCATCCATTTTTGGTAATAAAACTTGACATTGTCTTTGTGTTTTCTGCCTGTGCAGTGAGTTTTCCGGACACTGGGAGAGTCATGAGTTAAATATGTATCACAATAATCACAATAATATTTTGGCATTTTAGGTTATGTCACAACAACTGATAATTATTATTTATATTTTTTTTTCACACCAAAAAACACTACGTCTTTTTTTATTTTCTTAATAGAAATAAAAAAACCTCGTCAATTTTTTTATGCCACAAAACTTTCAGCTTAATCCCACATTAACAAACTACAATATTACACACCCCTGAAGTCTGAAACAAATTGACGTTTATGAAACACAGTTGTACCAACCGTAGTCATTTATTACCAGTATATTTTTCTGTTTGAAAGATATTATTGCAATAATTATTATGGCGACATAAAAAATGACATCAAAACTACGCTGAGAATTTAAAATTAAAAAGTAAGATGTGTAAAAAATATTTCGGAAGACGTAATACA
Organism: Tenebrio molitor; assembly: GCF_963966145.1. NCBI lineage: Eukaryota > Metazoa > Arthropoda > Insecta > Coleoptera > Tenebrionidae > Tenebrio > Tenebrio molitor. Next base: position 3,276,119 of record NC_091052.1, read on the forward strand.
TTTCTTTTTAAAAACCTACGAAAGCAAAAAGTCACTGTTCGATAAACAAACAAACCTGTAAACGTCACAAGTGAAAGGAAATATAACCTCCAATTTTAACCAGCACAGTCGTTCTTGTTGTTAATTTTATCTTTCGAATTCTTCTCCAAATTAGAGATGGCTGCGGCGGACGAAAACTTTGAACAGGTTGTTTTTGGAACAAAAAAAAAACATTTTATAATGAAAATTTCAGTTTGAAGAAGATGATGGAGCAGATACTACTCTCGCCTTGTGTAGTGCTGGTCGAAAACGTCTTTTTAGTAAAGAATTACGTTGCATGATGTACGGTTTTGGTGATGATCAGAATCCATATACAGAAAGTGTTGATATTATAGAGGACCTTGTAATTGAATTTATTACAGAAATGACGCATAAGTGAGTACTATTACTGGCATAAAAAGTGAGACATCAAATTTCTATCAGTTGATGTAGTTCAAGCTGTATTATCATTTTGCCTTTGATTATTGTCATAGAAATTTGACACTATTCTGAGAGTTCAAAAATGTATTTTATACTCCTATTTTCCTTTTCCAAATGCTCTCTTCTTTTGATAAAGGTAGATTTTGATTGGGACTTTGCAGTAAATAAATATTCACTACATGCATACTTACACAAATTCCCTACAACCTACAATACTTAATCAATTCAAAGTAGGGTTAGAAACAGATAAGGGCCATTTCACATTAAAAGTCAAGACTGTGATGTTGATGTCCCACTTTTTGCTCCCAATAGTACAGTTCGAGACACGGAATTTCGGGCATCACTGACAATATACCGCCAAAAAATGTAAAATTGACATTACATTATTAACCTCAGTTTTACCGTTTGCGACGATTTTGATTGACATGCGATTGACGTGAACAGAAAATGAATTTCAAAATTTGACTTTTGAATGTCACATTGACAAAAAAGAGTGATTTATATCACAATTTTTTAAAGTGATCGAAAAATAATGCCTGAAATTCCGTGTCTCTATCTGTACATGACATTTTTTCACAAAAAAAAAATACAAAATTTGTTTAGATGTATGGAAATAGGGAGAACAGGACGAGTACAAGTAGAAGATATCGTTTTTTTAGTGCGTAAAGATCCACGCAAATATGCTCGAGTGAAAGACCTACTCACAATGAATGAGGAATTAAAACGCGCGCGTAAAGCTTTTGACGAAATTAAATTTGCAGGTAATATTAAGTAGGAAGTGCCCATTTAAAACTCTTTATTGCATGCGTTTGGTACATTTCTGTTATTTTAGAAACGTTATAATTGCATTGTATAAACTGATGGACATGTGGAAATTTTTATTTGTATGATCTTTTATGCTTGTTATCTTTAATAGTGATGGATTTTCTTTTTTTTTAAGTTAAGACCATTAAAAAAAGACCTAATTAGCAGCAATTTTGAGAGCTGGATTTGTTTGATTTTTGTGAATCTGGCTTCTGCTTAAAAGGTTTAAACTGACTTTTTTTCAGCTGTTTTATGCATGCTTAAATTTTAAATCAATTTAAAAAGCTCACTGTATTCTGTTCACTTTCAGGGAAAGACGCCCTAATTAATTGAATTCATTTGTCCAGTGTCACTAATAAACCATCTCTATTTAAGAAATACTTGATTTTGTAAGTAAATGTCATAATAATAATAAAAACATACTTAAATGTGCAAACACTTTATTTCAAGTTATCTAAAAATTAATTTATTAACTGCACTTTTTGCAGACATAATTACATCATTTATCCCTACACCATAGTAAGAACTCCCACATAAAGAAATTGGAAGTTGATGGGTTTTTATATAATTATTTATTTCATTTAAGTGATCGTCGTGGCCTACAACATATTGAGGCAAGCAGTGATGCAATATATTTACTTTGGACTTTACTGGAATGTCATGAATGCTTAGAATTTGTTTAACTTGATTCAAAGCTACATCCAGTAATGTCTTCTCACTAGGATTCTTTCCAAAATATTTTTCAAACCAATAACCACCCATCATAACAGTTAAAACTGTACCACCATTTTCTTTAGGAAAACAACAACTATCATAAATAACTCCCAACACTGGTAGCTCTTCTTTAGGTGCAACTAACAATCCAAATGCAGAATTTATTATTAGATCATTTTTAAACTCTAAATTAACAACTGCCACTGAAACATTTTTTACCAAATTTAATAAACTGTGAGCAAGATCTGGATATTGTTTTTGCAACAACATTCCTAAATTTCTTGCAGGTATTGCACTGATTAAATAATCAGCAGTGATCACTTCTTTATTACTTAGATGTAATGTAACATTATTTTGGCCAATAGTCATACTTGTACATTCACTATTTAATTTAAGATTTACATTATTTTTTAGAATGCTCTCTTTTAAAGCTAAAGGCAAAGTTTCACAGCCACTGATGAAAGAGTAGATGTTCCATTTTTCTTTTTTTGCTTTTAGAACTAACCCATTGAGAGCTGTTGCTTTTTTGGATTTTAAAGAAAAATTCTGCACCATACCCTTTGAAATACTTCCATACTGTTGTTCATACTCAAACAATTTCCTCATCAAGAACTTCACACTGATTTCTTGTGCATTTCCAGCACAAATTCCACAAATCAAAGGGCTTATAAGGTAATCTGCCACTTCTCTTCCAAATCTACGATCAACAAATTCATAGATTGACTCATCTTGTACACTTTTCTTTTTTGCTTTCAAATCATTCAGCAAATGAAGTACCAGTGGTCTAGTGAAAGGTTCCTGTTTCTTGAACAAACCAAACAATGATGAAGGTAGTAAGTGCAAAGACCCATTTGCGTAAATCATGCGATTTTGTGCAGCAGGATGACTTGACACAAGTGGAACAATTTGATCTGTTAAATTCAGTTCTTCAACCAATTCTAATGTGTTACTGCCGGCTTCGCCTCGCGGACGGATCGTGCGCGGACCTTGTTCAAAAACTGTACCATTTTCTTGAAGATTTGTTTTTATCCAGCCACCGGTACGTGACGACGATTCAATTAGGGTTAGTGTTTGGGTGGCAGCTTTCTTTGTGAGATAATGAGCTGCTGCAAGGCCCCCCAACCCTCCACCCAAGACAACTTTACTCATAACTTACTAAAAATTAATAAATACTAAAACAAAACAGTTGCAAGATAATAACATGACTTGTAATTGATAAAAGATAAAATAAATTATATGCTATGAAGGTTAGGAAATCTTAGGAATTGTAGTGGTATGGTTGGTTGCCTAATTTGCGGCGCACTGAATTAAATATGTCAAGTTGAATATGGAAAATACGTAATTTCCTGTAAAAAAAGTTCTTAAAATGTAAAATGAAATAAGATACTAGTGAGAACAATTTTGATGTAAGTATTCATTATAAAAAAATAGTGTCGATTGTTTAAAAGGCAACAAAAAGGTGAAAGAATTGTATCCCTTGTTTTTTATTAATTTGTATTCTGTTGAGAAATGCAATAATTTCATCACTAGTTGTGCAACATTTATTCTAAAATAAATACTAACCTACTTAACAGATAGAATTCACAAGTTATTTGAAAGAAGTTACCCAAAATTATTTATAGATACATAAGTACTACAAATTTAACCCACTATATGATTTCCAAATAAAACTATAGTTTTCTACTGCCTTTTATTACTTTTATTGCAGACGTTTTGGTCCAAATATTCTACTTTATTAGTTTTGAGAATCGAAGAAAAGTTAAAAGTATTTAGTAATTTGTATTTGTTTTCCATAATTACAAGAAATGGTTTATATTTATTTAGAAATAATTTAATGAAATATAATAGAATAAATTTGTTTAAATTAAAATTGGTCTCTGTATAAAAACTTTACTTGTTCTAGCGATTGGTAGATGACGCAGCTGGAACAACAAAGAGTCTTTCCCAGCGCATCCACCATTTTTGATAATTATAGAAATTGGGTAAAATTTAACAAAAATTATAGTCATCACGTGTAGCCATTGTGTTTATTATTTCATTTATTTATACTAGAACCTGATTATTACATATACAGTATGTTGAAAGAATATGTCCAAAATTATTAAAAATTGTATTGTCTAATACATACATGGATTTTTTATATTTTACTGTTACATAATTATGTTAAAAAATAATAAGTACAAAATAAAAGCATTGATTTAATTAATGCAAATTACACGTTTTAAAAGATGTGCAAAGTAACAAACTGATGTAAATAAAGAAAGAGGAAGTATATTACGCTAAAAAAATAAATAAAAAAAAAAACAACGGAAAAGTAAGTTATAAATAAACATAACAAGTAAATAATTAATAAAAGAGAAATCAGTGGTAAAACTTCTACAATAAATGACTACAGTGAAACCTCGTTTCATCGTTTCCGTTATCTTCATTTTCCCACACCTGTCGTTTGTTTTCTTTGATCCAGAAATGTGTATGTACAATTTTTCTCCGTATCTATTGTTTTCCCATATTTGTCTTTTCAATTTTTCATTCACTTCAAAAAGTACTGATCAAGGTTGTCTATTATGTAAAAGGAAGTGTGACCCAAATGGTAATTATTATAGATTCTTCAACATTTAAAATATTACGGTTTCTTAAAAATAATCCAAATTCTGACGTTCAGAAGTACGATATTCATGATATTTGTAGAGCTTCGCATTCAAAACTTAGATAAAAAAATCCATTATTATTTCGAAATAAGAAACTGCGAGTAAATATGTTTCACTTTTATTCTTCATGTGGCCTCGTATGTGACAATCTCCAACTTTTCGCTGGCGATAATTATCGATAGATGTTGCGTTTAGCAGTTTAGTTTTGTCTGAATTTCGGGAGATGTTTCATATTTATCTCACCTTCCCTTCTTGTCAAGTTGAGATCATGTGAACTCCCAGCTGTACCCAAATAGCGTGCTTTCAGCACACTGACGTGTATAGGTGCACAACAGCATCCGACCAAGTATTAATCTATTACAAATTACGTCATTACAGGCAGTGATCAGGAAGTTATATATGAGAGCTGCGCCCCCGGTCGCTTTGCCGTTGTCGGGCATCTGCTCGTTCCCACTGAGTCACCTACGTTTGTTCCGGATTAGTGTGATGGAGATCATTCACATAAGATGGCTTTATGCTCCGCCACCTTAAATAATATTTTACGCCAGCCTGGAAATTCATAAGACGTACATCTGTATTTTCCGTTTCGGAAGTCTTTTGTCCGCCCGGAAAATTTCGCGTGGCTCGGCGAAAACACGAGCCCCACTCGAAAGCTACTTGAGCTATTGTTGCTTATTTAAAAGAGCAGTTCGGACGATTCAAGGGTTGAGATGAAATCATGGCAGATACACAATACGAAGCGGGCTTAGGCCGGCGACACGCGAGGCGTTAAAGAACACGCGACCTCTTCGAGTGGAGATTTGTAATTTATTAAATAGTGTTAGTCGCTGGCTTTAGCCGATAAATTTGAAGATGAGAAGTTATTGTATCGGCTAGTGTGGGACCGGAACGTGCCCAAAACTTCGCAGGGGTGGCTTTTCTGTATTACGTAGGATGTTTTCATAATTTTAAAGTTTATTTCATTACTTCTCTTTGTTCATCTCAGTCTGATAGTGTTGTTTCGACGACAAGAATTTATTTGGAAGTTCTCAGATGTAACCAGCACTTTATCTCTTATAATAAAAATGGAATACGTCTGGTTCGTGTCAATAAAATGTAGACCATAAACACGTAAGAAGCACTTCTGGTGAGTAAAATTTACTCGATCTCTCCGATATCTTCTTGGCGAATTATTATACATATTTCAGTTGCAGGCGCTCTTGGTAAAAACTTGATAATAATTATTTTCCCTCTTTGGAAAGAGGTTTCGAAGCTGTTTGTCAGCTTTCTACAGCGCAAAATAATCTTAAAGCATTAATTTTACGTTAAACGTCCGACTGAATTAACATTTTATTTAACTAATAATTCCCGAATGCGTTATTGATTATGTCGGAATCGGATTTCTTTTTTCCGGTGTATCCATGTTAAATTGCTCTAAATTTACTTCTGCATCGAAAACGTCAGCAGGTAAGCGGAAACTGAGATACCTACGAGCACAACTGAGATTTTTGTGATTTTTAGCAAACTCAATTACTGCGGCGGTTTTTCCTGCCTGGGGCGCCCTCGTGTTTTCATAAGGTGTAGTAGACAAGCTCTCCTGCTACGATACGTTTGCACCACTTTTTATACCTCCAAGGTTTTTGCAAATCAATACGAAAATCTAACCCAAATTGCTTCGGTTAATTCAATTTCAGTAAGTCACGGCGGCGGTAGGAAATTTTTCATTACCAGTTTGGAATAATGCTGCAACATGTTTCCGGATTCCGGCGCCATGATAATATGGATGTTGATGTGCACAGTGCATTTAACATGTTGGATTTTTATGTAGATAAAACACATCAGCGCCGGATTTGTCGTCTAATTGAAAACACGGACAGAAGCTCCGGGCTTTATTAGCCGTGCATTACCAACCAGAAATATTTAAATCCTGGATGGAGAATGTAGATAAAATGGTTTTCGCGTGTCTATCTCTGGAAACGGCTCGGATTTTATGACGTATTCGTTGCCTCTCCGTGGAAAAAATAATAAAAAAACATGTCGCGCTAATTCTCTTGCTGAACTGTTTTCATTTCAATCAATGTTTATTCAGAGATAATCGAATTGTTGACAGATAATTATATTGTTCTTAATAAAACGAAACTAAGAGCATACCTATTGCATTTTTTTTCAAAAAAGTGTAGTTCAAAGGTAAGTTGCTAATTTTTCTACTTCTAATGATGAAATAGATTGGTAAATAGAATAGTTTTTAGTTTTTTGTTGAAACATTGTTTAATAAAATAAACATTACCACTGTAATTTTTCTCTGAAATCCCTCGAATCCTTAATTCGGCATTTTCTGTTTTCCAATTGTCATAGTCCAATTTTTACCCTTTTGAGGTGACGTCACGATTTCCTTCCTCGCTTTCTCTTTATTGAAACGACAGAAACAGAAAAAAACAAAAAAAAGGCACGTTTATTTATTGATGATCAATTTGAGGTTATTTTATGCTCCTGTCAATTTGACAATTTTTAATTTCTTTCACTTATTACATTCATTACAAACATAATCTTTCGAAGCAATTGTCAACAAATTTGACACATTTATAGTAATTTATGATCAATTCAAAATTGTTTCTGATCCTAGCTCAAACATACGTAAAGTTACTAGATAATGACGTCATCGCAAAAGGGTACAAATTGGACTATCTACGGTGTCATTATAAATGATTATACCATCGTAGTAGGCGTTGGTGGCTTAGTTGAATGTGCCGCAAGCTTCATAATATCACTGAGACTAGCATCGCCGATAGCGCTGGTGACGGTAGTGAAAATTTGACTACTAGTTTGTCTAACATTGCGAAGCTAGCGGCACATCTAAAATTTATGTGGGTTTTCAACGCCAACTACGATGGTACAATCATTTATAATGACCCTGTATAAACAGATGCCTAATTTTAATTTATTATTCACTGTCACTTCTGACATTAATGGCATTTTATTCGCACTTTTGAATCCAGTTTTCGTTTTTTATATTCGTTTTGTCATAATTAAACACCAAAAAATCTGAATTTGTGAGGGTAGGATTTAGTCTGACTTGACCTAACCTGAAAATGTGACATTCGGAATTTGCCGAATTTATTCTACATAATACATAAAAGCGGCACATTCAAAATTTGACAAGTTTTCATAGCAAGCTGGACCAGACAATCATTTATAGATACCCTGTAGAATAAATTAATAATAATTGAACACCGAATTATTTAATTAGTTATTTTTTGTTTTTTTGTTTTAAACAATTTGTAGGAAAACAAATATCGAGAGATCACATTAATTTGTAATCGAGTCATCCATGGATTTGAATCGTCTTTTGCAATTGATATGTCGAGATCTAACCTGCGTTTCGCGCTGCCATTATTGGAGCGTGGAGTTCAAGTAACGACATACGATTTCGGATTCATGGATAACTCGATTACAAATTAATTTGATCGCTCTTTATGATGGTGTACTATTGCGGGCAAAGAATACTGGTACAGTATGTTACTATAGACACTTCCAAAACTCAAATTTTGATTAGGTTTTGGAAGTGTCTATGGTAACATACTGTGCCAGTATTCTTTGCCCGCGATCTCGTAGAGTGCGAAAAAACTATAATTTTCGCTATTGGAATTTTTTCGCCATCTCTTCTAAAAGAAAGATCTAAGACAAAATGAGAGCAACCACCAAAATATTTGTTGTGAGTTCCAAAACTATTATCGTACTATGCCGGCCAAAAAATTTTGGCCGTCATTGTCTGTCAATTCAAAAAAAAAAAAATTGTAATCCGTACTTTATTGTCATCATGATTACCGTCTTGATTGTGAATGTTATTTTTTGGGTGGTAAATTTCAAAACTCAAAATTATTTTGTCATTTCTACTACACAGAACGTTTACCTCAGGTTATCTATGTATGATTGCTCTAATTTTGTTCATTCATGTCGGATTTTTGGAATATCTGAGCTTCAAACAGTTTAAATTGGTTGTCAAACTGACAAGAATCGAAAGTGGGGTTACAATTCCTAAAGGTTTATTTACACTTTACTTGAATGTCAAGAAAGTGACGGCCAAAATTTTTTGGCCGCCATAGTACCTACTGTCAAGAAGAAAATCAGTTTGAACATTTACTTTACTTGTTTTTGTTGGAAGAAGATTTTTTGGTTGAAAAATGTACATAATGTCGTCTTTTTTCTTAGTCTTTTTAGTTTGATGATATCAGGATTACATTTATGATTTGAAAATATCGGAATTCACTCATCTAGTACCTACCATATTCTTGTTGAAGAATTGTTTGCAGTAATTTCGGTGTAAAACTGGAATCTCATTGCACGTTGTTTCACCTTTAAAAATCTACACATTTCAAAAACCATCGGTCTAAAGGTTATATAATTGATTTCATATAAATGTTCATCAAGTGAGCTGTGCATTTGTAAAAGCACCTTTAATTTAGTTACATTACAAAAGTCACATTTATGAAGGTCATGTCCAATAAATCTTTACTTGGTAAAAATACAAAGACAAAAACAAATAAGAATTACTTTAATTCAATCAGTGTAAAAAGACGTAACATTGCTTTTGAAATCAGCAATGTTAAAATGGACAAAAACAAAAAAATTAATCAAATCGGGTTCGCGCAGAGCAAGCAACTTTGAAAGTTAAAGTCACTAGCTTTAGCTTTACTACCAACTGAAAATCAGATTTTCATGGCTTGCTTAGATGCACATTTATATGAAATTGAGTATAACGGGTGTTTTTTTAAATTTGGCGTCGAAGTAGGCGTTGAAGTGTCGATTGTGAACGCACTATACAGGTTACGGATCACGGATCAGCTGTTTAAATCTTACGCTTTTACATGAGTGGTGCGATCTCAATCGACTCTCCAACGCCTACTTCAACGCCAAATTTAAAAAAAACACCCTTTACATGGAACGTGGGCATAAATCAGAATTGGAAAATCTATCTAAATTCGCAAAAAATTAAGCAGTTTAAAAATTTAACAAACAATAACATTGCGCGGAAACAAGAAGAGCAGGAAAAATTAAAATTATCGGAAAGAATTTCTTGTAGTTGTTTTCGAAAAGCTCATATAGAAAGAAAATATTTCCATTATTTTTCAAACTTGTGGCAAATACATGTATTTTAGGTTGTCCTAAATAATCTAAATCGTTTCGTAATAAACAATTTCTTCAAACCCTTTTATTTGAGTTATCACATGGTTAAAATTAGTAATTCAAACATGCCCTTTTCTTCAAAAGGAAAATTAGCGCTTTTGAATCATTTGTAGAGGTAGCAAAATTAATTTTCCCACAAGGGCGGTCGCCACTCTTGGCGCGGCTCTGGTAATGATAATTTCCTTTGAAAGCACTATTTTTTATATGTATTATTAATTTTGATATACGCCCACGTCGGAGTTTGTTATTATTTTAATCATTATTCCTAATACTAATACACAATATGTCTGCGTGTCTGTCTATCTGTTGTACAATATACAAAAAAAAACAATTCGTGTTAAGAACATCAAAACATTTAACGCATCTAGTATACTATACAAAAGTTAATGTACCTACTAAATTCTGTAGATAATAAATTTCAAGATACTTTTTATAAGTTCTAAATTATAGATTCTATTTGCACTTAAACTAGCATAACGTTGAAATAGTTATTCTGTAGGTAGAATATCAAATTTTCGAAATATTTGCGTTGGTGAAACGGTACAGTGTATACACTGAAAATTAGTTAATTTATCAGATTATGTACAGGTTGGGTATGTTATCCATTACAGCAGGATTAGAAACGTAACATGAACTGTGACATGGTGGCGATGGTGTGAGGTGTTGACATGTAGCAGTCCGTGGGTCAGCCCGGAAGACACGTTCAGGGGATTACACAGGACAACAACGCCCCATGCCCACTCTGGCGACCCCGTGTCAACAATCGCTTCGGTGTCACGCGCTCACTGCCCGTGTTTATATACCGACAATCAATTCTTTTTATCTATTCACAGAGTTGGGCTGAAATAAAATAAACCCATCGAAACGGCACGGTTAATCTTAAAAAAACAACGGAAAATTGAACACGATGCGAAAACTTGCGCGGCATTCAGGCCGACTATCTTGTACACCCGTATAAATTAATTTAACTTGAACAATCCATTAATCTTCGCTGGAAATACTTAATCGATCATTTAGGCCGAACGGCAGAACTTAACGACAGATGATGCAACAACGTTTGACGTACGAAAAGAATAAATTGATGTATCATCCAGAAATTCGGCATGTTCAGGATTCATCCTGTTATTACTGGAAAGTGTCTCTCGGTTCCATTGAAAAGCTAGGTGTTCATTTGTCACCAGGTATCGTCTCGGAGTGAGACACGGTGTAGCACTAAGTAATCCCGAACCGCAGACAATGGCGGTGAGGAAGTACTCCACTCAGACCTCGTGACAGTCGCATCTTCCATTAGCTCTGAATGTGACACCCTTGAACGTCATTATTTAAATGTGAGTGCTCTTGTCGCCGGAAACCGAGTGATAAAATGTGCACGTATATTTCACCAAGAAGCGGAGGAGGTGGAAGCTTTCTTAATTAACTTGTAATGACTCGCCACAAAATTCATGTGATGAAGATCATAAAATATTTTTGTACTTATTTTAATACACACGTGTGTAATATATGTGTATGTAATAGTCGTTTTACTTTTAAAACAACATGTGTGGAAAGCCCTTTATTTAATTGAACAACAACGAAATGTATTAAAGTAAAATTAATTCATTATTATTAACACCTAGTAAAACATGTCATTTATGTGACTAAAAAATGTAGGGTTGCTATGCCCAAGATACCAAGAGAAAAATAATATGAATTACCCAAGTGCAATAACTTCGCAACAAAACAATATTTATCTTCAAATCCAAGGAGTTGAAATGTCCACAGGCGGCTCGACCGAGTCAAATGTAAGGTCATTTGAAGCATTTCTCACAATTTCTTTATCAGTAATTACACGAAATATTTAATAATTAAATTATCCTTATTTAAAGAAAAGCCTCTATAAAAGCGAACTGACGAAATTATTACCCAATATTTAACTGGTGCCACTGTGCTGTAACACGAGTCGCCCATGTGCATGGATGACAGATGTCAAAATCAAAAATAGCAAAAAATATCAGACAGAGAAGAAAAAAGTGGGGGTTGTCATTGAAACAAATCGGTAATGACGTTATCAGTGACGTTATTTAAACAAGTTGTACGTCACGGGATTGCATTTTTCGAAATAAAACCGATCGGTGTTCTTAAAAACATCACATAACGTTGTTATGAATTTTGTTCCAACCTTTATATTGTCCTCACTGTAGGCATAGTCCGTACGCTGATACAAAGATTGCACGTTTTTAAATTCTAGTTCCAAAACATAACGCAGTGAAAAATACTAAACTCTCCATTTCAATTGTTTCACGTTATTTAGAAAACCGTTGTAACTTTGCAGATTAATTCCCGCCACACTTGTCTCTGTATCTGACTCTCTGTCTTCTGTTAAAAAACATGCAATATATCAGCGTACGGAGTATATCTACGTACCGTGTGAGCAACAATTACTGATTGAGTTGGCAATAAATTCTGGTGACTTTTGGTGACTTTTATGTCATGTTCCAACGAGGAAACCTTTTTATTAATAAAAGACAAACTAAGACGTTTAAATTTGAAAAGTATGCCAGCTGTCAATAGTGTCAATAATGTCAATAAAACAAACCGAAATAGATACAATTCACAGTCTTGAAAATTTCATGTAAAATTTGTTATTGCCAACTGAAACAGTTATTGTTGCTCACCCTGTAAAACGTACCTAATATTTAATTATTTAAAAAAAATAATGACCAGTAAATTTTATACCTACGTAAAATGTTTGTATTTCGTATGATTTAGCCAGGTATTGAAAAAATTGAATTTAAAATTTTTAATTTTTTTCTGCCAATACAAATTTGAAAGAGAACCCTAACCAGATAATTACTTCTGAGTTTACTTTTGCCCGAAATTGATGTTTGAAAATCAATTTAATTTTTAATGAAAAGTTATTTTTCTCATCAAATTAAGTTAGCGAACGAGGTTACTTCTTCATTCAACTTCCTGAAATATCTCGAACCTAAAATTCGGAGCGGTAAATGAGTAAATCCTTCGGTAAACTTTGGCCCTACAACCCTTCTGCCGCAGCACTGGTAGGATTAGTAACTTATTGTAAGGGTTTAAAGTTAGGTGTTGTCGGAGATCTAACGTATTCCCCGAAAAAATAATTTCGTCTCAATATGTGAACACGTTCTTGATTCACCTAATTTAAATTCAGTTCTTAACTGAATTTTTACCGGAAAATGAAATGTAGCAAGAATATTTAACTAAAGCACATTTCAGGCTTCAGTTGAAGCGAGAAGCTATGTGACTGTAACTGACGTTCACCTACCTACTCCGAACTGTGATTGGTTTACGCAAGGGGAACGACACGCCTTCCAGAGCAACCCCGCCAAGTCGTTACGCCCACCTGCGTCTTCCCACACTTTACAATTACGGGTCACTAGATGCTACCACCGATTTACTGTCTGCAGCAGGAACTTATCATTTGCAGGAAACTTTTCTTGTTAAGTTTTACGTCGAATTAACAGAACTGCAACTAGAAATTGTGCTTCTATTCGGACTCGCCACTGATTAAAAAAATAACGTTTTAATTTGTGACACAACAATCAAAACGTCTGAAAAAGACAATTTTCTCTGTTGAGGATGTTAGATTTTTCCTGTGTGCCTCCTAGGATAGCGTTTGAGAATAGAAAGCTACCCTGTGTGGCTGTGTAATGCATAAAAGGGGTTGGAATGGAAAGAGAGGGGATGACATTATAGCAAGTAGGGGTGTGACAAAATGGCCTGCGGACCGAAGACCGGTGGCTCATGATCAGTCGGATAGTCGCGTTTCCTCTTCAACCACATTCTGTGGCAGGATTGTTATAGAATTCCCGCCAGTTTTAAAAGTTTGCCAGTTTCGTTTATTCGATTGCTCATTTGGAGATTTGAAAATATTGTCGCGGGTATTAGTTTGGAATTAACGAGGGTGATTCCTCGACTTTTCTTCATTTTTTTTTAAAACAGTCGTCAAAATAGATTCCTCTATTTGGGGGAAGGTTCGGTCCGGTCAAGGCCGAAGGATGGGAACAGGTATGACATAATTTTTTTTCTTAATATTTAAATTAATTTTTTATTTTTAAAATTTATCCTTCATATGGAGATTCCTAAATAAATGTTTCTAAGCAATAATCGAAAAGACACTTTATTCAGTATTTGTTTTAATTATAATAAATTTTTTTTATTAAACACATGATTATATATTTTTTGTCTTTTATGTTCTTTAAATTATTTTTTTTTAATTCTGTCTAATTACTGGTAAAGTGACAAAATAGAAACAGAAAATGTATTTTAAAACTATATTATAAAGTAAGCTGTAAAGAACGTTTCCATGCTTCACTTCCATTTAAGTATGACAAAATACTGACAAAAATATTTATATATAGGGTGATTCACGAGTATTAATGAGTCTAACAAAATTTGTGATGCAACCAACAATACATGTCCCCATAACGCATGAATATCTTATGACAGTCAAATTGCAGCGATAATTCATGAACTAGAGCAATTATTATCGATAACTGCACCAGTGTATGAATTGTCGCTGTAATTTGTCTATCATGAGCTGACATTTAAATTTTGCTCGACCTGATTGGATTAATTTTTTTGACGAAAATAGTCAAGCAAATTGTATTATAAAAAATACTATTGTATGTATGAATAAAAAATGTTTCTATTAATTCACCACATATGGTTTAACTGCTTATAGATTGTTCAAAATGATATATTTTTTTTCAAATACCTACCAGTTGGTCTAGTTCTACTTGAAAGAAATAAAATATGTACGTTTAAGTAAAAGACATTAGTTAATCAAGATTAAGATACAAAAACAGAGAGCAACTTGAGAAAGTCCTGTTACCTGGGTAACAGATCTCTTACCCAACTCAGTTTAGTTAAATTAGGTTACATTTGCAAGCCAAAGGAAACGTCCCTCCATCTTGTAGTTGGGATCACAGAAATCTTTAAAATCAAATATTTACTTAGAATGAATTGGAAGTTGCTAAGACACGAAATCAAGAAACAAACATCCTCTTGTGAACACGTTAAACTTCAAAGGCATTTCAGCATAGGACTTAATCCTCATTGTCCAAGAAACGCAGGAGTCGCTATGACTACGGAGTTTACTAGACCATAAACGAAATTCTCCATGTATTCAAGATTACATCCTGCTGCTGCCACAATTTGAATTAATGCAATTGTTCACTTGAAGCAGCTTTCGCTATAATTACAGACAAAACACTTCTTTCACTGGTGTCTAAATCTTTTCAGGAGACAGACTCCTCGACATCCCTTGCAAAGTTTGCGGCGATCGGAGTTCCGGAAAACATTACGGAATTTACAGTTGCGATGGTAAGATCAAGGGATAGTTAAATATTTACTAGATCTATAAATTGGAAGTTTAGGGTGCTCGGGTTTCTTCAAACGCAGTATCCATCGGAATCGCGTTTATACCTGCAAAGCTACAGGAGACATGAAAGGACGATGTCCTGTCGATAAAACACATCGCAACCAGTGCAGGGCTTGTCGTCTGTCCAAATGCTTCCAGGCCAGCATGAACAAAGACGGTAAGTACATACATTGATTTCTAAACGAAAAAAGGGTGAAACATATTTAATGTATCCTTAAAAATGAAGTTATAATATTTTATTTGTACGAGAAAAAAAGTTTGTGAAAAAAATTGAACAAAAAAGCATATATATTGTTCAAAGGATATTTCTCTCCATACGACGAGTGTAGATAAAAGAATTATTGACAAGTGCTTGAATTACAGATCAGCGCTCCGGGGTATTAATTATATTATTCCTCCGACAAAGGATTCGATTTATTCGATTGCTGTGTTGATATATACACTCCGCGTGTGACCCGTCTATACTGAATGTTTTCTATCACAAAGTGCTTTTTATTGAATGTAAGCCTAAGCAGATTACGAGGATCGTCGGTATATCACAAGGTGATTTACGGTTGCCAATAAAAACCTTTTCAGGCAATTTAATTTTATTAAATATACGAATATATTTATTGACGACATCTTCTACATATTGTGTTATCGGTACAATCAAAATAGTATATTAAAAAACGAGTTTCATAAGGAAGTGTTTATTTCATGAGTCCAAGTTTATACCTAAAACGAGTCGCGCAGCGCGAATTTTATAAAGGACGAAATGAGTTTTTTATACAATTTTTTCTATTTTGCACCTTTTGACCAATTTTTAAATCAAAAGTAAGAATTGTAAAATTCTGGGAAATTTTATGATGGTTGGCAAAAAACAATTGAAACACTTTTGACTTTTGGGATATTCGCGCTGCATGGTTGACGTTTAGTTAGAGAATTCTGCCAGACTGCCGGAATCCTCTAAAGTCTAGAAACTCTAGAGGATTCTGACAGAGAAGTCTGGCAGTTTTTTTATTTATTTTATTGGCAGTCTACCAACATGATAACCGTAAATTGTACTATCGCTATTATAGAACCGCTTTCAGCTACATATTACGATACTGTTTTTAGAAATAGAAAAAGTAAATTAAACGGTATATTAAAATCGTACAATATTTCACAAATATCTTCAGGCAGATATCGACATTATTTACTCCGATATTCGGTGATTGTTAACTTATTGAACAAGTTAATAAAAACTGAATAATTTTTCACTCAACTAAAAATCTACCTATTGCCTACAAAAAGTGCGTTCATGCTCAACAGTTTTAAATATAAGCGAAATAAAATCCAGATACATTTTTAAAGAATAGTGTAAATAACATGTTTTCGTGCCTCCGGCCGGAATTTGGTAAATTACAGATCCCGAAATCGTCCAGAAACACATGCATTGCCGGCCTAGTCAAGCTAAAAGTAGGGATTTCGAGTTGTCATCGGTTTCGGTTGGCATTTGTTATCAGAATTCTATCAAACGTCAATGTTTGTTCTGTGGATGGCTCGTTAAAAATGTTTTTCTATTTATAACAACGTACAAACTACAAAGAAGCAATATTTAACTAAAATTAATTAATTAAAATTACGTTTCGAGCCACTTCTTGAATATGGGCTGGTGTATTTATTACAACAAATGTTTCAGGAAAATGTGAGAAACAAAACAAATTAATTAAATTTAATAAATGTCAGGAAACAAGAGCGATGTTGATTTTAAAATTTAAATGTTTAAATGTAAGTGTTGCCAACACAAAAAATGCCCCTAATACCAATTGTTAAAACAAGTGCTTTAACTTCCATTTAACAAAAATCCGCAGAAGTCGGCATGAAAAATTTTGTGTATCACACGTCCAGAAACGGTTTTGCGAGCATTCGTACTTACAATACTCGTCTATCGACTCGTACTGCAAACCGTACTCATGCTTGCAAACGTGCAGTTTCTAGCCTAGTGACACAAATAACTATTAAGCGTTACAACTGTCATTTTCAATGACCAAATTCTTAGATGTATGACAAGGGAATTAATTCCATTCTCATTTAGAAATACAACTCAAAAAACATCGTTTCGCAATTACTGCAATTTCCATTATGCCAAACTAGTCCTGCCGTCCTGCAACTCTGGTTATCTCAATTTAATACTGGATTGGCCAATAGTAGAAGAAATCGCCATTCCATACTTCCATAAAAACGGAAACTCTAAACGCAATGAACTCAAAACGTAATTTTTCGATTTGTGTCAATATTGTATCTCACAAGCTCATGTTTTCATTCCAAGCGTAAGTTTCTTTGAACGAGCGCAGCGAGGGCAATAATTACATGAGGGATGAAATGGCACTTTAGTCCCGTGATATCTATAGTATTTTTTACACGACCTAATTGTAAAAGGAATCTGTACAAAAAGGCTCAGCGAAACAGAGCACACTAGATTTTTCTTCTTACATGTGTGAATGGCGAATAACTGTCAACATCACATTATTCAATATACGTGGATGTAATGCTCGTTACATAGAAATAAATATAGGTGTTGACTTTGGTTGTTTTGCGTTTTGTGTTTTCAAGGACAATTTTAATTTTCTTTACGTTAACGTAACAATAGTAAAAAAATAGTAAAAACTCCCAAGGGATTAAAAGTACTACTTTACTCTCTCTTTTGAAGGACCGAAAAAACCCGTCATACAAATATCGTGCAAAAAATATACCGTGGGATCGAAAACAATAATGAAGTAAGCAATGGCTATCATGGTTCAGTTGGCAGCCCTAGTTTAAATATTGCTGTTGTCAATGAAACATATTTAAGTCATTTAACAGAATAATTTGACGGGTGTCAAATACAGCAATATTTAAACTGACACTGCCAACTGAACCATAATTATCATGGCTTACTCAATTATTTCTCGATTGCACAATATTAAAAACTAGAATGACAAATACAAAAAAATTTCAACCATCTAGAAACCACACAACCTACTTCTGGAACGGACATTGCATTTTTTTACGATGTTATCTGCAGCAAATTTTTGTAGGTACTATCGCGGCCATCCAAAAGTGAACGATTTTTTTTAATAGTTTGATTTTTACTTTAAATCATAGGCGTCCTAAAATGTCAAACTTTGACACTAGCGTTAAAAAAATTATTGAAACTATTTTTTTAAAATGCCACATCCCACTCCGATTGAGATAGCTAGGGCTATTGCAAAGCTAGAAGAAAATTGGTCGTTGGCGGCTGTGGCAAGAGAATTACATTGCAGTAAGACTTCATCTTCAATATAAAGAGGCGTTGGCAAGAAAACAGGCTTGAGAGGCCAATACGAATAGGTGTTGGAAAGGTTTCTTTACTAACGTTTACTTTCATTTTAATAATGTATTAATTACTTCTCAGCCTCATTTTTATTAAAAACTATTTATTACAACTTTTTATTATTAAAATAGTAAGGCCTGCTGCACGAACGCCAATGAATACAGCCTGATTTAATCTAACGAAAAATACGGAAATTTTCGCAAGCTATCGTTCACTTTTGGATGGCCGCGATTGTACAATGTGATCAAAAAAACATTTTTTCAGAAATTTTGTTTTCCATGCCCGTCTCTTATCTCCATTTTTATAGATCATGTTGTATCGGGTGTTCATTTAAATTTCTTTTCAAAGTTGGCGTTGAAGACTCGATTGTGAACGCACCACAGATTACAGATTACGGATCAGCAGATTAGATTTACTAACCTCACTTTTTGTGTTGTTTGTGCAGACGGATGAGTGATTTTATTCCGCACTTACTTCTGCGAGTTGCTCTCTTCGTTTTCCACTTTTAAAACAAATATAAAAACCACGAATGAATGCATATGAAACGGAATTTAAAAATCTGACAAGATTAAGGAGTTAATCTTGTAGTGGGGTAAAAATGAAAAGAGAAAATCTTTATTGAATCGTTTTATTTGATTTGTTTCTAATTTTATCTTTTTGAAGAGGAGTAGTTGTTAGTGTGCTGTGCCCCCAGGACACGTTTTTCTTTAGGTGGGCACATAACTCTGTGTAAGATTCATGCTTTTGGCACTTTTGTTCTTGTTTCTTTATAGGAAGGGCTGGCGAAACATGGCGCGAGTTGAGAGGGCGATGTTCTTTACAAGTTTTGGCGTTGTTCAGCCGCAAACATGACACCACCATCCTCTCCCATCTCTCTCCGAAACTTCTCGTCACCTCCTCAACTTTGCCGAGTCACTAAACTCGTAAACTTCGCGCCTTTATGTAAAATTAAAGCGATTCACATTAACACAGATTTTAAAGCAATATAATTAAGTTTTCAGCTCTCATCCGCTCTGAAACTTTCTTCAGACTAGAATTAACCGTTATAAGAAAGTTCGGTTCGGAAACTTATCCAATTTTGCGATAATCGACGTAGTTTATGAGACCGAAGACGCAAATCCTCGTGAGGGATGCGTGCGTTGCGGTGCGGCGCCTCGCTCCTTATCAATGGAAATTGTGCATACGATAAATAAATAATACTTTAGGTGAGGGAATATCGCATGTGAGAAACAACGGGAGAGGAAAACGCAAGTGTTGAGGGTTGGCGTGAATGACAAGGGGTGAACGCAGATCGCTTTCACGCGGATTTGCACTCTCCATCGTAGCCGCTGATCCTTGCTGGGTCTGAACGCCGTTAATGGGGATTGGCGGCTCCGTAAATAGAGCGGCATTGAGCCTTCTTACCCGATAGACTCAAGATATCTACTCCGGGACTTGAACGTGACGGTTTCAAATTGCCCTCGCATTATGCTGATGCCGAGATACTCGGATCTCCGTTTCTACACTCCTCGAGAACGAATCTTTTGCACCTCACCTAGATGGTAATATCAAAGGAAATCAACTCTCGATCCCGGCGCATCCACCAAAGTTGCCAAATCAAAATCTAAACTTCTCACTTCTACTTTATGTTCGATGCACTGTTTTTCATCAAGCTTCGAAGACTGTGGGTTAATAATAGAGAAACATCGTCTTCAACAACGAAGAGAGGACTTCATCCGAGGAAGATTACGATGTCACTTTGGTAGGATTGGTGGGATAAAGATGGAATTATCCATTACAAATTGCTACCACAGAATCACTCCATCACGAAAAAGCTGTATTGTCAACAACTGGACAGGCTACGGCAATCTAAGAAAAAACACATCGGGTGTTCATTTAAATTTATCCTCAAAATAGGCATTGAAAAGTCAATTGTGAACGCACCACGGATTACTAACCACGGATCAGCTGTCTAAATCTAACTTTACTTTTTGCTTTGTTTGTGTTTTTGCTCTGGAGACTGACGAGTGGTGCGTTCACAATCGACTCTTCAACGCCAACATTGAGGAGAAATTTAAATGAACACTCGATACATACAGAAGTAGAATGGGATATTTTTTGAACACATTGAATTGAACACACACACACACACACCTAGAACAATTGACAGTGTTCAAACACGATTCCACTAATTGTTATTGTTTGATCAACTGTTTGTTTGATACCAACAGTTGTTGTTATACATTCTAATTCTGAGTTAATCACAATAAAGAAAACCTTAAAATAAATGTAGAAATTACGAAAAACGTGACAAAATATGGAAGGAACAAAACTTATTTCGAAAAAAAAAGATATAAAAGAAGAAAGAAAAAGGGAGAACGATAACGTGTCATTGTAAAATTATCGATCGACGAAAAAGATGTTTAAATGAAGATGACAAAATTATCGATGACAAAAAAGTAGAAGGCAGAAAAATGTTATCAATAAAGACCTAATCACAAGAGTGTTTTTGAAAGGAAAATGTTGAAAAAAGATAAGAAAAACAACAGAACAATGAATACTAGAAAAACAAAAATAAGATAACTGATAGATATAAAGAGGGGGCATAAGAGTAAAAAAAATAGAAAAAAGAAAAAAAATACTATCAACAGGAATATTCATCCACCTGGGCCATATACCATGAGGTCAATAGAACATTTAAATTTATAATTAAAGTGGGCTATGATTCTCAAATTCGATTGGCAACACTGTTGACGTTCAAGGTTCTCATGTTCAATTGTTTTAATTTAAAAGAAATGAAGCACTACAAAATAATACAATTTCATTGACAATCATATAAAATGTTCAAAGTGTTCTCCCCGGATTTGAATACAACTGTTAACTCACCGTTTCATATTTTGTATTGAATTTTAAAGCATCACTTTGACAATTCAAGTTGTCAACAGTGATGCCAATCTAATTTGAAAATCATAGCCTATTTTAATTATATTGAATAGAAATTTCATCTTAAGTGAGCAACTATCAGTAGAAATGGAGATAAAAACAAAAATTATAATTGTTTTTATAGTTTAAGATGCACATAATGTGCCAAACTTTTCTCAAAACAATCATGGAAAACTATCTAAATTAATGTTTGAATATGTATCTAATAATAAAATACACCCCAGGAAATAACATAAATTTTGAGACGTAAAGTTCATTCAAAAATCAAAAAACCACCACCTACTGCTTTAGGTTGGTAAAATTTAAAAAACCCTAGGTAGTTATTTTTTCATACTATGTTGGTAACTATAAATTATGACATTTATTTGATTCAAAATAAAATTCAATTGCTTTGAATTTCGTTCAAATTGTTTTATTATTGCTCAGCACGTTTAATTTATTTATCAATTCTTATTATTTTTACTTAAACATGCCCAGAACAGAAATTACACGAACCCCTCATAAATTTCTCACCAAATTTTACACTAGACAGCGTTACCGATTATCGTGGAAAATGCGACGTTGGTGGTTTTTTGAATGGACACGTTTTCTGACTGTCTTAATTTTTTGTTTTAAAATGTTTAAAATCGGCGACAATTTTTTGTAAAATTTGAGTGAATTTCTGTCGCAACATGAGAAACGATCAAAGACAAATGTTGTATTGACGGTAGAAATAATTCAACAAATCGTGTGAAAAGTTTTGGGAAGAAAAGTGTCCGCAGTTTACAGATATAACCGGAGTTCACCTCTCGGCTCGATGTTCGAAGCGGCATCTAGTGTGATTAATGGCGGCTCTAATCCGACCTGGGATTACGTCGAAATAGCTGCTTGAGGCTAGCAGCCACCACGCCGAATAATTCACCGAACGAACACCTTTGTACACCCTACACAGTAAGCGGAAATATTTTCACTTTTCGTCATTCCTCTTTTGTCAACGGGCGCTCATCGTTTTAAAAATTACCAGACCTACGGTCTCTTCTTCTTTGAACGCTTAAAAATACTGTAAACTCAAAGCTTTGGCGACTAGTTCACGATTCGGTTCAAAGCCGTAGAAAATTGTAAGTACAGGGTAAAATACAAGAAATGAACATTAGTAAGCTCGAAAATCCTATTAGAAATTTTCATGATTTATACGGGTGGAGAGGTTTTCAATAGGTTTGCGTGCTCCCTCTAAATACATCAGCGAGATTTCCTCAAAAATATTGCGTTTTCAAAGTTGTCTATGACCATTCAAAGCTACAGTTCGCATGAAAGCTGTCTCTTTGCCTCGCCTGGGGCTTACTTACTTATTGCTAGTCTTCTGCGAAGCTTTTTGTGTCGAAGCCCTCGCCACAGAGCAGCTGATAAAAAGCTTATTGAATCACATCACGAATCTCTCTCGTCGTCAAATAAACGTTGCTCGGAAATTGAGATGCTGAAAACACGACATCCTACAAAACCGAACGCTCAAATTAATTCATCGATGCATATTCAATATCCCTTTCGTCTAGCACCAAGAATCACGAAATCATCAGTTAACCGATTTAACACCGCCGAAAGAGTGGATTACGTAAAGAGGTTTTTTGGAAGATTTATCGAATGCTTTATTATCGCTTTTGACGAACAGGCCTTGTCTGGCTGGGATGTAGCGAGAAGTGAAGTAGTCTTGAGGCCGATGGTAGCACATCATCATTAATGAGCGGGGCTGATGCGCGCAGCTGCAGGTTCACAAGCTTCCACTGCCTCCGGCCAGGGCCGGCAGGGATGCCGACCCCAACTCCACCCGCACGACACGTAGGTGATTTGCGCTAGACTATTGTAGGTACGCGCTATTTCAATTCACCCTGGGAGGGGTTCCGATCTGATGATATATCAGCAGGAACCCGGAATGGTACCAGCTTCCCCATCTCTTCCATTGAAACGCTCAAAAGTTCAATCAAAAACTAAAGTGAAATCGCACAAATGTTTAAATTGTCCACTCACCGCGTCTTAATTAAAACCAACTTTATTTAGATTCTTTTTCCTTGTTTTCCATTACTTGTCTTTAGTTTTTTCCAACACAAAAATAATAAATTGTTTTTATTAATATAAATGGAATATGACAAAATGAAATATCACACTTTGAAAGCATAAAAGTATAAAAGTCTCTATTCTCCCTCAAAAATTCCTACTCTTTTTTCTTAGATAATAATAATTCTTGTGCGTGTATTCTCCCTATTTCTCTCTTTAAAATGATACTCACGGAGTACATACCATCGCGATCAAAGAAAGGTGCGACAATATGTTACTGTAGACACTTCCAAAACTCCACATTTTTATTGAGTTTTGGAAGTGTCTACAGTAACATACTGTCGCACTTTTTTTTGACCGCGATAGTATCGCGTGTTCAAATGAAATCCTGGGTTGAGTGGGCGTTGAAAAATTTAAACCGTTTAGAACAGTGTAAAGTTTGAATTTCCCGCCGTTTGACACCAATGATATTTGTTTATCTTTAATCGGGACATAATTGAACATGTTTGTTTTCAGCAAAGGGTGCCTTTAGATATTTGCTTCGAGAATAGGAATCGTTAAGTTATTCTATTTTTAATGTAAAAGATTGCAAAGAAAGAAAAAAAAGAAAGATTTTGGCTCTAAATTTTAGGTTAGCTGTCAACATGCTCCAATTAATCTACGCTTTAAAAAAACACAATAATTGACGGTTTCCAGCGCCTTCCCAGCCCAGGATTTCATTTGAACTCGCGATACATGTAGAAATCTTTTTCTCACTTGTCCAAAAATTATCATTTTTTTTCTTTCATTTGATTATTTCGTCCCGTTTCGCTTTTTATTTTTCTTCGCTATGAATGGTCACTTGATGATCAAAACTACAACACTTTATTAATTTCCTTACACCAAATACAACTTCATTATTAAACTAAACTGACTAAAATATCGTCGCTTCGCTGTCGAAACGCATGTCAACTTTGGTTTTACAATAAAGTGTATCTGATGCAAGAAAACTAATAAAGTGTTATTTTATTCCTCTTATTTATGGTTTATAAATATTTTCAAGGAATTGCTGTTTTACATTTCTAGGTGTCCTCTTCTATTTTATATCTATTTTCCCATTAACTTCACTCACTTCATTCTTCGTTAAATAATAATTGCTTCAACATTCCTATTTCTTATTTATTAAAAAACTGAAACTCCATTTCAATTGAATTGGCATAAGGGGTGGCTGTGGAAATTCAAATTTCTGTTGGTAGCCATGTGTATACCCTGCTTGCAGTGTTTTTGTATTTGTTTATTTACAGTACGGCACGTCAGTAAATTATTGGCAATGTTGACATTTAAAGTAACATTTATTTAAATGGCGTTTAAATATGGTGACAAAACTGACAGATCTAGTTACTTTTTGTGTAAAGTACCTTTCACATCTACAGCGCTGTTTACACGGTCATGGCCTACTTTTATTCCAATTTGTTTTTTATTACTCGGCTTTGTGCCTTCGGATGAATCAATTTCTCAGCTCCTTGCTCAAATTTAGTAGTTCAGTCTGTTATATGTAGTTCTTTTTTTTTCTCCATTGTACTTCTGATTGTCAGTGTTCTTATGGAAACGTGTGAAGGTAGGAAGATTGTCGAAGATGTAGATTCGAAAGTGAAGCAATGGAGGTTGTGTGATACGTGAATGTGTCATGTGAACGCGACATGTCGGTGTAGGGCACAGCTAAGCCACGGTAATCCCATCATCCGATAGTGTCATGTCATTCTGTCAGGTCAGTCGAGCGAGGGTCAAACGAACCCACCGCACAGGCGCGGCTTCCACCACCGGTCCACTCGAAGATTCCTGGGTGTGGTGGTGAATGTCATTATCCTTCCGTGACTCCTGCTCGTACCTTTTCGGTCAGGTGTCCGAGAGATGCCTCTTCTCCGAGCCCGGTCTGCGGCAATGTTTGTTTGTTCGAAGAACATCCCATTACGAGACAGTTTTGAATGTCAATATTTTTATTTATTAATAGCGATCGCTACATCGCTCAATTCTGTAACCGTATTAATTCCGAGAGCGCCGTAAGCTCGTCACATGTCTGCACAATAGCCCTGTTCCCACACTATCATTCTGATGGCCTATTTATTCGGAACCGCTGATCTTTTGCTCCCTTTAAAATGCTGAATCAATAGATTAAATTGCGAGCGAATTGAATCCCGTTTGAATCAGAGCGCCGAGCGCGAAAAGTGATTAAGATTTTAAAGATCTCTTTCAAAGCCCGTATCATTTTAACACTCGAAGTTAAACAGTATTTTTTAGTCGCTTTTACATTTTTAAAAGAGCTAAAGGGATTTATTCTTTTATTAGCTCAAGCTTTTGTACTTATCAAGTTCCAGACAATCGTGATGTCGTTTTAATTTTTATGCTTTATAATACATCTTTAGTAGGAAAGGGGATTTAGCGGATAAAAGAATTCACTCTGCTAAACTTATTCGATATTTACGATTTAATCCGAAGTAAAAAGGCGCTCCAGATTTCCTTGAAATGACATCAACACTGTGTTTATCAAATCTACGCCATATTGTACAACGTGGAGTTATTGAACGATTATGGTGGACGCGCCGGGTCCACAAAGTCAAACAACACGCGGAGCTTGGGCGGTTTTTAATTGCCCGAATTGCAGCGAGGCCTATTATTTCAGCTGTCCAGCACGAGCGAGGACCCCGCAAGCCCAAATTGCAGCCGTCGTCGAACCCACAAATGCAACCTTCGCCGGTGGGACACGGTCTACAACAACACATGCCGGTAGGCGACAACAAGTTACCAACGAGTTCGTCATCCTTGCACTTCCCGCCAGGCTTATTCGGACCACCTCGTCCGCTGAAAGCTCTAACCTTACCGCCACCGCCAGTCCCGAGCCCCACATCACATATTGACGCTTTACCGCCCTCGATGTTTCACCCTCCGGCATTACCGCCGCCACCTGGACTCCTACACATACTAATGTCGGCCGAAAAGTGCCAGGTTAGTTACAAGGTTTGTGAAGTTATATGTTAGGTCGCTAGGATTAATCGAGTTTTAACCGATAAAGGAGCTCGTGTGGGGGACAAAGTTGTCACAGATGGAATCGCCGTCGTCCAGCGAGACCAATTCGGGGTTAAATATGAGCCCCGGCCTGCCGGTGGCCCAACCGCCACCGATGGCCCCGCTGCCTCTCACTCCGACATGGGAGATGCTGCAGGTAATTTTTGAACAATAAGAACTGTCACGTGCTGACCACGTGTTTGTGTCACACCCCTCGCAAGTAGGAGTGGTGTATTCTCGTGACTTGTTGGCATTCGCGGTGACTTTTCGGCTGTAATCGCTGTTGGCTGCTCGCGACCACCCCCATATCAGGGTCCGCCTACGAACTTACTTCAGCTTTACATATTTCAGGAAACTACAGCTCGTCTCTTGTTTATGGCAGTCAGATGGGTTCGATGCTTGGCACCGTTTCAGACCCTGAGCAAGCACGATCAACTCTTGTTGTTGCAAGAATCGTGGAAAGAACTGTTTCTTTTACACTTAGCACAGTGGTCAGTCCCCTGGGACCTCTCAGCTTTGTTGGGATGTCCACAAGCGCGAGAGCGTCTCCCCGCGGATTTGCACACAGCAACTGAAATCAAGACCATACAGGTAGGAAATAAATTAACTAACTATTAACAGGTGCCAAAAATAAATCGATTGTTTCCTCTTAAGGAGATTATGTGTCGCTTCCGCCAAATTTCACCAGATGGCAGCGAATGCGGTTGTATGAAAGCCATCATCCTGTTTACCCCCGGTAATTATTCAGACCTGTTGGTTGCACGTTATTTCACATTTTTTGACTGTTTAGAAACGGCAGGACTGTGCGACGTGCAGCCAGTCGAAATGTTGCAAGATCAAGCGCAATGCATTTTGGGAGATTATGTCCGTACTAGATATCCGAGACAACCAACAAGGTTCGGGAGATTGCTTCTGCTTGTACCAAGCTTAAGAGCCATTCGATCGCTCACTGTTGAATTGCTGTTTTTTAAAGAAACCATTGGCGAAATCCCCATAACACAGTTGTTGGGTGACATGTATTACATGGAGAAGTGTACAAATGGTCCGCCATAAATATTTATTAATCTTTCGATATATTTTCTTCTAAATCTTTAATTAAAATTTGTACAGTTTGAATAGTTTCTGTGATATAAATATTGTGTAATTGTTATTCCTACATTTAACACTATAAACATTTTGATTTTAATTAGACCTACCTCATTATTACGTTAGTTTATTTATTTTTGTAAATATTTAAGTTACTAAAATCGATATAATTTACAAGGAAATAAATTTGTTTGAGTGTTTATCAAATGCATTTTTATTTCTCGTTTCACAGCGTAGCATAGGTGAGGATACAAATCGATAAACGATAAATTTAAATTTTCCGCCAAAATAGACCAATAACACGATCCAGTTTAAAAACAAGCCGATAAATTGGCACTGTTTGAGCGTGGTGTTCACAATAATTATAATAACCTGATTAAATATACTTTTATTAGTTCTAACACGTGTACATAACATACATAACGCTCGAGTTAAACGGCAAATACATTGTAAAGATTCTGACAAAGATTATGAACCTGGAAAGCTATAATCTAAGCGATAACACACCACACGAACCGGAAGTAAATTTTTGAAGGAAGCCTAAGACGAGACGGTCAAAATATGCATTTTCTTGGAGGCTAAACTCGAATTGGTAACCAAGAGATCTCCTATGTGGATTCCGCGTTCTAGCAGCTTTTGCGGAACTTCAATAAAAACACAGGCGGGCGAAGTGTGGGGCCTTCTTGCTCTTTTTATGTTTTGTCGCGGAACAAATTCATTAGCAGTTTTTGGTCTCTCGTTCGCTTTTTCACAAACTTTCGTTGGGAAGCTAATTACGTTAGGACTGAAACACTGTTTCGCACTATTATTACCCGTATTGATCTTTTGTTTTTGCGCTTTTCTTTTGGCTATGTCTTTCAACCATTGACAAAACACCTCTTCGTTCTGTTGATTTTTTCGGTTTTTGTACTCCCGCATTAATTGCTGTCGTTTTTGTTCTTTCATTTTAATTATTTCTTTTCGGCGTTCTCGTTTTTCCAGTTCCTCTGAACTGAGACCGTATTCGGATCTGTGACCGTTGTAACAAGGCAGAATGGAGGGATTTTTTGCTCTGTTCTCGTCGCAACATTTTCGTCGTTGCAGTTTCAGTAAGGGACAGTTTACCGGCTTTTCGCGAATTTCTAATTTTTTAATGGACATAGACAAATCAAAATCCAATCGTTCGATGCAGTGGTTTTTACATTCCACGAGCAAATTTTCGGATCTCGATGACCTAAATCTAGGGGATTTTTTCCTAACTTTTTTCTTCTTTATGCTAGATGTGGTTCTGCTTTCGCCTGAGGAAATTCTGACGGTCATGTTTTCGTTCCTTTCGGAATCATCGGATTCGTTCAGTTCTTCGTACAAGTCAGTTTTATTGTCGAAATGATGTGATTCAATTTCTCCCTCTTCTGGAACTATCTCTTCTATTACATCGTCATCGACTTCTTCCTCCTCGTTTATATCAAAAATATTTAAATTAATTACATTTGAACTTTTATATTCCAATATTTGATCACTTTCAGGAGTGAGTTCGGTCTCCGGAGGATCACTTTCGATGCTGTTGACATCGTCATCGGTTAAGAACAGTTCCGGCTCGTAAGAAGTTAACTCTTCTTTAAACGTAACCCGGGAAGTTTTTTCCATGGTTGTTAGAGTGTTACTACTGAATAAATCAATATTGGCCTGCTGAACTTTTTCCGCAATATTATAAGGGGACGATGCGGGCTGTAGGACTGCAAATTTTTTCATTAGTTACAGTTGTTAAATCAATAATTTTAATAAAATTTAAATATTTTGCACAAACTCACAATAACTTCCATAGTCGTCATCTTCATTTTCCGAATTGTTCTGCAACTTATCTAAAACTAAATCCATTTTCCAAACTTAATATCAAAATAATTAATTTAAATATTTTTTAAAAGCGCCCAACACCGGTCACTGTATGCACACAAACCAGATGGCGATGTTTGTTTTGTTTGTCTCCAGGGAAACATATCAACAATTTTGACATTTCGATGTTGACGTCACGTAAGTGACCGGTATTTTGCTGTTGATTGATAACATTTCAGTTCCCCAATTTTTGTTTGTGAATCGGGATTAAGTCACGTTATCGCGACCACTTCAAACTGTCGATCTCATTTTTATAAAAAATAATCACGGGAGCCACGTTAAATAACTTAACCTCAAACATGTGGAACTGGGTATTTTTCGTTTATTTATTTATGAACGGCATATATGGTGCTATTCCCGACGAAGAATCGTGTCATTCGTTTGGGGGTGGGTCTGTATACCCACTTGGGGTAAATCCTGAAAAGGCTGAACACAAATTACAATGGACTCAAGCTGTTAGTGAGTAAAAACAAGACAAATTTAATTATTTATTGACTAACGGTCTCTAAGTTTCAAAACCGGCCCCGTTTTGGGAAAGTACCGCTGTTGTCAATGGGGAATTTGTTCAACTGAAATCAACAGATTTTTTGGGAAAGTACTTAGTTTTCTTCTTCTATCCACTAGATTTGTAAGTTTTATGAGGAACAGAATAATTTCAGTCAGTTATGTTGAATTTTTAGCACTTTTGTTTGTCCCACTGAAATTTTAGCATTCAGTGACAGAATAGAAGAATTTCGCAAAATTAACACTGAAGTTGTTGCCTGTTCAGTTGATTCACATTTCACACATCTTGCTTGGATCAATACACCTAGGAAAGAAGGAGGACTTGGTAAAATTCAAATTCCTCTTTTGTCAGACTTGAATCACAGCATATCTAAGTCTTATGGAGTATTTCTGGAGGATCTGGGACATACACTCAGGTCTATATTATTTTCTTTAAAAAGACTCACATTCACTTTATTTTTATAGAGGTTTGTTTATTATTGATGCTAAAGGATTTTTAAGACAAATCACTATGAATGATCTACCAGTTGGTAGAAGTGTAGATGAAACTTTAAGATTAGTACAGGCCTTCCAGTATACTGATCAGAATGGAGAAGTTTGTCCTGCTGAATGGAAACCAGGACAAGATACTGTAAGTCAAGTTCATATTTTCATTATCATTTTCACCTCTTTACATTTTACTTTTAGATAATACCAAATCCCATTGAGAAAAAGAAGTATTTTGAAAAACACTAATTTATTTAATTGGTATAAAAATGCGAATTTTCTTCCATAATTCATTACATCACAGCAAAATCAAAATACTTAAAAAATAATACTTTTTTTATTTGAAATTGCATGTTAACTGAATTTTTTATGTCAAACTATAACAAAAATATACAAAAAAAAAAGTTTACATTTATTTTTTCTTCTGTTTTGGGCTTGATAAAGTTATTAAAGGAATTCTTCTTTTAGGTACATTCACTTTTTCTTGTGGATTTACTGTTAACGTTTTATTTGTTGGTTTTTCAGATTCACTTATTATTTTTGGTAGAATTTGATCCGTTTTTTTCTCAAGATCTTGTATAGGATCACTTTTGTTGCAGTCTTCAGAATTCTCTGTTTCTTTTGTTGTACTTTTTTGTGTATCTGTACTTTGCGACGCTTTACTGTTGGAATTCTCTGTTTCTTTTGTTATACTTTTTTGTGTATCTGTACTTTGCGACGCTTTACTGTTGGTATCTTCCAAATGTAAACTAAAATCTTCAGTATAATCATCAACATTAATAATTTCAGTTTGAGTAAAAGATGTGTCTTCACTTTTTTCACATCTCCAAGCATCTCTAGCTTCAATTTCATCCAAGATTATAGTTACTGGAGGCAGAGACGTCGAATTTTTTGTTTTTTCAGGTTCATTAGATTTCTCTTTTGATCCAGGTTTTAAGAAGTTTATCAATGAACCAACTTTAGATGACACTTTTTTACTTATTGTTGTAGTACTAGGGGACACGCTCTCTACATCTTTCTTTTTATAAATATTTTCATTATTAATATTCTTATCATCTACTGGAATGGGTTTAATTCTTTTGCAAACAACTTCACTTTTATCAGATTCATTTTGACGTTTTCTTTTACTAGTGTCTTCTTCTGCTGTTTCATTATTTCTAGAATTGGCTGGAATGTTTTTATTTTTATTTGTTTTTGGTGTTTTAATAGCCCATTGCTCTAATAAATTTAGTTTTTTAGGTTTAACAAATTCTGGACAATCTTTATCTAATTCTTCACATCCACTGACATCCATGATGCTTTCTTCAACTTCACTTTCCTCCTTCACATACAATACACCTAATTCATTTGGTTCAAAAGTGATTAAGGCACAATATCCATCAGTTGAAGATGCAACCAAAAGCAGACCATCTTTAGACCAAGTTAAGTCAGTCAATCTTGTATAATGAATATCTCTAAAATATGCAAAAGGTGCTAGTTGTTGAGTGTCATATAAGATTACATCATGATCAGTCCCAACTGCAATAATCATCCTAAATGGGAGTGAAATGATGGCTTCTGGTCCATCCTCTTGCAATTGAAAAAGAAGAGGACAGAATCTAACAACAGTGCTGCACTGTTTGCTTGAAGGGAGTATTGCCACAGGTCTAAAATTTATATAAATAGCTTGTCTTTAGATAAATGTTATTTCAAATTACCCTGTCCATGACTCCACAGCAAAAATAAATGTACCATTGAGAACTTTTTTACTCTCCTCTGTTTCAACATGCCCAGAAGGAACAGCTAAAAGACTTCCATCTGGAGAGAAATCCAGTCTTCTAAAAAATGACTTAAAAGTGTCATCATGAAAAAATTTCACTTCTTTGTTGTAAAGATAATGATCATTAGGCACAGACAAACAACCCCTTTGTATTCTTGCTCTCACATGTTTGCCAAAACTATCAAATATTCTACATATTCTGTCTGTGCTAATGGTAGCAATGTACTGGCCTTTAGGATCCCATGCAACTCCCTTAAATGTAAAATTTTATTATAATTGTAAATAACCACTTTGCATTAATTTACCTGGACAAATCCCTTATGATCACTTAAAATTTGATCACTTTTACCTTTGGTAAAATCCCATAAAATGGCAGTGTTATCAATAGATCCTGAAAGTAGCTTTAAACCACTTGGTGACCAACATAAGTCATATATATCTTCCTTGTGACCACGCATCACCTACAATTTATTTAATTTATTAAGATGTAGAAATATTTATTAACATTACTTTATGAGCTATCCAAGTTTCTTTATCACTGGTTTCTCCTTCTAAAAGTGGAACATTGTCTGTTTTGAGTTGCCAAATGATAATATTTGCATCATCATCAGCTGTTGCAAGGTGTTGACCTGAAGGTGACCATCGAACAGAATTAACTGCCTTTTGGTGCCTTGTTAACTCTGATAAAGCTTCAATCTTAACAGCACCATTATCATTTACATTTAATTGCCAGATCTAGAAGACCATTAGGGTGCAAATCTTACATTAAAAAATCCAATTTGAATGTAAACTTACTAAAACATGACAATCTGCACCACCAGTTGCTAACCTATAAAACTTTTCTGAAATCGGTTGTATATCGATACTGAGCACAGGCTCCCTGTTATGCCATGATATTTCTGGTATAGAACACTTCATATTATGATATTAGAACAAAAAAGTCAAGTAAAAAATGTGCTGTGAGCAGAAATTTTAAATTAAAAGAATTTAAAAAAACAACAAAATGAAACTTTGATTAACGCGGATTACAGACGACAATATTACAAAACATTTGGCGCCAAACTCAACAAACGTCATAATTTGGAGTTTTTAGAATTGAAAGGTGGTAATAAAAAATCACTAAAAACTAAAAGGTGAATTTCGAATCCGCCTAATCTAATTAAAAATAGAATGGTTATGTAACCATTTAAAATTATAATAAAAAAAGATGAAACACGTACATCTCATCAAAAATTGTATAATAAAAAGTAAAGTAAAAAGCACTTGTTGGTTACTTTTTATTGTAAGACTTTTTAGGTTGACAACAATGACAAGATTGCTTTAGTTTGTTGAGGTTAGGAAGTACAAGAATTTTAAATAGTTTTTGTTCTGTGAAATTAGTTTTGTAGTTTATATTTTTACGTGTTTAAAAACATTTTTAAGTGTTTGTATATTTTATGAAGGCTACCTTTATTAAGGCAAATTGTTGAAATTTTAGCAAATCTGGATGACAAAGTAGAAATAATGATTGCTGCCTCAGATCCACAGGTTTGTAATTATTGCTATTGCCAGACTATTTCAGAATATTGTTTAGGAGTTTGTTCCAAGTGGACGGCAGCAAGCATTGAAGCATCCAGGTCCACATCAGTTATCCCCCAAAAAAAATATAGGACCAACTGAGGACTTATTGCTTGATAAGTTTGAGAAGGTTTCATTAAAAGAAACAAAAGACTCTGAATTTTGGATTTTAAGAAAAGCTCCTGTTGATCAATTCAAGAAAGGTTGGTCTTATGAAACAAAAGATCATGATGTTCACAGAAGCTACTTAAATTCACAAAAATTTTCATATAGAAATGAGTTCCTAGATAACTCTTATAATTATAAGAGTTTTGAGAATTCTCATAAAACTAGTAAATGTGTTTCTGATAACTCTTCAAGATATTTCAATAAGCAAGAGAGTGTTTCTCACAAAAATGAAGCATATGGTAATCTTAATTGAAGTTTTAGTTTTTTAAATTGTAGCTGTTTTTAATAGGAACAACTAGTACTGCTTCATTTTGTGCTAAAAATGAAGTTAATTTTATGGAAGATGAATTATATATTAAAGGAAATATAGCTATTTGGTCAAGAGGTTTAAGTAACTCTGATAGTTTAGATAATGGTAGAAAAACCATTTGCACATACACATCTCCATTGCCCATTAAGCATGCTGCATGGTGTACTTTTTATTGTGAACATCCCACATATGAAACTGATTTATTCCCAGTTTACAATAAACAGGAGGAACCTGCAGGATTGCCAGTTCCTGCCATTTGCATTATAGATTCACATAATATTCGTGTTTTCACACAAAAAGGTGAAGATTATGTAACTGCTATACCTTTTCAAATAGGAAAAATGTGGAATATGAAATATGGAATTTTTCTTGAAAAGGAAACTGAAAGTCAGTGTTATCATTTATTAGTTTTTATTTTCATTTATTTTTTGTAATTTTCAGAACACAATATAACACTCTTTGAAGGTAAAGCTTCCCTTTATTCTCTAGCATTTCCTTTAGATGAAGTTTGTCCAGTTGCAATTAATGTTGGTTCACATATACAACTTTTGAACAATATTAACTTAAAATTTGTATATACAAATGAAGAACCAAGTATTTGTATGGCCTTTGATACACAAAGCAAACAACATATTGTTTACAATATTCGTAAAGTAACAAGTAATGAAAAAATGGAATTTATAAATAAAGTAAACAGTACCTGCCCTTCTGCAGCAAACTTGTCTAACAAGGTAACTATTCAAAAGTAAAAAGTGTCCTTGATAATCTCAGGCGTTGCTACTGTATCAGTAATAATTAATGTTATACAGTGAATATAAAGTTTGGGACAAAATTCATAATACAATTTGATGTTTTTAGGAAAAACGCTCGGACAGGTCGGTTTTATTTCGAAAAATGCCTCCTGTTACGCGCAAAAGTATTTAAGTGAAGTCATAGGTTTTTGTGCAATGACGTCATCACCAATTTTTTTAATGACAATCTCACTTTTTTCTTGTCTTTATGATAGACCTTTCTACTACCTAAACGATGAATGAAAAAAATTGGTACCTTACGTAACAATTTTTTTGAGAAAATGACAAATTTTACTTCAAAAATTTTATTTAATTTTTAATGTGACATTTTTTTGTATTCTTTATTTAAAATACAAGGTTTATTTTAATAGACTCAACAATTTAGAAAATTTACGGCAGTGAATTCGCGCTGAAATGGAACAAATAAGCCCTGACATATTAAGCGCGGTGTACTACAAAGTGTCATTCATTAAACATTATGTAAATTATATTTTTGAACTAAAATTTTCTTTAAAAAATGTTATGTAAGGTACTAAATTTTTCCATTCATCGATGAGGTAGTAGGAACGTCTATCAGAAAAAGAAGAAAAAAAAAAGTAATGAAGTCATTGAACAAAAACCAATCGTCACATAACGTTGTTATGAATTTTGTTCCGAAACTTATGTTCACGTTAATAATTCCATAAATGGCCTTTTGGCAACATTTAAATAAACATTTCTGAATTTTTGCAGTTAAAAAGCCGTTTATCGATGTGGGAATGCATAAAAAATTCAAACTACTTGCCAGTACCAAGCCCAATGAACAGTCGCCCCGGCAGCGTGGCCAGTTTTTACAATCAAGTACACCATTCCAGGTCTCATAGTTCCATGGCTACAATGAGGTTGAAACGACCAATTAATGTTTTTTCCTTATTAAGTTTTAATTCAACAGTCGTTGCCAGTCTCCAGCGGTCTCTTCCGTGGGAAGTCCCTGGTTGCAAAGGGCATCCCGTTTGAACAGTTCAGTACCATGTACAGGAAACAATTGTGCACAAACAAATTGCTCATTTTTTGACAGCTCAAAACTGATGTCTTACTTGCACACAAACCCAGTTGTATGTTTGGATCAAATTTGGATTGATCCAAACTCGACACAGTAATATTCAGTCTTATAAAAAAACATTTTGTGATTTCTTTTTCATTTTTTTAGAGATGACAATATGTCTTGTCCGGCAACAAAAGTGTTTTTGAGCGCCGATTTAACAAATCAGTGGTATCTTTGCTATATATTGCCAATTCGATTTCAGTTGTGCTTAGTACAAATCGATTTTTCCGACCCCGATAATATCAGGCTCGGATCTATGAGTACTATTACTGCCAAAGACGCCGTTCCGATTCCTGTTAGTAATTATTATAGGTATTAAGTAATGTTCTCAAAGATTTACGGGCGTGTTGCAGATGTCGCACATGTTGGCAATTCTAGAACATAACGGTAACGTAAGTCTATATTCTGGACTCAACCCCGTGGGAAAATTACACATAGGGGGCACTCTCGTCCAGCATACCCCTTCACCCTACGTTCGTCGAAATATGTCCCATTTCAGTTCTCCATTTCCAAGGTTATTTCAGGTTAATTGAATTCTTCTCTTTTTTAATTGAAATAAAATTGCAGACGGAGTAGCCTTTTGCCCCATTGTAAACAAATCGATCCCAAATTCGACGAACATTTATTATCACCAGTCTTACCAGATACAACGAATATGTCAAGAACTAGCAATGTCATGCAGTTAAATTTTCAGCTTGAAAGTAATATTTCAAAAAAAAAAAAACATATCTGACTTAAAACACTGTTTTTAAGGCAACTCACCCAAAGCTGTATTAAATGGATTACGTGATCCCATTGAAAACAGAATCACACTTCGGTACTCGGACGGAACGTACTACAGAATAACCTTGCCACCCCTTACTACGCATCCCTTAATTGAAAGCTCTATAAATACATTGAAACAATGTTTAAATCGAGATACAGTCTCAGTAATGCTAACCAAGTGGTATGCCACAAGGAATGCTCTCGGTGCGCAAGACATGAACCTAGAACAAGAATGGACTTTGTTTGAAAATTTACTGTTTGGTAGGGCCTTGCATATTCTACCGTAAAATTTTTCTAAATAAATTTGTTGATAGAACTGTTGGGTTATGAACATCAAACATCCAGCCTCAACGAGGATTGCCCGATTACTCCATCTAGCAATCCCAAAAGACAAAAACATTCAACTTCTGGATCTGAAGAGGATTGGTTGTATTTGGTTAATTCCGTTCATCAAAACAAATTGGGAAATTACGTAAAATACAAATTGCAATTGAAATCCAACCAAATTCATTTTCAGACTGGATTAACTAACACACTACAAATTAACGTCAATTCTGTTTTATTTCCACATATTAAACTGATTCACTATTGTCTACACTTACTGTACGAAGATTTAAAATTAAATGTGTTAAGATCAGATGATTTAAAGCTCCTGGCCACGTTTTTGAGCAAGTTGTCAGGTGATTTGGGCTTGATCGACTATTTGGTGCATTATTGGAAGGACTTTCCGGACACTTGTACCATAAAATTATCGGGAAACATTGGATCAAATGAAAGAAAAAATGTGAACGAATATCCGTTTGTCGCAGAAAAACCACCAAATATTATGCAATTTATTTACGACATTCTTCAAGGAAATAGCGAGATTGGATCTTACCCATTCATGAATCATGTTGACGTTCGATCCAAGGATATTATTCAGGTAAGGGTTTCTACAAAAAAGTAAGATACTTGATAAATAAAAACTACTATTTTGGTGAAAATATAAACTGTAACAAGTAGTAGTAAACGTTAGAAACAAAAAGTCAGGCTTGGTACAACGGCCGGCAATAAAAACTAGCCATCACTTTTCGGTTACGTCAAAATCCAAATGCGTAATTAAGGCGTTCATGACACTGACATTGAAATGATGGCTAACTTTTTTTGCCGGCCACCGTACTTTGAAACGTAATTAATGAGTAATATGTAATAATACATATTTTAAGTTTTAAACTGCCCCACTCGTGCCAAAAAAAGCCCAATTTACACAAGAACGAGTTGAATACAACGTTTTTTGGTTCGACGAGCCCCTTAAAGGCTCCAAATCGCTTAAAATCTTTAAAATTAGTTTGACGTTTCATTTTGACAAGTTGTGACATTTATTCTCAAATTTTGACAGTGTCGAACAACAAATGATAATAACTAGTTTTTTTACCGTTTTAAAAAAATACAAAGATACAATCTAATTGTAAATACTTTTCTGAATTGGACAGATTTGTGGAGTGATCTTGAAGGAACACCACCTCAACATTTGTGCTGACAGTTTAGTGAAAGTAGTAGATCCCAATTTTTCTTTGACCGGAAATGTAGCATTGGAACTAGAGTTTGTGACACCCAACAGCAAACCATCAGAACAAGCAACGCTGTTGATGACAGCAAAAAAGATCACTGTCAGAGACTTGGACACGTTACCTCCAGCCATCTACCTTCTGCTGTACAGCACCTTATGGAAATGTAGAAACGATCCGCCCCCCGATCTCCCCACCGACGCATATTACTTGCTGTGGCGAGATGATCTTGCCGCTCAAGCTCGAAAAATTGAAAAAGAAAAATCGGAAACCCCTTCTGATAAAATCGGCGTGTACACCACTCAATTACAAGGAATTCCCACTTCTAAACCGGTGGATAGCGAACAGCATGATGGCATGGAAGACATTGACAATCCTCTGATCAAACTGCGTTTCCCGGACGACATGAGAGTCTCTGAGGCTCGAAAAATGTTGCAAAGCTCTAAACCTGTCCCGATTGTTCTCGTCCAAAGACCAGACGTCTCCGACCACGACTTCATCGAGGAACAGGAAAAACATCTGTACGCAATTTGTACAAGAACCATGGCGTTGTCGACCGGGCGGTAGAAAAGTGTATTTTAAATTAAGTCGGGAATTGAACGGTTTTTTGTAGGGGTATGTTCACCTTGAGAACGTCGACGCCTGTCATAACTGAACCGTTACAAACGCCACAGTTATGCCTGGCTGGTAAGGCGCCTCCTAGAGGGACAACCGTGGAGTTAAACCACATCGACACCCCCTCGAACATGAACTTGTGGCCTCTATTTCACAACGGTGTAGCCAACGGTTTGAGAATTACCCCTGACGCGCATAACATCGACAACACCTGGATCATTTTCAACAAACCCAAAGGTTCGATGGAGCAACAGATGGAGCACGCTGGCTTCCTCATGGCTCTAGGTTTAAACGGGCATTTAAAAAATTTAGACGTGCTCAACACCTACGATTATTTGGTTAAGTTGCACGAAATGACTAGTATCGGTATTCTCTTAGGCCTGTCGGCCACGTTTCGGGGCACATCGGACTTGTGCATGACCAAAACATTAAGCATACACGTGGAGGCATTGTTACCGCCAACTTCAATGGAGCTCGACGTGCATCAAAACGTGCAAGTTGCAGCTTTATTAGGAATTGGTTTAGTGTATCAAAGTACTTCTCATCGACACATTATCGAGGTTTTGTTGTCAGAGATAGGGCGGCCTCCGGGACCGGAAATGGAAAATAGTATCGATAGGGAATCGTATTCGTTGGCAGCCGGGTTGTCGTTAGGTTTAGTTACTTTAAAACAGGGAAGTTGTTCTTTGGGGTTGTCCGATTTGAACATCCCGGATAGGTTGCATTATTACATGGTGGGAGGAAATCGACGACCGTTGACCGGTGAGAATGCTGCTTATTTAACTCGCAAAAAAATACAATCAGATTTTTAGGCGCACAAAAAGACAAATACAAAGTTCCGTCGTTTCAAATACGGGAAGGCTCGTCCGTTAATCTTGACGTTACAGCTCCCGGAGCAACTATCGCTTTAGGTCTCATGTATTTAGGAACTGGGAACAAAGCCGTCGCTGACTGGATGTCGCCACCTGAAACTCAATACCTTTTGGATTTTGTGAGACCTGACTTTTTAATGTTCAGGATATTAGCTCGAGGTTTGTATAGATATTTTCATATTTGATGGCGGAAACAAAAGACAGAAATGTCACAAATTTGT
Source organism: Tenebrio molitor (assembly GCF_963966145.1). Classification (NCBI taxonomy): domain Eukaryota; kingdom Metazoa; phylum Arthropoda; class Insecta; order Coleoptera; family Tenebrionidae; genus Tenebrio; species Tenebrio molitor. The sequence goes on from NC_091052.1 coordinate 3,316,244, forward strand.
ATTGTCAGTGTCAAATTTCTCAAAGACGTTCGTGATTTTGACAGAAATGCAGCAAATTGGCAATAAGAAAGTTATTCATCGTCGAACCAGACAAAATTTGTAATCCGTTTGATTATATGGGAATAACTTTTCCTTTTGAACCACTGACAAAAATTGGTTTCCTTAGAATTTGTTTTTCAATCTATTTAGCGAAAATTTAAATTTACCTAGACATTCCTTTTTACGACGTTTATGAGAAATTTGACACTGACAATACATTTTTGTGACATTTCTCAGTCTTGTTTCCGCCACCAAATATGAAAATACTTCTACAACTCTACCACGTCAACAACGAACTCATTTTCGTTTTGCAGCGTTGATTCTTTGGAATGACATCGAGCCCAGCAAAGAGTGGATCGAAAAACAAGTACCAAGTACGATCAGGCCCTATTGCATGATTAAACCTTCACCGAACTCCGATATAGATTACGAAGCGATGAAGTGAGTAAAAAAACGTGACTGTTTTACAGTTAGTTTTTGATCGTTTTGCAGCCAAGCGTACTGTAATATTGTAACAGGAGCTTGCTTCGCCTTGGGCCTCAAGTACGCCGGTTCGGCTGACGAGGACGCGTTCCAAACCTTGTTGCACTTTTGTCACATGTTCACCAATCTCACTATTAAATCCATCGCCGAACTGGCCGGAAAACCGACTGTTGAAACCTGTCTTAACGTACTCATCCTGTCGACGGCCATGGTAAAATTTTACACGAATCGCACGGTATCTTGTAGCGCGATATATTGCAGGTCATGGCAGGAACTGGCAACCTTGATGTGATGCGTCTTGTTCGTCTGTTGCGTCGAAGAGTAGGTGTCGCTAGTAGCGCGGTAGTGACGTACGGCTCACACTTAGCCCTGCACATGGCTTTAGGGTTGCTGTTTTTGGGAGGTGGGAGATACACTCTCTCAAATTCTCCAGCGAATGTTGCGGCCTTGATTTGTGCTTTTTATCCAAAGTTTCCTACACACAGCAACGACAATCGGTAAATCACTTGATGTTTGTTGTTCTGTGAGTCATTTCGTCGTTCGCAGGTACCATCTCCAGGCTTTCCGCCATTTGTACGTTCTAGCAGTAGAACCGCGTTTGATAATACCAAAAGACGTCCATTCTGGCAAAAGCTGTTACGCTTCGTTAACTGTCGTCAAGATAGACGGAACTACGTCTTTTGTCAAAGGACCCGGAATCATTCCGGATCTCAATACCTTGCAAAAAGTCGCAGTCGATGATGAAAGATATTGGCCTGTAGTTTTCAAGAGAGGTCAAAATTGGGATGCTCTCGTGTAAGTGTTGTGTCTATTTAATCACGAAAACATGTTGGACGATGTTCTTTTAGTACAATATTGTCCACAAATGGATTTATTGAGGTTAAACAGAGAGCGGGTTGTTTGAGTTACGTCGTGGACAAGTTGGGGTATCACAGCCAATTGGCTAAAACCTTAACCGAGTCTGAAATGGTACCGTGGGATCCTCCCTCTTCCTCCATTGTGTCATTCACCCATGACAAATCCATCAAAGTCTTCTGTGATCATTTTCTGAATTTAGAAAATCAACAGTCGACCACAGAAGAGATGCAAATTGTACAAATGTTAACCAAAATCACTTACGACGCCGTTGTGAGAGATAAATTAATTATAGTACCCGTGATTAGTTTTCTTCTTAAGGTATTTATGTGATTTATGTAACATTCGGGATGCACATGTGTACTGTTTTAGGTCGTACGTGAAATGAATTTACTGTCGAGTGCCATAAATTTTTGGCAAGTGAAGCTGATTTTTGGACAAATTTTGTCAAATGCCTGGTCTTGCAATTTAATTTCTTCTGAAATGATGTTGTCATTAGAACAACAAATAATTACGACTTTAGAAGAATGGGAACCGTCATTAGTTCATCCTTTGCATGCGTTCTTAAGTGATGCAGAACTTCCTTTCGATAAGGAAACTGTAAATAAGTTGGCCATGTATGTGATATTTTACGACATACCGTTTAAGGAGAACTGTTTAGAGAGTGACTTGTTAGAAAACATGCTTAAATTCCAAAATAAGTACTCGGTAAGAACTTTGGAAAAAATTATAAAAATTCAGTCTTTTGTAACGTAGAATTAACTTTCACTGCTCATGTATTTTTGTATGTATTATTAAATAAAAAACAGTTTTTTCCACGTACAGTTTTATTGCCAAAAATGTAGATAGAGAAAAAAATAACTTGTAACGGTTAAAACTTAAATTACACGAAATACACATTATAAAAATTACCACGAAAAGGAATGACAGATCACTTAATTTTTGATTATTGAAGAATTTCCAAGGAAGCTTCAGAATGAAAATGGAGTTTGCTGTTGATCAGTCATATTTGGGGTTGCAAACTGAATTTGACCGTTGGCCACGTTGGCGGTCATCTCGTCGGCGTCTCCCTAAAAACCATCGCAAAACATTAAAGAGAAAACTCTGATGCGTACAACAAAAACTTACGTCAGCAAAGTAAGTCTCGATTATGTGTAACGCTCTCTCGTAAACCTTCTCATTGTCGTGAGATTGTAAAGCCTCGATGGCATCAAGACCACCGCATTCTTCGATCATGATCGCGACTCTTTCAGCTTGGTCCAGCTTAGCGGCGGCCTAAAATTATATCAAATTAAAAAAGTGAAAAATTAAACACTATGTTCACTACAGATAAAATATTATTTAATCCTTCCAAAACTACAATAATAGTTTTACTATCTTTGGAGTTTAGAAGGTTGCACATGGGCTTCAACGCTCCCATCTCAACGAGTTCTGCCAACTGTGCAGTGGTTCCTCCGCTTGTGAAGTTAGTAACGGCCCACGCAGCTTCTTTCTGCGATTTAAAATCTCCCTAAAAATATTTAAATTAACACATTCTACTGATTTTTTTTTTGAGATTACAGTTTGTAACACGTGAAGTAAAACTGGTACAATGCCAGCAACCAACACTTTCTGAATTTGTTCGCTGTTTCCGGCGGTGATATTTGAAACCGTCCACGCGGCTTCTTTAACGATATTCAATCGGGTATGTTGTAACAACCGGATCATCCTAGATAGCGCTCCAGCATTAATTACCATATCAGTCTACAAAAAACATTCGAAAGAATGTTGAAAAACCGCAATTTAATTGCGACAAAAACAGTACCTGGTGATCATTTCCGGTAACTATATTTCCCACAGCCCTCAAAGCTGGCGTGAGGACGGTAGTTTCTTCGCTGCCTAATAACGCAACTAAACGATGTATTAATCCAGTATCTAAAACCGCTTGGATTTTCTCGTTGCTACCGTCTGTCAAATAACTCAAAGCCCAACAAGTGTCGGCTAAAACTTCTTTATCATCGTGCGATAAAAGCTTTGCCAGATACGGCAAAACTGGCTTTACCAAGTTAAAGTCCGGGTATGGGTTTTTATTCCGACAGAGATTCGAAATGACCCAAACGGTGTTACGCAAGAGCGACAAAGCCGTGTCGGCTCTGATCAGACATAAAAGATTAGGCAGAACGCCGTGATTTAGCACCATATCTCGAGTTTCGGGGCTGTCTCCGGCAATATTACCGATTGCCCACATCGCTTGTTCTACAACATCGATGCGAGTCGATTTGAGCAGTTGTTGGAGTCGCGGAAGGGCGCCCTCTTGTACTACAGCACCTGTTTGTTCTGATGTTCCCGAAGCGATGTTGGTGAGAGCCCAACAAGCTTCAAATTGCAAGGACGGACTGGAATAAACATGAAATCGCTACACATCACACATTGATAAACGCTCAAGCTTCTGACAAAATAATTAGACCAAATGCCACTCTGTAGACAGTATATACATACAAGAAGGTCATATTTATCAAACAGTGACATCGTAAACAATATCCTAGTTATTGCAGTGCAAACAACTGTTATCTTGCTGATGTATACAGTTTAAAAAGTTCTAATGGAAATTAAGAAAAAAAAAAAGGTCTTTGATTCTCTCATGGGTTGTGACCTTGGAAATATCTGCGCGAAGGCTGAACGATAAACCAATGATAAATCAGTTAATGAAAACGTCGGCAACGCAAAAAAAAAAACGGTAAAAAAAGCTGCTTTTGGCAGAACTACGAATGGAACAAAAAGTCGCTGAACACGTGATAACTGATAATGAAGCAAACTCGATAACACGATCTACTCTTAGAGACGTCTACAACACGAAACCGACGTATGAAATGACATGTTTTCCGGTCGGCTTGTAGCGCCTACTTGCGACCAATATTTGTCATCTGCGCAGATATGACCTTGCCTCTACAACCTACTTGTGGTCCTTGGTAAGGAATTCAACGCATCGTGGAACCACTCCTAAACGAATCATGTGGTCAATTGGCGGGTTCTTCTCGCGACTCAGGATTTTGCGACAAGACTGAGTGGCTTTGAACTGCAGACTTTCATCAGCACTCATCATTCCTGCCAAGCATAATTCACGTGATTTTTAAAAATTCTGTTATTAATGTTTTTACCCCAAATAATTTCTTCAGCTGTCATAGTGTTGGGCGATGGTATGTTATTTTCTTGGGGAGGAATGTTGTCTTCATCTTGGATAGATATATTTCTTCGCTTAAGTAACTGATCTTCTTTTTTTGCTTTTCTGAGTTCTACCGTTTGTCCAATACGTCTGCGACGCATTTCCTGTCCAAAATTTTCATGAAAATGTACAAAACGCACCACAAAAATACTTACTTCTGAATCTTTGCCTTTGTTTTTGAAAGAACGGATCCTGCTTTCGTCTCCCATTTTCCTGTAATTATTTAACAGGATTGTAAAAAGCTGAGGCTCACGATTCGCACTTATTAAAAACGAGAGAGCAGCAAAATGAACGACAAAAAAGGATTTTTTTTAGACTTTTTAGGTTAACCCAGTGCATGTGTAACAAGCGAATGATTTCGTCACTTACCGATCAAATATTGTAATTAATCACAAATTCACACACAAAACTGTCTTATGTAACAATAAATGAAAATGTTAAAACTCAAAAGTTGAAAAGAACAAAAATGTTCGTTATTCGCCTCTTCCGATGATCACAAAAAACTGAAAGGAACGATTTTGTGGAGATGGTAGATGGAGACAACAAGAGATGAAGGAAACAACCAATGAGGCGACAGAAATGGCCGACGAGATGATCCAATAAAGTTGAAGCAATTTCGATTTGAATTATTTCATTGGATCAAGGAGATTTTTAAAAATTTAAATTTCTTTCTCAATTTTTATCTATTCTTCTTCATTTGAAGAGATTTTTGTTGCTTTGTTTACTAGAGCTTTCTAAAATTTAAATTTATAACCCACGTTGTCAAACAATTCAATTTAAATAAAAATCTATCCTTGCATATAATAAAACCACCATACCCTAAACGTCAATGTTGATGCGTTTTTGTTACCAATACCTGATTTTTTTCTTTTGTTCAACTTACTCCAAATCCCTTTGGACCTTTAACTGTCTACAGGAAATAAAAGCAGTTCCATACATAACTAAATTATCTTTATTATTAGGTATCAAAATTAGATATACAATGCTTTGCTTTTAACATATGATTAAAAAAACAATGTGTATAATGACTTTGTTGTTTTTCAGCTATTTTCTTTGTCCTTGATGGTACAATATCTTTGCTACCTTGAATTTAATTTTTTTTTCACCTAGTTTTACTTGAACATATTAATTAGATATTTTCTTGACCTCATAACTGAATGATCGAATGATCACAGAGTTAATGTTTTAGACGTTTTATGGCCCAATTTCTAGAATGTTCCAACTTGCTTCTAGAAAATTCCATAAACAGCGAATTGTAAATTCTATCAACAGGAAATTCTAAATTCTATTTATATTCGAAGATTTCTTTTTGCATTTATTTAAAGGTTAATTAATTGATACATAGTAAAATTTTAAGTAAATTGTGAAAATTAAATTTAACTTCCTTGGATTCAACAATTTCAAATGAGTCAAATGACAGACATGCGCAGTTTAAGCAACATTTGACAGAATATTTATGTTGGTACAATTGAATTTACGAAATTAACTAAATTAATCACCAAAAGTTCACATGCACTTTGTGTAATTTTCATATAATTCTTCGAATAGCAATTGATTATTTGTGAAACTTTAATTAAAAACTAAAAATGGCTTTACACGTTCCTAAAGCACCGGGGTTTGCCCAGATGTTGAAAGAAGGAGCACGGGTAAGACATTTATTTCGTAAACGCTTCATAAAATGACATGTGGTCATGTTGGGTGTTGACTCACGCCGGACACCGGTAAAAAATTTATTTTTTTTGAAAATTGCAGCACTACTCTGGCCTCGAGGAAGCTGTAATAAGAAACATTATCGCTTGTAAAGAATTTGCGCAATCAGTGCGCTCAGCTTATGGCCCAAATGGGATGAACAAAATGGTAATTAACCATCTTGAGAAACAATTTGTTACCAGCGACGCCGCGACGATAATCAGGGAACTGGACATTGAACATCCTGCCGCAAAATTAATGATCTTAGCTAGTCAAATGCAGGATTCTGAAGTAGGAGATGGCACAAACTTTGTCATCATTCTGGCAGGTGGACTTTTGGAGGCTTCAGAAGAGTTGATTAGATTAGGAGTGACACCTACTGACGTCGCGGAAGGTTATGAGAAAGCCTTAGAGAAATGTTTAGAGATTCTACCAACTTTGGTATGTTATGAAATCAAAGATTATCGCAATGAATCAGAAGTGATGAAGGGAATGCGAACATCAATTCAATCAAAACAATATGGGAATGAAGATTTTCTGACCCAGTTAGTTACAAAGGCTTGCATATCAATTATTCCAGAAAAGACCACTTTCAATGTTGACAATGTACGTGTTTGTAAAGTGCTTGGAGCAGGTCTTTTCAGTTCCCAAGTTGTACAAGGGATGGTATTTAAAAGACAAGTAGAAGGGGAAATTACCAAGGTTCAAAATGCGAAAGTAGCAATCTACAGCTGTGCTGTTGATATTTTGCAAACTGAAACTAAAGGAACAGTTTTGATCAAGTCTGCAGATGAATTGATGAACTTTAGTAGGGGAGAGGAGAATCTCTTGGAAATACAGATCAAGGCCATTGCTGACACTGGCGCTAAAGTCATCGTCGCTGGGGCCAAATTTGGTGATATGGCGTTACACTACATCCACAAGCATGGTCTGATGGCTGTCAGACTCAATTCCAAATTTGATCTCAGAAGACTCAGTAAAACTGTAAGCGTGAAATTTTGTTTTTTGTGTATCATAATGAAAGTGGCACTTTTTTACACGAAAAATCGTAGTGAAAGTTGTACTTTTTTGCATCATTTTATTCCATTTCCTTGGAGATGATTGTCAAAGCATACCTATTTTTTTTTTTGTAATTTTTTAGAAATCCTTTTGCACCAAATTTCTCAACTTACATCGATATGCAAAAAATAGTGTGTACAACACGTTATGAAAGTCTTTTTTTCACTTCTTTGCTTGATTAACTCGGGCTACGCACTCGTTAATCAATCTGCAAATTCATGAAAAAAAGTATGACTTTCATAACTAGTTGTACAAATAACTATTATAATATGTACTGATTGGTCTTATGTTTTCACAGGTGGGTGCTACAGTGCTGCCGCGTCTCACCGCGCCCACACCGCAAGAACTGGGCTATTGTGACGTAGTCTGCGTTGAAGAACTAGGCGACACCCCTATTGTAGTGTTCAGACTGGAAGGCAAGGAATCGCGTATTTCTACAGTGGTGGTTCGAGGATCAACCGACAATTACATGGACGACATCGAGAGAGCTATCGACGACGGCGTCAACACTTTCAAGGGATTGTCGCGTGACGGTAGATTCGTGCCCGGTGCTGGAGCCACCGAAGCTGAGTTGGCTCACAAGTTGACCCAGTATGCAGATACTTTGCCAGGCTTGGAGCAGTACGCGGTGAGAAAGTTTGCGACTGCGCTGGAAAGCTTCCCCAAAGCTCTCGCCGATAACAGCGGACATCGCTCCACTGCCGTTCTGGAAAAAATCCTGGAGGCTCACCAGGTGAGTCACGGTTTTTGTATCTTTTAGGCGACAAATCGAGTTTGCTTCCTTACAGAACGGACAGAAGAACGTCGGTGTAGACATCGACGCTGAAAGTACGATTTGCGATGCGCTACAAAAGAATATTTTAGATTTGTACTGGTGCAAATATTGGGGGCTCAAATATGCCGTGGGGGCGGCCGCTACTATTCTTAGAGTGGATCAAATTATTATGGCTAAAAAAGCAGGAGGCCCGAAACCAAGACAAGCGGCAGGAAGCGATGATGAATCTTAAATTTCTTTTTGGACGCTTCGTTGGCGCTACTTAATTATTTTGTACTCGTGTGCACTTCGTAAATGTATTATCTAACAAAATTAATGCGACTAATAAAACATTCACTAAGAAAATATATCTTTATTTAACACTCATTAACGGTTCAGTACAAAAAAATATATATTCAAAATTCAACAAGAAACTAATTGTAATTCAAACTATTACGAACAATAAAGAAAATATAAATTCTTTGGGAAAAAAATCACAAAAATTAGACAACAGGATATCATTGATCCCAATAATCCATAAACAAAATGAGCTCTTCAGTTGTTAGTTGCTTTGTAAATTCTGATTGACAGGGGTTGGGAAAATGAACCCCTGAGAATTGATTCCTAGTGGATACCATGTAGTCGGAATTGTTGGTGAGTAAAAGTATGGTGCTGGTGAGACGTATTGCATATCCACTGGTGGCGTATAAACCTGGAAAGGTGCAGTGGGAACCATCATTTCCGGCATTTCTGAAGGATGAGCGTAGATGACAGGAGTCCCTGGAGGAATAGGAATGACAGGCGAATACACCTCAACTTGAGGATTGGGCGGCGGAATAGTTAAACCGGTTTGCGGTTCATAGTTTTCGCCATACTGATTCGGCGCCTCCTGGAACTCAACTTTCTCCTTACTGTCTTCTGTTTCTAACGGATATGGATTCTTTTGGGCGTTGTAGTCAGTCGAATTGCTCCACGAATTGTACGAGTTGTAATTATCCACGTGATAATTATAAACGTAAGGATACTGTGAATCTGTAATAAAACGGAAAACGTAATCGCATGTCGAAGTTACTATTAAAGTTACCATGGTAAGGCACCACGTTTGGTGTCACCGGAGCGGACGCTACCATCGGTTTTACGTGAAAGTTTCCAACGTTTTGGGAGCTCGTCGAAGGTTGCGACCACACATATTTCTCCGGTGTGACTGACGCACCATTACTCCAAGGAGTCTCCCAAGAGAATTTCGGTAAAGGCGACGGGATTTCGGGAGTTACCAGAAGATTGTGTTGGGAGAGAGATACTTTGGGAGTTTCTGGCTGCGCGCAAGCTTGACCGGAACCGTTCTGCATTTGCTTCAGAAACGAAAATGATTTAGAAAATTTTAATACGGCTTATGAGTAATAATTTTACCAGTGGAACGCCAATAAACGCTTCTATGTCCTGTTCGGCCGGTTCGGGAGGCGTCATAGTTTGCGATTCGCTATTACTTTTTATTCTGCGTTTGTCCTTGCGCTTTTTCGGTAGTTTTAGAGTTTTCTCGTGGGACGAACTCTGAGTTGAGCTCACTACTAAGTTTTTAGTAAATCTGAAATTTTAAAAATGTGGGTTTGTTTTATTTAAAATTTTATTGGTGTACCTGTAGGGTAAAGGCCACGGTTTGGCATCGTTTTCTGGGGATAGGTCTGTGTAATTTACGGTGAGCTTTTCTACCAATTTCGGCACGTAAACTATACATTTATTTTCATTTTTTATTATTTTCTGAATGTGACACTCGAAAGTTTCATCCTTATAATTCAAAATACAACGGGTGCCCAATATAAGATTATCGTCGCCATAGTACCACTCGCCCAAACGCATTTCTACAAATTTTTATAATCAACAACTCTAATTTCCCCCATTATTTGTGACTCGAAAAAAACTCGTTTTTTGTTATTTTTCTTTTAATTATAAGTGCGACAGTTTTAGTTATTTATTATACGAGACGATAAATTGCATTTTATCTTCGAGAGCGTTTTTTAGCTAATTACGCTCGAGAAGATGATTACATTTTATCGTCGTAGATAATATTCCATTTTTTCTATAGCATTTGTATTTTATTATTAAAACATTTTTTTAAATCTTTAACATTTGCTATAGAAAAAAAAAATTCAATACTTTAACAAGATTAAGTTAAATGCGATCTTGAGACATACTGTCAAAAGAAGTGTACCCAGTGCCGCCACCGATGCTGCATCCGTCAAGTTGATCCAACATAAATGGAGGGAAATTCAAATTTGTATTATTATTTACGAGCACTACGATTATTTGACAAAACATCGATAAAAAAATGTCGAAATTAGTCTTCAATCGATTTTTTTGTTTCAAATAAATTAAACGAATTTTTTTTTAAACATACCTCGTCGAACTTCTGTCCAAGAATCATATTCTATATTCCTATACATTGTTGGGTCTAATGCTTTGGCCACTTTGAATGGAAATGGAGCAACATTAACCACTGGGGGTGAAGCAATGTCTCTAATTTTATCAGGATCGTTTTTAATTTTTACTTTCACATCCAAATTATTATTTATTTCAGCAAATGAGCCAGCTACAAATTCTTTTTCATATAACATACCGTGCACAATATCTTGTACTTTTGGTATATTAAAAACGCTTTCATACAATATGTTATAAATAATAGCTGCAAAAACATGAATAAATAATATTAAAAAAAAAAAAATACATTTCATTACATTGACAAAATCCAGCATTTTGAATGTGTTCTTTTTTATAAACCACATCATAGTGATCTTCATTCATAAGACAAAGCATAAGCCATCTGTCTAAATTTCTTTGTGTAACATCAATAATGTTCTGATGAACTGCATCATATATGATGACATCATAGCTGCAATTTGGCAAATAGTCTTTGGAATTTTTCTCAAGAAATTTTAAAACTTACTTATACTTATAACTAATTATTTGAATCTCTATGTTACCACAAGACACCATGTGTTTCTCTAATAAATCAATATGATTGTACCAATCTTCTTCATTGTCAAGCAAATTCCAGAAATCGTAATAATGGCTTCTTCCATAATCAACACATTCTTTTCGAACTTTCTCGTGGTATATTTGGCATTGAAACAACTAGAGATGGCGTTTTACAAGAGTCGACTAATCTTTTGCACTTACCTGTTCACTGACGGCTCTAAACAAGCATGTTTCATCATAGGCCACATTTTTCCGATACAAACCGATAGAATCTAACCAATTGTCAACTGCTGCGGGATTTCGTCCCTTTTTCGATTTGGCTGACATGTTTTTACACGAGGAATAATTTCCACTCGAACCTACCGCGCGGTTAATTACGAAGCGGTCAAAACAAACTTTTCTTCTCAATTCATCACAAAATCAAAAGTGGTTTGCACTGAGTTGGCTTTAAAAACTGGATTCGATATTTAAAACACTTCATTCGGCTTTATCAAGCAATAAACGGCGTTTCTGCTGCCTGAAACCACGTTTTCAACACAGATCAAAAAATGCCCCAAAAAACTAAACTCGTACTAAGTGGTAATCAGCATGCGCACTAATTAGGTAGTGTTCTTGTTTAGTGGTCGTCTGGTGCGGAAGTGGAGGGATTTAAGAGTGAACTTTTTTTTTTTTCGTTACTTTGACGGATTTTTGCGGCATAAATTCCGTGGATATGGGGCAGACGCGGAGCGCTTTGAACAAAAAGGTAAGTTGTATGTTGGCGTGGTGATCGATTGGAAAATCGATTTTCGCTGATTCGAATTTGAAATATAAAAATAAACTAACATTTAAAATTGAATTTTTAAATAAACACGATCGGGGGAACCCCCCGATCGATTGTGAGCTTTAAATATTATTAAATAAATACAATATTGCCAACTCTAATAATGATAATCGATTTTTTGGTTAGTTGTTCCGTGCGATCAACAATTATTTAGATCAAAGAAGGGTTTGAAATTTTGGACGTATGTCCACAGATGCCGGAATGCATCGTATGATTAAAAAGTCTTTGGATCAGGGTTGCCGTGAAATTAACAAGCTATCTATGAAATTATTTATTTCAATTATTTTTAATATTATTTACTTGACAACTTTCAAGTTAGCAGGTTGTCATTCAAAATATTTAAAAGAGAACATACAATTTTTATTATTAAATCATACTACAGTAATGGAAATTGGGTTTATTCGCCTGGTTTGTTTAAATGAGTTCAGTGAGAGATTAGCGCTACTTTGAAGTACCTACACATAAAAACTACGGGCAGTAGAAGTAAATAATTCTATAGATGGTTTTTACATTTCATGGCTATCGCGATCCAAAGACTTTTTGATCGTACTATGGCGGCCAAAAAATTTCGGCCGTCATTTTTCCGTCATTTCAAAAAAATCGGTGTAGTCCATTCCTTATTGTCATTATGATTGATGTTTTTACTTGTCACTTTTGAAAGTCAAGCAAAATGCCATCGGTATCAAATTTTAATAAAATCAAAATAGTAACTCTTGCACAAAGAGGAATGTCCCAAGCTCAGATTTCGATGGACCTTCGTATACCTAAAAGTACAATTTCGTCCATTCTTCAGAAATGGAGACAAAATGGAATGGAACTATTGAAAGACGCCAAGGCTCAGGGAGGCCTAGCATATTTACTGCAGAAGAAGATAATATGCTTCTCAATAGATTACGCAATAGCCCTTTTATGACGGCTGTTGAAGGGGTAAATACAAGCAAATACAACGGAAAGGAGCGGTCGATTTTCGGCAAACATATGGACATGGATTTTAGTAGATAGGCCTGGGCTAATGTTTTCTCTAGAAGATCGGCTCAACAGTGATGTTTATGTTAGGATTCTTGAAGACGTGATGATGCCTTTAGTTTAAAGAATTTTTCCGAATTTTAACTTCATATTTCAACAAGACAATTGTTCAATGCATTCAGCACATAGGGTAGCAGAATGGTAGCATAAACGTTCTTGATTGGCCAAGTCGCAGTGCAGATTTTTGGTTCGTAATTTGCAACAACGACAAGTAATTCGGAATAGGGCAGAACTTTTAACTGCGATTACTAATGCATGGCAATCATTACATAGGAATTATCACAGAGATTTATGCCTCTCCATCTCGCGTCGTGTAAGACGAGTTATTGACGCCAATGGAGCAATGACCAAGTATTGATTTTAAACTTCATTCATTTTATCTTTTGATTTAGCTAAGTACCTTAAACAAAAATAAATGTTTCATTTCCTTGTCTTTGCCTTAATGTTTTTCGTTTGATTTTTTAAAAACTACGGCATACTCGTGTAATTTCCACGGTTCTCTGTTTGGTACTTTAATCCAAAAATAGCCGCAAGTCTGCCTCTAGTCTCTAGTGCCACTAGCGACTAGCGGTCGTGTGGTAATTGTGTTTAAGAGTGGAACTTGTCCTTTGTATTCACAAAATTTGAACTGATGGACTGAATGACAGATTGTCAAAATGACAATAACGATAACAAAGCGAGGTTATTGGTGCTTAAGGGTAGTTTACACTTCATGTCAGGGCCTTGAAAGTGACGGACGAAATTTTTTGGCCGCAATAGTACGATATTTTTGGTGGCATATTCCTGTTTCAATTTAAATTTGAAAATTTTTGCCGAGGCTCGATCAAAGAGGCAACAGCGCTGTACGTCCATTTTCCGTTATTGAAAACACCATTAAAGGAAAGTACCTAAGATGAATCTTTTATGTTCTGAAGTAAAAACCATTTTTGCGTTAAAATTTGATTAACAATGACAGTTTGACGTTTATTAGCTAAAGTTAGCAAAGATATGAAAAATCTGCCACTGTCAAAGTCATAGCCGCCCCTTATCTAAGTAAAAGTAATTGTTGATCACACCGTAAGTATATTGTAGTACATAATGAATCAAATTAAACGGTAATGAAACTGATGTTTTTTTAGTTTTTTACTGAACGAACATTCTTTGCTGAAAAATGAACCGTTAAACTCAATATTTTTTTAATAATAACATTCAGTTTAAGCAATTATTCTGGGTGTATTGTGGGTTGCATCATTCTGTAGTTATTGAAATAAATATTTTTTTGAACCTTTTTGCACCTGAAATCCTTGTCGATAGTGATTAATCAGTGCATAACATTATGTTATCTGATGTAACAGACTGATTGATCAACTGTATGGTGGATAAAGTCAGCTGAGGAAAAGATGTTCATTAATATCTTATCAAAAGTACACAGGGAAAAGCAAAGTCGACTGTCACATTTTTAATTACAATTTATTGAAGCACCATTTCATGCAAAATTAATATTTTTTTCATTAAACACTAACTCCTAATAATTCATCATACAAAATAAGTACAAAATAAATCAAGATAATATAATATTAGTATCAAAATTCATAGGATAAAAGCTAAAGTATCATTACATATACATACTCAATATCGTTTTATAAATAGGTGTTTATCATATAAAAGTATAAAATAATACAAAATTGGCATGTTTACAATTGAGCCAATAGATTGTTTGAGGAAAAGTTTAGGCGCTCTTCTCCTGATCGATAATTTCCTTAGTCGGTAGAGGATTTTTTTCACAAGTTTCCGCGTGTTTTAGTTTGCTACTATCAAAATTTTCGATACCGGAAATCAGCTGTCTCTGACCCTTTTCTTGTTCGATCACTGAAAACAAATATCTCCTCGTAACTCTTTCTTGTCAAAGCAAAATATGTAAGTACTTTTTATTTTGTGAGTAACATATTAACACGTAAAATGTAATAAACCAGTATAAATTTTTTCAAGTAGAATTAAAGCAACACAAATCGTTCGTTAAAAAAGCTTCACCTACCTTCAGTATCGGGTAAAATAATTTTTTCAGCTGTAGTGGTAGGCTTCATTGTCGTTTTGTCGAAATGTTCGACGCCGTTTAGGAGATTAAGATGATTTTTTTCTTGCAGTACAACTATCATGCAAAAGCAGGCATTATTTAAACATGCATATTAAACAACCAAATTAAAAAAAATTAAAGTAATTATCTATTAGGACAACTCGGTGCATTGAGCTGGTATTTATTTAACGTAATGTAACAAAACATTGACATTTCTTGTTGCAATAGGCAATAAATTAAATGTGTAAGCTCATGCTTTATTAACCAGGCTGAAATATTTGCTGATACAGATCCAGTTTTATTAATTCAGACATTATGCCAACAGTCTCAAACAGAATATCGAAAACAACAAATATTTCAACGATGCAATTAAAACTATTTTTACCAGTTAACATCGATAACTCACCATCTTTGTTAGGAAGCGGATTCTTCTCTTGAGTTTCGGTATGTTTCAATTTACTTTGGTCGAAATGTTCAATGCCTGCAATCAAAGCTTTTTCCGTTTTCTCCGCTGCTACATCTAAAAACAAACACTCGATCGTCAATTACAAAAGAAAAGTCCTACTATCGGAGAGCATTGTAAATAAATCAATTGGTATGTCGTTATTTAGTTAGTGAGACAAAACGATATTTTTTTTTTATCTACAATCGAGCGGAAATCCGGTGGCTTCGAACATCGGTTTCCGCACGACGAAATGTTTCAGCACACCTTCGCGTTCACAATTCCAAAATGACATCTGTTACGCATTATTCGCCAAAGCAGACGCTCTTGTTAAATTCATTTGGCAACAGTGCCATGACCTTTATGTTTACTGAAAATTTCAGTGGGGTTAAAAAAACGAGCTATCATTTACAAAGCAAACAAGGCAGGTAAATATTTTTTTTATGTTTTTTTGCGAATGCGCTTGTGTAATACCAATAAGCGGTCAAGTTTGAATTTATTAATGATAATGAGTCAGAGCATGTACAAAATGGTATGGGTGTGAAATTTACGTGAAAGGAGATTTAAGTGCAATTAGATAATTTGATTTTAATTTATCTCAGGACTGTCCAGCAATGACTACACCATAAAAGGTCGATAACTTGCAATCCTGATTAACAAGTAGATTGGTTGACTAACGCATTATCGCTGTTTTAATGCTCGGTTTCCGTTCTGGATGTATTTTCTGTTATGTTTTAAATAAATGTGTAATTTATAACCATTCTTATCTTTTCCCTAATGCGGGCACCACACAAAGGAATCGGATTTCACATGAATAAAAAATTACTAGATTAGTGAATGATTCTTGTAAAGCAGGTTACGTTATGTCTGTTTTTGTATTATGAAGTCTGCACTTGCCAGATGTGTTTTAAAAACAAATTGTTCAACCGACGATAATGATTAAATTGCTGCAACAACGACATCTGCTCTATTATTGAATTGTCTCGGCCTCAATGTGTGCACTTAAGACTCGCAAACTATAAAAGATTGCAGTCGTCTAATTAAATATTTGTTTGTCTCGTATTAATTAATTAATTCGCACCCAGAGCAGTGCCGTAACGTTAGAGGGGGCCCATGCAAGGTAATTGCTCCCGTCCGTTCTGAGCTTCTTTCACACCAAATTAGTCACATCACCCCACTTCGTTAGTTTCAATCCCTGTACGAAACAAAATTCTGTCGAGTGTAAATTTTTAATTCTGGGCCAATCCGTTGAAAATGCGGTTCGTTAAATCGGCAATGTCGTCCTATTGATCACGCAAACTTGTTCTTACTTTTACATGAGTCATTCCAAATGAAAGTGAGCAATATCGCGGTGTATTTTTGAGGTATCGCTTTTGGCAATGTGGGCGCTGACAACCGTTGAAATCGGAGAAAATTCTATTTAAATTCTCTACCTACACCGTCGAAAATGAAAAGACCAATCAAAATTTATCTGAGTTAATGTCGTTTAAGAAGGCACCCACACTTTGCAACTTTCAAAGAAATGAAAAATTAAAAACATCGGCGATGGTATTAAAAGTTAGTAGGAAGCCAAACAAGAAGGGGCGAGTCAGTGCGACCCCAAAGCCATATCCAGATCAGGGAACAGTATTCATTTACCTTGGGCGTTCGGTAACACGATCTTCTCTTTGGTATTTGTCCTTTTGAGGGACGAGGACTTAAAATTCTCTACTCCTGCGATCAGTGCGTTATGCGTGCGTTCCTGTGCCACATCTAGATTCATGCAAGGTGTACAGTGTGTAAGAGAAAAATCAACAACTACATAAGACAGAAGGAAACAGCGTCAGAAGACGTGGGAAGATTGGAAGGAAAGACAGGTGTCGAACTATATAACAACAATAAGGCGGAGGCGACAAAATTCCACACGAATTTCGAGTGTATCAGCTGGGCCCACGGTTCCTCACAAGATTGATGCGAATGTTGACTCGCTTTTTCCGCGTCGCCGTTGGGGGAAATTTTTTGCAATCATTACAAAACTACGAAGCGCGCGAACAGTGGAATAAAAATGTTTCACTTGCGGAGATACGACTGTTATAAATTACCTTCAGCGGAGGGAAGCACTATTTTCTCTTGTGTGTCTGCATTCTTGAGATTGGTCGGTTTGAAGCCCTCGAGCTCACTTTTGAGGTCGCCGGCCACCCTGGGGAGGTCCTTCAAGGCTGGAGCAGGAACTGGACAGGACATCTGCAGGAATTAAACAAAATCACGCACAAGTCCTCCCTCCTCAAGACTTTTCAGTTCAATTTAAAAGAATTGGCGAATGAAAGAAAAGAATACATCTGGCACATCATCTAACATTTAAAACAATAAAAACTGGTTTTTGTTCGGTTGGAATCATCTCTGAATAAAATTCGCCATCAGGACGACGACGTAGAATCGATAAGCAATTCTGAAAAGGACATTTTCGACATCAACATTTCACGTAAACAACAGAACCGAACAGCGACAAAAGTCGATCTGGGTCCTTGCCAGGACCAAATGAACCTTATCTTTTGAACCATTTACTTTGTGCCTACAATGCCTTTGTTAACTTGATGCTAATTTTAGACTGTCAAATTTGCGAACATTAATAAATAAATGAATACTTTAGCGCATTTAAATAGTTATTTTTGTATTAAGTGCGCAAAATGATTGTTTTTTGTTGGGGCATGAGAATAAGTTTTTGGTCGAAACCGTCAGGTCGAGACTTCAAACTCATTCGAATGCGCCAACAAAACAATCATCTTTCGCACGAAATACAAACATTATTTTTTCTATAACCGCATTTTAAATTTTTTTAATTTTTGTTAAATTTTTTCACTATATTATGCCGTTCACGATAGTTTTAAACACGCAGGAGGCCACGATATTTTTTTGTTAGATTGGCGTCAGGTCCTGTCATATATAAAATAGATTTATTATGTCAAATCACAATATTGCCAACTAAAATGTCAGATTTTCATAGACAGTCCGAATTTGAAACAATCGTGAACGGATAACAGGTATCAAAAATGACATACTTTGCAACTTGATAACGATGCATAAATGTCACGTTTTTTTGACGGTTGTAGAAAAAAATACAATAATGTCGCGCATCAAAACAAGATTTACGGTTTATCTCGAATCGAACTCTAATCTTAGGAATTATGTTAAAAAAATAACAACACGTTGAGTTTGTAAATGCCGCTTTTGTTTATTTGGACTGTTTTCAATTGTACTGATTAGGTACTAATTATCGCGGTATCCAGTCTTATCTGAATACATTTATGCCAAGTCTAATAATAAATCAAAATGATCAGTCGCGAGACATTTTTATGACAACACCGCCCGAGTGTTAATTATTTAAATAAATACGATTTACATTATTCAACGCGCCCATGCTATTGACCCTTGAATCCTCTTAATATTATACAATCAAATTTTAGTTGAGATTGTGCTTCCCTAAGATATAACTTGCTTCCTGAATGAATCTGTTTCGTGGTCTGGTGCACAACACAGTCCGTTAGTTGGTCTGCTGCTAATAAACTCTACCAAATCATTAATTTGTGTTAAAAGAGCGTAACTTAAACAATTCTAATTATGTACCTATTAGAAGTGACGTACTTGTCCACTAATTAAAATATTTCCATCACAGACCAGCTGCCGCGCTAATGTAAATATTTTTTGCAAGGTTAGATAATAATTTTTGTTAAGACTAGTTACAATTCGTAATTCTTCTTTTTTTTTAATGTCATGCGTTTCAGAGTTTACTGCAAATTGAAAACAACTGTAATTATCTCAAAATAAATAAGAATGTTTATGTGAATCAGTAAAACTAAAATTAAAAGCACTGTTAGACAAGTTGGAACTGTGGGAATGTACTTAATTGCTTTCTACCGTGTAGCCAAATAAAACCATTTGCAGAGGTTATTTTGAGATAAAACGAATTCCACGGATGCATTGAAGAATGAAAATTTAGTCGTGAACAAATGAGAAATTAGCAACCACAATACGTCTTGATAAATTTCAACTGATAAAAATTAATTGGTTCGAAAATTCAAGGCCAATATAAATGCAAATCTGTGAAAACAATGCACGTTCGTACCGAAATCTACGATTTTATCACTCGTTTGAAGAGCTTTTCGTAAAGAACAAACGAAACGAAATCAATGACCTAGACCTAGAGCTAGGACAGGAATAGATCAACAGATAAAGGTCAACCGATGGATAAATTACCGTGCACTGATGAACCGCCGTTGGGACGTGAAGTAGAAAACGTACTAGCAAGAATCGTATTAGATGTGAAATTTCATGATCTGACTTTTTCATTCGTGGGGTCTATACCATATATGGAACCAAGTTTACTCACTATGCTACACGTCAAATAACCTCGTGCGAAACACGACCATATGTTTATTGCCCCCTTTTTGAAAAACCAGCTGGCGCTACTTTTGGTGAAATTTACGTCTTTTCTGGTGCGCAATCTGTTCACGAACCCCCTCGACGAACAATCGAGGTAAATTCTTCACGTGAAACACTAACAGGTGACGGTTAATTAAACGCAATTGCCACAATATGATTCATTATTTAGAAAGTTTTTCTAACGTTTCCACGGGTCAACAAAGATTGAAAACATTCGGCAAGGACACAGTGTCAAAGATGTGCCATAAAGATATCTGGATATGGTAGAATTTACAAGATTTCCAAAGATGGAAGCGGAAATTCTGTTCTCAAAACCGAACAATAAGAAGTCATGTTCACAGGCATTCCTCCAATAGAAATAGATATCTCATTAAATCCGACTTAACGAACATAATTGGAGTTCTCCCGAAGCAGATTAAATATTCTGGTGATGGAACTCGGTGACCAAACGGGGTGTAATGCGATTCGCGTTAAGAACCTTGACTTCAAAGAAGTACATATCATTCCACGGTGCTCCACAAGAATTCAGATAAAAGAGGGCAGACAATACTTCACCTTTTATTAATGATATGCATGTCTTGTTGGCGCTGAGTCTTGCATCTACAGCCTTGTATCTGTTCCATTTGTCTATATTCATATTATGTATTAACTGAAATCAGTTTATTGGCGCGACTTTATTGACTGACTCACTACCCATCCCATAAAAAAGTAAACAAAATATTGTTAGTTTTAGAATGTCTTCTTCTAAAAGAAGGTTCGCCGATAAGTGATAACATGATAAATAAATATTTAAACAAAACTGTTTTTCAAAGGATAAAAATGGACGAATCAAAAGTTATATTTATCATATTTGGCCGAATCGATGGTATTTGAAGTATGATACATTTAAGGTAGTCGTGATTGCGTTCGGCGAGTTTTGAATGGGGAAAAACGTCAATGAATGCATAAAGCAAATAACACTTTTATCGGTAATAATTTTTCGATTTGTTCGACCGATTTAATCCACGCGATTAGTCAGCGGCTTTGTGACGAACGTCAAATTTTCCACATTTCGCAGCGCTTATAAATTTTAATTTTCCGTACATTTCATGTCCTCAGATTTCAAGTTACAAACATGTTTGTAATCCCAACAAAGACGTTTCCTCTGACGATCACGGAGTACAACAAATAATGAACAGCACCGTCCTGCATGTGTAATGACCTCAACTGATTAACATTCCACTTAGTTTTGAAACAACCTGCAGTCATCGAATCGAAGAAAGTAAACAACGACGTTTCAACCGAACATTCTCAGTATCCTGCGGTGGACAAGGAACGGTTAATCCGTCCTACAGGACACCCACGAGTTTTTAATCGACCCACCATATGGGAAAAAGAATCGAAAGACAAGGTTGACTTATTATAATCGGGAAAAGTAGGTTATGGTTGCAATGGCACAATGAAGATCTCCAGTATTGAGAGAAGATGCCGAAGATGAAGAAAGTCGCCCGGAATAACGACGGCACGTAACTTTCCACCGGTAGAGGGATATTAAGGAAAATTTGAATTTCATTTAAATTAAGCCAATTAATTTGAATTGATGTGATTTTTCGTCAGCGCCTCAGAGATTTTCTAATAAATTAAACTTTCACACCAATTAATTTCGCTCCGTGGTTGCGAACGTTCATGGAACAATAATTCGAGCATTTAACGACCATGAACCCGATCAACACGAGCAATTTGGAAAATTGGGGTGATCCTGAATTGCAACTTCAAAATCTTGTATCCAACATGCTAAATTGCAAAAATCAATGGCACAAAAAATTGTTACCTGTACTAAATAAAACACCGTAACGAAAATATAACAATGGTGTCGGTAGTGACACCTGTCCACCCACACGAACATATTTACGTTATAATAATTACATATTAATATTTATTGTCATCGATATTTATATAACTCAGAAAAAAAATAAAAACAAAGGAGACAATACAAAGTTGGTAAAAATTTTATTTTTTTACCGCATTGTCTAGACCTGAATCACTCGAAATGCTTAATATTACAAGCAAGTAGGCACCTGTTTCCTTTCAGCATTTCCGGCGACACCATATCTGCAGAATTAAAAAAAAAATCCCGTTTTTGTTTCCGTCTTTTTCTTTGCTAATTACTGATTATTAAAAATTTCCACTAATTTATTCAAAATTCGTTTTAAAACACAAGATAATTTTTGTGGGTGGACATTTTAAGCGGAGGTCGTTTTTTATGGAAAACATTTTTAAATAGTCACCCAAACAATTGCAATAATTTTTAAAATATCAGTTAGGCAATTTTTGTCATGCGATGAATTCCAAATATTTGCCGATCTACTCGACCGTTGTAAAAACGCAGAGGCTTTCCATAAAAACCGGCAATAAAAATCCAAATAAGATAATGAAAGAAGTTATAGTCTGTTCGATTCCCGACAAACCGCACCCTAAATTCAAACATTTCAAACGTGACATTTCAGTCTTGGGGGATAAGAGAGTCTTAAAATCGATTAACAGGATCCTGATAAAAAAATGAATTCCTACCTTGAACTTGTTGTAATTTAGGAGTTTGTTGAAAAACTTAAGAAAAGTTGAATTAGTAAATCCCTATAAGACCGGTACGATCAACAGAAGAGCCGCGGCTACGTCGAATGTTGCACTTGGAATGGGGATACTCGATGGCGATGCGCAAACGATGCTTTTGCAGTGGGGCGCGTTACTCCGTTGGGGACGATGAGTCATTGTGCTTCTACAGACGTCACCAAAAGGATTTTTTGGGTTCGTGGTGTTGGTTTTAGGGGATGAAATTGCCTCCTGTAAATCGCCCAGCTGGAAATGAACACTGTAGTCATTGATAAATGTCCCTTACTACTGAAAAATCATTATCAATAACGACAGTTAAAAAACGCCCCTATTAACATGTGGAAAACATCCTGGGTGGAATACCGTATAATAAGATAATCATAGATGAATTGGATAAAATAAGGAAATTTTAAAAATGGAAATAGTTAAAAATTCAGTTTAAAAAACTTAAGCAAGATAATCATGTTTAATTTTACATGACATTAACAACGCTATTATTCTGATGTTATGGATAGGCGAAAATATAAATAAAGATTTAGAAAGAATGACGCAACCCATTATACATTTTTGGACTCGTTAATAGTAGTCGAACAAAAAAAAAATATTGGTTTGTAACATTATACATTTATTATTAAAGACAAGGTTTTAGATTACTTGATATCTGTAATATTTTTTTAACATATTTATGGAAATCATTCATTTAGTTTTAACAAAAAATACATAAGTATATCATTTTAAATCGTTTCACTAAATTTCCTTCTTTAATATCTACATACATATTCGTTTTAGTAGTGGTGGCACGACTCAGAAAAATCCAGGTATATAGCATAGCTCTAACAAAAAAAAACAAAAACCTTAAATTTTCATTATCAAATCTATCGAGTAGTACAGTCGCGGACAAAAAACGGCATTAGGAAAAGGTTGTTGTAACACTCATACCTCTGATAACGTAAGCATGCTTTTATGACCATTCAGGTTCAAATTGTTTCTAATATTTCCACAGATTATTTTATTTCTCTATCATAAGCAGGCAAAAAATGAAGCATTTTTGTTAGTTTGACATTGAAAAAAACGTGCCTTCCTTTTTGAGAGCGATAAATACATACCTCTGTTGGCTGTTCACTACAGCAATAATTTGTTTCAACGGATGATAAAATAAATATTTTAAAATAAAAACTAATATGTATTTTGTTTTTTTTTTTAATCCCGAGTTACAAAATAATCTCGTCAAATTACACTGAATCTTTTTTCTCTAAGTAATTTTTTGTTTTAGCATCACAAGCACAGTTACCTTGCAGCACCGACCTTTCGTTGAAAACAAAATTGGATAAAAAAAAAAGCTCTTGTATAATTACAGTCGAAAACTGACCACAATAGAGACCAATGAAGTTTCCAGTGTTATCTGAATCTCATTTTCACAAATTTCTCATTTATATTTTGGACTCATTCATTTGTTGTCATTTTTTAATTCGGAATTTCTGTCAGTTAATAAAAGTAGCGGCCTACATATTTTCAATTCAACGAAAATGTGTCAGAATAATCGTCAACTTGATCAGAAGGAAAACTGTTGAGAAAATGTAATTCGTCCAATTGCCAAAATTATTGTGACATTACGTGGTTATATTTTTAATTGTCTTTTATACGCAAATTTCTATCCTGAAAAATGCAGTTCCTTCTCTGCAATTTGTTTATGATATCAGACACTAATACTTACTTTATCCAAAATTTAACAAGGACACGAAACAGCTCAAGATAAGTATTACTGTATTATTTTGTATAATGCAATGTGATTAGGTACCTGATAAGATAATATAACTTTCCTTACTGCATTTTCGTAAACGCGTTAAAGATCTATTAAAGAAAAACTCTTTTTATTTCATAAATATGTAGTTAAGTAACAATTTCATGTAATCTGTTTTTATTAAATTATCCAAATCATTTGATGTAGGTACAGTTGTGTTCGTTAAAGTGTACAAATAAATCTGGGACAATTGTTGTAACGTAACTCTCAGTTTCATTTGTTCATATAAATCTGGGACAGCTTATTTTTTGGGTTTTAAATTTGACTTCAAGCAGTGAAGTAATTAACATTTAATTTAAAAAAAAAATCAAAAACTAACAATTCAATGGTTGTTATTTCATTATCATTTGGGGGTAAAATTACTCTGAAAAGTATAGGTAATCACTTGCCAACTTTGACAAATAAATGAAAGCTGTTATGTATTTGTTCTGGCAGCTAAAAATCCATGGAAATATTGTTCAATATTCAGACCACATTACCTGCATTACATTATTAAATAAAATTGTCCCAGATTTATCTGAACATGACTGTACAGCTAGGTACTTTAGGGTTCTGTGTATCGGACTTAAAAAATATCAGAACATCACCATGGATGTGTCTTGGTCTTTGTGTGGAACTTATTTTTGCTATTTTTGTGTTCAATAAGCATTATTAGGTACTGGCTAGGGAGCGTACACACAATAAAGCTTGTAGGTACTTTTGAAAACAACTGTATGAATATTTCTCTATAATTCCAATCGTTACCAATAAATATGTATCTATATTTATGCCGATCCAACAAGGGTACAAGAGAAATGGTTTTTCCCAAACTGTAATCAACATGGACAGTCATCTGCGTATATAGCATAGGTATAGAAAACTATTTGACTTGTGATAGGTAGCTCACTAGCTATTCAAATATTACTTGATCATTTTTATAAATCCCAATCACTGTATTTGCCGAATTACAAAAGGCTCTTTTTCATCCAAAACAGGATACCTACGCGCTATAGGTACAGTGAAAATTGAACTTTTAGGTGAATCTAGAATTGATTTGAATTGTGTTTAGAGCAGTGGTTCCGAAAATGTGGGTCACAGACCGCTCAGGGTCCAACAGACACAAATGGGGTTTTAACATCTTTTTAATTTTAACTGCGTTGAAGAAAATAAGAAAGAACTTTAACGTTCTTATGGCTTCGTTGTCACCGCAAGTGGCGCTGTTGCTAATGCAACACACACCGAATTTACAGTTTTCTATAATATAGCGCCATAGATGGCGCTGTAACTTGCCGGTTCAGTCGTATTTCGACTTGGAGCACACTTTAATCAGAATTTACATTTTGTCTTATTTTATATTTCGACAGTTGTATGTACATGCATCGTTCTTGCGTGAATCTTAATTTCCGCAAAAATGAATAAAGATAATTTTCAATATGTCAATCACGTATTTTATGTGAACTGAAATTATTCGCTTTTTTTTTTTTTTAATATTTTTTCAGAGCAGGAATTGTTACATTGATGGCACATGTTTTTACTTCGTGGATGATGTCACTGTCAAATACATTAAAAAGCACAACTAATATAAAAATAACTTACATCATATTACACATAGTGCATTTACAATCATATTTGATATTTTAGTATTAAAATTAATGAATAGTATGCTTACCTTTATTTATGTCACTTTTTTGCAACAATAAAAATGTACCGGCTCTGCTGCATCTGGCGTTAAAATTCACAAAAGCAATAAATTCTGGTAGTCTGATTTCAGCCGACGTCAAATGATGGGTAGATTCACTAATTTTCGTCTGGTCCACACAATGCGCTTACACAAAATCGGCGAACCTCATCGTTGCGCGTAATTCCATTTCTGAAAAGATTAAACAGGTACCATTACTGTTAAGACCTCAGTAACTGCCTAACGTACGCATGCTACTTGTCGTTAAAAAAAACACTTAACATTTTACCGCCTAAGAATTTGAGCAAGGTTTTTTTGTTTTAGTTTGTTGTAAAACAACGTAGAATTGATGTAAGAAAAACACGAATTTTTATTTTCTACTTTAATTATTAGAAACAAAATGTGTTAAATTGCACATGTCCGATGTAACTGAATACATTAAAAAAAAATTATTTGATTTGGATTAAAATGAAACTAAAACATTGTATTTTCCACTGAATTAATTTTTTATGACTGTCTCATAAAAAACAATTCCAAACATTAGAACGAATATGTATCTCTACATTTAAATAGAAATAATATCGATGCAGATAACTATTCCAAAAATATAAATCTAATTTTTTTCAATCTTTTTAGAGACCGTCGTCATAGCAATGCCCAACCCCACCATTAGAATAAAAAAGCTTTCTTACAGGAATTTAGTTCTTTTCGAGAGCATTTCAAAAATCTAAAGAGTGTTCCTTAGATTATTAGGGCATTACTCATTTGGCTACCTAACAAATCCAGTTTCCGGCTGAAACTTGAATCATGTCCAATTTAACATGAAAATTAATTTTTGCGTTTGAAAAAATTTATCAAAAATATAAGAGAAACGTTATATTAATATCGAGATCAATCTTTGGCTTAGTTACACTCTTTAAGTTTTTGATATGCTTCGTTACCTAACTAATTTTAATAAATAAATTTTTTTCTGTACACCTAACTATAAAATAAAATTTAAGTCGTGAATACCCTAACTACATTACTGACTTTTCTTTGACATATGGGGCAACGTTTTAACGATTTCCACGTGCGCATCGCGCATTTGTAACAGCAACACATGTGTGCTATCCGCCCATGTAAGAAAACACTATTTTTTGGATTATTATTACACATTATACAAATCTCTTTACACTCAGGTAAAGGCCCCTTCACTTGCTCGTCCTCTGTAGTCCTTGTTTGATTTTTATCTGCCTGCCCATTAACCACCACACCACTTTCCTTTTCGACTTCATTTTTCGTGACCTCGTCGTCTTTCTTCTCCACTTCCTTCTTCATTAATCTGCTTTGCTTTCTGGGTCTCTTTGCTTCGTACTCGTCCGATAAACTGCTTTCCGAAATTTGCCTCTTGCGATTTTTTCCTTCGTCCTCCTTGACGCTGGTGGAGGGCTTATCGTCGCTGGGCACGGCGATCTGATCAAGACAGAGCAGACCAAACTCTTGACTAGAACAGCTGCTGATGCCGGAGTCTTGGGACGATAAACCTTTGAGACACGACTTCAACTCGGCTAATTTCACCGGGGAATGGGGTATTTCGTTACTCCTTTCGGCTTTTTTGCGCCTTCTCGGCCGTGGTGGAAAGAACGCCTTTCGATCCTGCGGGGCAAATTAAACATGAAACATTTATAAACAGAATCAGAGTGGTCCGACTGGCTCAACTCTGCAGTATCTTCCTCACACATCAAGTGGCTCTAAGTGGCTTAATTGGCGTGCCAATGGAACTCTATCACTTGCCAATTAAAGCAAAAACTGCATCGGTTTTCCATTAAATTTTTAGTTCAGGTCATCTCCTCGCATTTTATTTACTTTTTATCACAAAAACCCACGTCATCAAAATTTGAATATTGCATCAAGTACATAATATTCAATTACGTTCATTCTCTTTTTTGCAATACCTCATTCTCTTAGTTTTTACGATAATTATACACCATAATCTTCTGTTATATAAGTCTCAAATATTACAGGAACAATACATTCTTCATGTTTTTTTTTACATTCTGACATTGGAGAGTTCATTCATAATAATTTTCTCCTGGACAATACAACAATCAATTAAAATTGGACAAAGCACAATGAACTTGAATGAACTCATAATGTTTCGACCTGCTACAGCACGATCTACCTTTATGACATATGGCATACTGTAAAATCTTAAGCCTGCCATTTTAAATCAAAGATTAAAGGTAGTCATCATTAAATCACTTCATTAACACCCAAGCCCATGAACTAGAGGAATAAGAATTTGATTAGCACTTTACTGGAAGCACACAAGAGTGGTAAGTTTCCTTCTCCCAGAATTCATGCATACAAAAAAATTATACATATACACAAGAAATATTTTCAAATTCTGAGACACCATATATTTTTTTTTAACTTGAAGCTTTCTACGAGGAATATATTATGTAATTATACTTTTCATCCTTTCCCTGGCACAAAGGAAAAACAAACACCTGTCGCCAACTACATGGTCTAAATGGGTCACTGTTAAAATATCAACATGCATTTTTTCGTGTTAATGTTAATTTGTTATGATGGTCCACCTTTCCTTTATCGCTTTGATAAAAACTGGATCTTTGTTATATTGTAAAAAGAAGCTTGAACAAAAATTATTTTAAGATAAATACGATTTGTAAACCTTTTCTCGCCAATGTAATAAACAAAATATATATTGAAAAAAAAAATCTTACCAATAAACCCTAAAAAAAACACCAACCCACTCACAATGAATGAAAATAATAATAAGAATTAAAAAATTACCTGAACTCTGTTCAAATCTTCAACCCACTAAATTAAAAAAATTTAATACTTAATATTTGTCCCTTTGTGATATTCTTCTGTTAACTTTTATATCAACCAGAAGCACTTTAAGTTTTCAAGCAGTCTTTACACACACCACAAAACTTACTATTCACTTTTACTAGTCTCTATTGCAATATAACTGCAGATTTGCACAGTACCCTGGCAATAAACAACACAAATAGACAAGAGATAAAGTGAATAAGAGAGCAACAGGTAATGAAATAGATCAATATAGCACGCTCAAAGAGGAAAGGACACATTTACATATTACTATGTACATACTGTGTACTTCTAGATTTGAACGTTTGCTATCGACACTTTAGACTTTTGACTCTATTAGTATTGGAAATAATGAAAGAACAACGAAGATGTGAAAATCTGGCTTGATGAAGTTGCACGTAATTTTAAAAACCAATTATAACGGGGATAGCCATCCTTTGGATAGGTGAAACAAAGAAATTTGCCAGGGAGCACTTACAAATCTACAGTACACTTGCAAATGATAACTACCTGAAAGCATTTGTCGCAATATCTAAACTGCGGATTGTCGTTTTGAGACTTGCATTGTATACAAGTCCAGAAATCCGTCAGACCTATTGAAGAGTCGCCTTGCCTGCTGTTATCCGAATCTTCCGCGTCGGTGATGAAAGTTTCCAGTGAACTGTCGCCGACCACCGCTGCAGCGTACATCAAGCCCTAATTGAACAAATAAAGGAATAGGTTCGTTCAATTTGTCATGTACGGGAGATTGTATGACCTTCCCATTAAAAAGTAATTTATAAATAGTATATTGTACAACTAGTTATGAAAGTAATACTTTTTTTCGTGAATTTGCAGTTTGATTACTCTTATCTCTCATAAGAAGGTTTCACACTATGAAAAAATTGTAAAAATGTATAAATTTTATTTGGACTGTTCCCGTTTTTTTTTGGAACCAACTATAGATATTCTTTGACAATGAATTGAGTAAAATAGTTTAAAAAAGTACTACTTTCATTACGATATTTCGTTAAAAAAAGTGCTGCTTTCATTACGATTTTTCGTTTAAAAAAGTCAACTTTCATAATTAATAATCAAAAAAATTAATGCAAGGTCAGAAAATATCATAACCCCCTAATTTTAAATTTCTTTACAATTAAAATGTAGTCAATGCTTCTTTTTTTGAATCTTGAAAAGAGACGCTTAATAGATTACAAAGATAAAGAAAATTTTAAAATGTTTAATATTCATTGTTTGTTTCACATAAAGTACTGAATTGATATTTAATTGTAGACTAATATGATTACTAGTAACAAAAGAAACCAGTGATAATTACTTAAGATAAAACAAAATTCATGTAATTAGACTCTATCTGTTAGCAACATGGGCTAAAAAATTTAGGACAGTTATGACTTTTTTTTATTGAAGAAATGAGGGTAAGGTCAAAAATGGAAAGAAACATGGTCATCTGAGGCTTTAGTTCTTAAGATTAGATAAAATAAAAAAACGTAATGAAGACAAAACCTAACTAACCTCAGATTCATCAGATGAATCTAAAAAGATCACATCTGACCTGTCACCATCAGAGAGACTATCAATTTCATATTCTATATCTATTTCATACTCAGATGAATTTGATACTGTATCCGTTGTATCCCTCACAATGTCTAGAAATAATTCATTATTCACCCTGCCAACAGGAAAGCGAGCAGGAGCCTACCAGTCTCTTTACCCTGAATGCTATAAATGCTTTCAGTATCATCTGCACTGGTTGGTGAACTTTCGCTTTCTAATCGAAACCAATAATGATGTTTAGCTTCGACTTTAGCATCAATCTCTATTTCAAAAGATCTCTGCACTGGAACAAAACAACGATCGTAAATTGCGAGTCATTTAAATCTGTTTATTAAGGTCAAACAACGTTTACCGAGACTAAGTTACGCCCGAAACTAACGAATTTATTATTATTTAGTATTTTAAAATTAGTACTTACTCGTCTTCGTCGTCATCTTAACTGTTCCAGAAAGGCGTCGAAACTAGAAATTGTACTTTTGGCCTTGCCCACTTTAAACTTGTACAAACTTGCGTGCTTTTCCACGAAGCTATCCGGAAATACCACGCCAAACGATCACACGCGCTTGCGCGGGAAACTACACCATTTTTCATTCACACAAGTCTCGGTGCTGCCATCTGGAATTTTCAAATTCCGTAGGCACTTTACAAATGTATTTTATAATCGACTTAACAAAGATTTAACAGCAATTATTTACTATAATTACAACTAAGAAGTGTCCACCGTATTATATCACATTACATAATCACACTTAATCTGTAAAAAAAACAGTTATTTAGAGAATTTATATTTTGTTTGTCGTTTTAATACGTTACCGAAATATATGGTGATATTGATGTACAATCTACATTCGTTATCACTTAGAGTTTATGCAATTCAGAATCTGATTAATCAGAATGGCAAGTGCAAGGAACGTTTCACAATCACAAGTAAACGTATTCGGTTGGGTTGGCACTACGTGTTGACAAACGGCGAAACCGCTACTTCCAGTTGCACCGAGTTGCGAGTTGAGTTGGTATCATTGTGGTCAGGTGATTGACAACCATGTTGTACAATGTAATTTGAAGAAAGAAGAAATAAACCCTCAAATCAATTTGATGCCAAATACAAATTAATATGCCGTTAGCAAATTCTGTAGAGCCATGGCAAATTCAGCACGCCGATACCGAGGTTAGTTCTGTCGTAATGTCACCGAAAAATTATTTTGCCATCTGTCATACCTCTGGAAAAGTGTTTTTACTTCCACTTTTAATTTTATGTAGCACGCGTAGCCAGGTTTTTATGATTTATAATGAGTTTATTCATTTGCAGCTTTTGGAGTGTCCAGGTCCCTAAGAATAGTGTCTGTACGTAAAATACTTACGTTTTTGCAACTCACTGTTGTTGCACGAGACAGCACCACTTTCAATAACTTTAAATTGCATGTTTTCCGTCAGTACGTCTTTTTAGATGACACTTTCCTATTTCCCAAAACTCGGACCCTTATGTAGTTGAGATATAGAATAATAGAACTGCTTTTGTATGGAATTCCCTACTAGACCTGCTTAATTTTTTTTACTGAAATAATGTCATAATACTACTCCATTTCTGAGTAAAGCTGTGAGTGATTATTTATTTAAAAAAGTCTACAGAAAAGCGCTGGGCATGTTATGTGACTTCCCTGTCTAATGATATAATTATAATGGAACTCCAAGCCTTTTTACATCAAACTTAAAAATGTTAATTATTTATGATACTTTATTCATATAATACAGATAATACAGTAGTTCATTACTTTGGCTATATTAACAATCATAAAAGCTTTATTATGAATCAAACATGACATAATTTTACTAACAAGGCATAAAATACATATACAGGATGTCATATGAATGTAGATATCAGAGATAATGAGCCTTTTGTCAGTACAATGAACATCCTGCATATATACTTCAATCTAAACTAGTTTTGTTGATAACTGTTCCTTATAGTCTCAGTCTGGAGATGCTGATGAGGCTGTTGGAGTGGATGAAGCAGGTCTGACTGAAGGTGAACATGAGTTTGAGGTTGCAGAGGTAAATATATGTTCCCTTTGTTAATGCTGTTGGATGTAAGATGTGATTCTGATCAGTTGGTACGAAATGGACACGAAAAAGGAGACCCCTCCCAATTTGAGCTGCTCAAAGTACTGGGTGAAGGCTCTTTTGGGAAAGTTTTTCTTGTACGCAAAGTTGTGGGGGCCGACAACGGAAGACTTTATGCCATGAAGGTTTTAAAGAAAGCCACTTTAAAGGTCCGGGATCGTCATCGCACCAAAATGGAGCGAAACATACTTGTAGATGTTGAACATCCATTTATTGTGAAACTTCATTACGCGTTTCAGACCGCCGGCAAGCTTTATCTTATTTTGGACTTTCTCAGAGGCGGTGATTTGTTTTCAAGGCTCAGTAAAGAAGTTAGTCTATAAAGTTGATTTTTTTTCTTGGTTTTTTCACGGTTTACTTGTAGGTGATGTTCACAGAAGAAGATGTTAAATTTTATTTGGCCGAACTAGCATTGGCGCTAAATCATTTACATAGTTTAGGAATTATTTATAGAGATTTAAAACCCGAAAACGTTTTATTAGATGCGGACGGACATATTGCTCTCACGGATTTTGGTCTTTCCAAATTACCCCTGGAGGAGGGAAAGGCCTATAGTTTTTGCGGAACGGTTAGGAGCAAAAACATTGTCGAAATAATCTGAAATCATTTTTAAAGGTTGAGTACATGGCACCGGAAGTTGTGAACCGGAAAGGCCACTCATTTGCGGCAGACTGGTGGTCTTTTGGTGTATTGATGTTTGAGATGTTGACTGGCAGTCTGCCGTTCCAAGGTAGTAATAGAAGAGATACCATGACACAAATTTTAAAAGCTAAGTTAGGAATGCCCGCAAATCTTAGTTCTGAAGCACAAAGTCTGTTAAGAGCTCTCTTTAAAAGAAATCCTGCTAACCGACTGGGGGCGGGCCCTGGAGGTGTGGAGGTAAATAAACGTATTTTATTGATGCGTCACTCCGAGATTACTTAATCTATCGTTCAAATAGTACAAATCCACGTGGGTTTTTTTTTAAAGAATCACTCGATTTAATTAATTTTCTTAGGATTTGAAAAAACACGAATTTTTTGCCACAATCGATTTTGACGCCCTTCTTGCCAAAAAAATTCGACCGCCTTTTCAACCAGCAGTTTGCGGACCAGACGACGCATATTTCGATTCAGAATTTACAAGTAAAACTCCCAGGGATTCCCCCGGGGTCCCGGCAAGTGCCAATGCTCATGAACTTTTCAGAGGGTCAGTCGTCCGTACCGTTTTTTCTAATAATTTTTTTATTAAAGCAATAAAAATTTTAGGTTTAGTTTTGTCGCCCCGTGTTTATTAGAGAACGGTAATGTTCAAAAAAAAACTGAAACACCTCTAAAAATGATGAGAACTATGGAGCGGAATTTTTCTGATGATTATATTTTGATGGAAATGTTAGGTACTGGAAGTTACAGTGTTTGTAAATTGGCCCGACATAAAGCCACTGGGCAGCAATTCGCGGTGAAGGTGAGTACATGGAAACCGAGTAAATTTTTATCGTACAAGTTTCAACGGGCACGACATTTTAGATCATAAATAAATCTCAATGCGATTGTCGTGAAGAAATTGAAATTTTAATGAGATACGGACACCATCCTGGAATTGTAAGTCTAAAAGGTGTCTACGACGAAGCAGGAAAAATGTACGTGGTTCTACAACTCCTGAGAGGTGGTGATTTACTAGATTATATGATGGCCAAAGTATGAAAGTTGTTTCCAAACGATGCCAGTTTTATTTTTATAATGTGATTGTAGCGACATTTGTCTGAACAAGAAGCAGCGGCCATTTTAAAAACTTTGGCCTCCACGGTGGCTTACTTGCACGAAAATGGGGTTGTCCACAGAGACTTGAAACCAGCAAACATTCTGTTCGCTTCTGAAGACTGTACACCTGACAGTGTGACGATCTGTGATATGGGATTTGCCAAACAAGTAATTAAATATGTCAAGATACCGTGTGTCAAAATTACGGTGGATTAATTTTGTTACAGTTAAGAGCCGACAACGGCCTTTTGATGACTCCATGTTATACAGCAAATTTTGTTGCTCCAGAAGTGTTAAAACGTCAAGGTTACGATGCTGCTTGCGACATCTGGTCTTTAGGCGTCATCCTTTACATCATGCTGTCGGGGAGATGTCCTTTCAGCACCGCACCGAACGACAGTCCTCAGCGCATTCTCCAAAGAATCAGTTCCGGCAAACTCGACCTTCATGTAAGACAGCATCGATAATATTTTTCGAATTCTCACGAATTCATTTCAGAACGGTCGTTGGGCTAACGTTTCGCAGGAAGCCAAAATGCTGGTGACGGACATGTTGCACATAGCACCTCAGAGACGTCCTACAGCGGCCCAGTTGGTGAAACATATGTGGCTAACTTCAGCCACGCCAGCCTTGTATCAGAGTCAGAGTCAAATGCAAGCCAACACCAGCCAGAACGCGGCCCAAGACCAACCCGGTGCCCATCTCAAAGAGACTGTGGCAGCCACGTTCAGAGCTATAGCGACTTCTCCTCAGGTGGCCCATCTGGGACCCGTCGCCATGTCAGAATTAGCGAGGAGGAGGTTTCGCGATAAGGCGCTCAGTAGGGTTCAACAGAATTCATAATGGATGGTCAATTATTAGGTTAAATGTGATTTTATCATGTGCAATTGTCGGTTTCCGGCTGGAAATTGACCGATTATGGAACGGTCCG
The DNA here is from genome assembly GCF_963966145.1 of Tenebrio molitor. Lineage (NCBI taxonomy): Eukaryota > Metazoa > Arthropoda > Insecta > Coleoptera > Tenebrionidae > Tenebrio > Tenebrio molitor. The sequence goes on from NC_091052.1 coordinate 3,351,291, forward strand.
CCTTTGAGGCTATTGTTCGTCGTTATTAATTTGACCACTCTGAGTTTAAAATCGATTTTTTTATAACTAAGAACAAATCATTTTAAAAAATAAATCATTACATATCATATTATTTATTCCGTTTTAAGGAAATTCGTATACCGGAAAACATTTTTGTTGGTGACAGTAAACACAGTGGGCGGACTGACTGGAATCGTAATTTTTTCATGAAGTACAATTTGTTTTTTATGTCTCTGTTGAATTTATTTTTAAAATTTTATGAGGCAGAAATCGATAAAAGTAATTTTTATATAATAAAGTGTAAAAATATACAGTATAAGGCGTAAAGTTTAAACGTCAATTTTATATTGTGTATAATATAGGTATAGAGAGAGATTTGTTGCCATATTGTTCGTTCCTCAAAGGTGTTGTATTGTTTATATAAATATTGCATATCAGTGTTAACGTTATAATTCTTTTGAGATGAGGGTCTTTTATAACTAGTTTTTAAGTTTAGTAACAGCATATTATTTGTTTTTCTATAACTCTGTTATATAACGTTGCATTTACGTAATTAATTTAGTTGAGTATTAACATGTTGTCCAGCACGACACATAACTTAGTAGGCTCTTATAATACCAATGAACTTTTCAGTATAAACTTGCATCTCTGAAATTTTATGACCAAAGATTGCAGTTGCTGAATAAAGCTTTTTGCAGGTAGGTATTTTGTGGTCATGTGACGGTATAAATGTCTGTGGTAGGTTAAATTCATTCCCGGAAGCTCGGCCAAAGTATGCATAATGTTGCTTTAAGTGTCGCTTCTAACTGTTTATTTAGAGGAATTTGGCGGGCTAATTTTATGCTTACTACTTCCGATCAAACTGCAGTTACTTTCCTCGCTAGATCAGACTGTGAGCTTATCAATTAAACTTGTACAAACACTTTTGTTACGGTGCACACAAAAGTAGAATGCCTTACAATTAACAACTAAGTAATTTATGTAATTAATTTTGCAGCTCTTTCTTCGCAGTATTCCCACTCATCATATTCTAAACACATCACATTGCCATTTTCTTCTGCTCGCGATACCCAAAACAATCACTCATAGCCCTATTTTTCTAATCTGAAGGAAGAAATGGCATATCTAGAACTATTCAACGATTTCTTTCGTAGATACCGGGTTACTAAACCCTTTTATAACACTAGATAATGTTCACTAGATTGTAGTTTATTTATAACAACTTTTCTAAATTGTGTAATCGTGATCGTGATACAATAGGTGAAATGTACATTGCTGAGGCCTATTTCATGAAATTATAACTTTTAAGTATTTGATGTTCATGTTGAAAATGGTGAGTACCTCAATATATTTCCTTACTGAATTTATTTTATTATCAGTATCACTTGTACTAATAATAAAGTTTTCAAAATGTTAATGTGGTTTTTCTCCGTTTCCAAACCGAATATTACAATATTTGATTAAAGTAAAACGAATTGACTGTTGAAAAGTTCATTTTTATGGTAAGTAAACTCGCACATCACTTTCTTTGTGAACCTAATATGTATCTACGGAAATTCTAACAATGTAGTCGGTACATCTAACATCATAATTTATCAACCACTTGGTGCGTCGTTTCCCGTGCGATATTAAACCAATTTTGCTGTGAATAGCAGACATCAGACACCGTATAATTTATGCTAGAAGCTTAATTTTCTAGTAACAAACTTTATGTAATAAAGATTATGAGGATACGTTATAATTTAAAAAAAAACAAGTCCGTTAAATTAGAAACCAAGCCGTTTAAAGTTTTTTTTTTACCAGCATTTATATAGTTTACTTCAAAAAAAAACGGGAAATGAAATTTGACCTAATGTGAACTGAAAATTTAATTTGTCAATTTGTGTCTGTTTGACAGTAGTATTTCTGACACATAAGTGCAGTTTTTTAACCTAAATTCTATAAGGCCGTTTCAAACTATAAAAATTTAATAAAATCTGACAGAACTTTTTCTGACAGTTCCCGTTTTTTTTTTAAGCCAACCGTAGGTTGGTATTTGTTTTTCTTTAATAACTAATTTCAAGATAAAAAAGAAACATATTTCGTTTTCTGTGAAGTGAAGCTGCAATTGTATCAAAATTTTTGGCTGAAAGAACAGATTTTTTTGCAACTGGTCCTGCCAGATCAGAATGGACGTGTTTCACGGCTATTGCTTCCATGAAGGATGGTCGATTTTATCGCACTGAAAGTGTATATCAAAATGTCTGGCACGCAACTCAAGTCTGAGTTCCATCTGAAATATCTGCAGTTTGGTGCAGTGCGCTGTCGTAAAGCGCAAGGGTCGCCTAAACCACCTGCTCTTGCACAACTTTGCGAATATTGCATTTATGTCGTTGCACTAGGAAACTTAAATTTCACCAAGCGTTCTTCCGTGTTATTTTGAAACGAATTATTTCGGAGAATAATTGGAATTTTAACGATCCGGCAGGTGCCAAATGGCACAGGTCGCGTGGCGCAAGACGTACGAAAAATGGTAAAAATGATGGCGTTAACCCCTGAGCAATCATTATCAACATTAAAATTTCACAGTGGTCGTTTCAATAAATAAGATTTTTATGTGGCTAGCCATTTGCCGAACGTGGCTGATTTAAATCGATTCAAACCGCGATTTTATACGACGACTGTTTTACGATTCCAGACGGTATAATTCTTGCAGAGGATTTTTTGTTTCTCGTGGTCACTACATATTTTCCTATACCCTCTTAGTCAATTATTAAACTGAACTGTCACAACACGTTTCTCATAACGAACGCAAATTGTAGACATAAATCGGACAAGATCTCGACCCAAAGGCAAATCTTAAAAAAATCCTAGACAGCGCCTACAGTTTTTATTTTACACAACAAAAAATAATATACATATATTCAAAGATATTTGGTTCGGTCAAAATAGAGCACTTCTTTTCAACGTCTGAAAAATACAGAGAAATATACCTACCTTTGTATGATGAGCCAAGCGGAAATAATGTCAAGAGTAATTTCATGTATCTATCATCTGAAATGTAATGAAATTTTATTCGTAATATCAAAGGCATACGTTGCGGATACGAGTAATTAAATTTTTTGCTTCCTCTTGGAGTAAAATATAAAATAGCCAACAAAATTGCACATTTTACAGTACAGAGGTTTCAAATCAAAAGTTGCGAGCCTCCGAAACAAACAGAGGCTGCTGTTGAGCGGTCACCGCCATCAATCACAACAGCACACGCGTCTGATTTATTGCGAATCCATCGGATGGCATGCATGTCCATAACGAGTCTTTAATGAATTCATGGACGACACATTTGCAGGTCAAGTCGTTTGTCATGCGTAAAACGATACAAAAAGGGCTCAGATATTAATATTTTAATATTAACCCTCGAGAGTGACAAATGAAAATTCTGCCAAAGCAGAACTCTACTTGTGCCAGTATTTGAAACGATTTTTCAAATACACTTTGGCATTTTAAAAGTGTTTCTGTTTTCTTGGTAAATATGTAAAACTACATCCGCAAGCAAATAGACTTAACCTGATAAAAGAGAATATTGGTTTTCGACCAACCATCTTATTTGAGTATTTTTCAAGGCTCGGCGAACCGAATGTAACATAATAAGAGATCAGGAAGTTTGCTTTGAAGTCCGTCCGTAGAGATGCGTTCTGCATATGATAGCAAATCGAATCAGATGGCAGTTTATATTTTCTTATATGGCAAAGAAAATTGACCAAATTACAGACGTGATTGAGGTGCTTTCCTTCGGAGACAGACAGAGGTCGGCTCTAGGGACATAACGGGCCGCATCAGAAGCTTACTTTTTTGTATTTCAGGTTTACCGAAAAAGTGGGAAAGTATCAAGTTTCGTTAAAAACGACCAATTTAAACTGTGAAACTACATTTCAATCCGTTTCGGAGCTCGAGTGTTTCACTTTCAGACGTCTCTAGATAATGACGATAGCAGGAAGTTTGGGGACTACAAACATAAAACAATACAACGAAAAGGATACTTGTTGCCAGCGTGCATATCTTTACGTTTATGCTAGAACTTCCCGTTAATTCTGAACGCGAGACGACGAGTTCGAGGCATTCACTCTTTAATGTGGCGTTTCTTATTAGGGCGAAGTCGCAATAATGGTTTACATTTTCTTTTGATAAAGTCGTCTCTAGATCTAATATTGAAAAAGGAACGAAGGGAATCGTCTCATTCATCACTTCCTCCTTGCCAGGTTGAGAGTGTGTTGTCTCGTTTGCGAACTGTAACGTTCGACAAAATCAATCCGAACAGTTGCAAAAATCAGCAAGGAAACTCCATTATGAGGTATTCAAATCGCACCCCACGTGGATTAAGCCTGAAAGCCATCAAGGTTCCTAATAGTATGGAAATTGGAAATCACGCACGGATCTAACTTGTGTTTTATAGTTAATAAGACGCTGCTAATCTCATTCGAGTCCTATTGTTCAGTCTCTATAAAATGGATTACTAATTACTATTCTGTATTTTGCAGGCGCGCGCTAGTAAATTAACTGATACGTTCGAAGTTACATTGCTCGGCGGGAAAGTTGTCGAGGATTCATGCATGAATACAACGGAGCAACCGCATCTTATTTCCCGCTGCATTCTAAAGATTTAATGCCTTTTCAAGGTTGGTTATTGATTTTCAAAAACACCAGTAGAATTTTAGACCAACACTGCATTAATATTTCGTATTCTGTTCCCATCCAACACAACTTCAGATAGATATCCTTGTTTATAATTAATGTTGTGTCTACCATAGCTTATTATTATCTTACGGAGTTCAGGTGAGGGCGTCTGAAGACGTGCGGACTGTCAACTACCGACAAACTTCTCACTATGCTATATTGTTCGTGAATTGTCAACGTATTCTAAACGTGTCCAACCTTAATTCGAATTACATATGCCGTACCGCATTTTTTTTTACTTTCGACACAAAATCTATTTTATAGGAACAATATAAATTTGAACATATGTTTTTCCTAAACCTTGAAGTTATCCAATTAAAATCCCCGCCAATGGGGATTATTTGCTTCGCCGTTGCTGATAAGTGAAGATGAAAAAACAAATGCAAGAAAACCTTTTACTTGTTTTTTGCTAACTTATGCACGCAGCTAACTGCTACGCTCGTTACTGTGACCTCCTATAATGATAAGAGTGGAAGAGAAGAAAGAGAATCATATGGTACATATTAAATGAAAACAATTTTAATAATAAATATTTTAAACTGACCCCAACGAATCACCCATACCTAACATAATGACAAAACGTCTCCTAAAATTAGTGTATTAATCCGTAAAAATTCTCATGAAGTAATCAGAGTAAATCACTAATCATTACACGAAGTGCTCAGAGTGACCGCCAATACAATAATGAAGGCGCCGACAAAATGATTCTTCCACTCTTATCAGCATACCTCTGTTATTGCGAATTATTGTGGGAGCGTTTTTCACCCGTTCTCTTAAAACTTCAATTGGGATCGAATATACCAAGTCCTTGATGTACCCACACAAGAAGAAATAGCACGGAAATTCTCTGAACTCGAGCAGCACTCCCGCACACTTCACCATATACCAATACAATATCTATTTTATGTATTCACTATTCAAAAATAAACGCACGATTTTCGCAAAATTTTAGCTCAAATCACCGAATCAACACGTAAACACCTGCCTCGTGAAGTCGGATAAAACTAATTAAAATCCTCTGCCTCGGCCGCTGAGCGAAAAAACTTTATTCTAAAAACACAATGTTATGTGTTGATTTTACAAAAACTATTATTTCACGGTCACTGTCATTGGGTTAAATAACTAGAAAATAGGCAGTTCGTTAATTTATGTGGGGGAGAATACTGAAATGAAAATTATATTTCGAAAAAATGGTACATAACAATTTTGTTGTTCTTGACGAGATCTGTCACGGGTTAAAATTAATGTACTGTCGCGATAATGTACTGTCGCGAGCAATAATAATAATTTTGGTCGTCAATGTCATTTCAAAATTTGGTTAGATTGTCACAAATTTAAAAAATTTCCCTGCCTGATTATGCCGACGTCAACAAAGTGTCAAAAAATTGAGAAAAAAATGACCATTAATGTCATACAACATGATGATAGGTTATGATATTTACGACTGTTTTACAATGGAGCATTTTCGATTGCGTCAAAGAATGACCTTGACGATCAAAATTTATTGCTCGCGACTGTACACGTTGTATAACTTCAGAATAGTGTTCGTTTCAAACCTTCAATTCCTAAACATTGAGCTTGACGATATGATAAAGAGTTTTTTCAGCCAAATCAAAGCTGTAAAAGAAATATTGCAGAGCGAAAAAACTTTATTCTAAAAACACGTTATGCGCTGATTTTACAAATATGTAACTAGAAAATAGACAGCTCGTTAATTTATGTGGGGGAAAATACTGAAATGAAAATTATATTTCGAAAAAATGGTACTTTATAAATCCAAGTACTTAACATGGGAAAACAATTTTAGTTTTTTTTAACATTAAAACAAAGTATGTACTAATTTTACTGTAAATGTCAATATCAAATGTGATGTCAAAAATGAATCGGAATCCATCTTGTAGAATCAAAATAAACTATTAATGGGGTAAGATTATTATTGCAACAAAATTTGGGAGACAATTTGAAATTTAATTTTTCATGAAATGTCGTTTCTTTATCAAGACCAACCCAACAGAAAAAAATAGCATGTTACACTCGTTTTACAAGACATTTTTTCGAACTCGCTACTCGCTCCTCGCTCGCTCGTCGTGTTCTAAACCCTCTCGTTCGACTGTCTTGTGTAACAATATATTATACTACTAAGTACAACAAATAAAAATCTATTAAAGATTTAAATGTGAGGGCAAAAATTTGTTTTTGAAGAACAACTGGAAAGTGCAATTCAAGCAATGATCAAATTATTTTCTGCTCGTAGTAACAACTAACGTAACAATTCTCGATGAAGGTAATTCCGCTTTGTTTTACCACACTCAATCTCCAGAAAGAGACACACTTTTTATTTTATAGACATTTTTTGGGTCTAACCATCTTTTAGTCGTTATTTGAGTTAGACCTCGAGCTTATCGACAGAAGTACTGTGCCAATGAAGATACACCTTTTTTTGGATACAATAGAGATTTTTTGCCCCTAGGGGTTCGTTGGTCCCGGTGGCTATAGCCACCTGGCCACCCTGTTCAATCCACACCTGTGTGTACTGTGTAGCCATATTTATTTGTAACATGGTTTCAACTTTGGAATATATAATTGATTTCATATAAATGTTCATCAAGTGAGCTGTGCATTTGTAAAAGCACCTTTAATTTAGTTACATTACAAAAGTCACATTTATGAAGGTCATGTCCAATAAATCTTTACTTGGTAAAAATACAAAGACAAAAACAAATAAGGATTACTTTAATTTTCAGTAAAAAGACGTAACATTGCTTTTGAAATCAGCAATGTTAAAATGGACAAAAACTGAAAAATTAGTCAAATCGGGTTCGCGCAGGGCAAGCAACTTTGAAAGTCAAAGTCACTAGCTTTAGCTTTAATACCAACAGAAAATCAGATTTTCATGGCTTGCTTAGATGCACATTTATATGAAATTGAGTATATACTCCGTACTCTGATAGATTGCACGTTTTTTGACAGAAGACAGACACAGAAACAAGTGTGGCGGGAATTAATCTCCAAGACTGCAATGGTTTTCTACATAACGTGAAACAATTGAGATGGAGAGTTTAGTATTTTTCACTGCGTTATGTTTTAGAACTAGAATTTAAAAACGTGCAATCTATCAGCGTACGGAGTATAACAGCGTCTATCTTGCTAAAGTTATTGAAATATACGAACAATAAGTATATGGAGATTTTGCCACAGGGCCTGGTATGAATGTTTAATTCGACGCAAATATGTTCATCTTTATTTGCATTCCCCACAAACGAAGCTGTTATTTCAGCGACGCGTAATCCTGAAACAACTTGAAGGTGGGCACCGCAGGAACAGTTTAGGTAACAAAGTGCACTTAGAAACTAGCAAACTTGTGTGATTTACAAGACTAATCTATTATTTATCAAAGCTTGCGTCTCGCGATAAACGCACGACACGCACACTTCCCTAATTTCCCCGTGAATAATTCAGCGTTCCTCGCAAGTCTCCAGATGTGTTGAAATAGTTTTATTTCGGGAATTAAATCCGTTGGCACATTTCATCATTTCAAATTAGAAACCTCCGACGAAAAAGTCGTAACAGAACCGATGCGACGCTGGTTATGTCTGCAGTGTTTCTGATTAATTGTACGGTTGGCTCTTCTGCGGATGTAATTGTGTAGCAGTAAACCTCAAAACCGCTGAAATATTGCCGACGCCTGAATCACACTGCGTGCATTGCTCTTATCCCGGTAAAAGGTGTAAATTGGGCGAATGTGAGTCCACTAATTGCATCTCTTCTAAAATTAACAAGCTCACGAAATAACACTATTTAACCGGAAACGAGTCGGTGAGTGTTTCTGTTGGGTACCAAAGGGAAGACCGAATTTAATAAGACGCATTTTGCAAATCGAGGACGTGTTCAATTTGAAATTATATTCGAGTCCAAGCAAGGTATTCGTGACGATGTGTAATTTGGAAAAAACCAAAACGTCCGTAATTTCAGTGGGGTGTGTTGACGAGCTGCAGGATTTCACCGAGGATGCTGTAAAAGCTGATTTGTGATTCCGAAGCCATCTGCGTGCCGTACGTGACTCTGGTCATAATCCTCTGAAAGATCGCTAATTCGGCTATTTTGTCCAGTCCGCGATTTCTTTCGCTAAATTCATTTTCATTTGTCCGTGAAAAGGGTCTGCGAACGGTTCGTGCTGAGAATCCTTTATTCAAATTATCGCAGCGGATCGCGATCTCGATCATCTCGTCTTAAACATACTGCGTGGAATTCAAGCAGAAGATGTACTTGCAAATGTGGATAGGTAGATGGAACAAGAGAATTTTTCCCATGAATAAACATGTACGTGTTAGAGATGGTGTAATATGCAAATTGAGGAGTTCGTCGAAAAGGGAACGGTCTCTCTTCTCATTGAAACGTTTAGCGATGGTATGAATATTTGCATTTCCGTGGTGCTTTCACAAGTTCACAAGATGTATGCTAACGATCATTGTGAAGTTGCATCGCCGAAAAATGAAACTCGTTGAATTTGAACTCGGAATGAATCTTTTGTGACTCGTTAAATTTCGCAAATGGTGAATTTTCAAACTTCGCAGTTGCTTCTTATTATTTGACGCAACATCAGCGTAGTTATGAAGTTATTTTTGTGGATCTGATGGCATCGCTACAACCCCAACAACGTACGCACAAAATGTCTTATTAGATAAGATGGGTTTATTCGATAAGAGTACTTCACATATTGCCGAGTTAGATGCAAAGAGCGACCGTCTCAAAGGGCTGTTGTAAAGGGGTGGGCCACAATGCGCCTTTGATCTGAGATCACCGAGACTTCACGCCGCGGCTTTAAATTCAATTACCGGCTAAATTCATAACATGTTGAGCAACCGACAACGGAGAGAAACGCACCTTTAATCTCGTCCTCGTTCTGGAACGTATTCGGCAATGTTGCAACACATACCGAATTACCGAGATGCAATATACGCGATTAGTGTTGACTTATTAATTATTATACGTGTCTCAGAAATCAGTACATGAATTTTAACTGGTAATAGAACTCGTTAATAGCAACAATACAGGGTTATTCGCGTAAAATGACCAGGTCTGACCAGGTAAAAATGCAACTCAAAATTTGGTATTTAAAAATTATTATTTATTGAACTGAACTCACTTATTGCGAATTCTGGGGGCTCGAGGAGCACTCCCGCACACGTCACCATACACCAAGACAACACTATGTATTCACTATTCGAAAATAAACGCACCATTTTCACAAAATTTTAGCTCAAATCACAGAATCAACACGTAAACACCTCCCTTGTGGAGTCGGATAAAACTAACTAAAAATGTAATTCTCTCCCTCGGCCGCAAAGCGAAAAAACTTTCATTCTAAAAACACAATGTTATGCGCTGATTTTACAAAAACTATTATTTCACGGTCACTGTCATTGGGTTAAATAACTAGAAAATAGACAGCTCGTTAATTTATGTGGGGGAAAATACTGAAATGAAAATTATATTTCGAAAAAATTGAACATAACAATTTTGTTGTTCTTGACGAGATCTGTGGCGGGTTAAAATTAATGTACGTTTTATAACTTCAAAATAGTATTCCTTTCAAACCTTCAATTCCTAACCGTTGAGCTTGACGAAGTGTAAAAGAAACATTTGAAATAAACGACTACTGATAAAATGCCAACGGAATCAAAACAAAGAATATATAAATGGGCGAACAACAGGAATGTGGTTCACGAAAAATTGTAGAAAGTGGAAAGGAAATAAATAATTTTTTTGTTTTTGAACCAGGAGTTTATTTCAAATGTATTATTAATATTTTTTTGTATGTATTTTCCCTACAAGTATGTATATAAAATTGGGAGAGAACAAGTGTACTTATATAATATTTGTAAATTTAACAGCTTAAAAACATACTTATCCATTTTCAAGGAGAAATGAGTTTGGAATGTGTAATAAAAAAACAATTGGATTTTGAAAGTTTCTAAAAAAGTAAGAATAAACATATTGTAAGAATAAGAACATGAGGATGTAAAAAAAACATAAAAACTTGTTGCTACAATTACTGCACCAATGAATTTATCAATGATAGTTAGCGGCTAAAGAACCAGTCGTAAATGTTGTAACATGCAAATTTAAGTTTTTTAGGGATGCATCGAACGATTTAAAGCATATGTAAATTTTCATTTAGTCGCACAACTACAGCCCTCAGTCCTCGACAAAAATTTCAAACAATATTATATAAAGTACGTTGACGTTGAATAAAAATAAAATTATCAACTGTCAAACTAAAATTTTATTCCTAATGTTGAACTGATTTCATAATATTTTATCAAAATATATTTTTATGCTTTAGTAACCCAAAAATATAAAACCATTGCAAGTTTTACTTTATAATGCGAACTCTATAAGTCAACATATCTGTTAGAAGAAAACTAATTTGATCGCGCTTAAGAAATACGTAGGTACCAATCACATCGAAACTTTGATCCTTTTCTGCTAAGGGAGCACAGTGACTTCTTAGAAAAATCCTTTGATTGTTCTTGGTGTTATCAGTAATATCGATTTCAAATTTGTATGATCTGGCTTGTTCTGGAGGCCCCACCAGCTGCATCGCCCAATAGAATGTATCATTCCAATAACGGTAATGCAGTTTGAAGAGTGAACTAGAGAATTTCAGGATGTAACAAATTTGGTCTTCAGTCTGGAAGTAATTCTCGTTGTCAATGAACACGGTCACACTGTCAATATCTAGAATACTATCGTGGTGAGCGTTTACAACGTGTGCGTACACTTCCTTGGAGGCGTTTTCCCACTTGCAATTTTCGTAATCTGCGAGAGGACATGATTGTGGACCGTACTCACAGTATTTTTGGTGTTGCTTAATTTGTCCCGGTTTTGAAGCAAAGTCGCAGCCGTATTCGGAGAATCTGCACGGGTAGGTTAATAAGAACGCCATTTTTTCAAGAGTAAAGTTTTGCGTATTTTTAATTTCGCCTTTGCAAGTTGGACATTCAACAATTTTAGATTTGCAAGCGGAGCAAATACTGTGACCCGTGATGCACTGGAAAATTGGTGGAATAATATACTCGAAGCATACAGGGCATTCCAATTCACTTAACATATCAAAATTGATTTGGGGACTCGGATTTTTTTTTGCAACCGTGTCTTGTTTCTCATCCTTATTATATATTTTCACCGATCCTACAATAACTAACGGATCGTTTAATTCCTTCTTAACGTGTTCGACGTTCATTTCGGTTACGTTTTCTTCGTCGAAGTTTTCAGCTGACTTTGGTGGAAATTTCACCGAAAGACTGTTAGAATTGTTTTTTACCGTCAATTCATAATTGTATTTGGTTACTGGATCTATTGTTTTGTAGCAAAAAATGGAAACCTGAAGAATTTCTCTTGCTTCATCTAGCTTCCTCTTAAAACAAAAAACCTCGTCCTTGTAAATCAGAAGACTGTACGTTTCGTACGAACTGAGAAAATCCATTTCAAATTCACCGGTCCTGAGTATGGAATTTGCATGCAGCTGTTCAAAGTGATCTTGTAGTTCATTGACAGTGCTTTGCCACATGCAATCCAGCGGACAAGAGATAATCCTGTACGGACAGTTTTTTTCGTGGTTTGGAATATCTATTGGTGTTAAATTTTCAAGACAACCTTCTGAGTTGTAGATGCACGGGAACTTTAGAAATTGGGCCATAGTTTCGTACGGTCCATCTCTTACATAATACTTGTCGTCTGTCAGAAGTTCAGAACATCGACCACATACTGCCGTTTTATCTTTGTCGATGTGTATCGGAAAATAAGATAAATATTTATTGCAAACACCACATTTTACTTTGTTTAGAGCTTCAGTTGGTACCGACATGTTTAAGCCTGTAAAAAAATTGTACACATTACAAAGGTTGTTCTTATTTTTGACAAATTTTCTTTTTTCTTTGGATTTTTTAATCTCAAAATAAATACATACAGCGTGTTATGAAAGTCGACGTAATAAATTTAATCACCAATAGAACCCTTTAAAATACAAATTTTTTACATATTGATCTTTTTTTCATCGATTTTTTTTACACTTTTCTAATCACTTAAATATTTGACACTTCGCTCATAGGATAATCAAAATCATCAATTGAAACGAAAGAGTGAGTGAAAATGTTTTTGTGGGGTAAAAACAACAGTTTTTTCAAGAAAGAACGATCACTGTTCTAATACTTTTTTACTGGAAACACATGAGCGGATATGAATTTTAGGATTCAATAGTTATTTACATTACCAGATGCGTAAGTGAACTTTTTTTGCCAAGGAGGTAGTTCAAGACCCGAGGCGACAGCCGAGGGCCGTGAAACCTCCGCGGTGAAAGAAGAAACTTGCGCATCGTGTATTGTATTAAATTTTTCCTACTACGAAGCACCAACATTTTATAATGTTAAAAAAAAATAGCAAAAATCGTGCCGTATCGCGACCGTCCTTGGATCTTGGAAGTAAAAACCATAGCAACAGCTTTTACAAACATTTTATTTTTCGTCTTCAAACGGCGTGAATTGTGTAAGTGCGTGTAATCCGTAATAATGTTAGTTTGATAGTTTGCGGTTATTGGTATTTATGCAACAAGTTTTCCCGCAAAATATGGAATGTGACGGAATTGAAAGAGCCGCTGGAATTACGTTAGGCTCATTGTCGCCTGTCAAGTCGGGTGAGCGATATAACCTAACTTTCCAACAATTCATAAATCACAATAAATGTGAATAAGTAGATTAATTTTCCTTTGTTGTATTCAATTGGACTAATTAAACTACATATTATTATAAAATGTGTTGCTGTTTTCCATTTAATGTTTTGGGTACCTCAATCGAAATTGTCACAAAATAAAATAAATTCTCCTCGTCCCGTAAGGAATCTCCTAGTCGCGTAAGTATTTTACTTTCGTAGCTAGCAACCACACGCAAGATAGGATTCACTTTCGATTACAAGTGTGTTGCTAGGGCAGTAGATGAAACTTTCTAGATACGTAGTAGGAAAATTATATTTAATTTTAACTCTGCTTGGAAGAAGTTGCGGAAGAAATGATAAATAAAAAAGACGTTTATTTTAACGAGTGCTATTGGGGGTTAAATTTATTACGTGGACTTCCTAACACCCGGTACAGCCTTGTAAAATAAATATCAGGTACTGTCAATTATTATTGTTAATATAAATTTGGTAAAATTAAGAGACAAAATTAAAAAGATTTGCGCAAATGTCACGTAGTATGCGAGAAAAACCAGTTATTCATCGGGATTTGTCTCTTTCCTAATTTAAATTAACTGATAACTGTCATTTCTAAGGAAAATGTACTTAACCTAAAATTTTATTAAGCCGGTAATTCCCCTATTACTTGAACATTAAGATAACAAAAATCTGAATTTTACGATTTTAAGGCAAATGGTCTTATGCATTACACAAAATATGTTGCAATAGCATCGAAACAGCGTGTACATAATTCAACTCGGGTTTCTTGCAACAAGACTCTGACAATGTTTTACCTTATATACGGTGTTTTACTGGAAGTGACTCACAATGACTTTTCAGCACATCCAAAATAATGATAAACTTGAAAAATATTTATAAACAGGAGCACTCTAGCTTATCACTCTAACCTGCACTTTTTCTCAGCGGGCTGCGCCTTTTGCAAGATAAAAAAATGACGTTTAAGTGTAGGCAACTTTTATAACGTAAACGTTATCTGCGTAATGGTAGTCTAGTTATCCATGGGTTTATTCAATGGAGACATCTGTTTATAAATTTCAGATTTGAAGATTTTACAGTGATACATTTTTGTAATTATTTTTTGTGATTCTATCAAAATTGATATTAAGAATTTTTTAAATGGAAACTACAGATATTGCTCTATGGTCATAACTAATTGTAATTAGTCATTCTAAGAAATATAAATAATCAAGACATTTAACACTGTAACGATAGTTAATTTTTAATGCAGGTGTGATATAAATGAATAGTATTGAAAGTAAATGGAAGGAAAGTCCAATCTATCTTAATGGCTATACTAATAGAACTGATTTATTACAGAGTTTATGAGTTCTTTTCAAAATTTATACTCTCATTATTAGGTAGGTAGGTAGGTACTAATTAAAAATATTATGGATCTTAGCAGGCCGCTTTTAGCTTAAATGGACATTTCGTGAGTTCATTGTTGTGAGAAAAGTGCATTATTAAGAATTTTAAATTAACATTAAGCATTTCATTTGTAATGTTTATATTGTCCATATTTGATTAACAATTTTTGTAGTAGGTAAGTATGACTTAAATTCGAAAGTCTCTTTTTCACATTACAAAGAACTAGATCAACAAAAAACAATCGTACGTCACACGTCAGTCTCCAAATGATGTCTTTTTTAAATGTTTCCTGTTTTTTAGTTTTATTTTCTTATGTGAATATTTTTTAGCTTAGATCTGTTTTATGTAATTTCTAACTTTAGCCATCATCCATCCGAGTATCATTTTCTTATTAAAGAAATTAATTTTTTTGGAATTGCACTGCCACCTTGTTTTTACATTTAAAAAATCGATATCCCGAAGATCATAAATAGTACTAAAAAAGTGTCAATAAATGTATAATTTTATATAAACATTAAAAAATTCTAATAACAAATTGATAAACGTGTGTTTGTTATTATTATTTCTTTTGTTCGCAAAAGAATAACTCCACGTTAATTTTGGTGTTCCAGAATTTGATTGTACTTTTTAAGGCTTCTTTAACATGTCACGTTTACCATTCATCAATGAAGTAGTGCAGTGCAACTATGCGCGAACTGCATTGCTGCCACCGACGTGGTGGTGCATCCAGAGGAACTAGGTCAGTTGGTTTAGTTCTACCCGTGCTTCCATTCTAAATATCAAAACTAATTGACCTAAGTTTTAACGCAATAACCAAATTGCATTATAGCGAACATGAGTGTAATGGTGTTAAAAAAAATTCATTGGATTGCAGCATGCTCTTTGTTTGGAACGTATCCTTGGATTAATGATGTAACCTAGTTTGCTTCAATCAATATCGCGGTAAGGAAATAATTTCCATTACAAGTATTTCGTCTGATCACAATTAAAGTTAGTTTCGTGACTGTACTTTTCGCGGTGAAACAAAATCTCCAGGAAAACTCAGTTGTTCTCAACACAATTGTTCCAAATTAAGGAATTTGGAAGGCAATCAGCTCGAGTGACTTTTCATAATAGTGCTAGTCTCTGGTTTCAGTTAAACACCAACGGGGTGTAAAACATAAGACAAGCTTGCAAATGAACACATCTGCAGAGAACTTGTAAGTCGGCATTTGACGTAAGCTTAGAAGAGCGTAAGATTTGGAAGTAAATTGTGCCGGAACGAGTCGACAGCGACGATCGACAGCTGCAACATTTCTTATTAACACCGATCACTTAATCAGTCGTAGTAATGAAAACGGCAAGGCAACAAAATCATGAAGAAATTTCCTTTTTTAAACTGAATAGTGAATATTTCTAGTGTCTGATTTTATTTGAGATTCAGTTAACTGTCAGGTTCATCGCTTTTAGTTGCGCTAAAGTGTGTGCAAAGACGTTTTCTTCTCGAATTGATGAACCCCTTCACGAGATATATAAACCTGTTAAAAACATTTTCCTTCACATGTAGGAGTCACATCTGGTGGCAGTCAATGGGGCTAAAATAAATCTGGTAGTGTTTCGCTTAGAAACAGCTCAGACCGAACGTTATGCAAATTTGATGTTCCGGGCTCAATCCAGAGGAAGTGTTGTGCCAAATGAATGTTATTTAGTCGTACATGTCACACGTCACCCGTTTTCATTACGTGTCACAGCCAAGGTGTAAGATCGTCAGTTTCCCATAGGGATACGATCGCGATCGTTCCGCCCCCATTTCCATCCCCGCGATAAGATTTACAATTTTCTTTTATAAACCTTAGAGCTCGGAAAAAAGCGTCGAGTCGATGCTTGACTCATGTTTCTGAGTAAACATCCCTTCGCATCAATTCGAGTGGTTGTATTTCAATTAATGTAATACGAGCAGAAGTGGTTGGCTTCCAGAACACGCCGTTGTGGAATGTTAATATTTCTCGTCGGTTCGGGATTTCAGTTTAAACTTTTGAATATTCATTGAAGTGTAATTAAAATATTTTAATGAGACGGCACCGCTAGCTGCAATACAACACTACATTTGATGGATTTGAACAACTTTATAACTAAGTGCGTGTTATTGTATAATTATTCAAATTTCGCTTATTCACTCTACTGAAACAGAGTTGTCCCTTTTTAATTGAAGAGACATCGGGGCAGCATGGGGTTAACAGCTTCAGATAATGTGTAGAACTCTACTTCTGCTTTCCTCCTTTTTTATTCTCTTATTTTAATATGTTTCTTTTACGTAATAACTTTTACTCATTAACATTTTTACTGACAAAACCGTCAGTATCCTCGACGGATAGTATACTTCATACAATAGATTGCACGTTTTTTGACAAAAGACAGACACAAAGACAAGTGTGGCGGGAATTAATCTGCAGGGCTACAACGGTTTTCTAAATAATGTGAAACAATTGAGATGGAGAGTTTAGTATTTTTCACTGCGTTATGTTTTAGAACTAGAATTTAAAAACGTGCAATCTATCAACACCTAGGGCGTATTTTGTGTTGCCTATACAAGAATAAGATGAAGTTCTTATTGGAAGTTAATTGTCCTTTTTTTGTATATTTAACGATGCCTAGTGGTCAACTTTTGGCAGTTTCATTAAACTTCACGTTGGAAACAGGATTTTTCCTTGATGTCGATTTCATTTAATAAAAAGTTAATGGTGGACGGAAGAGTCCGCTGAATGGGAACGTTTGATCACGATCCCGAATGGCTTTAATTAAATCACACACGGTTGCTCAAGTCCAGTTAAATTGAAAATAAATTAGATATGCCTCCGCTTTAAAAACGTCCATTGATGAGACAAAATTGCGCTCCATACCGACGGGGCTGCATAAATAGCGAGTTTAATATCAATTTCGCAAGAACCCTCGTCCTACTCTTTCAAAATTGAATTTAAAACACGATGTTAATCGTGTGCTCTAATTTTGTCAAGCGTCAAGCTCTCATGGTACATGCAAATCAGCAACGTCGCTCACTTGTGATGACATCTAGCTCGGTGTGTGACTCTTTAAATGCGCCTGTTTCGAAATTTAGCCCTCGCTATGACATGATTTTCCCATCTACGTTATTAACACCTATACGTTGAAAATATTAGCGAAAATTTGCATGCACGAGAGCTGCTTAAATAGCTTTAAATGCTTTTAACTCTCTGAATGTATTAAAGGGCGCATATAGGCACAACAAAGTTGTGCACTAATTAGATTCTAGTCTTCTAAATGGAGATTCAAATCAAAGTTAAATTATTCTCACCTTGATGTGAGTTTACAAAATTGGGTATGTGAAAGTTAACGAATTTTCAATAATTAGAGGGTTAATTTACACTTTATCTACATAAGAGAGAAATATTTTACCAATGTTTATCTATCTGTTTGGTTCTCCAGTGTTGCAATTTGCAATTTCATGGTAGTAAAACTAGCGTTACTATTTTTGAGACATTTGTGACAAAATTCTGTTTTTAAAATACTATTGGTAACGTCATTAAAGAAAAACTTTTTTTCTACCGACTCTGAAAATTAAAAAAAAATCAAATAAAGTCCATTCAAAAATCAAAAAACCACCACCTGTTGCTTTAGGTTGGTAAAATTTAAAAAACCCTAGGTAGATATTTTTTCATACTATATGCCGTTCACGATTGTTTTAAACACGCAGGAGGCCATGATATTTTTTTGTTAGATTGGCGTCAGGTCCTGTCATATGACGTTTTGTTATTAAATATTCGTCTTGTTGTCAATTCCCTAATTGATTTAATGTAATTCAATTATAACCTAAAATAGATTTATTATGCCAAATCACAATATTGCCAACTAAAATGTCAGATTTTCATAGACAGTCCGAATTTGAAATAATCGTGAACGGATAATACATATAAACCATTCACGATTATTTCAAATTCGGACTATCTATGAAAATCTGACATTTTAGTTGGCAGTATTGTGATTTGTCTTAATAAATCTATTTTAGGTTATAATTCAACCGAACACTGCTCCCAATTTGTTACATTTTTTAAATAATTGAACGCATTAGGAACAATAATCGTAAAATTGTAATTGAAATGAAACATACATATTTGTAGGGCAGTTCTGGGTAAATTCGTATTAACTAAATTAATGACGGAATTGACAACAATGCGAATGTTTAAATACGAAACGTCATATGACAGGACCTGACGCCAACCTAACAAAAAAATATCGCGGCCTCCTGCGTGTTTAAAATAATCGTGAACGGCATATATGTTGGTCACTATAAATTATGACATTTATTTGATTCAAAATAAAATTCAATTGCTTTGAATTCCGTTCATATTGTTTTATTAGCAGCACGTTTCATTTATTTATTGATTCTTACTATTTTTATTTAAACACACAGCGTTGCCGATAGTAATTTTCGAGGAAAATGCGACGTTGATGGTTTTTTGATTTTTGAATGGACTTTATGTAATTTCTGACGTTTGGTTGGCAAAATGTCAATATCCCGGGTGTTATGGAAGCCCACGTAATAACCACCAATAGAAGGCTCCGAAATACACATTTTTTACATATTGACCTTTTTTAAACGAATGTTTTTTTACATTTTTCTAACCCCTAATTTGACACTTCGCTCATGGGATAATCATTAATTAAAACGAAAGAGTGAGTGAAAATGTTTTTGTGTGATAAAAACTTTACATTTTTTTTTAAGAAAGAACGACCTCTGTTCTAATAGGTACATTTTTTATTGTTTTTCATTCGAGTATTTGAATGGAGTAATTTTTTTTTTCGTGCTTGGTTATCAATGGATGTGTAAACACATGAGCAGGTATGAATTTTAGGGTTCAAATTATGTTTAATTTTAACTCTGTTTTGAAGAATTTTCGGAAAAAATGATGCATAAAAAATAGTAGTTTATTTGACGAGTTTGTGTGTAAATTGGGCCTTTTTTGGCACGAGTGGGCCATTTTACACACGAACGAGTTGAATACAAGGTTTTTTTGTTCGACGAACCCCTTAAAGGCTCCAAATCGCTTAAAACCTTTAAAATTAGCTTGACGGTTCGTTTTGACAGGTTGTGACATTTATCAAAATCCGTTCACATAGGAGAAAATTCTCAAATTCTGACAGTGTCGAACAAAAAATGTTTATTTTAACGAGTTCTATGGCTGTTAGTTGAAAAAACTGCACTGCTTTTTCTTAACTTTAAATTTGGACTTGGGGGTTGCTTTCCGTACAATTAACAAGGCAATAGAGATAAAAATTGTAATTTAATTTTACTGGACACGTCTGTGCCGCTTCACAAATGTACAGAGAATGACAATTTTACCTGACCCAAGGATTAGGTATTACACTGCAGGTGTTTTGGCGCCAGGGCGACAACCCGCCTTCTGTAATGGACTTACAAATAAAAGTTACCTGCAAAATTGCAGAACACACCGGCCCCCTTGAAAGGACCGCTTTCAATCAAAACATAAACAAACAAAAAAAGAAAGTGATTTACAAACAAACAAAAAATTCTTAATAACTAACTAATAATTAACAGGGTTCAAACAAGCAATTACAAATATGTGACTGATGTCATTCTATTAAGATGCTTATTCTATTTATGGCTCGGCGCACACTTCCAGTTAAGGTTTTTACCGTTACCGCACGCACTAAACCATCACTTCCGGGGTGAAGTTCTTGAATTCTACCTAGCTTCCATTGTAATGGAGGTAGATTGTCGTCGCACAATAACACTAAACTTCCTACTTTGAAAGGTTTGTCTGTCTTATCCTGCCACTTTGACCGCTGCTGAAGATGGTGCAGATACTCCGATGACCAACGCCTCCAGAAATGTTGTTGCAATTGTTGGACCAATTGCCATCTTGATAAACGATTGAGTCTGATTGGAGTCAGATCTGGCTCCAACACTGTTGTTAGTCGGTCTCCAATGAGAAAGTGTCCAGGGGTTAACGGGATTAGATCGTTGGGATCTGTGGATGGCTGTGTTATGGGACGGGAGTTTACGCACGCTTCTACCTGAGTTAGAAATGTGTACATTTCTTCGAAAGTTAAACTAGTATCGCCCATAACTCGTTTAATATGACCCTTGACCGATTTTACTCCAGCTTCCCAAAGACCTCCCCAATGAGGTGAATTTGCTGGTATGAATTTCCAGTTTGTGTTATATTTTAACGACTCAGAGAACAGTTCTTGTTGGAATTGACTATCTTTAAACAACTGCTTTAACGTTTGGAGTTCTTTATTAGCTCCAACAAAATTTGTCCCGTTGTCGGAATACATTGTCGTCACGTTACCTCGCCTACTAATGAATCGACGAAATGCGGCCAAAAAAGAATCCGAAGTACAATCGCTAACTAATTCAAGGTGGATTGCCTTTGTAGAAAAACAGACGAAAACAGCAACGTAAGATTTTATTAACCGTTTTCCGCGACCGCGTCCTTCTTTGATACTAATTGGACCTGCATAGTCCACCCCGGTATTGATAAATGGTCGAGAGGGTTGCACTCGAGTGGCAGGTAAATCTCCCATTTGTTGATGACAAATCGGAGGATTTGTTTTCTTACATTGTATGCACCTTCGAATTACTTGTTTTACAACTCCTTTTCCACCAAGAGGCCAATATTGTTGCCTGATTGCCGCTAGAGTAGCTTGTGGTCCCCCATGTAACTGCATTTTGTGACATTCCGTTATCAGTAGGTTCGTTATATGATGTTTATGAGGCAGCACGATTGGATGTTTTTTATCAATGCTTAAAATGGCGTGTGTCAGTCGTCCACCTACCCTAATTAATCCTGACGATTCATCTAGGAAGGGGTTTAATGATTTTAGTTTACTTTTATTACCTACACTGCCCTTGGTTTTTAAGCATTTTAATTCGGTGGAAAAAACACCTGACTGAACAATTTTTAACACGACTAGTTTTGTTTCGTGAATTTCCGAAATTTCTATACGGCCAGTTAATTTGTTCTTTACGTCGCGGCAATTGTGAATGAACCGTCGACAATATGTTATTACCCGGAGAAGTTTGGAAAAATTGCTGTACTTTGATAAGATTGGCCACTCCTCCTTTTCAGTTACCGTTAATGTAATTAAAGGTCGCGAATCTCTTTTGCATTTGACTAAGCCTTCCTTCCACGTCTCTTGGTTTAACCAGTTTGGACCATGCCACCACGAAATTGACTTGACTAGTTCTGTTGGTGACAAACCGCGCGAAATTG
Source organism: Tenebrio molitor (assembly GCF_963966145.1). Classification (NCBI taxonomy): domain Eukaryota; kingdom Metazoa; phylum Arthropoda; class Insecta; order Coleoptera; family Tenebrionidae; genus Tenebrio; species Tenebrio molitor. The sequence continues at coordinate 3,373,373 of NC_091052.1, forward strand.
CGTCAGCTGGGTTTTCGACTCCGGCTACGTGGTGCCAGTGATCTGGGTTCGTTAAGGTGCTGATTTCTGATATACGATTTGCTACAAAAATCCTTTCATTCATTGTTTCAGCCGCCAACCAATCTAGAACAAGGGTTGAGTCGGTCCAGAAATACGTGCCATCGATATTTAGTTTGATTGAGTTTCGAACCTTAACGTACAATTTTGCTAAAAGTAACGCGGCGCATAACTCCAGTTGCGGAATTGTTGTAGCCTTTAAAGGAGCAACCCGTGATTTTGAACACAATATATTATTGTGGTATACTCCTGTTGCATCCAGAGATCTAATGTAAATTACCGCGCCATAGGCGTCCTTTGAGGCATCGCAAAAACCATGAATTTCTAATTTTACGGGCTCCCTACATTTTATATTTCTCGGAATTGACAAGGAGCTTACTGCAGGTAAACTGTCTACAAAATACAACCAGGTAGATTCAATGGATTCCGGTACGCGATCATCCCAATTGAGTTTTAACGCCCAAATTTGTTGTAGTAAAAGTTTCGCTTTTAGAATTACAGGTCCCAATAACCCCAAAGGATCAAATAATTGCGCAATAACTGATAAAATTGATCGTTTTGTTACTGTAGTGTTTGACTTTAACTGAAATGAATATTTGATTTCATCCTTGTGTGCATTCCACGTGACACCTAGGGATTTTGTATCCTGTTTGTCAATTATTAATTGTGAAGTGGGACCCAATGCCTGTTCTGCAATTAAGGATGGATCATTTGAATTCCACTTTCTCAGCTCGAAACCAGCATCAGCTACTACGCGAGTAATTTCCGTACGAATTTTTTGAAGTTGTTCTATCGAATCTGCACCTGTCAACAGATCGTCGACGTAAAAGTCTTCCAGAATGTGTTTACATGCGAGTGGATACTGATCTTGATGTAGCTGTGCAATGTGTTGCAAAACTTTAATTGCCAGGAATGGAGCTGAGGTCGTTCCGTAAGTAACCGTGTTTAACTCATACTCGATAATTGGTTGATTTGGGTTTTCGCGCCACAAAATAGTTTGATATCGCCTGTCATCTGGGTGGACCCACACCTGGCGATACATCTTTGCAATGTCTGCGCTAAAAACGTATTGGTGTGATCGAAATCGCAGTAATATGGTGACTAGATCCGGTTGGATCGTAGGTCCTACCAATAAAGTTTCGTTCAGCGAAATTCCCGAGTTGGTTTTGCATGAACCATCAAAAACTACTCGTACCTTGGTCGTGGTACTTGATTCCTTGACCACGCAGTGATGTGGAAGGTAACACCGAAACGCGTCTATATTGGTTACCGGAGACATGTGTCCTAACTTTAAATATTCCGCCATAAATTTTACGTAGTCCGATCGTAACGTTGGTTGTCTCATCAAATTTCGCTCAAGTTGCAAGAACCGCTTTGTAGCAATGTCTTTGGAACCTCTCAATTTCGAAACGTTTTGTTTGAATGGCAAACGCACGACGAATTTTCCATTTGGCTCACGGGCATATGTTTTTAAAAAATGTTCCTCACACCAAGCTTCTACCCGAGTGCGCGGCGGACCCGTCGTTGTTACCTGCTCAATTTCCCAAAACCGGGCTACCTGGTCTTGCAGTGTTATTGCTAAATTTGCACACGTTTTTAAATTTGATTGCGATTCTGCAATGCTCCCACCTATTAACCAACCTAATTGAGTGTTTTGTAAATGTGGGTGGCTATGATTTGCTTTAACTGACTCTGGTAACATGACACTCCAGAAAATATCTGCCCCAAGTAGTAAATCGATGGGACCGCTTTTATTGAACGAAGGGTCCGCTAGTCGTAAATTTGGCAAATTTAGTCGGCGCTTGTCGAATGATTTTACCGGCAAGTTTTCCGTTATTTTTGGAATTACCAGACAGCTCAAGTCGAATGTATTGTCCCTGTCGTTGAGAGGACTGATCTCTACCTGTGTTACCCTTTTTATATTGCGGTTTAGAGAACCAATACCTGAGACTGGCATGTTTACATTTTTGAATGATGTTCCCACTAAGTTGCTTAAATTTTCAGAAATGAAATTACTTTGTGACCCAACATCTAAGAGTGCTCGACATTGTTGCCATTTTCCACCTGCATCTCTTACATTTACATATGCGGTTGAAAGCAATACTTCTGAGGAAGAAAATTTGCACACGTAACTGGTGTTTGACGGACCTTCTTGAACATTCGTTGTCTCCGTATCGTTTGATGCTTTATTTTTTAAATGTAGTAGACTGTGGTGCCTTTTGTTACATTCGCGACAACATGATTTTGTGAAACAATTCTTTGCTACATGATTTTCCCGTAGGCAATTTAAACATAACTTGCGGGTCCTAGCTTGTTTGATACGATCTTCGATCGAGAGAGATAAAAAATTAGGACATGCGTTAAGTTTGTGTTGATTTTCGCACAATGGACATTTTGACGTGTTAACCGTTATGTGTGTTGTCTTCACTGATGCCTTTGATTTTGGATTTATGTGTATCTTGTTTATTGCCATTGACTCCATTAAACGACACTGTTTTGTCAACAATTCAACTAATTGTTTCAATCGCGGAACACTGTCTCCCTCTAAAGATTTTTCCCACTCTCGTTGAATGTGTTCGTCTAACTTTGAGATCATGATTTGTATTAATAAAATGTCCCAGTGATCTACCGGTTGATCAAGGACCTTAAGTGCTTTTGTATGTGACGTTACCGCCTCTAGTAAACTACGAATTGCTGAAGGTGAATTTTTCGGTACCGGTTCTAAACTAAAAAGTAACGCATTTACGTGGTTTTGGACTAAGATGCGCTTATTTTCGAATTTCTCCCGCAATGATTCCCAAGCTACTTCGTAATTTTCAGAGATTGTTTTTAGTGAAACTACTACTTGTTTAGCTTCACCCTTTAAACACGATTTTAAATATAATAGACGCTGCGTGTCGTCTAGAGAAGGGTTCTCATGAATGAGCGGCTTAAATACTTCGTAGAAAGGTAACCAATCCTCGAATTTGCCCGTAAATTCCGGAAGGTCGATTTTCGGTAACGGTATCGAGTGAAAGTTGTTGGATAACGGTGCTGAAGGTTGTCTTTCTACAGGTACGGACTCTGAAGACCGTAACGAAATTTCGCTCTCGAAAACATCTAAGACCTTTAAGATTTTTGTGTCGAATTCATCGCGTTCCTCTAGTTCTATATCCTGATCGTCTGATAGATCTTCAATTTGCGTCTGAGCTTCTACAAATTCTTGCCATAGTGACTTGACTCCCGCAATTCGATTATTCAAAATTGATAACGATTCCGCTTTGTACGCATTCGTCGAGATGTATTTATTGTGAAGTAACGTGAGACGGCTCTTAAGTCTACCGCGTAGTTGAACGAGCTTTTGTAATTGTCCGGTCATATTAAACAAGGGCTTTGATTGACTTGTGAACAAACAATGAACAGGTAAAAGCGTTAAGGAAGTAGGACTTACTGTGGACCACTAGGATTTTTGGACCTGTTTCTCACGTTGCTCTTCGAAGACGATGATGATGTCCAGGTGGGGAGTGGTGGAATTTCTTCGCTTACACTGCTGCCGCTGAACCTGGAGCCTTGATCGATTCTCTGCACGTGATTCTCTTCCGTATCGAGACACTCTGGCTCGATATTGCCGTATTGAAATTGGGAACTTTTCTCACAAATCCGGCTCGAAGGACCAAATGTTAGTTGAAAAAACTGCACTGCTTTTTCTTAACTTTAAATTTGGACTTGGGGGTTGCTTTCCGTACAATTAACAAGGCAATAGAGATAAAAATTGTAATTTAATTTTACTGGACACGTCTGTGCCGCTTCACAAATGTACAGAGAATGACAATTTTACCTGACCCAAGGATTAGGTATTACACTGCAGGTGTTTTGGCGCCAGGGCGACAACCCGCCTTCTGTAATGGACTTACAAATAAAAGTTACCTGCAAAATTGCAGAACAATGGCTGGTTAAATTTATTACGTGAACTTCCATAACACCTTTATAAAATCTTAGAATATTTACGTGAAATTATGATTTTTCTTTATTAATCCTATGGGACTTTCTGCAACTTTTTTATGCACGTGGTAATTACGGACCTGAAATCTGCGAAATTTGTGAAGCTGGTAGTACAAAAAGAAAATGTATTGCTTATTTCTAGGTTTTATTTTCTACCTCAGTTCATAATGAATCGTAACAATGGAAATTTGCCTTATTTGCTGCTGTATCCTGTTAATTTGTCAGAAAGAGTCATCCTGTAAGGGTAGGATAACCGAGGGACGCTCACCGTTCTCAATCCTTTCCATTTAACTGGAGGTTAATCAGGCAGACAAATCAAAACTGGGAGTAAAGTCTCTAGGTTTGTCGTACAATGGGCCCTTAACATTTGATTAAAGAGCAAAAGCAGCATTCATCTCTAGTTAAAACACTTCCATCAGCAGCTCCGTCAAATAAATAAGCGTCGAGTCGGTTCCAATCGGACCATGTCATTTCATTAATTACTCGTAATTAAAACCCCTGTTGATTGGAGCAAACGGTTTATTTATCTAACGACACGAGAGTAAGAATCGTCCTCTCCCTCGTCCTGACAAGTGCCGTATCCGAAAGGAGTAGGTCTGCCGCGGCGGGTAAACAGTGCATCGCGATAATTCCATTAAGAAATGAACTGAGCCAAGAGCTTTTGATGGAACAGACTGGTGCGTATAATTTGTAAGTCAAATAAATGTTGTTTTAGTCGAACTTGGTGGAACACACGAACTTAAGTACACAGAGGCGGACTCGGCCATGCGAAATTATATGCTAATGCCACCGACACACGTACACTCTTCGATTTTCTTGCGTATGTGGATCCGCGGATGGACTCCGCGAGGACTCGTCGCCTTCTGTCCCACTCCCTTAGGGCCCAAAATCGCCCATTAGAGTGGTAACAAGTGCGCATCGGGCCGCGAACGCCCCAGAATGGGACTTGATTGAATTGAGAGCTCGTTTCCGCACGTTAGATTATCTAGATTGCCGATATATGCCTTGAATGCGAGAGAAACTGGATGGATGCCTCTCGTCGAGTTTTTGACGCCGATTTGGTCACCGCTCCAATCAACTAAATGTCCTTAAATGTCTGTTGGGGTAATAAATAGGTGAACGAAGTGGGCAGACTGGGACCGGGGCGGCGCTATTAGTCGGCAGTTATGCAGATTGAGCCCCATCAGTATTCAGATCGGAGCACTTCTCTGATTAACGCCAGTTCTGATGATGTGGTATAAACAGGCGCACATATTCGGCCTATGCTGACGAAGAGCTTTGGATACACCAAATAACGTGTTTGTGATGCTTGCAGATGCTGTAATCTGCCAACTTGACAAACACATTAGCAGAAAGCAGCGACTTGTGTTTGCAAAGGGGACTGATTATAATATCCCGCGGCATTCAGGTTAAATTCCCCGAGACTGTCACAAGTGACACGTCAGAGTCGTTGGGTCTTCCACTAAAAATTTCGATGTGGAATTTCAAGAATTAAATTATTCATGTGTGCAATATCTCAGCATTTTCAGCGGTACGCAGGTGACTAAACATTTTGTTTAGATTTAACTAAAATGAATGTTTTTGAAAAGAGAAATTATGATATGAAATAAGACCACATAATGCAATAAACTGATTTATTTTTTACCACATCTTTATTACAAAATAGTATGATATTTATTAATGTATTTGTGAATAGAACACATACAAAGAATAGATTTGCGTAAAAGATATTTATCGTCTATCAGGATCGTCTAAATTCAAACTGGATGGGTTGAGGGCATCAGAAAGTTGATCGGGAGCCTGCATTGTGGCGGCACAAAATTTAAACTGACCAACGTGACACACTGCTGCAAGAAGTGGAATAACCGTTTTAACAATTTCACAGACCTTATCAATGGCGGCGCTTATTTTGGTGGCGTGGGTCCCCATGGCGTTGCCCACTCGACTAGCCACTTCACCGAACCTCATCAGTTGTCTTCTCTACAAGACATTTTTCATACTTACTTACTTTAATATTTAAGTTTTTTAATTTTTTCGTGCTTACCATCCATCCGGGTTGTTTATCTTCTGGGACAATCTCTTGGTTTTGTGGCCATTTGGTCACTATTGCGTCACTTCTGACAGGATGTTGTATCGAATAGCATTGCACATACTGCAGAATTGTGCAAAAAACAATGGAAACAAATAAATAGAAAAATACTTTTGTAAAAAGCATTATAACGTCTTGAGCTTGACTGGCGATGATGTGGCTTGTAACAATAACGCGCTAGATTAATATTTTGTAAGGAAAAGGAATACGGAAGTGTTGTTTCCTGAGTCTGGTATACCACAAGACATTTTTATCATTAAACTTGTATTTGGTTTAATTTTGTGTTATGGAAATGTACAATTAAGAAAGGTCTTCGATTCCGTTGCCTGGAACATTAGGCGGAGAATACTGTATCGGTATATTTCCACGGGGAGGGTATCCTGGATATTGATATGGAACATTCACATAATACACCTGGGGTGGCATTGGTTGTCCATTGAGAAGATGGCAGCCAGTCTGAACCACTGGTACAGCTTGTTTTCCCAAATTAAGAGCTCTCTGTCCCTGTAAAATCCGATTTACGTGTTATACAAATTGTAATACATAAAAGATACTCACCAATTGCTTCCAGTCAAAAGGTTTTGGCGCTGCTAGTACTTGACCAAATAATACTACAGCGACAAAAATAACAAGTTTGGTAGTCATGTTCACTGACTGTGGGACAGCGAAATACTCTTAGCGCTGTTAGAACTTAATTGCTCTTTCAGCTCATGATTGGCCTCTTTATATGAAAATTATTGCAAAAAAAAATGGCCAGTAAATTAGATAAGAGCGGAAACCAAGTTAACACACTGATAAATCATCTTCCAATGGATTTAAATGTAACTGATAAAATTTTGGTTTGCGGTTTTTTTAACCTTTCCCTATGAGTGTGCTTTATCGAAATCTTAAATGTCAGTTACTTCTCAAGTTTTTTCCTGAATTGCAAAACTCATACATTAAAAAAATCTTTGGCACATAGAGTGTTTTATCATACATTGTTGTTAATTTGATCAAATTTCCACTACATACTTCATACTGTCCGCAATTATGTTCTTGTTTTTATTGGCTAAAACAGTCTTCCTGAACAGGCTTACTGTTGAATAGCCTTAAAATACCAATAAGTCGCATTAGACGGTTAACTCAGAACCGTATAATTTACACCATACTGTCTGTTAAATATTATTACTTCATATCCGTGTTTGCAATTTTTGCAATTTTTACTCGAGTAGCTAATACCTATATGATAAACGTATTTTTAAATGTTACACCAATACATTTCCCAGATTTTCTTAACTTTAATATTGTTGTATCGTGCGGTCATTTAAATTTATCCTCAAAGTTGGCGTTGGAGAGTCGATTGAGAACGCACCACTCGTGTAAAAGTGTAAGATTTAAACAGCTGATCCGTAATATACTGCGTTCACAATCGAGTCTTTAACGCCAACTTTGAGGATAAATTTAAATGAACGCACGATATGATTAATGTAAAATTTATCAAAGGCGCCGCTTTAACGTCATATTTTTATATAAACAAAGATACATACATTCTGTCAATTATCAACATAAATTTTTTCAACATACAGATATGTAATTTGATTATTCACTTCCTTCCAAGAGCCCCAGCCACAACCGCGTAACCTTGTACTACGGGTAACGCTTCTTTAGAGTGTTTGAAAACACGCTTTCCCGCTCGTTCCTGATGAAAAAACGAAGTAATATTAAATTGTTTGTGCAGGAATTGCCACAACTTACCACTTTCTTCCAGCCCTTCCATCTAGCTTCGCTTTGTCCTACGAATACGGTCAATATAAATAAAACAAAACAGAAAATCGCCAGTAGTTTCATTTTCTTCAAGTCTGAGCGCAATAAATAAAACAAAGATTTTATAAAGAACTGATGTGTTGTGCTTTAAAATACTGTTTGAAGTCACTTTTATACCTTCTATTGCTAACAATAAAGAGTGTTTAATAGGTCATTGGTAAACAAAAAACAACACTTAAGTAATTGAGGAAAAAGGTAATTCCCTCGTCTTACTTTTAGAAGTGTTATTTGGGATTACACCTATAAATTTGTATCAGGATCAGGTAATATAAGTGAATCATAACTGTGTCATGAAAAATTGTAATTAAGAGTCATATTAATGTAAAACAACCATATTCGTGAATTAGGAGAGTAAAATAAGCTAATATTGTCGTAATTAAATAAACAAATAAGATTCCTAAGTTACAAAACAAGGCATTAACTACAACAATAAATGTACATACTTCAAAAGGTTTACTTAGTAAATAATGCAATTTATTCTTTCACAATGGTTGTTGTCTTATTTTTTGACGAATAAAAATGGTCCGTACCATTCTTTGATATACCGGGTGCTATGGAAGTCCACGTAATAAATTCAATCCCCAATAGAACTCTTTAAAATAAATACATTGCGGAATAAAATGATTTACATCTAGTTACCTTTGCATTACCCTTGTAAAAATACGAAATGCCGCTCTACAAAAAAAAAAGAAAACCTAACCTCAAAATATTCCAAAATTCCAAATGTGATTTATTGCGAAGGGATGATATGAATGCAAAGTAGAGATTGAAATTAAAAAGGAGCTAACAAAAGCAAGTCACAGCTAGTGTTGAAAGTGGCCACCAACGTTTGTTAATTAAATTTAGTAAATTGTAACAATTGTCAATTCGATTGATGACATTTATTGACAGAACTAATAGTTCGGTACTTAAAAAAAAAGTAGTGCTGTACAGAAAAATTTGTGCAAAAATTCCAAAGGTAACTACATAGATGTAAATCATTTTATGGTCATTGTTCACTTTAACTACTTCTGGAATTTTCCCGTTTTTTCTGGCTAGACAGCCTCAGGGCGTCCTTCTACATCGTTTTCCACCAGACAAACCTTGTGCAAATGAAAATTTTCCTTACCCTTTAGTTATACTAAGACTTGGCGCGACCTTGACGCGACCTTGAAACACAACAAGAGAGAAAAAAAAGGCATTTGCACAAGGTTTGAATGGTGGGACACGATCTAGGAGGACGCCCTGAGGCTGTCTAGCCAGAAAAAACGCGAAAATTCCAAAAGTAGTTAAAGTGAACAATTACCCATTTTATTCCACACTGTATATGTATTAACATAACATATTGATCTTTTTTTAATCGAATAATTTTTTTACATTTTTCTAACCCCTAATTTGATGCTTCGCTCATGGGATAATCATCAATTGAAACGAAAGAGAAATTTTACAGTTATTTGAAGAAAGAATGATCGCTGTGCTAACAGTTCTTACTGTTTTTCATTCGAGTATTTTAATCCAGTAATTTTTTTCGTGCTTTGTTATCAATGGATGTGTCAACATGTGAGCGAGTATAAATTTTAGGATTCAAATAATTTTTAACTATTTTATTAACATTATTTGCCGGTGTAAAAACCAATTTAGAGGAAAGTTGGTGACTTAAAACATCGATTTCTATAATTGTTGCTTCTTTTTAATCCGAAATCAGCAAGTTCGACGACGAAATTCCGATTCGGTACGTTTTTACTGTGATTTTTCATGTTTGTCATTGCCTCATAACGAAATATTAACCCTTAATTATTTTGCCAGTCTCGTACTTTATTCTCACGTTTATTGTCTGTGAGTGTGGCCGTTATCTTTATTCTTTAACGACTCTCAAGTCTTTGCTTAACTTCCGAAAAGACCGTAAACACGAAATAATTTCCACACACAATTCTCATAAATTTAGCAACCGATCCCACTTTTGATGTTATGTAGGTAACTTAATATCCCGGTCGCGATATGTTAAGTCTGCCGCCCCTCACTATATCATGTTTAGTGGCTTGTTCCCGTTATCTGAGGGTAATAGGGAAGAACATCCGTCTTAAGAATGTTATTGGTTCCGTCTTAAATGGACCTTTAGCGATTTATGCATCGTAATAAGCTTGACTTATTGTCAATGTCCCAGAAATGGGAAACATATTCCCGGCGATAAGCTCCACGGTAGCGGGGTCACCCGATCGGGATTATTTTCAAAATTGGAAAAGCTTTGAGCATATAGATTGTAACGGGCTGATCTCATGCAAAGTAACGACGTCTAGATGTCGCCGGAGGCGGGATTTGCACCGAATTATGGAGTAGCGGAGGCGAGCATTGAAAATTGCCGATTATACGAACTTAAGCGGAGTATAAAGATGCTAGGGATGGGCGCTGCTTTAATCGAATGAAGTTCCGTATTCATGGGAGCCACCAAACGAAGCAGACCTGCATTTTTTGATTGTATTATTGGTTGCCTAGATGCACCACCACGTAATAAATAAAGCTAGGATTAATCTAACGGTCCAACGATCGGAGACAACTCCATAAATAAAATAAGATTAAGAAAGACGCAGAACTGGACACGCATCAGCCATTTATTCCTAAATTAATATCGCATCGTTGACAAATTTGTTACGATGATAAAATCGTCGGTGCGGAACCAACTATTGTAGCGTCCTTGCGGACCTCGTCTCCCTTATAATTGGCTAATTAATTTTCCTAAATGAACCCCCGTGACCGGTAGTCTCAGACAAAGGACAATCCCGATGGTTTTTTGTCGCAACCATAAATCGACGCTTCCCGACCGCACCACACTGGAACTGTCAAAGTCAATGGTCCTGGATTTTGATCGGTAAAAATATTTTCGCCGACGACGGAATTTATCGAAGATGGGGTGCACCTTACACACTAGGGCGTTGAACGTCTATTATTAAATTAAAATAGACACTTTAATGAAACAATATGTAAATTGGTAAGCGCAAAATGCAAATGGTAATAGTTTTATTTTCTGTTATTTGTGCCTTTAAGATGCAGTAATTTGAATATTCACTATTTAAAGAGAACTGACATTAATGAATCTCATTTAATTTGTACGAGAATAAGGTTTTTGCAATAAGAGCTTTCGGGATACGAAATTTTACTCTTAGATTTCGACGCTCTTCGTTTTTTTTTTTGATGGGAGTGAGTTTTGTTGGAAGAATTTGTTTTCACTCATTAACACTGGAAACATTCAGTTTTAGTATGGAAGTTTAGAGTTTTATGGGAATTGAATTAATTTGGTAAAAATTCCGTTGTAAACTGGCGTTGTTGAACGTGGGGATTTTATTCATTGAACGTTTATGGAAAAAATAGTGAAACCGCTATTTATTTTGTGCAAATCAAGTTTGGTCGCTGTCGGACATACATGTTTGAAAACAAGTGAATAAAGCGTGAATAAATTGCGTTACGGACGTAACGAATATTTACCAACCCTTTGGCGAAACGGCTCCGGCTGGACATTCGGGACAAAGGCAGACGTGTGATTGTTTTGTCAATTTGTAGTTGCCTGAGCGGTAAATTAGATTCATTGATTATTTGATTAATATGTTGCGTTCTAGGGACTACAAATTTAAGCAGTACACGACATCGTTATCGATTTAAAAACAGCGCTTCGTCGGATGGGACTCGAGGGACTACCGGAAAAAAGTGAAAGATACGAAATTAGCATCGATTATTTAGCAGTTTCGTTTTGACGAACAAGAGATGTTCGAGTCGGCTCTTGTAGCATCTCGAATGAAAAATTGCGCCGAGGAAGATTAATTGCCTTGTTAAGTCTCTCATACTTATTGCATAATTAAACGGAGATCCTCTTGAACGTAACTCCTCGCGAGGGCGCGCACTTAACCGGGGATTAGCGTATCCTTAGCGACATCTTAAGATATTAATACAACGTAATTATGAAATTGTTCAGGGAGCCGGATTGGACGGTGGTCCCGCCAGGAGCAGGAAGTTAGCCGGAGGCTCACAGGGCATTCATTAGAACGGACCGCTTACTAATCATGGCTTCTCTGGTTGACGAACGCCAGTAAACACCTCCATCATTCTGCGGTCACTCCAAGACGGTCCCTCCACCACGCCAACAAACAATCGCCGAATCATTATTTCCTACTAATTGAAATTTACATTCGACTGGCCCTTTGAAGTTGTAAGGGTTCCATCACCCGCCGGGATTCCGGATCCCCGTAACGTCAACTTATTTGTCTTTGTTGGGGCACTGTGGCTATCGAAATAATTAACAAATGTTTGCCACTTTACAACGCACGATCAGATTCAGGTCTTGCACTTGAGGTTTAATTTTTGTTCGGATCTTGAAAATGATTAGTATGTGAGTCGAGCCAGAGCTTACAAAAATAGCACAAATGATAAAAGCAAATAGCGTCTATAAACACGTCTCCTCTAGAAAGAATGACAATCACGATCGTTTATCGCATTGAAAATAATGAAATGATGCTCTGCTGGCAGCCAATTGGCTTCGGATTGAGTTAGAGTTAGCAGAGTGCGCGATAAGCTCCGCAATTAGCTCCTGGTCTAACCCAATTTGTGGAGCCGTTTATCTGCCTCAGTTTCCGGAAAAATGTAATCTGCAGAATTCACTTTATTAATTTAGAAACTCAGAATCTAATTTTGTTCTACTTATGACGAATACTTTAATCGGATTTTGGAAGTTCTGAATTCTTACTAGTTTAGAGAAATCTGTCAAGAAGCAAGCGAGTGTTTGAAAATATTGTATTTATTTATTTTTTATTTATTAAGTTGGGATTAACTGATGTTAAAAAAAAAATCATCTTTGATTTTTTTAAATTTCATATCTAGCCAGCTATGACTGCATAGGTATCACTTATCAGGTGTTCATTTAAATTTATCCTCAAAGTAGGCATTGAAGAATCAATTGTGAACGCACCACGGATTACAGATCACGGATCAGCTGTTTAAATATAACCTCACTTTTTGCGTTGTTTGTGTTTTTTCTCTGCAGACTGACGAGTGGTGCGTTCACAATCGACTCTTCAACGCCAACTTTTAGGAGAAATTAAAATGAACATATTACTTAAATATACTGGAGTTGTGGCCAGCTATCGGGCCTTCAAATAAATATATATTTAGAATAGGCGTAGGCGACATTCTAATTCTGTTAACAGTGTAAAGTAATTTTTGTAGGTAACCAATTATTCTCCGGAGTTACACAGGTTACATAGTAAGCTTTTTCCCAATTTCATATTGTCATATTCCGTGGAGGGGGAATAGGGAGAATGCACTACAAAAATTAAAAATATTTTCTAACCTAATTTTATTTCGTTCAAGTGTCAGAGGTTTCTTGTGTCATTTTCTACGCTGGAAAAATGTTGCAAACAATGGAATCTTAGTCACAGCCGGCTAGATGTGAAATTTAAAAAATCACATATTTGATATGGATCTTAATTAAAGATTTATGTAATCTGTGATTTATCCTATGAAGAAACGACGTAAAGCAAATCGTCTTCGTTTATACATAAATTTGATATCTGTCTTCAGTGGCATTTGATATATTATCCTTGAAGCTGTCTGGTATATTCAATAATGTTGCACGAAAATGGCGTATAAATTGTCATATGATCAAAAGGCTAACTAATTTACATTGCAATGCAGTTTAGAACACTTCAGCTTCATCTCGGTTCAATAATAATGATTAGTCAAATTAGAAATTTGAATAACAATGGTGACAACATGAATTATTTAGTGACGGGATTATGAAGATACGTGTGCATAAATTTTTGACGTTCAATTTTTGCAAACAGTGCAAACATTCGATTTTCAGGAGTTTTATATTTCTGCTCGTGTTTTATAGTTTTTATTGCCGATTACAAAAAAAGCCCCAAGTGTCATTTGTGCTTTTAAGCTCTGTACCGTCGCGAGAGCGTGATTTAGAATACATCCACATGTGCGCCTCGCAATTTATAGATAAAGCTCGATATAAAAGCTCTCACCCGATAAGATCCCAGTCACGCCTCAATCAGAATGATTTGATTCTTTACACCCTATGAAATAAAATTGCTTATTCAGTGTGTCGCTTGTACATTGTCTGTTTTCTTTATTTGTCACGTCGATGCAAAGACGTCTTCGCTTTATGAAATGCATAACGCGCAATATGGAACACTTGTAGGGCGTTAAAGCGGTCATAAAGCTGATGCAGATGGCCCAATCGAGAGCGAATAGATTGAATAATTCGAAGAAGTTCGAGTCAGCACCCTTAAACGCTTTCCCCATCTCCTGTTTCGATTCGTTTTTGTCATGGTTCCTGCGCCAATGCAGCATCTGCAGTGAGCACTGCAGGAGTGCTCTCGCTGCATTGTCGATGATATTAAACCTATCAGACTCGAAAATTTCGATAATTTTCGCTGATTCATTGCGAATTTGTCACTTGACGAGAACGGCGTATAATGCAGTGTTGCGCAATATCCTGAATTGGGTCAGATGGGGTGGAGCGATGGGGGAGATTTGAACAAGGGGGCCGAAATTGCGTCTTTCCCTGTTCTAGAACCTGCTGGTTTTGGAATCGCAAAAACATTTCAATTGATCGGGTGGCAGTTTTGATGTGTTTACGGTACAAGAGGAATATTCGAGGGCCACCCCGTATACACTTTTATCGGGGAGATGATTAAAAGCCGGCAATTTTCTTCCAGTCTGCCGTCTTATTTGCAAATAATTAGAAGGTCATAAATTAAATTCGTTTATGGTTGCTTGCACATAACTTCTGGTTGGTCGGTTCATATTAGTAAGTACCGCAATAAACATCAAACAGAGGAGCTTTAATACGAGGGAAGATCCGGGAAGGCCGTTTTAATAACCGAACAGGCCCGACTAAATCTTTATAAATTCCCGTAATTATAACATATAGATTGTAATTAAATTGCCATCCACATCTGAAGACATATTGCAGCTTTGGAAGTTGTTCGAGCGGAAGACCGGATTATTGTGACGTTACCGGTCACTGGGAGAAACATGGCAGGAAGGATTCGGGGTTGCCATGTTCGGCATGGATGTTAATAATTAAATTTGGCATGTCCTTAGCTTTAGCCGCCCCGTAATGCTGTTAAAATTAAATTGAAAGCTGGTGGATAAAGTTCTTAACTTCGTGAAAAAAATATTGATTAAAAAAGGGAAAGCAACAATGCTAAATTCCAGTCAGAATTAATTTTAGTAATCATTTGAACCGTCGGCCGATCAAAATAACTACGTTTTAAATTGGAAATGTAAGTTATTGTCTGTTTTTCCTTTCGTAATGTTTAACGTCATTAATTAAAAGTTTTTCTTTTTGTTGGTTCCGCAAAGAGTACAAGTATGCTTTATTGGTATTCTTTTCTTGCAGAAACCACCTCTCAAGGTGGAAAGCATCCGAATTAAAAAACTCGGCACTCTTTGGGAAATTTTTCAACGTTTCCGTGAGCACGAATGTCCTGCGACCCCCGAGCGTTTCTCAGGTCTTCCAGACAAATTGAGGTGCTTTTAAACCACTGAAAGTTGGGAAGGTTTGTTAACAGAATTGCGGCGACAAGCAACGCAAGTTCCTTTAATTAAGAAGGCAGGAGAAACGTGTCAAGTGTTGCCCTCCAATCGGTCACACGTCTAATTAATGATCACTCCATCGAAAAGCTCTCCCTGATTATTTCTTTTACTTTCTTAGACCATCTAATCCGCTTATACTTTGACTCCACTCGTCTCCCTCCAGCCTAGGTGCTGAGCGACACAAATAGAGAAAGAGGACGGATTTTTATTTTTTGCTCCCTTCACTTCCATTAGAAGTAATAAATGATGTAACAAAATCTATGCCGTTTGTTTACTTGCTTTCTGAAGATTAAAATTAAAAGGTTTTTTAAAAGAGTACGGCGGGAACAACTGCACAGGAATATTTGAGTGGATGGTAAATTTACTTTCACCAGAATCGTTGGACAAATAGTGAGTTTTTACAACAGTAAATCTCGCTCATACGCGCGACCTCCAACAAAGAAATATTGGCTTACGTCAATGGATTTTTGTTGAAAGTCTAGTACGCAAACGTTGACGGCACAACAACCGCATAACTTTTTTTCTCGGCTTACGGAAAGTCACTTTACGTGGTGATTATTTTTGAACTGTATTAAATGAACCCAGACAGTTGAGATTTTTATTTTAAGTTTGTTTATATACAGAGTATTTGGTATTTTACCAGTAATAATATGTAGGTCCGACTGAATTGAAAATGCAACCCACAATACATTTGCATTTTTTTTTTGGGGGAAAATGTTTATTGTCTGCATAAACGCGTAACGACAGAAGCATTTTTATTACATTCGCCATAAATCAGGATCAAGTCTGTTTCCTCACATTTTAATCGTGGTATTTTAACTTTTTCGTAAAGTCTGTTTTTTTTTATAATCAGTTGTCAAAGTGTTGTCCGGTTGGTATGAGCTACCGGTTATTTGATAGTAATTAGGTTGGTTGAATTGTAAAGGCGCTTGCGCTAGTGAAGCCGCAATTACATTTAAATAAAAATAAAAAGTTAAACGAGTTTCCGAAAACAAGGATCTAACTCAACGAGAAAAATTGGCTATGATTAGATTACGTGAAGAAATGCAGAGAAAAACCGACCATGCTAAATTGCAGTAAAGATGCACACATATTCGAGGTATTTTCTTTTATAATTTTAATATATGGACCAATGGTGTTCGTCACTGAGAGGAACTGATTAGAGAGGACTGGAAATAATTAATGGGAAATCTACCAATTGACGATATTCTTTCAATAATAATTCAACTTTCCGCAGAATCATATTCGGAAGACGATTGACGATTTTCAGTGTCATTATGGTCTTTATTTATTGTCTTTTGGTATAAAATTTGGTTACACCTGAAACTTTTCTGACATTTGAAAATTACTAACATAACCTCAAACTTGATCTAGGGAGATTTTACGATAGAGGTGTTCCGAAATGAAAGGTTTTAGGGTGATACAGCCTGTTTTTTCAGGGAATTTTGACACTGACAATTGATTTAAAAAAAAATGGACTTTTAAATGTCAGTTGTGACAATAGCTATTTATGTAACCAGTTAGGAATGCTGCTGTCAGAATGACAGCATGTTGGCATCACTTGTTGTTTCAGTTTAGTAATTTTGAATTTCCTAATTTGGCAATTTACCTTGACGCGGCAAATTGACAAATTCAAATTATTATTTATCATTTCCGACAAAAAATGTAGTCTGATTCGGATTCCGAGGATGACTTCGTTTAACCATGTTTTACACCATGTTGAAGATTGAGTTTTATCGTTTGTTGTTGATGTTTCACGAAATATATTTTTCTTTTACCATAACTTCAATTTCTTGTTTGACATTTTTTTAACTAGGATTTTCCTATACACTGAATACTGGTTATGAATTTGTCTGTACAATCTGTACCAACATATTAAAAATGACACTGACAGCACGGATGTCGTTGAAAACGACTATAGGCACGGTCATTTTGCTTAAAAACAAAAAATATGACAATGTCAAATTGATGATACAATAAATTTTTCCTAACCAGTTAGGAAAGATTTTACTTTTCGTAACCAGTTACGAAAAGTGTGACGTTTCCCAACGTCAATTAATTTTGAAAAGTGTCACTTTATATGTCAAAATTAGAAAAATAAAATTATTGGAATCAAAGCCATCATGGATTCATAATTTCATTTTAAAACAATACAATTTTAAGATATCCACGTTAACTTTGGAATGTATTGTGGGTTGCATTTTCGATGCCGCCGGTGTCATCGTCATTCATGAAATGAGTAAATTCTTCTGTAAAATTGTGTCACATATGCGTCGGAATAACAGAGAACGAACTGGGGCTTTTATTTTTTCTGTTATTCCACCCTGTCCCATTTGAAATCTTTTACATTTAAATGGATATCATAAAATGGGCTTAAGAACGAGAACGCGAGGGAATTAGAGTAAAACCGCTTTACGGTGACAAATGGACGTGTTCATTATGATAATTACATCTTATGTATCTGGCGAGCAGGTTTGGAATTCGAGAAAAAACCGCTCGTATACAAATATAACGTTCATTTATTTGAGTACACTTGAAGCTGGGTTTTGTTCGCATCTCCATATCTACCAAAGGCAACGAGGACGGACGGGACACCTCGGAGGGATCAACAATGGACGCGCATTATATTAAAGAAGGAAACTGTTTGTCGCTCGCATCAAAAGACACAGTCCTGGGTGGTCTGGAAGGTCACTCGTCAGTGCTTTCACGAATAATAAATCTCCCTCGGTAGGGTGGAAAAGAAAAATCGCATTTGTGGAAGTAAAGAAATACAGTGTACCTTATTTTAATGTTTCGTTGAAGGCACCGGAATAAAAATAAAACGGCACAATAACTTTTAGCGACGATGTTAAACAGAACAAAATGGCGATTTTTATCTGCCATTATAAAAATAAGACGTAAAGTTTAGTGCCAACAATACCGGCGTCGTAATAACGTTTCAATTGTTCTGTTTTATATCATTGCATCGATTTCTTGTTGCCATCCTCGTCCGCCAGCTCGTTTTCAAGGTGCACACTTGACAGTTGGAAAGATAATATCGTTAACGAAAACGTCAGAGACATTAGTGTTTGTTGTGAGAGACACAAAACAAGTTCCAAGAAGAATTTCAGAATCAAATCTATCGAAGGCTACCCCTTCGTATAAAAAAGCAATTTCCGTGCGTTAATCAGCTTCGAATCGGCCCCCGAAAAGTCAGCAGAGGCTCTCGATTGAAGAGGGGCTTTTACTTCGAAAGGCTACCTCGCATTGTTCTGTGCCAAATTGAACCGATGATTCCATAATTTGTATTGTATGCAAATGAGGGTGGTATCGCGGGTGTTCGTTCCACGTCTATTAGGTAGAGCGTTCGTCCGTTTTGGCCGACTTCGAGAGCGGTTTTAATCTACATGAGTGATGTCGGTCGGTTTCAGCATTTCACCCTCAACCCTCTTTCGCGTACTCATATTACCCGTCCACTTCAATAGCGACCTATCTGAAACCTATTTTACAGCATGCATCATCCTGCGGTAACATTCGTTATAATTAGGGAATCGGCAGGCTACCCCATCGGAAACAGAGTAAATGCCTGACACAGAATTGCTTTCAAATTATCCGAGTGAGTTCGCAAATTAGAAACTCGTTTGTACTCAGGTCTTAGATAGCCAATCCGTATAGATTAAACGGCCCTTCTCAACAAGTTTCCCTCTCGACCTTTTCCCGGAAATCCACAATTCGCAGAACACGGCTGCTGCAGCGAGTGGATGGACAGTTTTTCTTTCCGTTCCGTCGTGAGCAATTTGCCAGTGAGGAAAGTGCATGCTCTAGGTATTAGGTAATTGCTTTCCGTTGACCGTCACTAATTACCGACCGAAATCCTATTGTAAATTAGAGAGCTGCCCTTCCTAACTCGAGAAAGCCCTTTTGTGTAATTCAGAGATTTGAAGACCGAAAGGGTCACTCAAATGACCTCATCAAATCAAATAAATATTGCATAAAACTAAACCGATTTACGGCAATGCTTTTAGCACCGATCATTATTGATGAGTCGCAACAGGATTAGTCCGGACTTTTCCGACTCTCCCTCTAAACTTTATCTGGAGTGAATCGCGCTCGATCGCCTATCTTTTCCTAATTTAAAGTTATAATGGCTCGTTCAGGAAGCCCCATATTTCATATTCATGGTTTAAGTAATCGTTTCTCAAAACAACTGCTTGCGCAACCACTTAGTGTGTCGCCTTATCCCTCAATAACCCCCGTAATAACTAATAAACGAGCTGATGAAGCGAAATGTCCCTTGTTTAATAACATGCCCCTTCAAACACTTGTTATTACAGTAATCGATTAGGGATCTAAGACACAATGGCTGACTTCGAACCGCACGTCACGGGGTGAGTTCAACCCTTTCGTCATCGCGTTTCTCCATTATGAATTTACAAACTTAAACAAACTAATATCAGTTCGAAATTGATGTAAATGGATTTGATGCTAATATCGGGGGAACTCGATCCCCACACGCCCCCGCTTGTGTACTAACATCTTCTTTTTTTTTTGGTCTCTCTTTTAGGCAGCTGAGATCCCACGATTATAATGATTGCGCGCTCTCCCGAAACGAGGTGGAGTATTATAATTGCCCTAATAAGAATGCAAAGCTTAAATTATTATAAAAGTTTCGCTGCGGTTTGTTTTTAAATAGGATTAGGTCCAGTATTTTGTGCCCTCGCTAATTGGAGATTATTATTTTGCCAAAAGCTTGTTCTTTTGTTTTAATTGCACCGTTCGGGGTTGGAGATAAAATTTTATTGCCGACAAAATATTACATTTCTTGGGGATGATAAAACACGAGGTTGTTACAACGTGAGGGTGATTCTTGGCGGAAACGTGTTCTTTGATGATGCTCGTCAACAAATCGTAATTTTATGTCAGATTATTATTAAACGATCTTTTTTGACGAGCACACTTAATTGTTTATTAAGTTAAAGTTGTTGTAAATATCCAGGTTTACTTTGCAAATGTATTGTGGGTTGCATTTTCAATTCCGTCGGGCTCATTATCACTCAATATCTAGCAATCACTCCAAATGGATCTGTTTCTGTTAGAATGTTTGTGTAACTTTTTTGAACGTTTTTACTCATTTAAGCTTCTAGTTGACATCGCCAGCAAAACCCTATCAAGCAGACTTATAAAAAGTCGTTTCCCTCGATACGAGCAAGTAGCCTTAGGCCAGGAGTGCATTGTCCCATTTCTTTTCATGAAACGGCCATTATCTTTCGTTTTCGTCATATTTCCTTCCGATTTGTTTCGTATTATTACGGTCTCCATTATAACGGAGCCATTGTATGAAAACTCGCGATATTATATAGAAAAGATTGTTTGATACTTGATTAATTCATATGCCCCATCGTACAAGGGCGGACTTAAAAGAAAAAAAGTCAAAGAGAAGGTACGAGACATCTCACTCCTACAAAGCCAAAAAAAATCGTTCCTTTATGCACGGTTATTTCAATTTGTACACCCCAGCATGTGGTCTCGAATTAAAAAAACTCACTTTAATTAAATAATCAAAGAGGTCTTTGTGCTGCGCTTTGAATGAGCGAGGTGAAAAAGGAGTGTAGGGTTTCCTTCCTATTATTTTTCTATTTTGGACCGCAGATGTCCCTTGTGACGTCATCATCTTCTCTAGGATTCCCACACATGTGACACGTGCATTCCTGCCGCGTGTGAACCTCGCATTATTTACATGTTGTAATTCGGGTCCTGGCCTGAGGGTGGCACCCCTTTATATTTATAATTGCGACTATCTCGTCGCTGATGTATTGCGGCTATCAGCTAAACGCTTATTTAGCTCATATTTTACAATTTGCTTTGTCCGTGGACTGCGAACGATTTATATATCCGAGAACAATTTTCTACACTGGAAAACCCACATTACTACCCTCGATTCCGGTTCGCGGATTTAATCGTGCTGTCCGAAAAGAATATTTACTTTTATTTTGACCATGACTTAGTCAAATACAGACATGAGTAAACATGCAGTTATGTTAGACTCCCTAAAACGTTCTGACTTCTTTTTCTTCTTCAAAAAAAAAAACAAAAACGAAGTGCTGGTTGTATGAGATAGGAAAAAAAACCTATTTTGACTGTAAAATTAAACTCAGAGCATTATCCACTTTCTTGATTTTTTTTACACCAGAAACACAATAAGGACTGATTTTTTTAAATATGTATGTCAAACATTTTCAAGAATCTCCATTTTATAACATTTTCTGATTTTCAATTACCACAAATTTATTTGAACACTGGTTACTAAGTTAAACAGAAATGTGACATTGAGAATGGATGAATAAATTACATAATTCTCTAATTAATTCAAGTGATAAAATTTGGTCATGTTCATGAAATTATTTGTCAGAGATTCGTTTAGTGTGCATTTATTTTCTTAATTATTTTTCAACTACATATATTGTTACTAACTTTTTACTAATGTATCACTTGTCATATCATTATTATGTATTACATTTCCTTGCAAGTACTGTCGCGAGCAATAAATTTTGATCGTCAATGTCATTTCAAAATTTGGTTAGATTGTCACAAATTTAAAAATTTTCTCTACTTAATTATGCCCATGTCAACAAAGTGTCAAAAAATGAGAAAAAAAATGACAGTTAATGTCATACAACATGATATGATGATGATAGGTTATGATATTTACGACTGTTTTACAATGGAGCATCTTCGATTGCGTCAAAGAATGACCTTGACGTACAAAATTTATTGCTCGCGACTGTACATATACAATTGATGTATTTCTGTAGCAACAAGTTCTTAGGGAATCTTTCATTTCGTTTTTTTTTATGATATATGTTCCTTTATATCGGTTTAATCTGTTCACATTCTTAACACGTTTGCTCTAGAAGTGTACTTTTCTTCTATTTCCGCCATAAAACATTTTTCATTAGCTAACTGATAAATTTTTAATTTTTGTTCAGGAATCGATTTAATATTAAAATAAGTTTTTTTCTGTTGTTGAAAATTGTAAATACTAGAACTGTCTGCATTAATGTTTAATTGGTAGAAATCTGCTGTCCTCTGAGCGTCTCCGGACTCCGGTGACTTCTCTAATTAAGGGAGGATTTATCTCACTCAAAAGAATACTGTTATTCTTGAGATGACGACTTTGTTTAATATTTTTTTTAAAACTAATTGAAATCGAGTTTTCTTTGACGTTCAGCGATGAGTGACTTATTGCGTTTTATTATTCTTTACTTTTTGTACTTCCTTGCTTTTACAGCAGGCAAGTTTGCGTAACTTCTCTGGAATTAATTTGCTCTGCAGCATATTAAAAATGCAGTTATGGGGTTGTTTCACCACAATAAACAAACATACAAGTTATAAGAGATTCCTTTATTTTTTGATCATTATTTTTTTAAATAAATATTATTTGCTAATTTATTTGGGATTACGCAGAGACACTGGAAATCAACATTTATTTAATTTTTCCTTCGTTGTAACTACCGTGCGATCGAAAATAAAAAAAATCGAGATGGCCATGATTAATACACTTCAGTTGGCAGCACGTAAAAATTTAATTCAAATGTCATCAGATGTCATTAATTACAATAGTAACTGTCACTCCGAACTTTCAAGGCAATTACCAACAACTTGCCTTGATTATTTTGTTTCTCCATACCTGAAAAACAACGTGTTCAAAAACAGGCCTGGCACAATTCCAGAATTAATGCAAGTAATTACTGATAACTGCAATTTAATTCATGTCCCGACTTTGCGAAGGTCATTTGAAAACATGAAGCAAAGAGAGTAGCATTATGTTACTCTAGTTCGTAAATACGATTGGAGCTCCTCATATTTCCTTTACAACCGACAGGTCACACATAATGCACACCTTTATGAAAATCAAGATTTCAACGTTCTCAAAATCACTAACCTAACTTTTAAGACTGACATCTCATAATTGAAATTTTAACGAATTTTCAACTGAAATTTTTGGTCACTCTAATTTTTGTTTTTTTCGATCTCACGGTATCACCTTCGCTAACATTTAAAATTATCTTTTTCATACACAAGTATTTTGATTTTCTGTAGAATGTGGTTTTTATAGCACATAATATTTTTTATTATACCTGAATCATAATCCCTGTTTTTGACACTAAAATGCGTGCAAAAAAGGGCCTTTAAAACACTAAAGCTTTAAGGGTTGCTTAGGTTATAACAAATTCACCTACATTTTGAACAATGATTAATAGACATATATAGAAAATTTATAATAGCAACGAAACAACAACAATTGATCATTTCTATATCAACGATTAATGACACAGATTAATTGGGAAAAGGTATTTCAATTTACTTTTTTTGTTATAATTTTCAGATTGTAGGGCCGGTATAATAAAAAATAGCGTATGATACACGTTTATAAGGGCCTTTAAAGCACTTGCGACGTTAAAAGCACTCCGTTACGCGTCGTGCTCTTAAACTCATCGCGCGTGCTTTAAAGGCTTCCTTATAAACTTGTATCATAATATACTATTAAATGAAATTCGCTACAATAAGACTTTATTGTTTCCCCGCCAAATACGAGTATCCTTTTTTACTAAAACTTGAAACCTGAAACTTGAAACAATAAAGTGTTGCAGCACATGTTTTAACAACGACCAGATCAAGACGCATCGATTTTGTCATTCACTTCTCCATTGCATTTTGCATTGTTTAAACGAAAATTATTTTTGGTGTTTAAAGTGGAACGAATTTGGACGTAAAATAATTTGACCTTTCTGTGAGTGATGCGATTTCAAGCGGAAGGACTGTTGTGATCGAATTAAAGCTCGTTCCCCAAACTTCTACATTCATAAAATTTTCATCGGTCTAGCAACGTATAGTTCCGGATAAACCCAATTATTTTCCAAATTTATTCCAGCACTCGGTTCGCTAATTAGAGAAAAACTACTGCAGACATTCGGTTTCGTGTATTTCGCATATAACCCGTTCTATATTCATATCGAGCTAATTCCGCTTCGGCCGTTGTTATATTTTTGAACTTTAATTAAAAGCTACACCGCGAACTAATCCGCGCTTTCCTCTCCTTAAAATCCCGTAAAAACTCGTCTAAATGCAGACTGTGCACCACCGTATTACTCGCCGTCCCTTTTTTCCGGATTCCCTCCGGCGCAAAACACACCAGACGCGCACCCGAATTAGCCGGAGCCAAATTTACAATATCGTTCTCTAATTATTGTCTTCGGCGGTTTATGCGCGTTCGGAATTGTTTCCAGTTTGTTGCCGACTTCTTACCGGATTTTAATTCGTAATAAAGGGATTAGGGGATCAAGGCGGAGCTCGATTTTTACAGTTACGTTAAGGAGGATTTGAGGCTGTCGAATTCGCGTCCAATTAATTCGCGGTGTCGTTCGCGTTCAAGAATAATGTTTGCTTTAGAGGGTTGCACGTAATTTAATGCAAGTCCCGGAGCGCCCGGATCTGACCAGAGAGGAATAATTGGTAATTGTTTATTCTGGTTGGCGGGCTCGGTTCTCCTTTGTGGCGATCAGCCAGCTCCAGGACGACCGCTGATGCTCCTTGTAAACCCCCGTTGATTGTCTTATCTCACTTCCGAGCTCCTTTAAATCCTCCGGCGTTGACAACTTCGCGCCGGTTTCTTCCTTTAATACAGCGACAGGAAGTCAAAGGGGCTCGAGGTGCGACCTACAAATCCTCCAATAACTCCGCTGTTCCTTTGCGGTTTTCTTCAACTTTGAACAAAAACAATTATATACCAATAAAATTTCATTTTGTTCTTTGACTGGTTGTTACATAGTTTTTACTTGTACTTAACCTTGAGAAAAAGTTTTCGATTTCTGGAAGGTTTACGGACGTTTCCCGTAATAAGAATTATTAATACTTTATTAATTAATAATATATTTTTCGAGAGGTAGGCAACCAATAAAACGATTGTGTATAGCAAGTATACATATGTGTAAGATCAAGTTAAGACAGACGTTGCGATAAAAAACAAAAGATGAGGTAGCACTCTTGATTTGTTTCCTTGTTGATCACCTTATCGGAAGCAAAGGTAAAGTTTTTGGGCGCGTATGCGTTCAAAGATTTGTGCTTTATTTAATAAATGCTATTGATTGTGCAATAAAGCCTTTCTGGCGGACTTCGATAAGCCGCCCTAAACAGGAGCAAACTCTGGCACAATATTTAGTGGCGTTTTTATGGATCAATCATTTAGGAAACGCGTCCTATATTAAAAATGTATGTATGCAAACTCATCCTGAAAGTAATAATCTTTACGACCCTGCATCGTATACGTTTATTGAAATCGGGAGTCATTTATGTAGATGAAAAACCAAAATTTCGCACGGGGAAAAAATTCGATTCGACTTTGTAACTGGCCTTTATCGGAAATTAGCCCTAGTCCCATGTAGGGTGTCTCTGTTGGTTGTGCGGGAGTAACTGGATCCCTCGTGTAAAATGACATGTATTAATGGTTGTTCGGAACGCGTTTTTGGTCCAGTAATAAAGAGGCGGAATTAAAAACTCGTAACGAGGCTCGTGGGGCGGCGGCGACTGTAATTCACTATTAACTTCGCCATTGGCTCTACAGCGCTATCTGTCGGGCCGGACGCTCGCTGTATTAACTTTAGATTAGAAGTAAAAACTCGTAAAATTTTATTATGGCACTCGGGCTGTGCAGGAAGTTGCGGGCTATTTACAATTTTGGATCACAAAAAATAGTGGTTCTCGCGTGCGAAATATCTAAATATTCTCCAATTTTTTCCAAAATTAATTAAGCTAAGATCGTTTGATTTTACGGCACGGAAACAATTTGTTTGGGCACACGCTGTGCATAAATCAGTGCTAATAGTGACGCTGTACTAATAATGCAGTGTACTTTTTCAGCGCTGACACGCTGAAGAATAATTTATCACTGTTTGAACAAAATTTGAAAAAGTATTCATAATTCATGAAATTTTATCGACAGGTGAAACGAGAATACATATCAAACGAACAAAACTAAGGGGATTAAAAGTTTGAATAATTTCGTTTGTGTAACAAAAAACTGAAGCGTATGTGAGATGAAGCGCACGAAATTCATCATAAATATTTCATGGTATCGGAAGTGTTTCTGCTTTAGTTATAAATGCTAATGTATTGTCTACAAAGACAAAGAATCGCATAAAAAATTCTTCCATCATCTCGCATAACTAGCGACATAAAAGACATTTTGGATTATTGCTTTACGTCTGCAGCTTTGAAGTCGTAACGTTGTCACTTTGCATACGTTTAGCAAGCGGCACGTGTACATTTGGCTACTATCTTAATATCTTAATTACGCACCCCATGCAGGAGTTGTGCAGATGAGGGTTTCGACCACTAAAAGCGTTTCGTCGGAATTGTTTGTTTAAAGAACGAGAGCAAGATTGCGGCTAAAATAAATACCGGGCGATGAGAGAATGTAAGAAGAGGTGGGCAAATAGCAGACGGTCATCGGTTAAGTAATTGAGCTTTCCGGAACCGCAGTTGCCGTGGATCGCTGCTGTAATTATTAGATGATTATTTGCTCCTGCTCAAGCTTAGATAAACATGAGAGGTTGGGCGCTTTTTATCTGGGCAATGGAAGTCGGATTCGTCTCATTTACCTAATGCTGAAGGCGGAGAGGAGCTTGATTTCTGCTTTAAACCCAACAGAAGGTTTCTTACGTTGTGCTAAACGCTATGCCAGTTTCTTGTTTGACATACTTTTTATCTCATGTTTATTCTCTCTTATTTTGTACAGTTAATTTTAAAACAATATATTTTTTACTCTTAAAAATTACGATTTTGGGATTTATCTGCAAATGAGTTGGAAAAGTTTTATATAGACAAGGAATAATAGACATATATCAAGAAAAGAAAACGAAACGAGAACAGGAGAGTGATAAAGTATCAAAAAATGTTAGATAGTGTTTAAAAAAGAATATATAATATGATCCGGAAACTGTGCCAAATAAATAAGAGGAAAGAAATGGGTTTGTTTTTCAAGAACAAAGGAGCAAGATGAATAAAAATAAAGATGAATAAAGTATAAAAGTATATTATCTGAGAAACAAACACCAGAGGAAGTCAAGTATTTAAATGACGTGCAGAGCAAAGATCTGTTGATTTACGTCCATTACTTGCTTCTTTACTAAGTTACTTAACCTTTTGACCATAGTTAAAGAACGTTAAAGTTCTTGAATGGCTACAGGCAGTTATATAAATGTTTCTTACATCGTAGGGGCTTGTGGAATTTGCAGCCTACAATGCATAGTGTAACTATACTATTCTAACCGAAAATTGATGTGTTTACTTGGTTGCCTAAAACGGGGGCTTTAAGAAGACGTCATTTAAAATAAAGTCTGTTTTATTGATTAAAATTATATTGAACAATTATAAAAACAAAAACATAGCACAACGGTAAGTGTAAATGTGTCCTATTGAAGAGAATTTGAAAATTGATTCCCAAATATATCCCCCGTATTTTTAGGGTTGCGCTGAAAAAAATCTTTTCTTGGGACACAAGTATTTCATCAAATTAAGGTCCGCTCAAATTGTCTGGGATATCTAAAGTGCTGTGATGGGGCGGATAGCTTTGATGACCATTGTGGCATTAGAGAAAATCACCTGATATGATTGTGCAAGTTTGACAGATTCGATTTGTAGCTTGGAAGGGGATCATTAACGCCTCAAGAAAATGTTCCATTACTCTCGAGGGTCCTCGAAGACCGACAATCATCGTTATCCGTATTGTTCCGTCAGAGGCTCCCTTGATTGAACCGCATGACGAACAGGGACAAAGAACAAAGCGCAACATGTCAGGCGGAGCATTAGTTGTAGTTATAAATGTCAGGCAAAGAACGACATGTGACCTCTTTTATTGTTTCTGTCATTTTCGTTGGAGATTCGTCCGGGTCTCTTGATGCATTCTTTCGTCGTTATTAATATTGTTGATGTAGAAAAAGCGAACGCTATTCATATACGCAGTATTATAAAGGTCATTAGAGAGAATTTTGACATGATGACGAGGGGATGTTATTGCCACTGGACGTCATCGTTTCCGTTCTCTTTACTACTCCTTGTCCTGATTTAATTGCTCGTTTGTCTTCGCGTTTTATGAGATACTAACCGTGCTATAGTTGCGGCGCTAATAAAAATTCAGGAAATGGCGAGTTTCCTAACGTGAAAATGTCGCTGGACCATCAATAAAACGACACAACGATGGGTCCACTCAGTACATTGCGAGTCTCTCGGTTGGACTCCGTCCGTTGACAAATTCTGGAGTAAATCACAAGACATCCGTGTTCATGATTTTTGTTTTTTTTTTACTCTTTGGCAAAAGGGCAGTGTTTTGTGATTGATTGTTAAGGCGCAACGCTGTAAAAAGGTTGCAAAACTCTGTCGTAAATTTCATATTTATGCAACATAAAGTTGGGTCGCTGCGACTACACCGATATTACTCACTAGTAGTTGCATACGCTCCGGCATAAAACTCAGATAAAAAACAGTTTTAATACTTTTTTTACACTGCATCGATAAAACTTATACGCTTATAAAACAACATTTTATACCCTTTGTATTCACGCATCTTTGATTTTATAGAGATCAGAAATGTGGTAAAAATGTAGATCGCGATCCCTTCCTTGATAATCAGTGATGCATGGTTTCGGGTGAATGCGAATACACACCACCGGTTTCGGAAAACGTTGCGCCCCTCGATGACAACATCCTCATTATGTTCATTATAATTCTTTCACGGACCGGCGTAAATTCCCCGAACCTGTCGAGAGATTACGTAACGTATGAATATCATATCTATATCTGCCCTCGGGTTCTCTTACGCAACAATGGAGAGATTAGTCTGAGGCCGTCGTGATATTTTTTATGTGCACGATTGTTTGCCGAATTCGTTACGTTTTATAGAGGGTGCTTGTAATATGTTTCTGTTTGATATTCGGGGCCCTTTATGGCGTGCACTTTTACGTAACGGGAATGACGTGGAATTAGCCCAATAAAATTCACGGCGTTTTGTATAAGAAAGGGCCGCAAGGGCTGGCTTTGTCGTGTAGTTTCTCGATCCGATCAGCATATTTTATGTAATTGACAGGATTCGAACGGTCGAGGTGAACGTTTTTCCGTCGCGAGCAAAAATCGGTGTCATGCAATCGTTGACAAAGCAAATCCTCCTTCTCG
Source organism: Tenebrio molitor (assembly GCF_963966145.1). NCBI lineage: Eukaryota > Metazoa > Arthropoda > Insecta > Coleoptera > Tenebrionidae > Tenebrio > Tenebrio molitor. The sequence continues at coordinate 3,403,083 of NC_091052.1, forward strand.
AATTTAATTTCGACCCCCTTGAGGTATTTGCTCGTATGAGGAATAATAATTACAGGCTGCCGCTTCGGCGAAATTAATAGTGAAACAATGGATATGTAGAAATCCTTTCAGGAATTCCTCGTATTCAACAATCTGTCGTTGGAGGGAACTCGACGTTCTGGTAATCCGCACATCATTGTCTCAAATATTCAGATCGATTGCTGTCTACTACATTAGATTCCGGACCTGCTTATGTACGGCCTGATGCGTTTCCGGACGCTCACGCTTCGATGCTTCATTCCGGAATTGAAACTTATTTTATTATAAATTATAAGAGGATGGGACGACGCAAAAAATTCACTAATAAATTCGCTGCTTTATCCCCGCATGAATAAAACACCTATTGAACTTTGGGTTGTGACGAAACGTCAAAGCTGAACGAGGAGAAAGCTCAACGGAATGGCGTAAGGAGCGTGTTAAATGGATGTCTATTTTATGCGAAATGAGACGGTGAATTTGGTCGTCCCTCAGCGAGAATATCCTTCTTTCGTATTTAAATGAGGCTTCATTTTTTATTTTTTCCGAAATTTATCAAGATGTCGGTTAGATTTGAGCCGGTGATGGCGGCGATGAAGCTTGCGTCGTCGTGTGTCAAAACTTTTACCGGAAAGCTCTCTCATTTTGATAGTTGAACAAACTCCGGAATGGAGTTGGCATTGTTCTCGAGTTTTTAACAGTCGGCGAAAGTTTTATTTTGGTTTTATTACTATTTTATTTTTGAAAGTGTGCAGCTATTCTCTAATTGGCTGCAAGGACGATTATTGCCTTTTCAATTCCGGCAGATCGAACTCAATAAAACCATGATCGTCGGTCCATAACGATGTTTTTATTCGAAACCGACGACCTCATAATTTTCATCGTTATTACGTCTCCCTAACAGCTTAAATGGATATTAAAGGCACCTTATAATTACACGAGTAAAGTTCTTCAACTTCCCTTTCTTCCTTGTTAAGTTGGATTTGCAGACAATTAAGACTCGTGGAAGTGTGTCTTCCGCAGAACGACAATCTCGTAATGCGCAAATTAGTGCGTGATGTGCCCGATATAATTCGAGTGGCGCTGACGTCCACAGCCTTACTAATTGTAGGACGTGCCTTTGACACTTCTTAGGGGGCGCCGTCGAATCCATTAGGATTGCAGTTGCGGTTATGAACCGTGTTAAACTGCATTCGTGAAGCAAAACGACGATTTTTCACTGTCTAACATTTCGCAGTCGCCAGATTTGTCTGTTTACAGATTTAATCGAGACCGAAGAGAACATACTGCTCGGAACGTGAGACATACTCTTTGAACCATTTACCACTCCGGCGTGAAAAATAAATCACTTTCAGAACCAAGGGACGAGCAAAAACTAACGGAAAAAGTGAAGTTACTTTCGGTGGGGTCGTAAAAAACTGACTGTGCATGGATAAAAGGACTTTATAAATCCGGGGCCGGGTCTGACTTTGTTTAGTTGCCTTAATAAATAACGCAAAAACGTAAATTTAATTTGATAAAGGTTGAGGACGCTTTAAGACACCGCAAAGCTTACAGGATTTTTCTTCCAAGCAAGAACTCGAGATCACACAGAAAAAAAAATAATTTATAGAAAGTAACGATAGAAAAATATCTAATTATTAACGTGTTTAGGAAAAACTAATTAAAAACACCGAGATTTTAATAGCATGAAAGAATCAGTGCAGAGAGATACAGAGTGATCAACAAGAAACCAAATCAAGAGTGCTACCTCATCTTTTATTTTATCGAAACGTACGTCGTATACTAATCAGACACTTTTATATAATTGCTGTGCACTCGTTTTGTTGGTTGCCTACCTCTCAAAAATCTATTATTAATTGCCTTTATAAATTGTTTGTAATTCATGAATAATGGATTTAAAAGGAAGTTATTATTAATTATTATTTATTACTGATTAAGGAAAAAACACACAGTTACATAAAATTCCTTCATAAGGCACATAATCTTTGGTTACAAAATTTTAAAAGTAATTATTTTTCAGAATTCTTTGTTTTGTTGTTTTCTGTAAGAAAAGTGCTAAAGTTATTATTCTCACATTTTTGGTTAATTGAGAACTTACTCGTATATTTTCTAGCAGTTTAATTAAAACATTTAAATTATTCCAAGGTCAAAAAATAAGTTTTCACAAAAACTGCTCCAAATGTTCTCCATTGTGGTCCAGAAAGAGTCAAACTCGCCTCTCATATTTTCCAAAAACACTTATGAAGCTGTCAGGTGAAATGGACTGCCAAAATTCATTTATGGTGAAAATTTCTTTAAGGTAATGTGTGGGTTTTATTTCTTGCAACACACAAGGGAAACAAATTAATAGCCTCCTTCAAAATTTTTGCAATAAGTGCCATAACTCAATTTAATTTGCAGTCTTAAACGCCTTATGGAAGTTGAGGGATGTTCCTTGATAATTTGTCGAACATTTTGCACCATTTCTAAAATTTGAACTAAGGACTGACCTGACTTCTTCTTAATGATGGATTATGATTCATTAAAATTAGGCATTATAATTTTAAGACATTGATCAACTTGTTAATAACCAATACCATCAGGTTCAGACATTTGGCTTAAAATTCTTCAGTGTAAGGGGGTACAAAGTAAGGCCAGTCTTCACTTTCTTGTTTCACCCTCTTTCGAAAATAATCTAATAAAAATGCCTTCTCTTTAATGGTAAAACCCATTTTACAACTTATTCTGGGATAATTATTGCTTACAATTCCAATAAACGTCTGTAAATATTGCCGAAATGGAAGATTTGTTTTTTAGGTTAAATCACTTAAATTGTCAACAACAACAACCTTGAATTTTGAAATGTGACATTTAAACGAAACATCTCCGTACCAGTGGCGTCACGTTTGGCAATAAAGCTGATAATTTACTTACTCTTACAAATGTAAAATGTTGCTCTTCTTTAAATGTTGCTCTTATTTATCTCCACCGCCGGGTGGAGGTGGGATACAAAAATTCCAACGTCTAAAATTCATGAGGTATGATTTATTATAAACTAGCGTTTGAGACCACAAATTGTCTACGGCCATGCTTTGAACGCTTATTTGCGTATGATTCTGCTACGACGTGACCGATAATTTGCAACGCTTGCTCTGATTTGGATTCTTGTTGATCACTCTGTATATTTAATAAAAAGAATAAGTACGCCGTTTTTATGAAGAAATTTAAAATAGAATGGATACTGGCCCTTGTTAAATTTAATCATGACTCTAATTACCTTGGTGACGAATTCATCTCTTTCTGGCAAGTTATAATTGCATAAATCTATATCGTTTTATGTTTACTTTAATCACGACTCTCAGTAACGGCAACTTTAATAACGATGTCGTGATACGGCCCATTGAATAAAAAGAGTTACACAAATAAACACCAGATAGTTAAGAGAAAGCTTTTCCAACGGCTTGAAACATTTTAAAACAGTTTAAGCAGTGATAATGTCTAAATTAAAATAAAAAAATGAAATGAAGTGGAAAGGATGCTGAATTCACAATCAGAACAGAAACAGAAGATTAGATATGAAAAGATAAAACGAGAGAAGGCAGTACAGGATAGAGAAGGATCGTTGAACACAATATGTACATAATGTAATGGGGTTCCACGAAAAGTGAATAAAATATGTATAAATCACAATACAAAACATTTTAACGCAAAGAGATATTGTGTAATGTGTACAGAAAATTTAAATTAATGGTGTAGTTTTTTTTTTATTTGTTTAATATTTGAATTTGTTTATAATTTGTAATAGTGATATTTCGATCGAGGAAGATTTGTTCGTTGAGTACAAATGCAAAATGTTTTATCCGGTGTCTGGAGTTCCAGTCCTAATCGGATCCCGCCACATTGTTGCCGTTGTAATGGGGTCCGAACTGAGATAATTTCGACGGTCCTGTTGAAGTTTCGGGCTTCATCGGGGTGGAGACAATTAGGGGCGACGTCGGGGGCAGCGGGTCACCTCCGCGGCCCCAGGGGATGGGTCTGCGTAAAGAAGAGAATTCAATCAGGTGGGCTTTCGCTCTGACGCTTTTGATCTGCATCGTATTACGTTTTACGCTTATTTTTATCCTTGTATACGTCCCTCGTAGGCTTACGTCCTATTATCCTTTATTAGGAGTCCGCGTATTATGTTTAGTGGATATAAATAAGCGAGCTCGTTATTGTAACTAGCAGACCGCACCGACATCCTGGAGGTAGAACTTCTGAAATTCGATACGGCATATTCATCGGTGCAACAATGAAAACTGTCATGTAATTGGTCGTTAGAATCGCGAGCTGCCGCTTGTTTACAGACGAACTTTTCTTTTTATCGGAGCTCGCTTTCAAACTTCGAGCATTGACATTGGCAACAATGGCTCGAAAGCAATAATAAATTTCACGTTGGCAACGACGAGCAATAAGCAAACACGCTAATTGCAACGTTCTAATATTCACTGCAAATATTCAAACCCATCTCTGGGGGTGGACGGTTTGACAACAATTTTCTTCGCAAGCACCAGACGAGATGATTTCCATGAGAAATCTTCTGGATATCCGCCACCCGAAGTTTCCAGCGCGGAGTTTTATGCTCGACAGTTTGTTTGCTGTTGACCTGTGCTGCTAAAAGAAGCGAAAAAGTACAGAATTTCGATTCTCATCAATAAGTAATGAATGGGAGTTTCTGCCTTAAACCGCAGACTACTGTGCATTCTGGGAATGGATCAACTTTTAAACTGCTGCCAGCAAAAAACTTTAATACGGTTTCTCGGCCCTGTGCAAAACTCACCGGAGAATGCGCCCGGTTTAAACGTGAAACTTTATAACAGGTACATTTAAATTGCAAATCATCCCACGAATAAAAAAATCGCACTATCATCGGTCGGACAACAAAGATTCACGATTTTTCGCCGAACTGATCAATGCACGGATTTATCGCCTCCTTCAGTTAAGCTCTTCTATTATCAAAAATAAAACATTCTAACTGTATTTGTAGTTGGAATTGTAAAGTTTTAAGGTAGCTGTCGTAAAGTGGCTCATTTCTTACGTGTATAATTTTTTTATGTGATTTAAAATTTTATGTGATATGAAAATTGGAAAAAATACGGCTATAAAATTCAACAACATTAAACGAACGATGAATTAATCTCTAATGTTTAAATTTACAATTATTACCACTAGATAAAACCAAAACACTTTCAAAAATCAAATATGATTATTGAAGTTGTTACAATAAATTATAAACACTATAATAAAAATTAGCAAAGGTAGTCTACTTACTAAAGAAAATTTTCTGATCACTTTTTGTTTAGGTTAATTTATAACATTGATTATTTCCTTCATGTGTTTAGCAACCAATTGCCTGACAAATATTGACCAATCAAAACGAGAAAACAAAAAATAACCCGATAAAATTTCTCTAAAATGCACATGTGCAATAATCTGATAAAAAATGCCGGTACCTGATTTTTGTTTTTTAATTATTTTGAATAAAAAGGATTGGGAATAATGCGTTTGGTTTCATTCTATTCAGGAAATAATCAGCCGTATACCCCTCGTGCAAAATTTTAATATCGGCAATTTTTTTGCTAATGAACTCAAACATTCATAAATTATTCGGTCAGAAGACCAATTATTATATCAAATAAAAGCCCTCGACTTCGTCTCGTGCTCTTATTTGCTAATAATTGGTCTTCTGACCTCATTTATGGATGTTTTCGTTTATTAGCAAAAAAATTTCCGATAAAAAATTTTGCACTTGGGATATAACTGATTATAATTTGAAAATTATAAAAATATTGTAAAATCTATACAATGAGAATAACGTTTTTTTTTAAATAAAAATCCTTTTGATGAAAATAAGGTCTTTAATTTCATTCTCTATTTACCCGGCGCATCCACCAAATCATTAAATGCTAAAATATTTATTTGCCTTTTTATACACAATAAGAAAAACTTGAACAGAATTTTTTATTTCAATTGACGATTCAAGACTTTAAATCTTTAAACACTAACTAAATATTCGTCTGGGTTTGTTCATCTCATTTTAAAATCTTCAAGTTTACTTTGAAAACATTTGTGTCTAAGAAAAAAATGTATTTCAAGACTTTTAACTGTTACAAAATATGTTTACAAAAATAACCGGTAAAGATTAATGTGGTATATTTTGACCCATTTTTCTAGCAATTTAAAAAAATTATAGTCAACAAATAAACTGTCATACAGCATTGTTCTAATTTTTTTTTGAATGTGTAGCTGCAAGGTGATCAAAAAGAAAGCAAATCAGAACAGGTGTTGCAAATTATCGGTCATGTCGTAGCGAAATTCTATGCAAATAAGCGTTCGATTCATGGGCGTAGACAATTTGTGGTCTCAAACGCCACTTTATAATAAATCATATCTCATAAACTTAAGACATTGGATAATGGAGAAAATTTATAAAATAAACAAGAGCAACGTGCTCATTCGTAAGTTTACAGACGTTTATTGTAAGCAGCAATTATCCCACAATAAGTGCTAAAAACTTTCGAAACGGGGTGAATAGGCAACCAATAAAACGACTGTGCATAGCAAGTAATATCTGCGTACGATAAAAATAAGACAAACGTTTCAATAAAACAAAACATGAGGTAGCACTATTGATTTGTTTTTTTTTTGTACAGTAATCATGCATTTCTAAAAAAATAGCATTTGCAATCACTTAACAACGAAGTAAATCAAGTGCAAATTCCATTAAACCTAGTTATTTAAATATTTAATTAATTACATCTGTGAGGCGTTGTTTCCAAGTTGGCATAAAACTTTCCCGGGGAGAAATTAAAACTTCCTTTGCAAGCATTCCAAGTTTCACCTTGAGAGCGAGACAAATTGCCGGTTTCTATTTTAACAGCACTCGTACATTAACATGCGTAAAATGATCTTGTCGCTCATTAAAAACAGATTATCACTTATTGCGGGTAGTTTGGCGGCGAGATGCGTTAAGCCCGGCGCCTGAGCCGTCAGCCCTGATTAAAATTCATCCCTGTTCATGTAAAAGCGGTCGCGCTTATCTACACACACAATTTATAAACGTGCACACGTTAAAAATTGTGGACGTTAATTCCGCAGCGAGAAAATCTTGCAGTGATGTAGGTTTCGACGAGGGCGCCCTCGAAATGGTCAATTACTGATTGTCTCATCTCATCTGCTACGGTCTTGAGATTCCCATTGTCCGAAAGTTTGTCCGGAGGAGCGAGAACTGGTAACCATAACGACACATCCCCATTTGTACAAGAAAATAAAATTAATTTAACTAATCCCGTGATATAGTATTCCGCGGCAAACTTTGCGTTTAACGAAATTGAAAATTCGTTAGACGGATTAAGTTCGATGAGCTTCGAGTTACTTATTCTGGAATTTCTTTATTCGCAGCGAGTTGTTCAACATGTTCATCGGATTCGGGGATTTCGTATTCAAGCTAGGTGATCGATAATAACCTGAGGTTTTTCTGCAAACGAGTGGTCTTGGGGTTGCTTGGCTATAATAGGTGCGGTGGTAGTGCTCTTCGCAACAAGGGGAGTAAGCATGCATGCCCTTCGAGGCAGCCATGCGAGTCCACCTTGGCTCTTCTTAAGCAAATGTACCGTGCATACTTAAGGACTTGAAACTCGCTCGTTCGAGTATTTCATCAAAATTTGCACACTCGGATGACTTCCTCGACTTCCTCGTTAAATGTTCTCTCATTCATTATTGGTTTTATGCCCTGGTTGTTTACTTTTCAGCGAAGCAAATCCGTGTTATGGATATCCACACCACCCTCGACTTCCTGCTAGTTAGCATATTTAGACGGCAAATACCCATAAAAGTCGGCGAAGACGAGGAATTCGGGGTGCCGGAGCGGTGGCTCAAGTGGAACGGAACCATAATTTTCGAGGGTAGTTCCGTAATTTCTTGTATGAATTTCTTGTTGTCGACCATGGGGTGTGATGGATCGCAACTTTCGAACAAAGAGAATTTGCAAAAACTCAACCACGCGTCATCTATCAAGAAGACGGTAAAGTTGGACAAAGTGGTCAGGAAAAAGTGGAATTTGCTTCAGCCTCAAACAACCAAAAATACAAACATGAATTTTGTTGATTATTCTCTGATGCAGTTGACCGAACTGGGAACAACAAATTAAAAACGCAAAAAACTGAACTCGATGTCTCAAGATCTGTAAAAAAATTTCAAACCATCCGTCTTTGCCAGAGTTGACCCTGGAAAGCGCCGTGTTTTATAAATTGGAGATTATTTTACATGATCTTCTCTTGTTCTTTTTGCTCATAACGAGCAAGAACGAGTCTGGAACGAGTCTGGAACGAACTAGTCTTAGTCGCATTATTTTCTCTTAAAAATAACAAGAAACGCCCGTCAGCGACTTCAGTAACTTTTAATTTATCTGTCATGCGGTTGGTATTGCTTGCTTAGTTAAATCCACTGTTCAATTATGTCTCGCGGTTTATTATTTCCATTAATCAAATCTCCTAATCCCGGACCATAAGCAAGATATACGATTTTCAGCACAGTGTATTCATTAATTCCAATAAAAACTTTTCCTTCTATTGTTTTCCTGGAGCCGTCCCGTGATTGTTGCGGTTATTTTTACCGCTATAGAGGGTTGGACGTAATTGCATGTTGATATTAGCACGGATAAATGTGCGGTTAAGACAGCGACTGTACACAACAGAAACCTTCTCGTGGGACAATGCTAATGGCCGCACTACTTGTTCGCTTGAAATTAAATTGGGATGAAATTGCTTTCCTGCAATGGCTTTTTTGTCCGAAATTGCTTTCGTGCATTTGGGGTGGAATTATGCCGGCAAAAAATCGACTTGTATTTATTTAATCCAATCCAATCGAAAGAACCGGATTTTTCCGAGGGTTAAACGTTCTCGTATCATATGCAAATTCTTCATTCACGTCCTCAAATGATCTCATATAAATGACAATCGGAGATTCACGCACCGCTAACTGTGCCGTTAATGGTTCATCAAACAATGCCCATTAGCATCGGAATAGCCCATTTTGTCCGGGCAATTACACACAGTTCTGGACAAGGCGAAATTCCAGCACACCTGAAGACAAGTCCGGTTCGTACGCACTAACCCCCCGTCGTAACAAGGGAAAATAGGGCAAGTAGAACAAAACCCAACAACTCCTTCAAATCCCCTCAGATGCATGTTGAATTGCTGTATTACACGCGTAACAATGCGCGGCATTGTTCAAGTGGGATATTCTGCACCGAAGCTGGACTTGGTGAAGAGATACACTTGTAAACACAAAGAGTTAATCTCAAAGAAATAAATTAAGACAAGATAGTACGTTTAACGATATCGGAAGAAAAGCTAATTTAGTTTGCCGCCAACGAGATATGTACTAAGTCTTAAGAACTACGAGAATTACAGTTTACAAGTGACTCTTTGTCTGACTCTAACATTAACTTATCGGAAAACTTTGTACAAAACAATCTGATGAAAAAAATTAAAAAATAAGAGACCAGATAAATTTCAGTGAGACGAAGAAAGCAGTGATTTATGGGACAGCTAAAGCACTGTTTACATCTATTTTGCAACGAACCATCTTTAAGGCCTATGAATATTTTAGGACTGCTGCTGTTTTATGAGCATGGAAATTTTTATTGTAGACCTGTAGTGTTTTTATGTGACGTTTCGAGGTTAGAAGTACGATGATATGAGTAAATCTTTGTCTTAAAACTGTACTTATTATTGTATAAGAATTGTATTGTCACTCTTGACGTAGAAACAGAGATCAAACAATTTATCTCGATAAGGGTAAACACGTAAAATAAATTAACTGCCTAGGAGAATGGTAGAGGGCGAAGTGGTGAAAAGGAATAGCCCGAAAATTACTTTTGGTTTGAGTCACCATCAAAAGCTGAAAGCGATTTGTGAGGTACGCAAGCTGGATAATTAATTGATTAAATCATATACCGAGGGAGCGAAAAGAATGTGTTTTTGTCCTCTGTAATTAAAGTAAATTTTTCACTACGAATAAAATAACATAGCATTTTGACATGTAATAGTAAACTGTGCAAATTCACTTTTTTACCTTTGTTTACTGATAGGTAAATAGTGGTGAATAATGAACAAATAACAAGTTTTTGTGGACACCTGTGACAATTTTAAAGAAACAATTTTTGTAATACGATTTAATTTGATATTAATTCCACACAACTGGTATTTTGTGCCTCAATGACGTTGTTTAAAAAACCTTCTAATTAATAGTATATAATTCAACGAGCGGGTAATGATGGCTATTACTCATGAGGTTGATTCAACCGAGTGAATAATAGCCACTACCCACGAGTAGAATACTGTACTTTTTCTACGACTATGAAGAGACATTAATAAATAAATTCATTATTAGACAAAATGAAACTGATAAAACAATTTAACAATTTGAAGGTTTTAAATGAAGCCAGTGCCGAAAATCAATGTTTTTGAGTAATATTAGTGATTTAACAACGTAAATTTCACGCAGATTTCTTCCTTTCGATACTTGCTGTATTTTAAATTAGATAAAAAAAACTCGTATTCTAATTTTACTGTTTCTTAAGAACCCTTCTGAATATAAAAAATTAGATTTAGTGTTCTCGTAGTGAAAAAATATATTTTAGGTTGTATCAGATAGAAGCTATAATATTGCTCCGGCAAGTTTTTTCATCTTGGAGCCACCGACAATCGATAGCAATTTACCCAAAGTCCATCCATGTATGAAACATCGCCACGAGGGGCTAATATCGACAATTTTAACGCCCATCTGAACAAATAAATATTTGAAACGAATGTTAATAAGGGATCTTAATTAACGGTCACGTGTAACAAAAACGAAACTTGGCCACGGGCTTCAAATTTAGATTGCTTTGTGCCTCAGAGAGCAGCTATACATGGGCATTTTAATAAAGCCATATAAGTTAAAATCGAAGTTTGACCGAATGCGCAGGGGTTGCGCCATCGAACCGACCAGAATAAGAGTATTAGACACAATAAATAACATTTTTGATGGGTTAGCGCCTTTAGAGGAGGCACAATCTTTCAAAAGAAGAAATCAAAACTTCTGAAAGTTTTCGTACTCGTTCCGAGTATATATTCAATCTGATGCCGTCCCTTTTCGCCCTTTTATCTGAAGGCAAATTTATCAAATACATCTCCTGTTTTCAAATTCTGTGGATCCCTGGGGTTATTCTGTAACCTGATTCGACCGCATTCATTCTTCCCCCTTTTACCTGTGATGTTGGATCAACTTTAAAAATCGCGGGATGAGGAGCGAGAGCTCGCATTCGCGTCCGAAAGGGATATTGCTCTTATTTTACCCATTACCTATGCGACACTATGGCAACCTTTGACGTAATTTGCTTTGTCCTGTCGTTCAGACGAGGACCACTTTGTTTCATACATAAATTTTTAATTATTCGACACCCTTTCAAAAACACCCATGTCCGGCATTAATGTGTCATGCTAGACTCAATCTTTGTTTTCGTTATCGCCATTTCTCACTCGAGAAAGGCTTTTAATTCATAAAAAGATCAGTCATCCCGAAACACGTGAATAATGGAGAGTTAATCCTGGCCATCGGCCACTGCAGGAAGCATGTGCTCTGATTTATGTGCTTTTTAAAATATGGCTCGACCAACGCATAAATAGCCCTTCTGTCGTTCCCTAAACGCCGTAATCGGAGGCGATTAGAGGGCGCTAAATTTCGGTTTGGTTTAACCAATGAAGAAGTTCTGTAACGAAAATTTGGTATAATTTCGCCTATTTGTATTCAAGAATACTTTAAATTTAGCGGTTTTATGAACAGAATTTTTGTCACGTTGTCGCTTTGTATCAACGTCTCAGCCCTTCTTTATAGGTTGTAAAAATTTCGAGCCATTACTGCATTTAATATGCGCACTGAAAGCGCCACGGTCTTTATAGTGGTGGTTTATGTACATTTTACATCCGCATAAAATATCAGAACGTCATAAATAAGTAGTCTTGACAGTTGCTCAAATATTGCCACGGGAGGGGATCAGGGCTGCAACTTAGAAACCACCCACAAAATGCACAAATTTATTTTTTCTTGTACATTTAATTGTCTCCTTAAAAGTAAAAATAATTCATGAATTAACCACTGCCGAATTATTATTATTATTGCAAATTATTCTTGTCAGGTGCCACTGTCTCGTTTTGGGGACAGCACACCTTTGGATTTGTACCATTAAAACCACATTGCGATCTCATTAGAAAAGTTAATGCTTCAATGGTGATCGGAGCGTTGAAATTATTTGCCATTGCGTAGACCGAGGGACATTCTTGGAGATTTATGCACCTACCGTCGATTGAATTCGGTGTTAAACACTGATCTGAATTAGCTGCAAAACAAAGGATTCGTTACGTTTACAACAAGCAAATTAATTAATTAATTTCTTACCTACACACGGTTTCATTTGAGAAATGGTTAAATACAAGAGAATAATAACACGCTGTGTTAACATGGTTATTATTGGCCAAACTAATGAATGGAAGAAACGGTTCTGGGTCTCCTTGACATTGACATCGACGGTCCGTTATCCTGGTCGTATTCACAGGTCATCGAGCTGAATTGAAAATTAAACAACGCTTTGACTCTTTCACACGTCACTTTCACAAAATAAATGACATTAAACTGACATTTTAAATCTACAATCAAAATTTGCTACCATTTAAATGTAATTCCGTCGCCTTCCTATGGCTGAAGATTCGAAAAGTAGCGACGCATCAGACAGTTCTTCAGAAAGTGTTAATGAGCCCACTAAAACTAAAAAACAAGTAACCGCGCCGAAACCGGTGATTCAGGGTAAAATTACGAAAAAGAGAAAAAACATCATTTCGGTGTGTCTGACAAATTGCCGCTATGAAGTCATCAGGAAGATCGCCTCAAAATTCACATACAAAGAGGTGAGCGAAGGCGAAAACTGGAATTTGTACTGGACGGATCTGTCCATCACGGTCGAACGCTGCAAGGAGATGAAACGCTATCAAAAGATCAATCATTTTCCAGGAATGTTAGAGATATGCAGAAAGGATCTGCTAGCACGAAATCTTAACAGAATGCTCAGATTGTTTCCGAAGGAATACAATTTTTTCCCGAGGACCTGGTGCCTGCCGGCCGATCTAGGCGAAGCATTGACGTACAGCAGATTACGTCGTAACAGAACCTTCATACTGAAACCTGATGCGGGCAGCCAAGGACGCGGTATTTTTGTGACCAAGAGTTTGAAGGACATTCGACCATGTGATCGGGGAGTGTGCCAAGTTTACATTAACAGGCCCTATCTCATAGATGGTTACAAGTTCGATCTGAGAGTCTACACCCTTATCACTTCTTGTGACCCTTTGAGAATTTATATTTATGACGAAGGGCTGGTCAGATTTGCCACTACCCGATATAAAGAACCAAATTCCGTCAACATAACCAACGTTTTCATGCATTTGACCAATTACGCCGTCAACAAGTACAGTCGAACGTACAACCAAGACTCAGAAGAAGGTAGCAAAAGAAAACTGTCTTGGTTTAACGGTTATTTGCGTAAACTAGGTCACGATGTTGATAGCATTTGGAAGAGAATCGACGATGTGATTATTAAAACAATTATTAGCGCGGCTCCTGTACTAAAACACAGCTATGCGGCTTGTTTCCCCAACCACGATGTGATACCAGCTTGCTGCGAGCTTCTAGGAGTTGACATCATTCTAGATAAGAGACTGAATCCTCAAATCCTTGAGGTGAACCATTCGCCGAGTTTCCACACCGACACAGCCTTAGACTGGGAAATAAAAGAGTCTCTTCTCACAGACATGTTCTCGATGATGAATCTAGATAAATGTGACAAGAGAAAAGTGATGAGAGAAGACAGGAAGCGTATTCGAGAGCGACTTCTTCACGGCAAAGATCATCAACCCTCTGTTGTAATCAATTTTGATGAATTTTACAGACACGAAATGAACAACCGAGGCGGATTCCGACTCGTCTATCCATGTCCTGCCACCAAAGTTCACTACAATAAATTTTTCGATCAAGGTCAAGGCTCGTTGTATTCGGAAACTGCAGCCAGCAGAGCGAGAGAAGCAGCTCAGAACGCCCTGAGAGACGAAATGCAACTGAAAGCGAGGCTGGAAGCTGCAAAACGCATCGTGGTGACACCATCCAAGCCGCCAGCTCCCAAGAAGAACGAGAATTCTCAAAATCAAATTCGATCGCCGTCCAAATTCAACGCACCACTCTCCATTATGAGTTCATCAGAACCGCAAATGATCGTCGAATCGGAAGAAAGAGATCGACTGCAGAGGTTGGCTCAGAGAGAATATTTGATCCGGAGTCACGGAATTTTGGAACATGTCTACTTTTCGATGAAGAAAAACGGGAACTTGAGACCACGCGACGAAAAGAAGTTTGCAATTTTTGATAAGATACGAAGTACTAGTGAGAATAATTTCAACAAACAGAATGGGATCTCTATTTCGGATCTTGTGGAGTCGATTAAGGCAAAATCAAACATCTGAGGAATCGGTACTGGGCCCGTAGTGTCGGATTAATAAATTTTCATTTTATTTTTTATTAAGGAACGTTTATTTGCCCAATTCACAATAATCAAATCATTTTCAGTAATAATGTACTTTTATCTATTTTAAGACGAATTATATTAACACTTTTGCTTTCTTTTTACTTGTCGATGGTAGACACGATCCATTCTATATATGATGGTACTTTGGTGTAGATTGCAATTCGTGAGGATGTTCCACATCTCCATACTCCCAGGGAGTCTACACCAATTAAAAAGTAACGATTTGTTTTCTTAATTGCTTTCCTTAACATAAGAGGTCCTCCAGAATCTCCAGGACACGTCCTAGCGTTTTCGGTGGATCCTGCACAATACTGTGTAGAATTCACAGGTACTCCACATGTATTAGTTTTCAGAACGAATTTAGCTTTCACTTTAATTTGATTCATTACTGAAATGTAAATTTGGTTAATTAATTAAATAACATAACTGTTACAGTAGCGGTTAACCATCGTTTTCATCACTGCCCCAACCGGCTATCCACAATGTCTCATTATTTGGTGGATTCATATAATTTGGTGGTAAACAAATCGGTTTAATATATTCTGCAAAAACATTGTTATTTTGGGCAAATAAATGCATTAATCCGTGCGAAACCTGTGAATTCAACATTGCTTTCCAAACGAATCAGTGCAATATCATTGTAAGAGGACGATCTAATATAATTTGGATGAATATGGAAAAACGCAATTTGCAATTCTTTGATTTCATCAGCACATACCTTTTGTTTCTCAAAGGTTATGCAGTCAGGATTATTAGAAATATCGTATTCTCCTAAAACGACGGAAGATCTAAAATTAAAATTTACGTCAGCAATAGCTGTTGATGTTTTTTCGTAAAGCTAGAAAAACTTACACGTTTCCATTATTCTTTTTTAAGGTTATCTGTGGATCAACACAATGGGCTGCAGTTAAGACGTACCTATTGTTGATCAGATTGCCGTGGCAGCCATAATTAAACTTATTATTGGTAGTGCGGTACTTTAAAAGAACAATCCAAGGAAACTCATCTATCTCAGTACGTTCTCCTCCAGATATTTTTGTAGCCAGACCTTCCAAACCGCACTCTTCATATTCTGGCAGTAGTTGAATTTTATCAAGAATCTTCTGTAATTTTGTGGTACTGAAGCATTTTATGTGTGCCACTTCATCTTGATCGTAGTAGCAATGAAGTAGATTCATAAGAATTGTTGTGTGGCTTTTATTTCTTCTAGGGCGTGTTAAATCACTTAAATGGGCGCAATGGTCCAAAGGGACGCATTTAACGTTTTCTTCTAGTAATAATGCATGGCTAAAAATTGCGAGGAAATTTGCAAAACCTACAAAACTTTAGTGACAACAAGATCCGCATTACTTTACAAAAGTTTTAACGATGCTGAAAAAATGTATTTACTTACAAGAGATTATCAGTAATTTAGTAATAAACATTCTCAACACATTAATCCCTAATTTGCAGCACTTGTAACAAATAAGCGTAAAGTAGTGAACAGACTATTATTCGCTAGAGCTGTTGTTTTTTATTACTTGGATCAGAATTTCCAAAGGTCAAAAGGTTAATGTCGAGTGATTATTTTACTGAACTCTTCTTTAAATACTACTTTAAAATCTTTAAATTACATGCAGATTACTTAAGATAACGAATTAGTTATTGTGGTTAGAGGCTCTTGGTTACCAAAAATAAAACTTACTAAGTTATTGATGTCAAATACTTTATTATTTAATAATAATGTTATTTGTCGTATCATATCATTTTTCTTGTGAACACATTTGAGTAATTGGCAAGATCCCTAAATTACTAATAGTATTTTTTTCTTTAAGGAAAAATTTCAGGATTAAAAATTGTCATGTTTTTCTAGGGATTTCATTTTGTTACAGATTTTTTTTTTATTTGAAATACTTTCATGTCTTTGGTGCAGTCGATTTGTCATAAAATTAGAGCAGTTGAGTCGACTGAAGTCATGAAACGACTTCACACACAAGTGCTACAGTTTTATCTGATTTGTTTATCAATCCACTCTCTGTACGGTGGTAGGAAAGTGTAAACTCCGGGAAAACTACCACATATCCGTCCATATCCATAAGAAACCATTCCCACTGCATAAGTGGCAAACCGGCCACTTCCAGTTTTCACATCAAGCATTAGAGGTCCTCCGGAATCGCCGAAACAACTGTCAACACCATTACCCGTTCCTACGCAAATCTGTCGATTGTTTAATCTTCTTCTACCGTTATTTTTATCGCATCTTTCTTGGTCCACATAAGGCACTGTAGTTTTTTTCTTAATAGGACTACGTTTCGCTACAATGTATTTTAGTGATGGCTGTTTTGGGGAAGTGCTAGAACGTTACCAGTTTCTGTTCGTCCCCAGCCACTGATGGTAAAAGTCTCATTTCCGCGCAAGTTGAAATTGATAGAAGGAAGACACACCGGTTGAACGTAATCTGCGAACCTGGATTAGTTATAAAATCTTAAATAAATTTAACCTCACCTGAAAAAACGACTTTGCGATCAAGTCGTATAATAGCAATGTCATTTATCATGGAGCTGGAGTCGTAATTAGGGTGCATAACGTAATCGTTTGCAGGAAACTCTTGAGGAGGATCTGCACAGTCTTGCCCGTATTTTTGATAAATGCAGTCGGTTTCGTTTCTGGTGTCGTATTCCCCTAGGATTACGCTCTGTCTAAAACATGAGTTGTGTTAATAAGTGTTGGTCTAGAACTCAGAACGCTTACAATTTTCCTAAAAGTTTTTGTTTGATTATTACAGGATCTACGCAATGAGCCGCTGTCAAGACGTAGTGCTCATTAATCAAACTCCCAGCACAAGCGTACTGGATGACATTTCTGTTAACATATTTAAGAAGCGCCAACCAAGGGTACTCATCTAGATAGGCATTTGTTCCGCCAACGATTTTATAATCAGAACTCTGTTTTCCACACTCCTCCAGATCTGCGTCCGGGAAAGAATTGGAAAATCTTTCGTGTAGGTCGTTGCTGCTAAAATCACTGATGACTTTTCCTTCATCCGGACAGCAGACTCGTATTTCCGGATCATGATCTGTACTACATCTGTACTCCTTCAGGTACTTTTTCACCACGGGATCACGTCTGTTGACATTCTCCATGTATTCCATGAATGAGTCGCACTCTCGGATATTCTTGCAAATACCTAGAATTAACTGTTACCAGTTGCTATATATCTTTTTAGGCAGTCTCACCATTCCGAGAATCCGGTGTTTTACAAAACAAAAACAAGGTACACCACACTTTGGGCTCTTGACCATCAAAGCCACAATGGGAGTACCGTAAGAATTCGATTGTTTCCGGAGCGTAGGGTTTAGTTTTTATAAGTTTCATGGCCAATGGACACAATTTCAGCGGAATACATTCTATTTTGGTGGATGAAACGTAACCTATAAAACATTACAGGTTTAATTATTAGAAGCCGAGAAATTTCCGTTGCGTCTGTTAAAAGTGCCAAATCACAGGCAAATGCGTAATTACACATTGTCATGATTTGGTCTAGACAGGAAATTGCAAATAACAACGTACAAGAAACCCATCATCCCGGTACGCGTCTCAATTTTTTTTTATTTTATTTGAGCGTTCCAGCATTTGAAATTTAGCAAGATTCTTGGTCGTACGACATCATGGAAATATTTACGAGGAATTATTTAAAGTCCGGATTTAAAAGTTCTAATCTAGTTCTGCAACATTCCAAGCGTGACAATTAACATATTATTTGAGACAAAAAAATTTCATTACTGTATTAGTTAATAATAATCATTATTTAATATTACGTAACTGTTTCTAATCACTGATTTCATCAAAACATTAAAAAACTGATTTTATTTTTTTAATGGCAATCTAATTGAAATAAAATGATAATCATGTACTGGAGGAATTAATTGTTTCCATTTTAATTAAACTTTATTTTGTTATTATCCAGTTTGAGTAATTCAAATTTTAACTGTAAATGTAAAAATACAACAAAACACTATTTTCTATTTGAACGTATTTATTTATATTTTCCTTTCCCAAAATATGAAGTAGGTATAATATGAATAAATGGAAGAATCTGCATAGAATAATACTCGTAGCTTTATTTACTGGTGTCCAATCTGGGTAGATCTTTTCCAAAAACCTAAGTGTTGTTTATAATATCTTTAAACAAATTATGCTCAAAGTTGCCGTTGAAGAGTCGATTGTGAACGCACCACGGATTACAGATCCCGGATTAGCTGTTTAAAATCTAACCCCACTTTTTGCGTTGTTTGTGTTTTTATTTTGCAGACTGACGACGAGTGGTACGTTCACAATCGACTCTTCAACGCCAACTTTGAGGAGAAATTAAAATTAACACCCGATACATACTGAGAAGAACTAGCTGCTAAACAATTTTATCGTTATATGTAGACAGTTTTCCAAATTTTGTTTTTGTAAAATGATTGACAATAATCAATATGTACTTAAGATTTGTTGCGCATTTGAAATTAACATTATCTTGCAAAAGTTACGCGCCACAGTATTTTACGTTATATCCAAGGAATAATTTGATAAAGAATGCTAGGGCGTTGCACACTTACCGTAGAAATCACTTACATAGACGATTAGAGTATTTTAATGCTATTGTACATTATCAATTGTTGATTTTTTTTTCATACTAGCGTCTGCTATATCATGATGATCCAGAGATTATGGCGTAACAACGTGAGAAATCAATAACCATTATTTGTAAATAATCGAGAAAAAATACCAAACAAACATATTGGTGCTGGGAAGCACAAGTAGTGAATTAGCATTAAAAAATTAAAAATAGAAACTTGTGGTTTCCGACCGCAAAAATAATTGTAATCAAGACCATCATAGGCTTACTTCTGCTTTCGATAACTGTCTGCACACGCGAAGGCAAACTTGTTTCAATTAGTTTGCAAATGAATCAGTTAACGTAATTATAACAGTAGATTATTATTTAGTAAAATATTCCCTACAACGTAATTTTTAAACTAAACTCAATATTTCGTTTTAAAAAGTCCCCAACGAAACGTAAGTCTCAACAAGTTAATAATGACTTGTAATGTACTCCGTTTAATTACTCACTTTCTGTTCGCAATAACCACAAAACGTTCACCAACAACACAACACTAGAAACTTTTCCTACGATCATTTTGTTTTGAATGTTGGGAATTTACAAGCGTTCGGCCATAACCTGTCAGAACTTTATAAACTGAAAGCGAGATGACGTCACAAGTGAATTTTTGCTGCTGCATTACTGTTGCGTATAGAAGTGTAATTTCCCGGTCGGAAATTGATGACTCTAAGCTAAGGTAAATTACCCACTACCTGAACGTTGGCTTAAAGTCCGAATTTTTATTTGATAAATTATACAAGTGAAAAAAAATTGATGAATGTTTAACTGCACCGTCTCAATCAATTGAATCCATTGAGATTTTCAGATTAAATTTTTTGTGTCGAGAAGAACGAGCTCTTAGACTTAACCTTGACTGATGTCATTGAAAGAGGGCATCGAACACGACGAAGGAAATATTTAATTTGAACTTGTTTTTGAACATGTCGTAATGTATTAAATTTTGTTACAAAATTAATCAAACAGGGCAATTACTATTTTTGTATCGTTTCCAAAATCCAGTCCATATATGAAGATACGTCTGTGTAAATCCCCCTTCCCGCGCCACAAGAGACTCCAAAAGAAACCACGCCAACCAATATATTTCTTACTTCATGGTCGTCAAACACTTTTTGAAACATCAGAGGTCCGCCAGAGTCTCCACTGCAAGTGTCTGTGCCGTTATTAGATCCGGCACAAATTTGAGTAACATCTGGTTGCAAAGTATCAGTGTTGCACTGGTCCCTTGTCAAGTGATGCACTCGACCTTTGAGTTTGATCTTGCTGATTGGACCTAAAAACAGATGTTTATATTTTTCTTAAAGATTAAGATAGAGAGCACACCTCCTGGTTTAGTTCTGCCCCATCCACTTATCCAGAAAGTTTCGCCAAGTGCCACATCAATACGATTTAAAGGCAAACAAATCGGTTTGACGTAAACTACAATTAAAAGAAAGTGTTTCTTCTATTCGCTAAGTTGATTTTATATACCAGAGAACGTTGCAGGGTCCTTTAAACGTATCAGTGCAATATCGTATAAACCACCCCCTACTGTACCAAACTTGGGATGAGAGTGATTGGATTCGATGGACAGTTCTTGAATAGGATCAGCACAGGGTCCTCCATATTCTCGAAGTATGCAATCTGTTGTGTTGTCGAGATCATACTCACCCAGTACCACTTTATCTCTGGAGAATATGTAACCGTATATTTTTTGATCATATCAAAATGTAAATCTTACAGAACTCCTATTGTAACTTTTCTAGCTAAAGTGAAGTCCACACAATGCGCTGCTGTAACCACGTATTTTCTGCTAATTAGAGTACCATGGCAGTTTAATTTGCTCGTTCCATTTTTAATTTTATATTTCAACAATGCTAACCAAGGAAAGTCGTTCAATTCTGCTATCTCTCCATTGCTTATCTTGTTACCAAGAACTTGAGCGCCACAGTCGTACTGTTTCGGTAATAATTCTCTCTTGCTTATTACTGTGTAAGTAACGTATGAGTAATTTCCTTACATTTTTTATTAAATTATACCTTTCGATGAGTTCGCGACAATTTCACACATTACCATGTCTTTTCTGTCACTGTCACCACAAGTCGCGGACCTGAGCAACTGTTTTACTTCAGCATCATGTTTTCGAGTTTTTATTAATTCATAGGCTTCGGGACACTCGCGAAAATGGACGCAACCTACTATAAATAAATCTATATGTTTTCTTGCGGTTTAATGAAATTAAACAGTTACACCTTTGAAAGGTGGAATTCGATCACAGATAATTTTTGCTTCTCGAGCCGAACCACAATGAGCATTCCGGAGAATTTCCAAAGTATTAGGATCGTGTCTTCTCTTTCTAACATACTTAACTGCTTCGATACAATCTTCCAAGGGTATACATTCATTGATTGGAGAAGCTGAAAGTTGAATTTCATTTTTAAATTATTTAGGTATTGTTGATCTTATATTGTAATTATTATATTTACAGAAATGTATCATCTGGAACACGAACATCACAAAAATTCGTAATTGTACCATTTTTACCATCGCCTTCAGTTCTTTGGTCAAAAGTAATGTTAACACTGCTCAGTAAATAAACTTCCCAGGGTTATCAGTGTCATATCATTCTGCCATAATTATCAGCTGTAAATTACATACGTACACGTATGTATTAGTTACTAATGAAATAATTATAAAATAATACAGTGAGCGGCAAAACTTGGAATATATTTGGAATATATTTTCTTTACCGTTGACCTTTACAAAGGCAACTCTCCGATCATTGTAGTTTCTTCGCTCGTTTCCATTTTAGCACGTTTCCGTCATCGACATTTTTTTAAATCGCCCCAAATTTTTTTGTATATTTAGATAAACTGTTAAATTTAATAATTAAAAGTTACAGGGTGTTAAAACTTAGAAAATTTTAACTAAAAATATTCTTGAATTTTTTTTTTTTTATTATACAGGGTGATTTACGAAGAATAATGAGCCCGACGGTATAGAAAATGCAACCCACAATACATTGCAACAAAAAGCCGGACATCGAAGCGGTAAATGTCCGGGTTTTTTTCCTGATGAATTGCGGATTGCATTTTCTATTCCGTCGGGCTCATTATTCCTCGTAAATCACCCTGTATAGGTTTTTTTCTGTTTTTTCTTACATAAGTACAGTAATGTCAATAAGAAATTACTCCCTAGGATTCGAACTTTTAGGGAAATTACGTCTTTCATGTTATATGTAACTAGAAGTTTCAAAAGTAATTTTGAATGCCTAAGGTTGGTTACTATAAATTGAGAGATTCTTTGCGCAAGTCCAACTAAATATGTCGGCAGAAACCAAAACTAATTGTGAAACGAAAAAACATCTATCAGTTAGCGAAAAATGTGCAATTTGCAACTGCTGCAAAGAATTCGCTGCCTTACATTTTTGACATGGTTTCGATATCTTTTGTTTTTCACCAGAAACCACATAGCCTCCAACCTAACCAAATTTATGGCAAATATCCCTAAATTCTAGGGAGTAATTTCTTGTTGACATTACTGTAGTTATTTGACAAAGAGAGGTTTAGATTCATTTGAATATTCGTAATTAAACAAATATTTACGTCAATTGGGTCTAGTTCTTCAAAATTCAAGTTTTGTGGGACGTACCTCCACAAACTCAAATTTCTAACTGTACAATCGTAACGTGCATGTGAAAAACAGATTCAATTAGAATAGAAATTGTTAGTTCTGATTCTTTTTACGTTGAACAATAAGGGAACTGATATTCGATTGATTTGACCGGTTCAGTCGTCTCCAAACAAAATCTTACCACGAGAGTAGCCAGATTTTAATGACATGGACTTCTATTTCAGCAAGTTAGTGAAAAAAAAAACGAAAAAGAAAGACAATCAAATTTTATTAACGTAATTTAAACCCTTATTATAAAACAATAGCTAATTTTAAAAGATAGCGAATGACATTACAATTAAAAGTTGTCTAGTAACACCTTTACGAAAAGGTAATGTTAGTAAAGACACTCTCAGTTATTTGTGCGAAGCATTTTTTTCATGGTGACGTTGATCCAGTTAAGAAATTTATCTACTCTCGTGTAAATTCCTGGAACTCCCATAGAACACTGTGATACTCCAGCTGATACTAGTCCATATACGTGCCACCTATCAGTATTTCCTTTAGAAATAAGAGGTCCACCAGAATCCCCTGGACAGGCATCCTCATTATTTACACCGAGAGCACAAATTATAAAATCGCTGTAACTGTCTAAGAAGTTTCTGTATGTTTTTTCACATCGAAATGTTTCTATGTGTGATACTGACGCTTTAAGTTGCAAGTTTGACAGATCTCCTACAAAATCATTAGTCAGTGGTACATCATAATTTTAAACGTATTCTTTGCTGGTTACCGTGTTCAGTTTGTCCATTTCCAACAATTGTGAAATTACTTGGTAAAGTGTTTGTTCGTGAAGGCAAACAAACCCATCTGATGTTCTCTAAAACGGACAAGAATAGTCTTCGAATCAATGAATAATAATTAAATACAACCTTGATAAGAAACTTTTTGTATTTTTAAAATCCCTATATCATATCTTAAAGGAATCCTCTGATAATTTGGATGTAATGCAGTTGCGATGATGTCATATTCTACATCTTCTTTGCTTTCATTTTGATAATTTCCTCCGATTCTTACTTTTACTCTGAAACAATTTGTATACTTACATTCCTCTTAACTTGTATTAATTATTATTCTTACAAGTTTGTCAACAAACAATGACCTGCCGTCAGGACAAATTGGGAATTAATTAAAGTCCCTCCACATACTAGTTTAGGATCTGTATATTTTAACACAACTGCCCAGGGAAATTCATTTTTAACAGTTGCCTTTCCCTTACCAATTTTTACAGAGGCTGCGTTATCTAAACCGCAAATATGATCCACATTTTCCTCTAGGCCGCAACAAATTTTTCGATTTTGACGATCACAAATAGATATTTTAAGAAAGTCCAAGTAATTTTTGGTCACTGGTTTGCCACTAAATGTCGGACACGATTTCACAGGAATACATCGACCTTTTAAACCGTTAGGTGTAACACACGTATCTGCCTCGGTCGTGGTTGACAACGTTTCTTTCAGAAAGTTCTCTAGAAAAAAAGTTAGTAATGTGTGACGTAGGTGTGAAATTTACGCAGGGAATACCTTCAGTTTCAAGAAGAAAACCACATTTTACTTTAATTTCTCCACTTTCCTGATCGCAACGAGACTGTCGCAACATCTTTCTGACTTTAACGTTTTTCGTGTCGAGCAATCTTGAAGCCACGCAACAGTCTTTGCTTTTAACGCAGTAGTTTTTATCGGTTGCTAAAATTCTATTTAACTGACGATTTCACAAAGTTAGAAACTTACGCTGGTAACATTCTGGAATTCTTTCGCATATGACTTTCCTTCCTGTAGGAGACTTTCCACAATAAGCCTCTCTTAACGTTTTCAGGCTGCTGTTGTGAAGTGAATTACTCTTAAAATCTTCAATATATTTCATGGCAGCAGGACAATCCTTAAAATTGATACAGGCTCCCATAATTTGCACTGTAAAGGTGAAATTGATCAACTTTTTAAGAAATATTACACTATTTAATTACTCACCCATGATCATCAGTGATATGAAATATATCAATAATGACTTTGGTGTACTCATGATTTATTGTCAATTCTCTTTAGTCCACTATCACAAATAACTGATAACTCTTTTATCTGATCAGTCAAAGCTAATCCGTTCGCGAAGGAATTCTGAAACATTAATTCAACATTTTGCAAAATAGCAATTGTCTACGAAAACGAATTATCAATATGGAAAATTAAAACGGAAACAAATATCAATTTGTATTCATATATTTACATTTATTTGCAATATACAGAATTGTTTAATCCAATTTTTTACAAGCAATAGTACTCACAAATGTTTTTTTAACAAGACTTTGTCCTAACGCAAGGTAACTCTCTGACAATAAATCATCGGTTGCTGTTTTGTTTCACCGCAATGTATAGACCTGAACAAATTTACTACTGCGGGATCGAAAACTCTTGTTCGTACAAGTCGAACAGCAGCAGGACAGTCTTGCAAAGGAACACACTCTGAGTTGTCTGAAGACGTTGGTAGCCGAGGAATACTACTGCATCGAACAATCGGTTCCCTACCCGCAAAACCACAGTGAGCTTTTTGAAGAACTGCTACACTGTTTGGATCATTTCGAATATTCTTCAGGTGACTTATAGCAACAGGACAGTCTTTAATTCTGATACAGTTCTCATTTTGAGACTGAGCAAGCGTACCAGAAGTTGACAAATCTGAAGGGAAAAAACGTCTATTAAGATTTAAAATACAATATGATCAACAAAAAAGGAGATAAGGAGCGGCTATGGAAAACAAAAGATCTCAGAACGTGCGGCGTAACTTCAACCGTACTAATAGCTGCAATGAAGTAAGGTTTTGCCGAAACTCCAACAAATGTGGTGTATGGTAAACCCGGTCACAATCTTCTTCACGCCCATTTTAAAAATGGGTTTTTCTCATAAATATTTTGCGACCCCAGGGAAATCATTATGTAAATGAATTTCACGTGAATGTCAAAATTGACAGATGACAGTTTATTAAGTTTGCAGAAATGTTGTTTTCCATCCTTATCTCTTTTTTTGTTAATCATATTGTAGTACTTTTACTTACACGTGAATTGTGCTGCCAACACTAAAATTATTTTGAAGGATAAATCACGAGACATCATGATGTCTCAAGAACAAAACTGAATTTATTATTGTTTATCGCGTTTCTTTGATAAGTTTGATGCATCACTAACCGCAGTGTTTGTAAATTTTGTATTTTCCGGGGTTATCGTGCGTCAACTGATAAATTCGTGTTGAAATTGTCGACTTTAGACGTCAATAACTGTTTTGCCGTCAAATATGAAAATAGTTTAAATTATGATTTTTATTATCCAAATAAATTTTTTTCACAATTTTACAACATATTATTCGATCGTCACTCATATACAGTTATAGTTCCTTATTAAATTATTTGTACAGTAACAACAGAAACAATATTGTCTTTAATTGGCATTACTTCGAATCCACTCAACATATTCGGCTACTCTGGTATAAATGCCAGGCCACCCTTGACTGCCGCATTTTGCCCCAAACGAAACAATTCCTTCGATGTACCATTGGGCCGAATCGTTTTTGGTTGTCCTCATCAAAGGCCCCCCACTGTCACCGTTGCAGGAATCACGCCCAAGTTCACCTCCAGCGCACAATTGTTTGTTTCCTAAAGTCACTCCGGCAGATCTGAATTTCGAAGAACATTGTGATGCTGCTGCTATTGGCACCCACAATTTTAGTTTGACAGGACTACTACTAGCGTACTCGGTTCTGCCCCATCCTGCCACTACGAGCCTTTCCCCCACATTTGATTTTTCAGATGGCGTTGGTAAACAAATCGGTTTAATAAAATCGTTTGTGGGGACGTCTCTTTTTAGTTTAATTAGAGCCACATCGTGGTACCTGTCGGCGTTTGTGTCGCTATAATCAGGGTGGATAATTACCCTTTCGATTTCTGAATCCACAGGTTTGTTGTTGCATATTTCAAAACCTAACTGGTTACTACAGTCTTGTTCCGTTTCGGTGTTGTATTCGCCCAATCGCACGTTCACCCTAAAAGCTCTCGTTAATAAAAGTTTGCATTCAATTTACTCTAATTTACAAGGGTCCGACTTTAGAAAGTATTTGTCCTCGAACACAATGACCAGCTGTCAGAACGTATCGTGAAGAGATGAGCGTGCCCCCGCACGAAAAAGCCAAGTTGCCAGATTTTTTGCGATACTGTAACAATGCCATCCAGGGGAATTCCCTCAAACCGGTCACTTGACCATCAAGGATCCGATCGACGTCCTAGAAACAATTAAACCAAACATGTTGACACGATGGGTTTTTCTAACAGTACCTGAAACCCGCACGTAGATCTGTCAGGAAGATTACTACTAGAACCCTGGTTTCTTCTTCTGTTGGTGCCTCCTGAACCTATATTACTCGTTCTATCTCTTGTTCTGGATCCTTTGTCTTCTGTTTGCCATTCAGATTCCTCCGAACTAGTTCTTCTATTATTACTACTCAAATTTGTTCTTCTGTTGTTATTCGAATCGGTGTTTGTGCGTCTGTTATCGACATTCCAACGTAATCTGTCGTCATTACTGTCCCAGTTTTGTCCCGAATTCGTTCTTCTATTGGAAGAACTCCAAGTAGATGGGTCATCCCCAAATAATTCGGGTGTGCTTTTTGAACGATAATTATCGTAGGATCCGCAGCATACTAATGGATCTCCCCTGAATCCACACTGAGATTCTTTCAAAAACTTAAGTTGTTGTTTGTCCTGTGTGTTAAGAGCGTCATAGAGGATAGAGCAGGAGCGGATTGAAATACACCTCGAAGTTTCCCCGTTAGGGGTTGTACATGAAGATCTGAACTCTAAAAATAGCGCGTTTAAAATTAGAGCACATGGTGAAAAGTAAAAATTTATTGGCAATAATTTTAGTGTGACAACGCAATTATTTTATATACGTTTAAAACCCACGTAAAGTGTACATGTTCAAAAAAACAAGTAGCGAAAATACAAAAATTACTTACGTCCATTGATGAGTGCATAGCAAAGCACAGAACAAATCACAAACAAATCTGTTTTGAAACACGGCATAATTGTCTTTATCGCTCCCGTCTGCCTTGACGATGTTTGTTGAACTAAAGAAGCTGGAAGTTACTTGTCTTTCGAGTTTGCTTTTTACCGCCTCGAGTTGTTCGGATAATGATTCAAGGTATTCCCAAAACAGGTGATAAAGGAATGTATTTCATACATAAAGAGTTGGAGCGTTTAATTTGCGTCTTCAATGAAATAGTTTGCGTGAAGGAAATTCCGTGAAATTTACCAATACATTTTTATTTAGATATTATCGATTCGTGGAATCTTTTTGCCTCACTGGCAGTGGCGTACTGTACGTCCCCGCGCTGATAATAATACTAATGTTACGGTTAAAAATTATTTCCCACATGATTCAGTGTTTTCGTTTCATTAATAAACATGTTATTGAAATAGAACTTGGCCAGTTTCTTATTAAAACGAATTGCACAATGACAAAATCCTAGACAACAACAATATGTAAAATAACACGCAGAGTAATAAAATGAAAAAACACTTAAACAGTATACAGAGTGTCTCAGCTAAGACTTTCGAGCCTAATAACTCAGTTATTTTCCAGCGGATTTTTGTGAAATTTAAAATGCAGATATTTTAGACGGTGAAGAATAAAATCCCATTAATGCAATCACTCAAGTCTTAAAAACGTAATTTTTACATACCCTTTTGAAATGTTGAATCAATTAAGATTTACATAAAAAATTGATCGTCAATAAAAAATGCTGTAGGGAAAAACTCGTCCTTGAAAGACGTCTGGTTTGCAAGAAAAAAGCAAAAAACTGTGTTAAACGTGGCTGCAAATCAAAAACGTAGACGCGTATGAAACAAACGCGCAATTTTGCAGAATTTTGGTCATCCCTTTTCGCAGAAGCGCAGTTGACATATTTGACGTTTATCTTGCTAACCTTACAAACACTTACAAAGTTAAAGACAACATTTGGACGTAATTTAGTATACTGGATGCTTTAATTCTTCCATAAAGGACTAAAATACGATCGGGATATTTTAACAAGGTAATTTAGTTCACGTACGCTTCCTGTGTCTTCAAATAAATTGACGATTCTCTTAACCTTACATTTTGTAAATCCTACATTTGGATAGTGTTCCACGAGAAAACGAACTGTGTCATTGAAGTTCTTACGACACTCTCCATAGGCAAACATTTTTCCTTTTTCAACAATATTGAAATTTCTGCCGCTGTAGTCTACTTTTAGAGTATTTTCAATAAATTTTCACAATTTGACGTTTCTAATAAAGCGCGCCCAATTTTGACAGACTTTAAAGGTCTACAAAATGTTGCTTGGCAATTAATCATCAATTGTTTAAAAAGTAACTGCTCAAATACCTTCAAATTTTGCATTAAATTTTTAACGACAAAATCTATTCTTTTCGTTGAATCAGACAAGTGATTTACTTAATTGTTTGTGTAGACCCCTATTTTTTAATGTTTAACAATCTAATAATAATCGCGTATAATTTACGATAGAGGAAACATTTTTTAACTTGAGGTAATTTTATTATTACTAATTGAACCTTCACGGTCTAAAATATCTGCATTTTAAATTTCATAAAAATCCGTTGGCAAATAACCGAGATATTAGGCTCGAAAGTCTTAGCTGAGACACCCTGTATAAACGTGTACATAACGTTTTAATTAATGTAGGACAATTTTTCTCCGACCGTCTTTAAAAAGGTTACTTTTAATACCGTTTTCTTTCACTAAAATTGATGTTTTTATAACTGTACAAAAAAGTTACGTGTTACTAAGGCAACACTTTTACCTCCTAGAATTAAAAGTACTTTTAATCCTAGGCTTAAACTTTTTTTTCTTCAAACGTCCGTAAATTATAACATTATCCTGCTGCATTGATAATGCTAAAGTGTCACTTCATTGTCATGGCATCTAACGAGCTGACGAGCGGCAGATAAAGTTATTATCTCCGCTGAGGGCGTCCGTGAAGTTATTATCTCCGCTGATGAGCGGCAGTAAAGTAAACTAGCTAAATCATTTGAAATTCCTACCTGGTTTCTTAACATGTCTTAAATAATTTGTTATGAAGGTTTGAAGAAAAAATAGTATATGTTATTCGGAGCAAAAATGGTTTTATGTGCTTTGGCTGGTTTGTCTGCCTCACTGCGTTCAGCAGCCAATCTACCAGCCGCAGCACATAAACCTTCATTTTTGCTCCTCATAACATAATATACTATTACTTGCAACTAATAACTAACAGTTTAATACTTCATTAATTTGAAGAAAACAACTAAATATGTAAACAAAACAAAAGCCAAAACTGTGTCTTTGGTTATAGGAATATTTCAACAGAACGTTCGCTTTGAAATGTATCTATGAGTTTCGAGCTTTAATGATGTTGGTCTTTTACTTGGTTGGAGAAAAAATAGTATGTGTCATTCGGATTAAAAGTGAATTTTTTTGACTTGCAATTATTGCAAACGAATTGCCCGTCAAAAAAGTACCACTTTTAACCCTAATAACACAATAACGGGTGTTTTTTTTTTTAATTTGGCGCCGAAGTTGGCGTTGAAGAGTCGATCGTGAATGCACTGTACGGATAACGGATCACGGATCAGCTGTTTAAAACTTGCGCTGTTACACGAGTGGTGCGTTCTCAATCGACTCTCCAACGCCAACTTCGACACCAAATTTAAAAAAAAAAAACACTCTTTACATACTGTTGTGCATTGTCATGTATGCTTTCTTTTTCATGTTCTTCCCTTCCCGTTTATGAATTATGCGAGCCTTTTTCGGAGCAAATAAAATAAAATAAATATATTTATTGTAGATAAATGTTTACAATCGGTAGAATTTTTACACTATTGTTAAAGTTGTTGAGCGATGGTATTTTTTATCCACTCAATATAGTTTGGTATATACGTGTAAACTCCAGGCCATCCTTGTTTTCCACATCCAACACCAAAGCTGACAACCCCTGCCGCATACCACCTTCCGTTGGCCTTCTCTACCATAAGTGGCCCTCCTGAGTCCCCCTGACATGTATCTCTATTCTTCATACCACCAACACAAATCTGCCTTGACGTCAATTCAACATTGATAGAACGATATTTTTCTGCACAGTCATTCCAAGAATATGCGGGAAGCGTTGTTTTTAAATTAACATTACTGACAGTATCTGAAATTGTACGACAATGAATTCTTGGTGAAACAAAATTGTTTAACTTGATGAAAGTACAAACCGTTTTCTGTTCTGCCCCATCCGCTTACAACATACCCCCACGTTTCAAATTTCTCTTCCAGCAAACAAATTGGTGAAACGTAATTTGTGAATTCGACTTTGTCTCGAAGAATAATTAAACCAATGTCGTGGTCGTGATTTCTCGATCTTACGTTATACCCTGAATGTGCTATAGCACTGCGAACAAAAATGGTTTTTTTCTGTTCTAAGCAATTATCCGCGGGACTGCAATATGTTTGATGTTCGCCGAATACAACAGTATGGCTACAAAGTCTCGTTGAAAAAGGTCACTGGTTCAGGAAAATATACCTACAGATCTCCTAATGGATTGTTAGAAGTCACACAATGAGCTGCTGTTAACACTACTCTAGAACTGATAAGACAACCTGTGCAAGAAAAGTGCAACTCTCCCTGGTCATCTCGACGAAAGAGTCTACCTAACCACGGAAACTCTCCAACTTGGGACTCTTCTCCACCTAAAATTCGAGAATTTGTCGAGATATTTGTGATACCACAATTTTGAACAGATTCAGCAGATGCTTCAGTTGACGTTTTCGTGAACAGTATTTTTTGCTTTTCACAGCAGACGTGATGCTTATTTCTGTTTTGATTAGGGGGTCCACACGATCTCCTTGGTAAAGATGTTTTGTTCAATTGTATGAGAATTGACACACAGTTATGTATCTGGACACAGTAACCCATTTCTACACTGTCTGGTATTTGACATTCGGTCAGAATAGACGCTAAATTTATTGTAATTTTAATATAAAGTTTTTAAACATATTATGACTTACGATCTTCTTTAGGCGAATATGTTGCTAATGTACTGTTTGTAATTTCCACAAAATCACATTTTTCTGTTAAGTGTAGTATACAAAAAGCAACACTAATGAAAGATTTGCTCCATTTTGAATCCATTTTGGCTTCCTGCTGATGTTTCTTCAATATTTTCTTTTCAATATTCACTGAAGATTAGCAGTCGTAACCTTTAACACTACACGATAACAACATAATAACAGGAATTGTGGTATTTTATAAAGAAATTTATTGAGGGAATAAATGAAGTACAAATATTTAATTTAATAGTTTTAAACGAGAGTTTTTAGTTTTATCGGGTTTGCTTTACCAATGAAAAAAAATGTTCAAGTGTTTGCTTTGACGTACCATACGTACCATTTGCTTTTAACTATATGGTAATGTTGGGAATTCCCAAGAATATTTTGTCGAATAAAATGCATGCAACCTGACACATTTTTAGATATTCTTGACCCCCTTCGTGTTCTAAAATAAAATAAAATAAAATAAGAGTCGTTTATTAATATTATGTTATTTCACAAGTACATATAACTTATTCCACAATACGAGTACACAACATCTAGGAGTATGTATATGTTTGTTTATTTAATACGACCTATGGTCTTTTTTACTGTATGTTTAATCCAACTTTCATAACTAGTAACATTAGTGTAAACTCCAGGCCATCCTTCTTTACCACAGCCTAAACCGTAACTGACGACTCCAGCAGCAAACCAGTGTTTTCCGTCCCTTACTATCATCAGTGGTCCTCCAGAATCACCAGTACAACTGTCTCTGCCTTTTATCCCACCTGCACAAAGCTGTTTATTGATAATTTTCACGTTAATTCTGTCGTATTTATCGGTACAGTTTGCGAATGAGAACGGTGGTACTGACACTTTCATTTTCACAGCACTTACACTTTCTGAAAATGAAGTTGTTAAGATTTGTTCACTTTATTGGTGAGGAGTCACCTGTCTTTGTGCTACCCCAACCGCTCAACCAGTATTCGAATGGTATAAAATCCACCTTGTCCAAAATACAAATTGGAATCACGTAGGATGAGAATCTGGCATCCTTCCTCAAGAAAATTAAACCGATGTCGTGGTGATGGTCTCGAGAGTTCATGTCATAATCAGGGTGAACAAAAGTTTTTTTAACTTTGATTACTTGTAATTTTTCCGCACATGTCTTATTCTTGGAGTCACAGTCGATTTTTGTTCTAGTGTTGTGTTCGCCTAACACCACTTCATGTCTGGAGACGTAAATGAATGATTTTTAAATCGAAATTAATGTAACTAACCTACATTGGACCCAGAATCATTATGTTCTCTGACTGTAAACAATGAGCTGCTGTCAAGACAAATCTAACTGTAATTAGAAATCCAGAACAACCAAATGTTTTACTATTCCCTGCGTCTTTATGTATTAATCTTGCTACCCACGGAAATTCACCCAGTTTAGCTTCTTTGCCACCGAATATTCTGCCTCTTATTGTAACATTTTGATAACCACAGCTTCCTGGAAAAGCGTGTTCTTTTGCATAGATAATACTTAGATTTTTGAAGTTTTCATATTTCCCGCAACACACTCTAGTTTTTACTCCGTCTACAATTTTGCCACAATAAGAGCGACGTAAGAACTGCGTTGCATTGTGATTAGAAAGTTGACTATCCAACTTTGGACAGTTCGACAGAGGCACACAATATCCATCGTCTTCATTTGGAGTCACACAAGGGGTAACCATGCCTGACAGAATTTGTCAAATGTAATTAACTTAAGTAAAATTACAAACAAGCATATGTGACGTTTACTAAAATATAGTATATCTATATTTGTAAACACAACAGAAACTTACGCTGTGTTACTGTCAAATTTCTGCCAGTTTTATTTACAAAATGACCATCTGAATGCCCAGAAAAATGTCTAGTTTTATTTGTAAAATCACCTTCTGGATGTCCAGAAACATTTCTGCCTCCATGTTTCCCATCTACAAATAAATAATGACAAACTAATTAAGTTTCTATACACAAATTTGCAATCACTTACCAGTCTTGCTTTTTAAGCTAACATTTGAAATTTGGGCATCTGGAATAATTTCGACTGCGTGTTGTGATGTTTCAGTTATATTTTCTGTCGCATAAATTAGAAACCAAAAAGCACCAGACAAAATGTACATATAAGTAATATTCCACAACCCAAACATTTTTCATTATGTGATATTTCGACTTCTAATATAAATGTTCTACTTGTTTGCAGAATGATCCAAGTTTGAACACAGTAATGAAACTCTTGACCTTTATTATCAAATTGATGATTAAAAAATGCACTAGAAAAACATGACTTTTAACCTATAAAAAGTACACCGAAAACCATTTTAACATCTTTCAGAATTGAGTAATGAAATTACGAGAAAAATAAACCCTTTATCTGCACCACCATACCAGTTTAATCCTTGCTTAATTCCCCTTGCGCAAATAAATAGCCGGGATTTGCAAAAATGCCATATTTTGCCGTTATCAAGGTCATTATCAAAATTACAGCCCTTGCTCGCTCTAGGCTTATTACGCTATCCGTTTCGAATTAGCAAGTTTTTGAATTTGGGGCGGATTTACAGCTGCCTGTTGGCTTATCGTTGCTTGCGTTGACGCACTCGTATAATTTATCAATCAATAAGATTTCCACTTTGTATTTTTTAAATGTCAATAAATGCTAATTCATCTTCATATAAATAGAAAATACTCGTATGCAACCAACAGTAAATTTATCACAGACGATTCTTTACAACAAGGTGCAATGATTAATGAA
The DNA here is from genome assembly GCF_963966145.1 of Tenebrio molitor. Lineage (NCBI taxonomy): Eukaryota > Metazoa > Arthropoda > Insecta > Coleoptera > Tenebrionidae > Tenebrio > Tenebrio molitor. The sequence goes on from NC_091052.1 coordinate 3,437,902, forward strand.
ATTGTTACTTATAAATTATTAAATTTTTCATAAACCTTTTAAGTGTGTTTGCTGAGAGATAATCATATTTGTTGATATTAACCAAACACAGATTTTTCAGTAAAATATTCTTTTTGATGACTACCTCATTGTTTAATTAATTATCACAAGGTCAGTGTTATTGTTAATTTTGTATTTAAATTTACATTAACGGTGGAAATTCTTGCTGATGTAAGGCTATTGTGATTTGGTTGGAATATCGTTAATGATTTCTGTGAATTATTTGTGAATGATTAAAAAGTAACTGCTCTTAATTATGCACACAGGGTAAGCATATTATTATTCATCCGTGTCTGCAAGCTTTAAAGTTTCATTGTAGATCATTTAAGTACATTAGAATGATCAAAAACTAAAAATAAAAAGCAGAAAAGTCCTGCTTTACGCTTGCATGTTATGGACATGTTCATAGATAAAATAAAGACAAATAGAATGAAAAGAGGCCTATCAATTTTGTGCAACAGAATCCATGGTAACGATTTATCGCACCGTCCACAAGCCAAGAGATGGCGCAAATTTGGGGAAAGATTTAAACTTTTGAAATCAAAGTTGTCTCAATTCATTTCATTTACTTTCATCTCATGAAGTATTATTGTCAAGTCTTTTCTAAAGATTTAAATACGACAATTCGTGTTCGTGGCTAAAACTGTAATACTATGAAGCTTTGTAGTGTTCAAAACTGCCAGCACCCGCCACAGGTTCCCCAATCCTTTAAAATATCCTGCACGGTTTCGGGAATGGTTACGAAGAATGGGCAATGTTTATCTCTTCGAAATCGATCAAATGAAAGTTTACAATGGATATACGGTTTGTGCATCCATATTTCAGACTTTCCGATTACGACACGAACAATAGAGGGAAAATACGGCTATACCTAGCTTACAAATTCAATGGGTAAAGTAAAAACTATCTAGAATAAAAATTCTATAATAATCATCTTCAAACTTTTTAGAAAATGAGGTAGATCCAACCAAGATTATTCATGGAAATTACAAAAAAAGAATTCCCAAATTGACTTCCCACATCACCAATTCCTTACCAGATATCCGGTGACCAAATACATTTTCAAACTTCAAAAGAAAGTAACCAGTTTTCTGTTGAAAAAATCAAATGCCGTGTGAAATTATTCTCAAAATTTGAAATGAAGTTAAAAGGTAAAGTTTTGGGGGATGATGCAATACATTTTTGTTTGGCACAATCGAAAAAAAGAGACATTAAACCAAAAGGGCGCAAATACACTACAGAAAATAAAATCTTGGCATTGGCGTTTTACAAACAATCTAGGAGAGCTTATTCAAAATTAAGAGAATTTTTTTCACTTCCTACGCTGTAGAAATGTATAAGATGTTGAAAATAAAAAAATATTAAAATAAACCTGTTTTTTATTATCTTTTTTAAATTATTAAATAATAAAAATAAAGTAAGAATGGAAAACATCCAGTAGGCTATGGAATATTGCACCGTCCACAACTCAACAGATGACGCCACATTTGCTGCTCAAAAAAAAAATCAAGGGACTTTGCATTCTATTTGTCTTTATTTTATCTATGGACATGTTGTATCCACCACGCCATCTCGTACGTGTTGAAGTAACTAAGAACGTCAGGATTTCATTAAAATAATGTCAGTTTGGTTGCCGAAATTTCCTGCAAAACAAAAAAACAACGTATCGAACATCCACTGGTACAGTTTTTGTTAGTTTCCGTGTGCGGATCGCATTGACTATTGCATGTCAGGATCAGCAGCGATAGCGGAACAGAATGACGTGTAGCAAGCAGGAACGTATTTCCTGCTGTCCGTTGCAGCTCAGCCACTCTGCCCGCCTATTGAGATCGGTCATATCTCTCGACAACCCATTATGTTATACTGCCTCTCAAATGTAAACATTTATTGCTATTGGAAAGGGTCTTTAAGGATATTATAACGTACATTTTGCTAACGACATCGTCGACTGCTTTCCTCCGGCAAATGTCAGTCTGGCCGTCCGCACCGACAACGTGCAGCGAGGACTCACAGGACGAAAACCTCTTTCGAATATATTACGCCTAATACCCAGATCAATTGCCAGAATGTTTATTCAATTGCTGGAAGTGACGTATGCTTTTGTCGGACTATAATATTACCAAATCTAGATATCGGTCTTGGACGCCATTAAAGACTAAGACGTTTAAAGGGGAGATTCCCTTTAATATAGCGGTAATAGTTTGACCTATGAAAATTTTACTGTACTCCACTGGAGATAACTGTAACCGTCTTAAAATCTGAGAAGGTAAATCGGTCTCTTAGTATACACGGTTATTCACGAGAGGGGTATTTCTGAATTTCTTTTTACCGCAACCCATTATACACATTGCAGCAATATCTTGATTTCAAATTTTTAAAATAATTATAACTGAATCCACGATGGCTCTTAGTTCTGTCTCTTTGACGTTAAAGCAAAAAATTTTTGTCAATTCACATTTGATTTAGTAGTTACTGCCATTGGTATTGTTGGTTGCGACAAAATAAAAATTCAGACGTACCCCTCTCGTGAATAAGCCTGTATCTATTTTTATTTTTAAATGTACAATCGCGGCCATCCAAAAGTGAACGATAGCTTGCGAAAATTTCTGTATTTTTCGTTAGATTAAATCAGGCTGTATTCATTGGCGTTCGTGCAGCAGGCGTTACTATTTTAATTATAAAAAGTTGTAATAAATAATTTTTAATAAAAATGAGACTGAGAAGTAATTAATACATTATTAAAGTGAAAGTAAATTTTACTGAAGAAACCCTTCCAACACCTATTCGCATTGGCCTCTCAAGCCTGTTTTCTTCCCAACCCCTTTTTTTAATGAAGATGCAAGTCTTACTGCAATGTAATTCTCTCGCCACAGCAGCCAACGACCAATTTTCTTCTAGCTTTGCAATAGCAATAGCCCTAGCTGTCTGCATCGGAGTGAGATGTGGCATTTAAAAAAAAATGGTTTGAATAAATTTTTTATCGCTAGTGTCAAACTTTGACATTTTAGGACGCCTATGATTTAAAGTAAAAATCAAACTATAAAAAAAAAACGTTCACTTTTGGATGGCCGCGATAGTACGCTTATGTTCACAATTTCACTCGAAGATTTTAAAAACATTTAAATTTTTTTTAAATTCAAGAAATGGTTCGAATACCTATTTATTATTTTTCAATTAATTGAGACAGCAGATCCAGTTTGTACATTTGAAGTCACTGTCAACACAACATTCCTATGTAAATTAAATTGTCGGTTTGATGTTTTGATTATAACTCACTTGGCAAATTAACTTCAATATTTTGTTTACCCCTAGGTATTGATCTAACTCATTTATACGTTGTGAAACAATAAATAATCGAAAATAATTAAAAAATGTATTTAAATAAAAAATAAATATGTATGTACTGCATTATGCTATCTATTTGTTAAAAATTAAAACTCCTAAAGGTCAGTGTTGCATCGAGTATGATGTTGGGAGGCCTTTGTCAACATGCCGTTGAATTTCGGTCAATTATTATACATATTTCAAATTCATCTTTGTAAACTTTATCTCTTAAGTAACCCAATAAAAAATCGCACCGGTTTAGATCTGAAAACCTGAAGCCACACAACGGACCCACTTAACGCAAATTTTATTCTAATAAGCTGATTTATTCTGGCTGGTCAAAGTAGCGTTCTCTACCTTACCATGTAAAAGGGGAATTCTTTTTATTTTCAAAATAAACCTGATTACATCTACATTAAACATTTTGATAGCACTAGCAGTGGAAGATTAATCTAAAAAAATGCTTTGATGAGTTTCAGTCAAAGCCACCTTTTAATGTATTTTTAATTTTAGATCATTTTAAAGTAACGTATTGTCCATTACCAAACTCATAATAAAAACTAGTAGAAGCTCTTTTTGTGCTTCGCCCAGTTGCGACCTTGACTTCGTCTCAGTCTTCGATCGCTAGGCTTAGCACAAAAAGACTTCTACTCTTAATGATATAATCTACTATTATGCGAATCAACTGCATTCTTATTAAATATTTATCTATAGCTGCAGCTGATATAAATTCCAATTGAACAATATCTCTGTTGGATTGATTAATTAGACACGGTATTATGTGCGACAATAATTCATAATGTGATCGGCATCCTATCAATTTATATAAAGCTGCATTGTATTGATAACCGAGTTATGAACTGTTTTTGGATAATTCGACCTGCAATACTGCTTGCTAATCTATCACCAAAGCAAATTTAATTAAATTTGATAAAAGGCTCACCGAGAATATGGGATTAATATTTATTTTACATTTTTACCAAAATTGACAATAACTGAAATGTAAATTTACACTTTTGTAATTCAAACAAAAATGAAAAATGTCCACCAAATTCACAGCCTTTTGTTTCGATGTTACCTGTTTGACGAGAAATAACTCTGAATCAGAATTTGAAACGTCCTATTATAATCTTCTGCACGACATCCATTTTATACGCTTTCCGTCTGAGCTATGGGTTTGCCAAGGGGCTCCATTATCTGTTTTTGCTGATTTGTATTGAAATCACACCATTTCCTCAGCCCTGTGCAGTTTTTAGCCAAACATTTGAGCCATAAATCAGAGCTCGGCATCTATAAACAACAATATAACACTTGCGTTCGACGGTGCGGGGCATTTTTCATTTTAAATTGCGCCAATTTGCTCCCAGGCAAAAAGGGCATAAACATCGTCGTCCAGACGCTGCGCCGTTAAAATAGAAAAATTCCACGAAACAATTTAATTCGAAAGGCTATTTAAGCGATTGCTCTTTATTAGATTTATTGGCGTTTGTTGATACGAAGCCCACCGTCTCTTTGTCAGGACATTGTCTGTTTTTCGACTGACCGATGTCCTGAAAGGCCGCAGGATACTGACAGATTGAGAATAAACTATGAGATTACGTTTGAGGAGGCCGCGACTGAAGGTGCACCGGACCAATCTAATCAGGCGCCGGCGGCTTTGACACCCCTCTGCTACGTCACCCTCTACCCTTAAAAAACGGCAAGTCCGACTGAAATGTCGAGGTTTAATGTCAAATGCGAGAACTGACCCTTGTGCGCCTCATCGAGTAGTTACCAACAGAAGAAACAGGAAGAAGAAGAAGATTTTGTTGCATAAAGTAGGGTAAAAGCGATTTCGCGGTCGTTTCAGATTTGATATCTTAATGCCTGCACGCGCCTGCCAATAACATTTGCATAAAAATTTAGCGCCTCTTCACCATCACCGATAGACTCGGTCTGCAATATTGAAATATAAAAAAAATGTTTGCATTTATCAGGACTTCGTTTTCATGCGAATATAAAACAGGTTGTGACGTTTTCGCCTCCACGGTGGATGTCCCGGATCGCTTCCATGCCGGAATTATAGCTAGTTATCTCTCCCTCCGGAATTTTAAATTTCCACCGGCATTGCATTACGGCCGATTGTTGGCAATCCTTGCTTAGCATGCGATCCGCGAGTTTTACTTATCGAGATTACCAAATATTCAATATCGCACCGGATTAGGCTTTTATTGTGTGATCTCTGCGTCTTGTGAATTCGTTATGTGTCGATGGAAAAATCCGCGACAATTTATTAGCTCGTTGAGATGTAAATTGGGAGGTTTGGATCGCGACGAGTACGGGACATGGATCGGGAGGGGTGGCGAGATGGACTTGCTCAAATGACAGCGGGGGCGCTCTCGATGCGATGGGGTGCGCCAGATGCCCCCCTGTCCTGCTGCTCATTGTTTTATAAATTACCAAACACCCCCTGTTGCTGGGCACACATGAACGTGCAAACATGCAGTCGGAATTAAAATCGAAATAAACCTTCAAGTGGTCGAAGGGTTGTTCGACAACTCGATTTCGTTGTTTGGAAATAAATTTCCTAGCGATAAAATCGAAGTCGTTCGTAAATTTATCAACTAGACCATGCGACGCAGTTTACAAATCAGATTGCGTGAAAATGTCTTGGTTTCAGTAGCTTCAAAGTTGGTCATTTATCACGACGACTAGCTAAGGGTAAATTCCGTAGAATTGTTTAAACTCATAATTAATAAAACAGACGTGGAACACCTGGTAACACGCAACTTTACGAGTTATTTGTGTTGAGCAGGTACTTCTTTGAATTGAATTTAAGGTTCACGTTAAAAAGTGTAAGTGTTAACCAGTGTGTGTTTTTGTTTTTCCGACAGGAGTGAAAAAAGACAAAAGTGAAATTAAGTATTCGACAAAGCGCAGTACAAAAAAACGTCTGCTAACAGTCAACAACTGAGGAGGTTTATGGGAAGAATGATAATTAAAAATGCATTGGAAAAATTCCTACAAACGTTGTTTAATCCGCTATTTGCACATTCTTCGCGCTGCCTGCAAGCAAATTAATTTGAAAGAAGTCGAGCTTTTATTTCGTAATTAAGATATTTTTACACTAGAATTTCTAGAATTTAATTAAATGCATACGAACGGTCGGGACAATAAAACAAAATGACTCACACATCTAGAGCTAAATTAAACACAGGTTTTTAATTATCCACCCCCAGTTTATATTTCGACGACCACTCGAAGCTGACGGCCACCATCCAGATTTTTTAAAGCGTAACCAATGGCAACCCCGAACTCCTCTAGTTCCTATAAATTAACTGGCACTTGTTTCCGAAAAATAAAATTCCCAACATGTTACATAAAACGCATTATCTTACATTTTTCATAAGGCTGACCTCGGCGCCGTTAAAATATTTTAATGTCGCAAAATATATAAAATTTTACGGCCGTCACTGCTGTAAATTCCGGTGCCAGTAAAGATCTGACGAGTCTTTTCCGCCCCCGTCGTCGCCGTAAATTTCTTCCGTATTCTCGACAATCAGAAACAACAACAATGACGTCTTGCTACAATGTTGTTTACACGATCCTAATTTGTTCCGGGCCGATGGAAAGCCGCAACACCTAGATAAACGCAGCCGGATAGCGATATACCAATAAGATTCTGGTTTATTAATTAGTGAGTGGGGCGTCCCGATTAATTTGGAGTTTAATTAAGGCGGCGCCATCAGTCATGTGCCCCCAAGATGAACCGGATGGGGTTGCGTATTGTCTCGCTGATAAAGCAATCTTTTAATAAGTTCGCCAAGAACGCCAGGAATGTGATTGAATGCGAGCTTGCCGCTGGCTTTGCCTTGCTCGATGACACTCCTTATTTACCGTTTTACCAATTTCGAACTCGCTTCCGTTCACCTTTTTTTCTAATTTAGTGGAGTGGAGTGGATGAAGTTTCCGGCTCCATAAGAATTTTTCAAAAGTTTCACTTGCAAGACTAGTTGCCGAGTACCAACATTTCTTAGATGTGTATTTAGTTTCCCGATACCCGTAAGAAGTTTGGAGCCCTGTTCTCGACAGGTAATTAAATGTTATTGTTATTATGCTACAAGAAAAAACTTAAATGTGAAAAAACTCTGAGCAATATTGTTCTGGGGTTTAACGCCAAGACAAAAAAAATCTCATTCTTGTTTATTTTTTTGTAAAAAACGAAACCCCGAGATATCGTACAATCCTAGCTAATCTTTTTAATTACATATACAGGGTGTTTCTGAAATACGTGGGTTAATTTTAACCAGTGAAAGAACTCGCCAATTTATGAAACTTTTCTCTATAACATTTTGTAAAATTCGTAAAAGTATTCCAAGATTTTTTGCCCCGCAATTTTTACCAAACGAGTTGTTTTGTGTGATTTTTTGTAACCATGAGAATCTAAATTTTGACTATGTATTTATTTTTTTCTATAACAATAGAACTTTTTAACAAAGCTCTGTTTCTATCACAACAGAAAATTTTCGCTCTTACCCATTGGCGGGTATATACTTTGATGGTTAATTTATTCCAAATTTTAAATTAATTTGTATTGCTTTTTCGTAAAAATGTTATAGAGACAAGTTCCATGATTTGGCGCGTTCTTCCACTGGTTAAAATTAACACACGCATTTCAGAAACACCCTGTATTTATCCTAAAACTGATTACTGGTATCACCATCATTTATCATTAATGTCTTAATTATTCTGTTGAAAATAAATGTACACTAACACTAATGCATAAATTTGGTATTTTCAAATAAAAGTCACTTTAAATTTTACACTTCTTCAGTATGCATGTACAGGGTGTATCCGAATTCGACCGACAAACTTTCAGGGCAAATTCTATGATCAAAAATAAGCATTAAACTCTTAATACATGTGGGGTCAAAAATGCTTACTTTGCGAAATACTAAAAATTCTACCAGCAACAAAATGAATCGGGTGGAATTTTTTGATGAAACGTACAAAAATAAAAAGGAGCTATGTACAATTTACAAAAATTTTCAAAATTTCGCCCCCCTGTTCAATGCACAGATAACCCCATAAAATCCAAGGAATTCAGATCGTAATTGTTTTTGTTGATTATCTCGCAAACTAAGCGTTTTTGACCACATATGTATTAAGAGTTTTATGCTTATTTTTGATCGTAGAATCTGCCCTGAAAGTTTGTTGGTCGAATTCGGATACACCCTGTATAATATTCGAAACTGAAACCAGATTTAGACAGGGTTTTTACTCCTAGGTTATTCTAAAACAAGTTTTTTTACTTTTAAAAATGCAAATATAAGGTCACATACTCTTGGGAATAACGTAATTTTCTCTTTTTTTAATTAAAAATAATTTAAGGAGTACATACACAGTATGTTTTGAATTCTTTTATATTCCGGGGTCTTTGGCTTAGGTGTTAGAAACTACTGATTTTTAATCTGCTGTCAATGAATAACTGTGATATATGCCCTATTTTTTTAAACAAACAGGACGCTCATAAATCTTTCACTCTACATATTAAACTTGCAAATAATGAAAGTAATTCCTTGATAACGTATTTTTAATGACTGTAATGTAATTTGTAATACAAATCATGTATTGGTTGAAAGCTAATAAAATTTTAAAAGTTTCATAATAAAACAGACATATCGATAAAATTGGCATGCGCTAGATGCACTGATATAAACTTGCACATTACGTCTACTTTACGAGTTCGCAACGGGACGCATTAAAACAGAATCCATCCCGAGCATTCGAAAAATTGTAAGACGAGTAATGGTAATATTGTACCATATAACTGGGGTTATTTTCCTCATTAAATATAGCACCAACAGAATGTTAATAACCCAATCAAAACTTCCGCGGCGCTTGTGCAACCCTTCCGAGCGATAAAGCGCCGTTGTATTAATTCAAAATAACTTTATCGGCACTTAACAAAATGACGTGGCCTATTTAAGCACCTAAGTTGGTTGTTAACCGCCGCCAGACCGTATGGGAGATCCGCCGCCACTCACTTTAGTCGCATAACTTCTTAAAGGCTCACCCTCGCCACCCACGCACATACCGCACTTTTGTTTGATGGTCGGGGTAAGTGCAGCTTTAAAATCCAACACACCCCATCCATGGGTCTAGTCGGACGTTCGCCATAGGGGAACCCACAGACGTCCGTCTAGTTTGTAAGCCGTGAAACTTTATAGATGGTATAAAATAAATGTAATGCGATAGTAGAACGCTTCTGAAATTAAAGTAATAAAACAGGGTTATATGTTGGTTTTAAAATAAAGGAACGCAAATATTTTGAGGGGGTTCGAATAAACGGTTTATAGATTTAGGGGTGATTGTACATTTTATTGCGGGTTGTGTGCGTGTGACGTGGGGTTGGCAAGATGAGCAGTGGCGTTACTGAAAAAATGTAATATTGTTTAATGATTTCGTGCTTGCTTACACTAACAGACTTTAATTAAGCGTCAAACTAGTGAATCTTGCTTTGCAAAAGAACGGTTTAATGATGTTAATGGTTCGACTTTTTGTGTCTACCCGGTATGTGGCGACCGTTGGGACTGGCTTTTAATTAAAAAGAAGAACCGAAGAAGTCGCCGAAAATAAATTGGACCAATTACCGGTGACGTTATGACATCAAATGTCACTTTCTGAAGTCAAACAACTAAGAAAAATGATTGGGAAAATTGAATCAATTACTCTTATCTACCCCGGCTTTCCGCCAATCAACTCGCCAATAATTAAATCCCTGACAATACAACGTCGACCGGTCCTTCTATCATAATTGATATCTCAGCAGGCCGTGCCTGGTAACGGTCACCTGCACTCGCGGCTATAAGGATCAAAGAATCCTGCAAGCATGGCACAATGGAACATCACCGAGCGGCCCTGCCCGGAACTCCCCGCTAATATGAAGAGGGCTTTAATCCTATTTTATTAGGACCGATGGCGATTTATAAAAGGATGTGTGTACTGCTCTCAAAAGCATGGTTAAAATTGCATGAATAAAGTATTAAAAGCTGTTGGATGATATTGATTTTGTGTTGCCACGTTGGCCGGTCTGATTTTATGGTGGCATTAAGATCACCGATCGGGGGAAATTTGAATTTCAACAACTCGTAATGGGTGACTGTCGACCCGGTCTTGCACCCCATAAACGTCGAAGAAGTGATTCTAACACAGTAATCTGTGTCTGGTAATCATTTTCGTATAAATACTTGGGTGAGGGAAATGAGGATAATGGGTGGTATACGTCTTCCGATCCATTTGAAACTTGATCCTTGCCCTTATGAATGCCACTGGAAGAATTCCGGTTGCACGGGCAGGAATAACAAAGCGCTCAGAAATCCGATCAAAGCTCCGATTGATCGCAGATCGACAGTTGGCACGCGGCACATTATAGCTGGAGTATTTCTCGCTCCTTTGACAGATGTCTGGATATATTATATTCATCGTCAGTATTTTAATGGTTCAGTAAATAGCCGGTATTTCATATTCCACACAATATTACGGATTGTTGAGACGAAAATCCGGCACATATTTACAGATAAAATTGAGATTGCTGCTTACAAAAATCCGATTTTTCACGGAAGCATGTTTATTGTCGACTTCCCTATCCTGGAATACTATTGTAAAGGAAGCTCAGACCTGCATAATTTTGTTTTATTATCCTCCGTGACGTTATTTCTATGAAAAATGTATTTTACATGTCTACTTTATTTATAATATAAATGAACGTGCAGCGTACTATATTATTCCTATTCAAAACGTTTTAAGTTTAATTTTTAAACCAACGCATTCTTTATTTTGTTAAAAATGAATTTTATATTTGACTTTTAGCGCAATTATTGTCTCCTAACTTCCACTCTAGAGCTTTTGTGAATTGTACTCAACCAAGCAGAATATTTAGCAGGAGTACAATTTTATGTATAACGGGTTGCCTACCCCACTAAAACTTCGTTGCAAAAGCTCGTGTTTTTGCCTATTTATTTGCAAATTATAGGGTTTTAGAACGTCACTGTACTTTCAACACTTCCGTTTAAGTTAGTCTGGGTATCAGGTGGTAGGGTATCAGTTTATGGCCAGGATAAACACTTTACGACTGACGGCCTCTGGTGGTTTAACGACGCATCCGTGTCACTATTTGCAATTAACTCGGTGTGCACCATCACATGTATTCGGAAACTAGAAGTGCTACACGTTCCAATGTTACCATCAAACATGCATGTAATCCCCTATTTATCCTCAAATATTTATTAGTATTGATCCAGACGGCCCCATATTATACACTCAATAATTGCATCATTTTCGCATGCGATAGTTGACTCTATATTGAAATGTAGGCAATTTCACAGTAAAACTTGCTTTAATTGGATTAATAAGATCGTAAATTTGCACCGTACAAAACTAGTAAGAGCGGCTATAACAACGAGAGTTGTTAATTAGTGTCATAACAATGTTTGAAAATACACCTTGCAGGAACAAAGGATGATACAATTTATTTTAATTTTAGTCAAGATTCAAATTTAATTTCTTGCGTGTTCATAAAGACAACAAGTATTTTTACATTTGTGTTTCAGACATATTTACATACCGGGTGTTATGGAAGTCCAAGTAATAAATTTAATTACCAGCAGAACTCTTAAAATAAACATTTTTTACATATTGATCTTTTTTTAATCGAATATTTTTTTACATTTTTCAAACCCTTAATTTGACACTTCGCTCATTGGATAATCATCAATTGAAACGAAAGAGTGAGTGAAAATGTTTTTGTGCGATAAAAACTTTACAGGTTTTTTGAAGAAATAGTGACCGCTGTTCTAACAGTTTTTCTTGTTTTTCATTCGAGTATTTTGATCCAGTAATTTTTGACACATGAGCGGGTATGAATTTTAGGGTTCAAATTATGTACATTTAATTTTAACTCTGTTTTGAAGAATTTGGGGAAAAAATTATTAATTAAAAAATGTTCCTCAATAATAAATTTATAAAAATAAAACCTACAGAAAATGTCGTAAACAGATTAATCCCCACGATTTTAAACTTTACTCAAAAATCGAAGTCAGCCTGAACAAATCTATTCTTATTCAAAAATACAGATAGTATCAATATTATATTTTTTTATAATGCAAATAATGTTCTGCATGAAATATGAAATCATATTTACATTTTTAATTTATTACGTGAGTTATTGTTTTTAATCCAGGATTATTTAGGTATCTTGGTTGGTTTAACTTTTACAGATCAACGCATTATAATGCATTAAATGCATTAAATGATAGATAAAAATGATGTAGAACGGTCTATTGATAAATATGTAGATAATTGAACTATGTATTTACATATAATCAATTCTTATATTTATATATGTGGTATAATTTTGTACTTGCATTAACCACACACATTTTAAAATTAACCCAAATTCATGAAAACATATGTCACAACATAAAGTTTGAACAAAGTACATAAATCGAACTTAAAAATATTCATTACTAGTTTTGGTACAGCAAGAAAACTATTCTTTACCAGAAAATAATTTTGGTATATACATAATTAAGTTTTAACTAGGGCAGAAGAGTAGAACAGTCAACATGGTTGTTGAGAAGATCAAATAAAAACTTGATTAACGTAACTGTTCGTCTACAAAAAAAATGAACCAGAACCCGCCTTGCTAACAACGATAATCGAGACTTTCAGGAACATACTCGTATTAGCTAAAAACAGCGAAGTAGGAGATATCTCGCCTATAAACCTATGTTGAAAATTTGAGGTTTTATATTTAAAAAAATTACCACACGCGGTAGAACATCGATTGCGTACGAGTATTAACCGTCAGATGTGGCGCTAGCTTAGAATTCCATAAATTTATGTTGTTGATTTTTGGCAAACATCATCGGACAGGTCAATTTGTTTTTCTAAATTGTCATCTTTTGTCATAGATTACACTTTCCTCTTGTACCAGTAGCTACACAAGGGGAGAAACTCAAAAAAATTATATTTTATGGAAGGCCTCTTTATCCTGTTATCACATTTAAAAATTGATATTTTAGTAATCATCAGTCCAAAGGTTATAATACATCGTGCATGGACATAAACCAGAATTTAATGGATTATCCAGATGTGCAAAAAAATTAGAGGTTGCCATTTAAACAAACTGACGATGATGTCATCGCGCGGAAACGGAAAAGTGTACAAATAAGAAAATTATGAAAAAATCTACCTGTCCGAGTTTTTTTTTTGAGAAAAGCTCAACGGGCAAGAAAATGTTTCAATCATTCAAAACTTTTAACACTCATTGTACCGGGTGAGTCAAGTTTTACCACCCGAGCGAAAACGCCCACTTCTAATCAATTTAAAATTCTCAAAAAATTCAGGAATTATTGTGTATCATTGCAGAACAATCTGTAAAAATTTCAAAATGTTTAGTGAAACTGGTAAAGATTTTGTTTTAATTCAATAACCGCTACATTAATATATGTACATAATTTTTCACTGAGAGTCGTTTCAAACATTTAGGAAAAATTTGATGTCATTAAAATCATGAAAACATCACAGGTTTTTGAAATAAATGGAATTTGACATTAAAGTGCAAAATTTAGCTATGATTTATTATTAAATTGGGCGGTCAGTTCCACAAAAGAAGTTGACGTAGGTTGTTTATGGTACCCTTTAGGGGCTTAAAAATTACTAGAAAAGTTGTCAACAGATGTTTCCCAACAATGAGATATTTATTTATGACACTGTAGTTATAAATCTTGATCACTTTTCGCTCTCAATGTTAAAATTGGAATAATTCAAAAACGAATAATTTTCTTGATGCGAATTTCATAAATGTGTTCTTTGAATTAATTGTGAATTATGAGCGTGTACGAAAAAAAATGTTTTTGTGCTTAAAATCGATTTTTTAATTTTATGGCTCTGAATGAAGTGATAACGGAAAATTGATTGCACACATTTGAAGTCTATATCAAGGGAATGTAACCCTAAGGTTTCGTGATTTTTATTAATTTTTTAATAGGGTTAATCTGCGGGCGGTAAAATTTGACTCACCCGGTATATTTGTTTGTCGTCATCAAATATTTTTAATGACGGCGATGTTACAGATAATTTTATTATGCGAAATAAGGTGGCGACTATAACCGAGATTTGAACGTATTAGATTAGATAGTGCGTAGAGACTGAAATGAAGATATCTTGGTGGAAGTGATTGCCCAGAAGGCAAATAGAGAGGCCTTCTTTGATTCGCCTCCCGAAATCCTTCCGCAAAGCCTTCACTATATCAGTCCACGGCCCGGAATTTGCCTGGATCCTTTTAATTCTAGTTATTGAGTCTTTGCTGCGAAAGAGCCCCATAGGTAACGGTGCCGGCAATAAAGAGGCAGTTCGGTAGCCGGTCGTGATTTGTTTTAGAGCTCATCAAAGCGGGAGGTGCAGCACTATAACGGGCCGGAAGGCGATATAAAAGCGAGTCATTAAATCAAGGAACTTTCACAAAACAACGAGACGCGTATTTTCGAAATACATTAGAGACGTATTGAAAGGGCGACCGGTGACACGTTATATCGTCTGATCGTTGGAACAAGTCGGGAGATTAGGGATCAATTTCGCACCGGCGCTGCGATCCATATCGTCAATATAAAACCCTCAGGGCGGCGTCATAAAGTGAATAAGCTGTTGGACTAAATCGAAGTTAGGTTATTGCGAGTTGCTTGGGCACGATAAGAGGCACTATTGTTATGGACCTGTTTATGTAACAGCTCTCTGTTATTTTTCAATTTATTGCTTGTAAAGAGAAGAATATGAAGGAGGATGCGGCGTTGTTGCCCTCGGCGAAGACGTTCGTCGAGGAAATGGACAATCTAATACAGCTTTTTAGGAAATTTCCTAATTCTGTACCGCTCACAATAGATCGAAACCAAGAAATTAAATTACAATGTCGAGATTATTTTTTGAAACAAGAACGTGAATGAGTGTGAGCAACGCCACAGTCTTTGGAGTATATATGGTTGCCGTCATGCCAGTAAAATTGTATATGTATTTAATTGTTATCAATAAAATAAATTCATATAACGAAAAAGAAAATTATATTGGTAATGCTATAGTTTATAGTATAAAAACGATGTATACATGAGAATATTTGTCAACAATAATTATTAACTAATTAGGGACTTTATTGCAGAAGCGAAAAATAAATATGGTAAACATCATTACACCAAATATTTAATTGCGATTATTAAATATTTTATGGCAGTGTATCTTTTAATGGCTGTTTGAAATAATATCAAAATAAGCATAACCTTATTTGACTAATTTTCTTATAATCAACAACTTATTTTGCATTTTGCTGTTCAGGATTTGACACATTAAACCTTAAATTAGTACATTTATATAAAAATGTACATTCTAGGGCTTACGTTACAGTTATTACGTAACGTAGGCGGAACGCTACTGTAAATCCTTCTCTAAAGTGTAATTTCTTGTCCTGTTTGCGAACAGTTTAAAATACGGAAACGACACGACTGTAGGGCACCTCTATAAACAGCAATAACCAATTGCATCACGATACATATTTTGATATTTTTACGATACGTCTTGCGGTACGATTTCGCATGCGTTATATAATTTGTACTTTCAACTCGGTATGTGGTCTCAGTTTTTTCATTTTAATCCGACGAAATGTGTACACCGTTTCAAATAAAAATGAAGCAAAACTGTAGCTGAAGGATATTATTAAAAATTTTACAAGGCATGCTGAACTTAATTAAAATATTCTTTAAAATAAGAGGAAAAACTACAACTGCAAGTATAAAGGTGAATTATATGTGACTCATGTGCAGCACATTCGACTGGAGGGGAACCATTAAAGTACCGTAACACCGGCGTCTACAAAGGACTTTTTATTTAAGGCTGAGATTTTAAATTGTAAATTAAGGACAGCGAAAAACAAAGTAGCCAGGAATAAATGTGGGCTTTGACTGTATCATTGAATTAGCATGTTTCATTTCTTATTCAGAAAATGTAATTAGGTATGATTCCGTTTTGACGGTAGATCTCTTGTGAGCACTTAATTTTACAGTCTGGCTTTCGGTGTTGCATAATAGCAACACAAATACTGTAGTAATTTAAATCTAAACGTAACTAACATTTAGTCGTGTTGTTATCACATGATAAAGCTGATGTAAATCACTTAAATAATAGCTCGGTGGGTGTATCAACAAACAGTAATTTTTCTTATCTACAACGGTTTAAACAACAAAGCTCTTCCTCCATTTTTATCGCTGTAAAATAGGAAACCGCTTTGTACCTATTTTGCGCAGTTCGTAGCCAAATGTTGCCAAATAACAAAACAATCTACCAACATAACCTATCATAACGAGATTAATGTTATCTCTCACTATCGCATGCTTGGTTAGCACAATAAATCGTTGTTTATCGCATCATTTGGAAGTTATCTTAATCTCAAGAATATGGCGAGCAAACATTTCATGAGTGAACCGGACGGTAAGAGTTTGATAAAGCCGAATTTAAAAAAAATCGCGTATGTGCCGCTAAATTTAACAACTTCGCAACCTTGCAGCTCCAACTGGTATCTTTATCCTTGAAAGTTGTTTTTGCAATTTTTATTTGCGCAACCAGATACTGGAATAAACATGTTCCTTCTCATCCGAGGCATGTTTCGTCTTCTTCTAGACAGATGGGGCAATTTAAACACAATGATCCACTTTGTCGATCTAATCTAAATAGGTCGTCGCAATCCGGTGACTAATAAATTGATTCCAAGTTCGCCTCCATTAAAATAATTCCATTGTCGCCCTGTATTTACATTTAATCTGGACGAAAACCGACCGGATCGACCCAGAACTTCGACAGATGAAGTACGAGGTGTTAGTTTAGTATAAACGAAAGTCGCAGTCCACCCCGCTAAATTAAATTTTACACTATCGGAACCCTATCGTAAAACACGACTTGCCAAAGTTTTCCTCCAGGGATGGTCGCCGTTATTTAGGGAGTCGTAATCGTATATCGTATATCGCAAATTTAATTATTCATTTAAGGCAAAACCGAATAAATTTTATTATCGGCAGTAATTAGTTAATTGAGTGGAAACGTGAAAAATCGGTCTCAAGGTTTCAGAAATTTTGTTAACATAAGCGAGACGTAAGTAAACACTTAATGGATTCGGTTTTGCTTATTTAAAAATACTCGTTTTATGTTGTGACGGTTGTACATAAAACTGTCCTGTTTCTATTTTGAAAAAAACATTAAACTTTATGCGAAGCGTGGTGAAGTTGCATTAGTTACCTTTATTTAAAATGGTAATGGTGTGGCGGCATTTCCGTTCAGGGAACAACTTAACTTACTTAAACAAATGTGCTCGAAAGGGTGCATTTCTATGCAGTAGCTTGTTTCTGAAATATTTCTGTTTTTAATTATATTATTATTTTTAATTAAAACTGCATTCCCTAAGTATTAATAGACCAATAGGTGTAAAGGATCTAATAGAAAATATTCAAAAAATGTGGGCAACAATTTCTAAAAATTTTAAATTTAAAAACTATTCTATTGTATTCAAAATTAAATCAGAAGATTTTTCGGTGCAATACAACTAATAAAATTAAACAATGTCTTAATCAGCGTCAGCATCTAATAAGTATAAATTGATAATCTAGTCAGGTATTTATTTATCTGCATTGTAAACATATTACTAAATTGAAGTGTTCAAGATATACGTGCAAAAATAAAATGGAAAGGAAAATTTTTCGTCAATATATTTTACTAAACGAGATATAAAAGAACGGGTATATTCTTGCTGTGACAATTTTGAGACCCACTCAATTGAATTTTTCCATTTCGCCTTTTTCTTCCTCTATTATTTCACAGATAATTCGCCATATTTACCAGCAAATAGCTCCCGCGTCCGCCGTCCCATAAATCCCAACGACATTCCTCCCCCGGGAAAAACCAAATCACATTTAAAGTGCAAAAGTGACGGAAACCCTGCAACATATCGGGCTGTCGTCCCCGGAATATCGCACCTTTGAACTTTAACTGTAGTCTGAGGAGCCTGTTGCGTACATATGCGTTCTATTGAATAACCCAAGCAATACGGTCATCCCCCTCTTCACCCGTGTCTCAAATAAAAAGGAAACTTCTACTGAAACGCACCATCCACACACAGCGAAAGAAAAAAGTTTGAAACTTTGACACGAGTAAAGGAATAGACACAGCGTGATATCTTGGTGCGCTTGAGTGAGCTTTCGAGCTTATTTCGGGCTCTGATCTGCCTACACCACTGAACTTTTTTAATATGGAGCCTTCCAGAGCGGACGACTTGCATGAGATTTTTGAATTGATATGTTTACGTGAATGCCGGGATTGGCGTTGGCCGACATGAAAGAATAGTTCTCTAATGCCTCTTAACATCAGCTTTGCGCCACGCACCCAGGCAAGATAAACTTCTCAGGGCTTATGCAAAACAATTTTTCTGAACTCGGAATTCTTTGATTTTCATGTAGGATCAGTCGTTATCTTGGAAATACCAACGTCTCAGTTGTAATATCTTACTTAATACAAAAATATAAATTTAATAACGTACTCAACAGAAATAGCAATATCGCAGATTAAATTAAAAGGGCTTTTAAAAAAGTTTACTTAGAATTCACAACAATTATTTCCTAAGATTTAATTATGAAAAGTGTCATGGAAACGGAGGAACATGTCAAAAACAAATAAAAAATATTAATTAATTATTTATTCTTTATTCAAGAAAAAATTCAAACAGATTGGAGAACAAATTGATACAAAGTGACAATGGAATATTGAAAAATAGATGGCAAAACAGCGAATTTTAATGATGTCTCTATAAAAAAAAAACTAAGGACAACGTAACATTTTATCTGCCCCGCCCATTTCATTTTCTTAGTTACCAATCAAATAGGTTGTTAAGACGATCTGATTTACACAGTAAAAATTTCTGACATTCGAATTGTCTTAATGACATTTTATTTTTTAGAACAATAATTGTGGACTTGACAGCAAAATTCTAACCTCAACTTTTTTACGTGGCAAATGTGATGAAAAGTTGTACAGATTGAATCTGGCTTTGATTGTGATTGGTCAATTTTAGTGGGTGGAGCAGATAAAAAGTTATAACGGCAATACTATAATACAAAAAATATATACTGAATGTATCTAAAATGCGTGTGTTAATTTTAACACGTAGCAGAGTTCCGGATCGGCTCCGAGTCGAATCCGGAGGTCGGCCCCGAGTCGATTCCGGGTCGGCTTCGGGTGGGTTCCGGGTGAGTTCCAGATCGGCTCCGGGTGAGTTCCGGGTCGACTCCGGGTGGGTTCCGGGTCGACTCCGGGTGGGTTCCGGGTGGGCTCCGGGTTGGCTCCGGGCGGGTTCCGAGTCGGCTCCGGGTCGACTCTATAACGTTCCGACTATAGTTAACTTATTTTATTCTTTATTAACAGCTCACAGTGTATATCAGTATCAGTAATTTTTACAATAAATTATTATTATGTACTTGAAAAGCATTGCGTTAGGGCTATAAGTGAAAGGAATGAAAGGAATTGAATAGAGATGATTTTCGGTCCAAGTAAAAATGACTTTTTTAAATTGTTGTAATCATTGATTTGCTCTTCTCCAAAATTTTTTCTTACCTTATCTCACATACTAGCATATCTGATTTCAAACTTGTAATAAATGCATATATGCACCATATTTTGAATCTTTTCCACTTGGATATTACAAAATATATGTTTCGGCACTATCCACAGCTGTAAAATTGCCAAGTTTATTCACATTTGGATTCATTTTTGAAAACTCACCAAAAACTTAAATGCGCATCTTTTGCAAAGTTACATCAGTACGTAAGATAGGCGCAATATGAGAGCGAAACCGATATACACATCTGTTGTGGAAAAATATATCTTTTTTCAACTTATAATTAGCTTTTTATTTTGTTTTTCTTTGTGTTAATGATCCAAGTTGCTTGTTACAAATTCTGAATGCTCCACGAATTTTTAAATTTCCGATCGTCGCCATCCAAACGCAAAAATGGACCCTGGCTCGACGTGAGTGGTTCAATAAAGTGACAGAGGGTGGATTTGACCTTGGTTGAAAAATTGGTCGTTTCTAATTTGGCAAATGCATCGGTATTGCTATTTACACGTACACGCAATCAAATTACGACCTTTTGAAATATGCATGTGCAGGGTTACGTTTAATGGTTATGACTTAACGCCAGGGTCTTTGATGCCCAGAATATGGGCGTGTTATAGATTTAACGGGCTACCGTCGGCTAAAACACGATATTTTATGGAGAGAGAGCAGCACCCCACCCTCCCTTAGAATGACCTCATCAGTTTGTAACCCTTTAGTCCTGATTGAAGTGCATGAATCAACTCTCATTGTAAATTGCGCTGCTGCGATTGGTGCAGAGCCAACCCCTGATTTGTTTGTTGCTGGCCCAACTGTTCGGCCATTTTTAACAATGTACTTTTTTTTTGAAGGGGAAGAACTGCGTTCATCCCCTGCGTGCACTGCAGGAACGACAAGGTCAGAATTGTTGCGGAACATTTTCAGGCTTTTCACTCTTCGACTGAAATGAAACATCAAAACCCAGCTTTTCATGTTGCTAATAATAAAATCTCGACCCGGCGACCACCTTACATTTGTATATCATGTTGTTAAGAAACTTACTTCGACAAAAACATTGCCCAAAAAAATCAATATTTTGTACGTGTGAATTGAGAAAAAACTCTTTCAAATTAGTTTCTAATTACTACCATATTCATAATAGTCACAAGGCCATACATTATGCTTAAACTGTTGTTTACAATTTTCTTTATATTTAGATAACCAGTTTTTAAAGAAACAGGACGTGTGTGCCTGTCAAAGTCTGTATTTTTAAGGATCCAGAGTGCAAACGATTTGTTTAAATTCAAATCAAACTTCACCTATTGGCGGCGATGAAATAATAGTGTTTTTAGAGTTAATGCAAATTCTCACAATATTTCTTCTATCATCTGTTGACATGTCTAATATTTACTTATTTCCATTTATGTACAGTTGATCCTGCTTGTGATGTTGTATGTAAAGGCGAATTCATTTCAAATATAAAATAAAATCCTCTTTAATTCTGTTAAAACTAATTAGTGCAAGTTGTTGTTTAAAAAGTAATTAAACATATCTACCTAATTTAAAATCCTTTTTCGACGAACAAATAATAATTTATTCGAAAGTAATAAAAAGCCCTGACACATTGTAAGCTCAAATTTGTTTTTATCTCTTAGGGTGCGCCACCTGTCAACGCCACAAAGATACATTTGGCGTCACTTTTTTAGTTCAAGCTAGGTGAAGGTTACAGTGCTTTATTAGTATAAAACTGTTATCAACAACAAACAGAACATAAAATGAAACAACAAAACAATAGTTTTTTTATGGAGTTATTATGGTGAGTATTACGTATTTAGAATCTCTTAAATGAGACAGCTTCTACTGACTTGAAACTTATTTAGTGTTAAAGATAAATATAAAAATTAGTGTGTTCTGTTCAAAGTAATTTCCCTTCAAAGAATACACCCTTTTTTCAATTCGCAGGGGTGCAGCGCATCCGGCAGATTTTTTATATCAAGCAGGTACCTGCATTGTCCACAAAGAGAAAAGGACACCGTCTAAGAAACAATTCCACCTGCTTTCTGCGGCTTTATTATAGTCATCAAGAGAGTGCATGAATATTAATTGGTGGTGTTTTGGGCCATTATGCAATGACAACCCTTTCACATCATCGCGTTATCCTGATCCTGGCGGCACGCGATCTCCGGAACTGCTTCATGTTTCAGTGTCTAAAAAACGCATCCACTTTAACACGAAAGCTCCGGTAGAAAGCCAGATTTATGCAATATCACCTCAGAAGAGGAGTCTTTGTTCAAGAAGTGGAATTTCTTATGATGACAAAGTTTATTTTCGACTTTTTACAAGAAATTAAGGCGTCAGATAAAAACGTGTCGGCCATTACAGAAATAACTCTTCTTGTGAAATGACACACATGTTGTTTTATTTTTTTCGTTCCAAGAATACACTTCCAACACTTTTTTCTGTTTGAGTGATGGTGGAAATGTGTGACCAAAAACAAATACATTATTGCTCCCGTAAAATTTATAGTCTGACACGTGATTTTGCACCCTTTAATTAAGAAATATGGCGACATATTAGCATCCAGCTTAGCAGTATTATACACGTTTTTAATTCGGATGACAAACGGCATTCTCCGATCCCCCACAAATTTATCCGTCCATTCGAGATTCAGACATTCGAAAAATAAATATTAGCAATTAAACTAATGGTCGGCATTTCCTAAATTTCTGTGAAGAGTTAATTCAATTTAGCCGGCGTGTGTAATGCAATTTTAAAGTCGGCCATGTTGCGAGCATCATTTGAAAAGGGTGAAAAGTTGGTGCGAGTGAGAGACGAAAAAACGGGATGAAAGAAGAACGCACGGAGGGGTTTGACTAATATTGTGTCACAGGCTGCTCCCCTTTCAAAGGGTTACTCCAGGAGAGTGGGGAATTAGGGCAGTAGGTGGGTGGGATGAAGAAGAAATCGTGCGATGTGTGAATGCGTGTTTTCTTCCATCTTAAACTTACTATTATCTAATTAAAGCTGTTCCAACACCTTTTGTGTAATTGTACACGCAACTGGCGTTAGGCCGATGGTAATCAAAGAGGTAAAGTTTAATGGGAGGTTAGCTGTTATCATTACGTTGCGTAAGCTGTTATTTGCATGAATTATTTGTTTGGACGTATCAATATTTAGATAGCCAGAGAAAATTTGGTAATGAAATTATCTTCAACTGTTATTATGGAAATGGATACAACATATTTCGCTCGCAGGTTTTTCTAAATGCAATGTTAAAATGATTGTGTAAGATACCCCCTCTTTGACCACTTCGGTTAGCAGTTGTCCAAAATTATAAATAATACATAATGGGGTAGATATTGAGATATTTGCCAGAAATACCCGGCAGGTGTTGAATACTTTTTAATTTGCAACCGTACGTTTTGTGAATTTTATTCATCTTTAAAATGCAAAGACGTTATCAAATATCCGCAATTGGCCTATATTTGGTCAAGGACAACATATGTTTGCAAAATTTATGCTTTCCCCTGTGTCTACCACCTTTGCCCCGCATCACCTTTTTATTTATCTTTGTAGGTGACTAATATAAATTTGCATAAAATTTGTACTGTCTCACTTCCTTGTTTCCAACAGGTATTATTCGTATTACTAACAGGATCATGCAATGTTACAAAAAAAAAAAACCTACTGAAAATTGCCATCTGCATATTTATTAAACTTTTAGTGGAAAATAAATACAGGGTGATTTTGAAAGTTGTGCAGATATTTTAATCACGAGCTACTTACTGACTTCATGTAGAACTCGGAAACAATATTTAAAACAAATATTTAAAAAAATTGTAGCTCAAAAAATAAATGTCATTTTATTTTTTGAGTTACAATTTTTTTTAATTGCTTTTAGTTTTCTACGTTATTCCACAACCTCGTAGGTAAAATTTCGGCACATTTTAAAAATACACCCTTGTATATCATGTTTTATAAAATGTACGCCAATGCGAAGTAACCTATAGGAAATATGCTTTAAAACAAGGAAACCGCATTGGTGTACGTTTTATAAAATATGATATACAGGCTGTATTTTTAAAATGTGCCGAAATTTTATCTACGAGGTTGTTTGACAACGTAGAAGACTAAAAGCAATTAAAAAAAATTGTAGCTCAAAAAATAAATCTCATTTTATTGTTTGACATAGAATTTTTTAAATATTTTTTCCGAGTTCTACATGAAGCCAGTAGCTCGTGATTAAAATATCTGCACAACTTTCAAAATCACCCTGTATATAAATATAGAATAATAACAAACAAATTGCGTAACGGTAAGTAGTGCAACAGTATAAAGGCACGTAACCTAATTACAGTAATATCAGTTTTTACAAATAGATTACTAATTGATAACGTATCTTTAACTTGTAATCTTTTTATAACCGAAGACCCAATTTAATATTTAATAATAACTTTTTTGCTGAGAAAATATTTTATTGCTAAAATTAATAAAAACAAAAGAATTAGGTAGATACATAATTTTAAAGCTGGAAAAGTCCGTCAAAAATTGCTTGTTCCTCTCCTGCAACAGAAACCTGGCGAGAGAGCGAGCAAATTCTTCACCGAAACGAAAGTTATTTAATGATCATCTTTGAGCTTGTTTTTCGAGGACCGTTTTCCACTTTATTTACTAATTACAGAGTTTCTAAGAGTATTAAAAGCACCTATCTCGTGCAGTGTTTCAGACAAGAACGGCCCCTCAAAGTCAACCCTCCGCTCGAGAAATACCAACTTTTCCGCGATTAAAATCGTAAGACAAATATTTGAAATCTGAACTAACGTGCACTTTATTATAATTTGAGGACGTACAAGCTCTCCCTTGCCTCTGAATGCGTGTTGTATGACGATGGACCGGGCCCACTTCCGGAACTCTTGACCTTCTTACAACCCTTCCTTTTCAAGAGGGTTTCCCCTACGGCGAGGTGCGTCCATGTAAATGCCCTTTGTGTTATGTTTTATTTATGCATTAAGAAATACGCAGTCTTTGCGGTAAATCACAGGACGTCCGCACAAAACCCCGAAGATACGATGTTTAAATAATTCATTGTTACCGATTATTTTCGACGCTTTTTCGTCGTAATTTCGGGAAACCACAGTTAATTTAAAAAATCAATTTAATGGTTTTTTTTTCGTAAAATTCACTCCACTTCTTGTGGACATCCCATAGGCTTTTATTATTAATAATTCAGTGTTCTATTGTCAACGTGTCAATTAATTTAATGCTCCGTATTTATGTTAATATTGAAATAGTGGCTTTTCATGTTTTGCCGTTACTAAAAGCGTCTCCAGCGTTTTTCAGAGCTTTCCACTTCAAAAGGTGAGTAAGGTTCAAACAGGTAATTTGTTTTTCGATAGTGATGCATATCTCACTAATTAATTAAATTAACGTTATTTCACGGCGCATTTGTTCACAAATTAGAAAACAGAAGAATGTGGAAAAAGCATGGAAGAAAAACTGCCATAATGGTACGTTATTACCAGAAAAATTGTTTTCGCTATGTTGTTGCTGAATTGCACAATTCGTCCGAATTGTGTTTTCACATTGGAGTTGCTGCAAAAATCTATATCTGGCTGATTTGTTTGCGTACGAGCTTGCGAGAGTTTAAAGTTTGTGGAAATAAAATGAAATTGCTTATTGAACTTTACATTCGACGAGGGTTCTACAAAACAAGTACAAAAGCACGTTCGTAGTGACCGATAATTTTCAGAAAACGCAGTTCCAGACGAATATTTTAGTCGGTCAAAACTAGATAAATCACTGGTGGAAGGTGAATTATTTTTGAGCAACTCGGTGAAGTAGTACGAGTCGTCGTGAAGTTCTTTGTGCAACACCACAATTATTCTCTTTCGGGCGGTTAAGATAAAGCAACCATTCAGAGGTTATTATTAGAAGTAAAAAAGACCCTCATCTGCACCACACTACGGCATAAAATTAACGATGCGTGTGCGACCCACATTTCCAAGATTAAGACGGTGTCCTTGGCACCAGTACAACCACAGGGCGCGATTGTGAGTGCTAATTCAGCAGAGCTGAGCTAAGAAACAGCATTGAAGTCCCTCATACATGTTCATTTCAATACACCAGGTGTTCTTATTATTGAAAAGCCCCGCATGCAGGATTTTATTACGACTGTGTGCGTAGGTAAGACGCAGTACTCGTGATGGTTGATGAAAAGGAGAGCGCTTGAAATAGTCGAAATTGGATAAAAATCGCGCCTCGTTATCGCCCCTCGAAGTCCATTTAAAAAGTAATTAAATCCAAGACCGATTTCGCACAAAGCCGTCGACGTGATTTCTAATTTCATTAGAGGCCGTCCGAAGAAATGAAAAATTACGGAAGAACGAAAGCAATCGCTCTTTAAATAATTTAGCTGGCAAGGGAGGCTAACGCCATAAATACCGGTAATTAAAAAAGTCGGTCCGATTGTTCGCGTGATCGGAAATCCCATTAATTTTAACTCTTTCTCGTTGGGGGTGAGACGGAGATGTTAAATAATGCGAGGCTTCAGGAAGTCCGACGAACGAAAACATCCATTTCGCGTGTACAAATATTTTCTCGGAAGATTTTTCAAAATCTCCAACAGTTGTCCATCGAGGGGGAAGTTTTGCATCTGTTTGGCTTTTCTTACGGGAATGGTCGAGATTGAGCAGCTCGAGGGGGTGGAAATTGGGACGAATTGTGATGACGGCGTTTACAAATGTTCATTCCAATCCAACCCCTCTATCTATAAAACTGATGTATCGTTTTCAATAAGCATTTCCTATGCATACGTGCTGGTAGTTTAAATAAATATGCTGTCAAATTTTATTGTTGTTATTTTTCTCTTTTATTGTCATATAGCTCCTAATAAAAATATACATTTTTATTTTGTCTCTTACACGCTGCTGCTGTATATTATGGAAATATGGCTTCGATCTATGAATTATGTCTGCCATGTGTACAAATCGCTGTGAAATATCTCCCTATTTACATTCAAGGTGATGATAAATTGGAATATCGCATCGAAGCGTATTCACTGATGCCTTTCCGAATTTACTTACAAATAGAATGTCAAGTTTTAACAAATTCGTTTCTTAAATAGTTGATCCAAGGAATTCATCTTGACTCTATAAAATTTATAACAAGTGTAAATTGTTTGAAACTTTATCAAGCCACTGTCTTCAAAAAGACAACTGGTATTTTTTTAACTGACCGTGAAAATAACACTATGTTGTAAATATTTTTACCCGAAGATAAGGTATCTAGAAACTACTGCATTTTAAAAACTACATACATGTATTGCAAGTAGAAAATTTTGTTTCCAATAGTTAAAGCACCTACATGCTTTAATACCAATTTTTGCTTAATTTAATCATTTCTCGCTGTTTAATGCAATAACTGCAGAACGTTTTTGACAATAGTAGAGATTTCGACAGTGGGTACGTCATCATTAAAGCATGGCGCCATGCTTTGCTACGTTTATGGCAGGGGTCGATGCAGAAAGCTGCAATATCAACGAAAACCAACAAAATTGTAACATTATTTTTACATTACCGTCAAGTGGATGCACGGAAATGAATTGGAACAATGTGTCAATAAAAAGCCAGTTTTGATAATGAAAGCAATCATCTGTGAATCTTATTATATTCAACAAAAGTGAAAAATGTTTACTTTGAAAAAATAACAAACAAACGATCAGAGTCTACAGTGTGAAGGGGGATTGTTAATTCTTGTGACAGCGTTTAAAATTATTTATTTATGCTAGAATTTTATTTAAGTTTTATCTGAAAAATAAGGCATATTGTTGGTTCTTTATTCTCAGACTTCTTAATATGAGATTAATTTCGTTGGAAAGGTCTAGTGTAGCAAGGTCTATGTCAGGGAACTCTGTTGTTGGTCGGTTTTCAATTAATAAAGGATCAAATTTGGTTCATTCTATTTCAACTATTTAATAAAAGTAAATGTAAATATTACAAGACCTAACATTGAATAATGAATGTTGAGTATGATGCTTTCACTTACATAGCCGGCTGCTACTGCTTCTTACAACTTTACTACTTACTACTTCTAAATCCATTTATTTCTGTCTGCATTTGCCTAGAAACTGTTTGGACGTTTATCTTCAAAGACAATTTCGTTAAGTAATAAGAAGTAATTACTCAAGGCTAATGAGTATTTGATCTTCAAATCTTGACACATTTCTCCATGATAATTTTCTTATATTGGAAGAAAATGCTAGAAATGTTTCTTCCATGAAACTTACAAAACAGTATACAGAGTGGTGAAAAGAAAGAATCCACATGGAATTGTCATCGCAACTAACCTTTTCACCTCCACGTTAAACTCTTTGAGAGTTTTGACATTATCGTCTTGTGGTCTGGTTACCAAACCATTTTCAAACATGGTTGGTTCATGATGGTTTTGTTTCACTCTGATTTTTCAAATTCTCTTATAAAAATTTGACTTTCGTAAAAGCAGTGTGTTCCAGTTTTGTGAAATGACTTCATTTTTCTGGAAACTTAAGATCTCTGCGCATTTCACTTTTTATATTACACAGTTAGCTAGTAGTCAGTTCTCGGATTAGAACATCCAGG
The DNA here is from genome assembly GCF_963966145.1 of Tenebrio molitor. Taxonomy (NCBI): domain Eukaryota; kingdom Metazoa; phylum Arthropoda; class Insecta; order Coleoptera; family Tenebrionidae; genus Tenebrio; species Tenebrio molitor. Next base: position 3,466,540 of record NC_091052.1, read on the forward strand.
GAAATAACTTCCCTCTGCCATAGAATTCGTTGAACAATTCCCGAGTAGCATAATAAAATGTTTCCTTGCGTTTTGAACAAGTACTCAGCGATGGAAGAGATCCTGGTTATCTCATTCTTTAATAAAATATTGTAAAATGGTCTTCAATGCTTTTACAAGAATACGCAAAAATAGCTGTGCAAGTTCATGCTGAACTGAACTGAAACAAAATCGACACATTTAATCTCTTCTGGATTACATGTTCTAGATCCAAACAAAATAAACCAATAAACATGGATTCTGCTGAGGCTTGAGGCCTGTCAGCGTTAATGCATCTTTACAATAACTGCTAATCTGGAAAACAAAGGAACATGGAGTCGATTATGGTTTAATCCATAAAGGTTTTTTCCTTTTATTTTCCGTTACGGTGATTTACACGTTATTTTTTACGTAATTGTTGTACTTTTTCCTTCAACTTTCAAAGTTATTTTATTAGACTTGCATTCTAGAAATTGCTTAATACAGGTTTTTCATTTATTTTATTGTTGTTTTATCTATCATTTTATCTGTCATTTTACACACGCACCAACAACTAAACGTAAAATAAGACAAAGTAGACATTAAATATGTGTATAAACAGCGTAGACGTATCTACAATTTAGGAAAAAAAATGTTTTTTGTTGGACACATTCAGAACAAATTTGTTTGTCGAAATATTTGTAAATTCATTCCATGTCTTCAACATACATTGTTTTATTTACATAGAACCTTGACATAAGAGTCAAAACATTCAAAAAATTTAAAGAAGTGATTGTTTCACTCATGTAGTCTTGAATTTTAAATAGACAATTATTGTCCAAGTCAATTTATCTCATCAGTTAATCCCGAAACATCGCAGGAAAACCTTCAGCAACCAAAATTAACCGACAATTGCACCAGGGAATTAAACTGCTTGCAACATTGCCATTTATAGCTGTGCAATGTAACAACCTCATCACTTCAAATCTACGCATCCACAATTAAACTAGATTTAAATAGTCGTTGGTGTGGAAATGAGCAACTAACTTTGAAGAAAGTTTATAACTCATTACGTGGCTAGTACATGATATACTGTTCTAAAAGTGGTCAAACGACCGTAATGACCATAATATATCAATACTATCAAGAACTTCTCGCTATGGAAGCGCAATTAATTTACCAATTTTATTACCACTTTTGAATAAATTAATCTGTACAAATGTGGTGGTTCGACCAGTTTTGCACAACATAAGGTCCTCGCAGAAAGTATCTTCCCTTTTCTCTCAATCTACTGGAATAAACTTACAATGCAACGATTCCAGGGAGCATGTTTCCTATTTCACTGCACTAGATAAGTAGTTACTTTTTTGTGATATTGTTGGCAACACACATGTCCAGGGTGTGACATTCTGGGACGTTCTTTATAACAACTGTAATAACTGAATTTGTTAATGCATTTTTTGCACTCGTGCTCATTAACTTTATTGAATTGAAAAAATTGCATTAATTTAACACCGAATGTAACGGAATAGAGTGACAGCATGCGGTAAATATATAATATATCTTCTTTCAAAATACCGAGACTCAACGGTTTTACTTGTGCGACTTGATACAATGTAAATTCCGTTGTTGATGTAAGAATGTAATGATAAAATCACGACAAAATAAATTTTTGTTGGTACAATGCCGGCTTATTGTGGTAATGGAAATCGGGCAGCTCCTTCGTTAACCGGCTTTATTTTTGTACTCCAATTTTAGAACAGTAATTATAGTTGTGATCACGTTTTCATTGCCAAGAACACGGCGCTATCTCAACAAAATGCATCCAATGAGTCAGTTCATTAGTGCAAAGTTACTGGCTTTTAATCTGCATCCGACTACATTAATTGTCAATTAAGTGCACAAGCACATATCTTCATCCAGAGACGAATTTTTCAGTACACTAGGCCGCAATACGTCTTCGGTGCATCGGTGATGGTCTACCAACCCAATTAAATCGCCGACCAGACCGGACCGTGGTCGTATCAGGACGAATCAGACGTCACGACATTGCATAACCGAGGAAGCCAGGTGGCGTCAGTAGTAATCAAGTATGCAAGCCGAGTAGGAAAAAAAATGAGCAGCAGAAACAAAATCATGATACTTTTTCCGAGCCAACTAACAACATCAACAAACCAGCTGCCGCGAATTTAGTCAAGGCCAAGGCCGCAAATAGATCGTGATTGTTTTGCCTAAATTATTCTAATTTTAGGCGATTACTTGTTTGGCGAAAGGAAAAAAAATGTGTTCTGGAGAGTGCCGTAACTGGTGTTTTGCAATAGGACGTTGTCCCAGTAAACTACGCAATATATAATTGTAAATTCAATTATGTCATTCAAGGTTGGCGCGGCGGGCTGTGCCTAAATTTCAGGCTAAAGGTGTGGTCACACGTAGCAGACCACACAGCGGGGTTCCCCGCTTCGCGGAATAGTGAAATTGTTTCCGATAATTACTTATTGATCAATCTCGTCGAAAGTAAACACTACTAACAAATCGACCCGATTCTCAAACAGTGGCAATGTCGCCACCCGAATATTTTTCTAAAGAATCGAATGAAATTTTGGAGCGACTTTAGGAATTCCGCGTTAAGTAACAGTCGAAAACGTGTTCTCCCTAATTAAGCTCTTATTATAAAACGGTTCGCTTAAAAGGAGATTTGAGAGCAGTAAAAAATTATGCTTTTAATACGCCGTCAACTACTAATTTTAAAATCGTGAGACCACTGATTTAACAATTTAATTGGTGATGACGCTAAATGAGTTATAACGACCTCGCAGCTGCCAATAAACACGCGAAAAATATTCGAAACCGCTGCAGCTGCTTTAATTTTCTTGCGAATCCGAAAGAAACACGGTCTTTGATAAAAGGATTTGTGTCAAATGTATTCGTTGCCGGTAACACTGTGCTCACCATGTTGACGTTAACCGGTTTATTTTCGTTCTGCTCCTGACGTCTAGTTCAAATGGGATCGTTCTATGGATTTATCTTTTATTTATTTCGATATGCAGTTGATGGATTTTATAAATCGCCTAATATAGAAAAAAATAGACGATAAATGTTGATTTTGTTTCATTTCACACCCAAGTCGCATTCTGCATTAAATTAAGAATGACTGAATAAATGTGCGTGAAAAAATCCAGTTTACGTTATTAATTTCATATTAACCACAATGCGCAATTCAGTCATGTTAATCTTTGAAAAAATAATAGGTGTGTATAGTTTTAACAAAATGTATATCTTGGAAACTGTGAGGATAAAATGAACTAAAAACCACAGAAATTATTGTACATACGTATTTCTTACCCTAGATTTCTACATGCAAAGATTATTATTGGCGGCAGGGGTATGTCCATTTAACGACGCCAATTTTAGTAATATCAGTTAGTGTTCTACAATAGTTTCAATCAGTAACACCGGTTTTAACATAGCGTCAACTGCTCTAATTCGTACAAGTAATGATGTCGCAGTGCAAATTTATTTTAGAATTCCAGGAAACGTTAAAAAAAGAACTAGCTCAACCGACATCAATTCTCCAAACTCCCGAAAGCGTTAATGGAAAATTGTCGTTGAAATTTTGATCAACTTCTTTTTTTATCTCATTTTTCCCACCTTGTAAAATTAATTTGTCGATAATTAATTTTATTCGCGACTCCAGCCACTCGTTTCGACTCGATTTTCTCGAACTTAGTCGAGGTTAGTCGATCAGAGGACACTAACGCCAAAAAGTGATGCCATCTGAGTGAAGCCATTTGAATTAACTTGTCTTTACGGGCAACTAAACTGGCGCGAGTCTAGTGACGCCAGTAACTTTTGCGTGTGGAAACCCGCCTTTACTCACGACAATTCTCGTACGCTTCTTTTCACCACTTAACCGCAACTTAAAAACCTACTTACTCAATCCCGTATCACATTGTGTAGATAAAAAAAATAATTTATTTTATATATATATATATATATATTTTATAATTATATTTTATAATTATATTTTATATTTATATTTTATATTATATTTTATATTTATTCTTTTCTTTTCAGAAGTAACTTACGAAAATATTTTTGAAAATTGTAGTTTGGAGTCACCTCAAATTATTTCTGAGTGATTTATCTTTTTGAAAAATGCAAAAACACGTCAAAAAAGTAACAAAAGGAGACGCATTTTGAAGTACATATTTGCGTTTGATATACCATTCACGGTCAGCGCTTCTCATCGATTTTTTTCAGATAAAAATTTAATATTAATTAATATTTTTGTTTTTGTGCAGAATTGCCCCAGGTAGTGAAGACAAGTAAAAATATGTTAAGTGAAAATGATCAGCCTTAAATTAACATTAATTGAAAACTTTTTCGTCATACAGTAATACCTCGTTAATCCGAACATCCAATAATCCGGATGATCCAGTAAATCGGACCTCCTATTTTTTCCATTGTATACCTTGTAGTCCGGATCTGACAAGTTTCAGTAATCCGGATTGTCACACTTCATTTAGAATAAACGGAATTTACTTGTTTTAACTTGTCTGGAATAGGCAGAATGCAATATGGCTCCAAAGGGAAAGCATGTAGTGTGTTATGGAAGTCTACGTAATAAATTTAATCACCAATAGAACTCTTTAAAATAAACATTTTTTTACATATTGACCTTTTTTTAATCGAAAAATCTTTTTTACATTTTTCTAACCCCTAATGTCACATTCCGCTCGCGGGATAATCATCAATTGAAACGAAAGAGTAAGTGAATATATTTTTGTGTGATAAAAACTTTAGTTTTTTTTAAGAAAGAACGACCACTGTTTTTTTTACTGTTTTTTGTTTAAGTATTTTAGTGGAATTTTTTTTTTTCGTCCTTCGTTATCAACAAATGTGTAAACACATAAGCGGGAATGAATTTTACGGTTCAAAATATACTTAATTTTAACTTTGTTTTGAAGAATTTGCGGAAAAAATGATAAAAAAGTCCATTTTAACGTGTCTTATTGGTGGTTAAATTTATTACGTGGACTTCCAGAACAACCGGTATATCATTCATAATGATGTATTCCATAGTTTTACTTGTTGGTACTCTTATTTTAATAATAAACATTATTTTACGTTCTTAATAACCGATTCTATTGTATTTACTCGAATGATCCAATTATCCGGATTTTTTAGTAATCCGGATGAGTCTTGTTTTAATTAGTCCGGATTAACGAGGTACTACTGTACAAGTAAAACGATGCGAAAAAAATATTCTTTAGATCAGAGACAATAATTGTGCCTGGGCAACGGCCCACATTTTTAATGAACTGCATCCTGAACGATCTTTAAACCATAAATACATCATTGAATCATGGCAGAAAGATTACTTTCATTGCTGCGTGGGTTTTTTATCAAACTTTAATTGAACACTTAAATAGGAACTTCTAATACAATATCTATTTTTCCGACGAAGGTACTTGTTCCTTAAATCGTATGGTGAATAGACATAATTGCAGCTATTGGAGCGGACATACACAACACCTTTTGAAATTTAACGCGAGGGCAGGAACTCTTGCGGGCGATTGGTCGTTGTATAGCGAAAATATTTTCAAATTGAAGTTAATTAAAATTTAGCATATTTTTCTTTTTCTTTGCAATTTGAGGACATTTTTGGCTGTGTTGGTTAAATTTCAAAAATACCACATCGCTGTATTTTTCTTTAAATTATTTCTCAAATCATATGATATGTTTCTATTTGGAAAAATCTATGGAGTGGAATCTCTCTAGGGGTGAAAAGATGAAAGTTATAAATCAAACGTAAATACGCTAAAATGCCGTCCCTCTTTGTTATTGTTCTGTTGTCTGATGCATGATATAAGCAATTGTATTTATTTAATAACTACTGCAAAATGCCAGAACAAGTAACCAGGAATGTACGTTTGTAGATACTAATATGTGAACAGAAACATGAAAAAATGTATCGGGTGTTATTTTTTTTTTAAATTTCACGTAGGCGTTGAAGAGTCCATTGTGAACGCACCAATCGTAAGATTTAAACAGCTGATCCGTGATCCGTATCTCTATGTATGGTGCGTCCACAATCGACTCTTCAACGCCTACATGAGGTGAAATTTAAAAAAACACCCGATGCTATAAATAATGGAATATAAATCCAAACAAAAAATTGAATGGAACGTATAGGAAGTTAGTTGTATAAATCATATAAAACGTTAAAATTTCATTTAGATATAAAAAATGTGTAGATCATAAAAATTGTACAGTAGCAAATCTATCTACGAACAAGCGAATAACACAAAAAAAATTATCGTACACGAAACTTGTGAATTGTAACATTTACATTAGTATGATTCAAGCTAGGCCGTACGTTTTCAGAAGTTTCTTTTTTCCTACCCGCCCCTTATCACGTTTCTTGTTGATCTTGTAGAAAAACTAACTAAACAACTATTTATTGTTTATAGTATTTTCTGATGTGGAAAAGAAAAAAGTTGTTCTGATTTAACAGAAAAAATATATTTATGTATTTAGACAAATCTTTCAACCGAAACCAAAATGTGAAAATAAAAAAAAGATTTGAGCTATAAAAATAGTTTAAATGTAATTAAAACCACGTTATCTGTATCATTTTCAACAAATGTAAATAAAGTTAAACCTTGCCGCATCAGTTTTAATTACAACTATGTATGTACATTGTACATGAAGAATCTGAATTAATTAGGTCATGATTAAAAAAAATGTTTTGAATTTTCGATTTTCTGTTAACTGTAACTCTAAATTGGTAGTAGCATTTAATGACAAGAGTTATAAATTTTTCTACACGAGTTTGAAGACCGAGGCAAAATCCACCCCTCCGAAAACTTCAGCATTGCATTTATCGGTATTCTGCTCGATGTATTAGATTAGAATATGATTGTTGTCTTATTATAAAAAAAACTTTCTTTCAGCTTCACCGACTGCACAGCTGAATTTGCCAAGTTATGCTCCGTAATCTGCAACAAAGCTGTTACGTTGGAGCAATTCGATAACACCACCACGTATTTATCTTGGTAAACATGTCATGTACCGGCCAAAAATAGATGATGTGTACATTAGCGCTTATCTATTAATTTGCAAACGTTGTGAATACATCAAGCTATAAGACTGTTAAAGGGAACAATGTACGTAAGTATGTAGATATTTATGCAAGCGCCTTTGTCCGCACTATTTATTAGATAGGGTGCGGCCATAATACTCGTAAATAGCGACTAATGCGTCTCATTGTACGGCTTTTTGTCTGCACCAGAGATTAAGACGAGGTGGCTGTTATCTTGTAATTACTCCGCGTTACTATCGCACCCATTTAGACGTCTCAACAGATTTTAAGACGGGCCATCGAGCGGACACCTTTTGTTAGGGAGATAGAGAAGAAAGACAAATTGTGAATTATGATCGAAACGAAACGAGAGCGATCCTATCGGCAAGACTAGTCGCTTTTTTCGACTAGAACTCTTTTATTTGGATATTGTTCGGTTTGCATAATTTCTGCGTTCAAAAGAAACTAACCTTGAAGAAGAATTACGTGGAACCAGTTTTCCTGGTCTCTTGTGCGAAACAGGATAGTACAGTTAGGAAAAAAAAACATTTTTGGAGAAGCTTTGGCCGCGCCTCGCGGTATTGCATAACACGCGGCAAAAAACCTTTTTGTATAATAATTAAGGATCATTGTGTTATTTTGATAAAGATACTATCGAATTTTTTTAGGACGTGTCCCCTTAAAAATAAATTTGCCAATTATGAAATTATAGGAGGTCATCAGATAAGGAAGCCCACCGGTGTAACATCGATTACATATATGCAATTTAAATTTTACGACAAATAATCATAAATTTAACGAGCCCATAGTGTATAAAATAACTACTTAATTTTAGTTTTCATCTTGTTTAATTTTTTTAAGTTACCATCAGCTATTTACATAAAAATGTACCTAATTATAGTAACTGCATAATAAATTATGCCAATAAAATGTGTTTGTAACTGGTTCTGTAAAATGTAATTTTTGATAAACATTTTTAAATAAATACTTTCACTAAAATTATGTATGTACGGAACAGATCTTTTTTTTTGCCTAAGAAAGTGTCGATAAATTAGTTTGGGAATGTTTCTTATCTTCATAACATAACCATTATATCACTTATTACAATTTGTTCTTTACTATGTTAAGTAGTAATTACTAATTACGTAGTAAACGTTATCGTCATTTCTTTGTAATCTATTGATGAAACGAGAGGATTAACTGATATGTATAAAAATGAAACATAACTGATCAAAATGCGAATGTGTGTAAAAAAAGTAGAAAAAGATATATTTTCTTAATTCTTAACAATCATTATCACAATTTTACAATATCATTATAATAGTTCTTTCTGTGCGAACTTCATTTTTTTTTCTTCTGTGACAAAGAAAATCACCATCATACATATTATATATAGGTACATGTCAAATTTATTAAAAAATTAATCAATTTATTTTTGTTATCGAGAAAGTAAGAAATACATTTTTTTAAGTACGCTGAGACCTGTCCTTGGTGAATGAAAAATTATTTCCAAAATTAAACATTTTAAATAATACAAGTTGCATCAGCACCTATAAATTTAATTTCACTTTTTTTAACTTGCCTCAAAGGAAAGCGTTAAACTTTTCTGCAATTTTTTGTGTCGCACCATATAAGAATATAAGAAGAGTATAAAAACGAAGAGAAAATGCATTTTAATAAATGGCACTAATCTAAAAATGGTTATATGGCATTTTTTTACATTTACATTTTACAGTTACAGCTTGACAAATACATATTTGCTTAGCTGCCCAGTATTTGAAATGAATGTTATTTAATCTTGCATAAAAGAATGAAAATACAATAATTTGATTAATGTTTTCATTTATCATTGTTAGACTTTATTATTTGTGATTGTAAAAATATCTAACAGCATATAACTACAGTTTTGAAAATGATTTAATGAATATTATTTTATCTCGTTGAAAAAAGCCATTGTCATAAACTCTATTTCGGTAATCCGAATTAACAGTAATCGCCGCTTATAACATTCTAAATTTGGTTATAATGAGGAGCGTTCAACAACAATTTGTGATCAAGTAGGCAGCGGTTTTGTTTCCTTTACAAATACAGGTGGTCTTTTTAGTTTTGCTATATGCTTTGACACTTCCTTTAAATATATCTTGTGATTAAGAAAATTTGTTATCGAGTCATCCTTGGAAATTGAATTGTACCGGTGGTTAACATTAAACAGTTTAAAAAAAACCGCGGAAGTGAACATTTTTAATTAAGGTTTTATTTTAAAAATAAATATGTAAATCAAAAACTGTTGCAAAATGTGTTGCAAGTCTGAAAGTGTTAATGCGAGAAGGAAGTTTGTTTGTTGATGTTTCATCAGGTCAAGGTGTGCAGTTGTGGTTCAAATTACATACAACGAAATGTCAATCAAGGAATTAGCACAAAATTTAAATCAACGTAATTTTTTTTTTTTTATAAAGGTTTCAGTTTTACGTATATGTCTAAGACATGGAGTAATATTAAATTTTTAACAATCGAAAGTAATTGTATTAAAGTCTTCAAATCACGTAACGTCACAATTAGACATATCAATCGGAGAAGACATCCGGTTTCATCTCCAAGGCTGACTCGATTACAAATTTTCGTGATCACAGGATGTAACCTCACATCGATTATCGTGCGTTCAAAAAGTAGTCTGGTCCTTGCCTTTGTTTCCGAAAACGTAGTTTCCAAACCATAAATGTCAAACGTCATCTATTCAGCGAACAAGAACTCGCGTTTTAAAATGGCCCACTCGTGCCAAAAAAGGCCCAATTTACACACGAACGAGTTGAATACAACGTTTTTTTTGTTCGACGAGCCCCTTAAAGGCTCCAAATCGCTTAAAATCTTTAAAATTAGCTTGACGTTTCGTTTTGACATTTATCAAAATCCGTTCACACAGGAGAAAATTCTCAAATTCTGACAGTGTCGAACAAAAAAAATTATTGTTTTCCGCCATTTTTTCTCTTTCTTTACTCATTTTACTTGACAATTATTGATGCAGTCAATGACGGACATTTCCAAGGCCGGCTCGATTACAAATATTTTTAATCATGCATGGCATTTAGAATGATGTATTTTCGCTAAATTATTTATGAAAAAGAATTAAAACGTAAGAAATATTTTCTTGGGTGCATCAACAAAAAACACAGTGGAGTACATATGTAGTACCTAATAATTTTTACCAAACCGTTATATTTTATTACATAATTATACAATAAGTACGAAAGATTCGAATTTTTAGTTCCACATGCATTCACAAATTTAATAATTTTTAAAATATTTATCGAAATCTTGTAACTGTGTCCCGATTCATTGTCACCAGTCTATTTGCTCTCTTCAAGTTAATTTTTTTAATTGTAAAATAATTTGTCAGAATTGACTCAGATTTGAAATTCTAGTTGTTCCAAAAATTTACAAAGCATTTTTTTACGCACTACATAATTTGATTTGAAACTGAATTGGGTATGTAGTTACTTACTACTTACTATCTATGCGTTGATTATTTGTGACGGCAAAGTGCGTCGAGCGTTACATGCTATAAACTCCATTAAAAATAATCACTCTCGTGATAGTCATGCATTAGGTCCTTCGTTAACAAATAAAACCGTGACCTGTAGGAGAAGTTTTTATGTACTCCCGATATAAATAAATGATTCATGAAATATTGCGGCGTCGGATGCGCGCCCAGAGCTTCTACTATCTTTTGAGGCTCGTCGTGGTATCGGCGTGGGGCAGAGCCAGATGAATCAGTGCACCACCGCCGTCGAGTCCGTTCTCCATTGGCTGGGTGCAACGTGGTGGTGACGGCACCGGCGTCGGTCAGGGCTACGGAGAGTGAAACCTCGGCGGCGCTTGCGTCGGAAACCGAAAGTGAAAAGCGAAAAGGAGAGAGGCCCCACTCCTTCCCCTACCTTTCGCTTTCGGGTGTCCCCGCCGAAGCACTTTCCCCGGCTTGCGGTGCGTGCATCAGCAGTTGCAGTAGGCTTCCGAGAGAGCCGCTTGCAAGACGTCCTCGAAGTCGCAGACGCACCTCGCGCGATTCTCCTTCCCCCGCTGATTAACCGCCCCCGAGCAGGCATGGCCCCGCGCCGCCACCTCGGCCAAGTTCAAGGCCTCTTGGGCATCGATCCCGAGGATGCCGGCGTGACCCGGTGCTGCGTGCCCACCGGCGACTGCTTGCGCGCCCAGCAGCAGATCAGCCCCAACAACAACGATCCGATGCTGATCGCCCTCGACGATCTAAGGGACACGGTGCGCGTCACCTGCAACAACGAACTGTGCACCAACGGCAGGTACATGCATCGAGAGTGCTTCGACCAGTGGGAGCAGACGGTGCTGGCCTACCTGAAGACCTGCGGTCGCGCGCGCTCGTGGTCAGAAAGGCAGCGCCACCAGAACCTCTGGACCAAGAAAGGCTACGACCTGGCCTACAAGGCCTGCGGCTGCAAGTGCGGCCGCGGACACCTCAAGAAGGATCTCGACTGGATGCCGCCGCCGCCCACGAGCAACATCTTCGGCCGCGTTGAAGACATCTCCGAAGCTGCCACCGCTGGCAAAAAGAAGAAACGCCGCAATCGTAATTCCAGGCCCACGCTGGCCATCTCCGCGACTCACGCCGTCACCAATGAGTCGAGGGGAAGAGCCGGCAGCTTATCTTCCAGTACCGGCTCCTCTTCGCCGCCGGCGTCCGGCAGCGAACCCAGCATCTCGCCGGTACACGCGCACTCCAAAAAGAAGTCCAAAATCGACGGTCCCGAGAAAAGCCGGTAAGTGACCTTCATTCTATAATCGACGTCGACGAGACCCAGAGGACCATTCAGATTTCATCTGCCACCTCTCCAGTCGATCCTTGTGTCAATCGAATCGATCAAATCACGTCAATCAAATCCTGAGACGTCGACTTTGATGGCTCCGTGCAAACAGATAATTAGACTTTTTCTGGTAGGGCTATCGATGCCCGAATCAATTTTGTAACTTTTAAAATTCAAACCATTAACATCCGACAATATTTCAAAGGAATCACTCGACGATTGTTTTTATATGAGCTTTTGTCGTCTTGAACACTTGCGCAACCTTGAATGCTCCATATTTGCATAATTTTTCCGGCGTCGAGATGTTCATTATAAATTCGTAAAGGTTTTTGAGTGGAGCACGTTACCACCGGAAAACGGTGCTTCACCACGCAACGTCGATGTGGCAAGACATGACGACCGACGAGAGTCCCCCAAGTCCCATTGTCTCCGTTTTCATGAATGACGGAAGAGCGGGCCTCGCCTCCGCTAGGTCAAGGTGAAAAGCCGTTTGATAAACGCGCCTATCGATTTCCCGGCGGCCACGCAAAAATGCGTCGTCTTCGCCACCCTCACTGCTTCGACCGTTGAGCAGGCCTCGACGGAGCGGCGTTTCGGATGCCGTGCACGTGCCTCATCGGTGTTGGCAGAAAATTCGCGGAAAATGACGTCATCTACGCTGAAACCTACCGTTCACACTCCAAATTGTTTATTTTGCATGAGAATGCCGGGTATGTGTTTTGCAGGACGTGGAAACCGAACTTATCAGTTATCACAAACGCATCCACAATATTTGATATGGGATGATTGCTATTTACTTTTATCAGATGCTCTATTTGGGGAAATATCATTCGGTCGATTTCTACCTATCGAGTTATCGCATAGATAAATATTTCACACTTAATTTTTTAGATGCAACGTCAAATAAAAAAGTAAATTCTTCACGAGGCACTTGTAATTTTTCATGGAGAATTATTTTGACCTGTTAAGTACTCGTTAAATCAATGACTTCCGAAGTTTTTTTTTTTTCTCCAAACTCAACTTAAAAATTACATACAGTTAGTTCAAGTTAGACCGGATAGAACTATCGACTGTTCAGTTGAAAAGTTCATCAAGTAGCCTTTGAATTTTTCACAACATTGAGAAGTATATCTTAGACTGAGGATCAATGACAAAAGTTAGGTTAGGACCACGTTAGGGAGTCACATTTTTGACTAAATTTATTTTAATTTAATGTGAGTACTAGGTTATCAAAAAGATTTATAATTGGCCCAGGACATGTCTGTGGCTACATATTTGGTAACATCCAATACAAAACCTCGTAATTTGACGAAAGTCGCGACGATGTGTAATCTGTAAAATGTTAGGTTAAGTGTGTTTTTTATGTGTGCATTAAATTACATCAGGACATTATTGCCGCAAGCCAATTGCAAAGATGTAATCTTCTTGGATAATCGGCTGGTTTTAATTCCTGCACTGCTGTGCTCACGGTAGGGATAAAGATGTAAATTCTTTTGTGCGTTGCTCCAAAAGACAGATTTTGGTGCATTAATTAAATTGAAATTGCATAAATATAAATCAAGCTTAATTCCACAGAAAACGAAACTTGACAAAAAAAAAGACGTTACACTCGCAAAACACAACTGACATTTGACAAAGAAGCCATCCCATTTTGATGAACTTTTCATTTGAACTCCCGTTACATAAGAGCCAGAAAAACAGGTATATTATTATGTTGTTTTTTGGAATTTGCTTCTTTCAAGTATTGAAGTAAATATTTTTAAATTGCATAATGTTTAATAAATTCCAGAGATTTTTAGTACATGTTTTAATTAAATGTTTTGATGATATCCCGTCGAATAAAATTCACCACAAAGACGCGATGTAACATGTATTTATACATAAATTTGTATATTTAAGAGGTTTTTCTAAAATTGCAGACATTTTCAACAATTAACACCTATTCTGTAATCAGTACAAAAATTTCAGATTTAAAGCATTTGTAAAAGACAAGTTCTTTAGTGTAATTAACACTTACATTCTAATTGCATTGTTTTTGAATAATATATTTGTTAGGCACTTTGAATCTTCGTTAATTTGTAAAAAAGTTTGTTCGATTTAACTTTGTGCAACGTCAGAAATGTTTTTTTACCAGACAAGTAACAGAAGAGTGGACGTATGCTTTTGTAATTTTTTTCTGGTTACTAATGTTTCAAAACAAAGAAAAATTCAGAAGATACATGAAACCCGACTTACTGATGCTCGTTAGTGATAAAAATATAAACAATGTCTGAAACCTATCCGATTAATGTTGACGTTGCATGCGATACTTCAGACAACTTGTTTAACATAAATGGATTGCCCAATTTTGCGGTAAAAGAATACAGTGGCAACGTCTGAGCATAATTTTGGATTTTCAACATTATCTACAATCTTGTAAATTTGCACTATTGCTCTTTTGCTACTGACAATATTGACAGTGTGACGATTTGTCAGTTTAGTAAGTATCAAACATGCGAGACGTTTAATGTATTTCTTCATCTAAATTTATGTTTAATAACATTTCGCACCTTTTCAGCTAATATTTTCGTTCGTGTCAATAATATTGATTTAGAGATAAAACCTCCATAGTACAATATCATCAATAAGTCAAATATTTGAAGAAAAGCAAATATTTTCAAGATTATACGTACATAGTTGTCGCAATAGGAATTTGTTCGTTTTTAAATCTAGTCTGGAATAAGTCGACGTTCCCGATCTTCCTTAACCTTCCGTCGCGAACCGACAATCAACAAACAACATATTGCGATCATCTGTTGGATCGGTCTCATAACGACGTTTGCGTCATTCAATAAAACCGACGCGACGAAAATCGAATATTAAATATTATCTCCCATGTAGGGATTCAGCGATTTGACTTTTCGAATAATTGATAACGTACGTGCCGCCCCCGGCAACCGCACAGTTCTAGTGGTAATTTCTTTGTTGACCTTTTGGCGGAGTAATTATAGACGGTAAATCCTATCAGCAATTTGCTAACAAGCCAGTAACCGAATCCGCTGATTAGACCCGTAAATCCGGCTCTCTCTAACGACACTATAACGTATCGCTAACAGCTCGACGTCGTTAACAAATGGAGCCGTTGAGAAACAACCAAGGGACTAATTACTAATTACGCCGTTAGCTCCTCTAATGCAATAAACCACCTTGACTTGACTGCACCGTGGAAGTCGCCACTAGTGTTACGAATGAGGGGACCTTGCACTCTCCTGCTGTTGTGCTGAACCATTCGATCCTGCGAGCTTTCGGGTCGGCGGTCACGTTCGTGTTTTATTGACCCGTGTATGTTGATTTTAATCAAAAGACGAAGATGGAGTTTGCAAATTTAACGAGAGATTAGGACGCGCTGTGTACAACACTCGCGCCAATGCAGTTTGTCTTCATAATTGCATCTTCGTCGCGATGTCTAAATCACTTGACGAGGCCCTTACGCGAAAATCGAACTCCTGGTGCGAAGAATATATTTTTCTGCTGCGATTTCACTCCTGACTTTTCTCGGAAAGGAATGATAAAGTGACCGACATACGAGTACAAGTTATTTAATAAAACTTAATCTTCCCACACTCCTCATATTCATCATTGTTTTGCAACGTCTCACGTTTCGTGCATAAATACCGGCGCTGCTTGTATTTTGTAGTTAACAGAGCCGCCACACGCGCGGAGGTAAAATGAAGGACAAGAAAATGGTCCTTCGATTTTCCAGGATGGCCGTGAAATTTTTTGTTCCAGCGGACATATTTCAGCAGGAAAGCTCGCCTACATGTTTCGCAAAGTTTTGGAATTTATTACGGTTTACCTCCATTGAAAACACGCACATTTTTCTGTGGCCACACCCCATTTTGGAAAGTTGCCATTACGTTTTTTTTAAGTCGTTGGCACGCCGTTACAGAAAAAGAAGTCTTCTTCGGTCGCGGCATTTCTTGAATGGTTTCAGCGACTTCGCTGTACCGCAATATTTCATCTTATTTTCGCACTTCCACTTTTTGACACCCCACCGGAGGGGTGAAGTGGCGTGGGTGTATTTTTGCGAGCCGTCGTGGCACGCTGGATATACAAGTAGATCCGAATAAGATTATTAGAAATTAATGTGTGGAACAAAAGAGTATTATGTACTATTCTTAGTAGAAGGTTGTAAAACAGAACAATACTGCATTACCACGGTCTGGTGCACTCGACGTCGGTCCTCTACGTCGTCGTGCTTCTCGAGAGCGATCGAGAGACGAGGTTGGACGGTTTTATATAGTTTTATGCCAATATTACGTGCGTTGGAGTGGTCAGGCTTTGATAACTCTCATTTATCGCCCGTTCTTCCGCCAATATTGCTACAGATGTCTCGTAACTCCTAAAAATACGAATTCCCTTTCCAGATCGAAGAGCGACCCTCCTCTTCCCGTCGGAGATAAATATTCGCGCCTACACACCGAGACATTTTTTTTCACAAGTGGGATCGCCAAACGAGCGGTATTGTTTTTACGCGCGCGGAATTCTTGTTTTTCGACCCAAAACCATTATTACATCCTTACATAAATAGATTATGCAAAATCCGTTCAAGGTCGAAAAACAGATAAATAAATAATTCGCCATTTAGTGGCTATTGCCAAAATTTATCACGAAGTGTCACTGCTATATTTACGGCGTCCCCTGCATCCCGCGCCTCCTGTATAAACAAGTGCATTAGACCGATTGCATGTAAAGAAGGTGTTAATTTGATTTTTGGCAGGCCGGGACGGGGGGGCGGGTGATTTAATGCGCCATCACTGTTATTTTTCTTGAAGATTACGTAATTATTTATGTGTTGATGGTCTCTCTGTACGACGCAGTTTATTTTTAGAAGCACACATTTTAATTTTCGCACTCTATCATTCGCGCCGCACAAAAAATTGCAATACCTTACTTGAGCCTCATGTTTGTGCAAGTCGCGCGAACGAGGGGGACCCCAAATGAATTTGATAAACGACACATATTTGGCAAACGGTTTTATCTTGTTTGGACCTTTGAATTTTTATTTGGTTCTTTACGACCGATACGTTCTAATCGCATTCGATTGGTACAAACGACTATGGCGAGAAACAAAACAGAGCGATGCCCTCTCGCGGTGAATCGGACAAATTACAATCATTATCGCGTTCATAAACAAGGCGGTACTGTAATTCTTTTACTGCCACATTATCTGGTTGTTTGCTTTGTCAGAATGTTAGGGGGGCGTCTCCGATTACGTAATTCCGATTCCCTCCAGAATGGTGTAAAAATTATTAAAAAATTAAATGCCAACACTCGTCTTGTGAAATAAGGTCAACAACTCTGCCAGTTGTAAACATTCATGAATGAGTACTAATCAACGACCAACAAAAAAACACCCATGATTAACACAGTTTTGTTGTTAAATTGTGTCGAAATCGCCCAGAACGATTCTGTATTGCGCAATGTTTACAACTCCTACTACTGCTAGTACTACTACAAATTCTTTGCAACACTTTCAATAAGGTATTGTGACGGCCGTAATGGATTTGCGATGTTCACCTCGGTTTTGAACGTGTCGTAGGTTACTGTTTGTAATCAAGTAGGTGACCAATTCGTATTGTTTCTTGAGCACGACAGGAAATGTTATTTTATAACCTTCAAAATAAAAAATGATGAATTTGAAAGCGCTTTCGTCTTAATAATTTCCGGAATGTTAATGAAAGAAAATGCGGTGGTACAGCCGCCGAATCGAAGAGAAAATTGTATCGTATCAATACCAAACCTCGAAATTCCTCAAATTTTCTCGTACGGTAGAACGTGTTTTTGAGTCGATGTTGCAATTCATTCGATTTTCTTTTGAGCAAATAATTCGGGATGTAGGTGAGATAAGTCAGTTTAAAGTGCTCTATTTACAAGAGTTCACAGCTGCAGACGGATTGTTGGTTTTCGATAAGACTTCAACAAATGCAAAGATGACAAAGCGTCATTTTTTGATACGTGCATTTAGTGTCGACTCGTCGAAACCTGTTCATGCAGTCGAAACGAGTTCTTAATTGTATCGGTTAATATTAATGAAAAGGAGCGCCCCAGCTCCTGATTAGCATTCGAAGTCTATTTAAAGCAATGCCAGATATGGAGCTTGTAATTATTGTAATAATTCTTGGAAGCCGGGGCCTCCGAGGAGCAGTCTGGTGCATTTTGACGGTGGCGCACCCGAAGACTTTTTCAAACTTTCTGAATCAATAAGCCGGGCAAAATGTGAAGAGTGTCGTGCATTGTGTATGCAAACAATAATACCTTTTATCTGTTGGTGTCAATGCACTGTAAATTTGTTGTCCGTGTTATCTACATAATGTCTTTGTAAATACGTCAAACTCGTTGCTTAATACTGTCAATTATAAATTATACTTAGATGTGTAAAATTCCCAGAGCAGCGAAGTTGTCGGCGTTGGATGTTTGTCCTACGGTCGGGAGCGGAATTTATGGGACGATGGTATTTGGTTTTGATCGCAACGGTTGTAGCAGCTCCGTCTTGAGTCTAATTAAGTGCAATCTACATAATGTAAGTCTGGAAAGTCTGGGAGACAACCTAATCCAGATCCGTACTTTCTAATTGAATTAGAATCCACACCGATACGTTAGTGGATACACACGTAGTTTTGCCTTTAACAAATAACACTTCTGCTCGTTTACGCCATATTTCATAGGAAACCACCAGAGATAAAGCAGCGAAACAATTCGGAACGATTTTCACTCTTAACAACTGTCCGGATCCTGTTTAACCCACGGGTGCAAAAATTCGAACCAATTATTTATTAATCGATAACTCGGGAGGGTTTGGCAAATTCGCGTAACACAATGCAGATGCTCCCGGTGCCGAAGTTTCACCATCATTAGTTACGATAATGGACCCGACTAAACTTGCCAAAACTTTAAACAAAGCTTAAGAATTTAGTAGTATTGAAAGCACGTAAAGTTCATTTTCCCATTAAGTTTTCACCATGAGAATCGAATCGTTTTGTTGTGCATGCACTCGAATAAAAACCGTCATTGTTGTAGGCAAATAAAACGGTAATGTTATCACATGTGGTGCTATTTATAGAGTTATGAGATATGGAGAATTGTTTATGTAAACAAACCGCATGTTTGTGTTTATATAATTAAATCGTACGATATCAAGGTTTAATCTTTTACTTTGTTTCCAGCACTTTTATGTTGACTTCAACATAATTATGTATGTGCTTATGTTGGTTAAGTGTGAATTATTAATTTTAATTTGTAACGTGTATTTAATTTTTTCAATTGAACATTTTCTACACCTGCAGACAACAGAACTTCCAGAAAATCAATGAAAAACATTTTGTTTGTTTTCAAAAGAGGAATCGTGCCATGTATTTGACACGAGAGGTGACGAGAGCATCAGTTGAAGTGTTGACATAATAAATTAATTTTATGTCATAAGTATCTTGTCTTCAAACTGCGATAACTGATTGACAATATCGGATAACAATTTTTACTGTTCAAATTTTTTTTTTGGATACGGTAATATTTTTGTTGCTTGTTATTTTTTCTGACAAAAACTATTCAGAGCTTTGTCTTTGAAAAGGATACACTTTTTTAGATGAATTTCCATTTTGAAAATAATAAAATCGTTGAACCAGAGCGCTAACAAGATTCCTCAAAGTTCACGCATTTTTTATCAACAAAGATTCCAGCGGGAAAGCAGGCCAAAGATAGCACTGCCAGTGTCACTGTGAAGGATTTCTATTCAAGTTAGCTGACTTGCCTTACTTAGATAAAAAACAATCTTTTATGTAAACAACTTGGAATAAAATACTAAAGACCAAAAAAGTAATAAACCACTCGTTCTTCTATTAATTATTCAAAGGTTGTCTAGTAATAGTACGTTTTGGATTAAAGACACAAGCTTTAAAAAACTCGTCCGACTTGTTCCTTCTCTTTTAAAATCCGTTCATTTCTTTTTTTTTTCCAGTCTTGATTGCCCGCATGTTGCAGTTTTCTGTTAATTCCATTTTACTTAAAACACAATCCTGTCCGTGAAGATGATAATGTGAGAAATCAGCTGGAAATAATGAACTTACTTCCCTCCTGTGCTAACGGCATCGAGAGATCCGGTAAAGGCAAATCGGTTTTACCGTTTCAGAAACTTCTTGCAGGCATATTTTTATTGGAACAATCCATTGTTTATTTTTATGGCGCTTTTGCAAACTTTTTATTGGGGCGTAATGCGTAATTACAAGTCTGCCGCTAACGTTAGTCTTCCTTGACGCTTCGAAATAACAATAATCACTAGATTTTCTTTCAGTGCAACACTTCCATAACAACCGCACAAACGTGCAACTTCTTAGTGTAGCACACGGTAATTTATGAAGTTTACGGCCATCACGCAGTAAAGTTTGGTTGTTAAGTTAGTTGTTGAGCGACTTGAAGAAGGGAAATACAATCGCCTGAGCTTTCAGAAATTGTGGACTCGTCAGTGTAGCATGTCGTAGGTCAATGGAGATCTTGCGCCGTCGAATTAATTTTCACGTGGCTTTCATCAGATTTCCTCCCATTTTCTTTACTCGATCGTCTCGAATAAATTTGATTTTGCTAGAGTAACGTCTGGCAGTGATATATGATCCTTCGGGGACTGCATTACGTGAGTTAAGCGAGCAGATACAGATATATCTACTCATGCAGGTCGAGGAGCGGCGAGTGCAGCTCAAACACGTCGAGTTCGTGACTGAAGGTGGCGCAAAATCGACGAAACGTCTGGTCAACACTCATTACCTAGGCGTGGTGCACCCAATACTATCACATATTAATAAAGTCAAAGTGCAACGTACCCTATTTACCTCACCTGTTACTCTTTCGACAGACGATTTACTCCGCAGGTTCAGGGACGATGCGAGGAAAAACTACGATTTGTTCGACTCGATTAGATTTAATTGAGAGTTGGCCTGAGGCGAGGGATTCCGTAAGCTCCCATTACCGATTTCATGACAGATTTGATCGCGTTCTCTTTATCCGAGGCATTGCGATTCGTGTGGAACGTGTTCGTGGACGGGAGAGGGTTAATCAGGGAGGTTGGAAATTAGGCACGTTAGGGGTTGGGAATGCTACCACGTGATCTTCACCGTTCCTCGGGGAAAAATAAACGGGACAATTGTTGACCGGAATTAGGACGGGTGTGAACGTGTTGCAAATCGGTTTTTAATAAAACGCCCCGAAATGTGTTAACTTCAGGGATTTCCACCCCTGCTAATTGAAAAGTCCAATTTTTTTATGCGTTGTCACTGTCAGCTGGGTGCTTTTTCGGGTTTTGTTTCTGGTATCTAATAATAGACGGGAATGTCTACTTCAACTGTCTGTCCCAAATGCACGGTTAAAACGTTACTGGCAAATCTTCAATGATTACAAAAATTTTATTTGCTTTGTCTGTGTAAACACCAAGTTAATACTTGCGTTGTTTTTGGATACATCAGTTTTATGTCAGTTTACAAAAAATAAATAGTAAACAATTTTTCCTGGATCTTGTTTCTCTATGTGGTATTGTTTCAATAATGTAGTCGCAGTTTTTGGATTAAAATGCATACTGAAAAAAAATATCTGGATGTAGAGAAGACGACGGCATCATAACCTACAACAAAAATCTTCATTTACAATGGATGACAATACATTTTATGACCGCGCATTACTAAATATTTTTATTACAATGCAAATGTAGGTTAGGGTTATGTGCACTTAGTGATCCACCGCAATACACGAGTATATGTGAAGTTGCTTAACAATTCTTGTAACGACCATTATCACTTTTATTTCATCCAGAAATAGGTTATGGATCTCTTGCGGGCATGCGTGCCTTCGCGAAAATAACTCTTTTCCTTGTTATTTTGCAAACGCGTGAGATTAATAATAATATTTTGAGTAAAATACGAGTAATGCGATTATTGTGTGCACGAACACGCTCCAAAATATCTAAATTCATTTGTAAATCCTAGATGACCCACTTTACGTCTCGTTATGTGCGTCTATCAAATGTAAATAGTCTTACAACATTGAAACAAATCTTAATTATTGTTTGTCCGACCTATTTACATCTCGGGGAAAAATTTAAATCGTCCTTCCTTCCAATTTGCGCGTATATATAGTAACCACCCTGTCACCGATTTGTTTACGAGACTTGTCCCAAAAAAAAAAATCAGAAGAGGCGCCAGTTGGCGTTGGCGCTAATACCAAGTCTTCAATTCAATTTTATTTACGTTGTTGATCGGGGTATGAATTTCCGTCAGTTGGTTGTTGCTCCCTCCAGCTTTCAACTGTTGATAAAATTAGGCGATCGCTCACTTCATTGAAATCCGGGGAATCAAGTTGTGAGCACGTTTCTTGTATCACACGTCAATACAACGAGATTACCTGATCGCGACGTTTTCTTTTCACAAGATGTGTATCAGCAAATTATTAGTCTGGAGTAAGTACCCTCTTAAGCGTCCGAGAATTCAGCAGCAGGGGCGGGACGTTCAGAACTTCATTTAATGTCATCCCAGGTGGGATCCGTTTGTTTTTTACGCCGCCTTCGGGAGTCTGGAGTGTTCAGACCTGATAGCTCTCGTCCCTGTGACGTCACTTGGAATTATGGAGAAATACCTAATAGAACTAGAATATCGATTCAGAGTGGAAAATGAAAATGCTGATCCTTTTAAAACGAAAACTCAAAAATTTTGAAGTCTGAGTGTACACAATCGACAGGTGTCAATACAGTTATTAAAGGTGATTCACCTCCTCTGTATGCTTAATAATTAATAACGATAATCCCGAGCTTTATTGTGAAAACATAAATGGCGAAGAAGCTTTATACCGGCAGATTATATTATTAGTTGGTTTCATCGAACTGAAAAAAACCTTGAAAGGTGAGAATTTAATTTAGTTCTGGTCTTTATTCTACCCTCCATTCGTGTCGCATAACTTTATCAATATTAGAAATCGTTAGCAGCTCCAAGGTGATAATGATGTTTGTCCAACTGGTTTCTGGTTTTGTACCAGCGTACCCACCCACCCTTGGTGTATTTCTATGGTTCAAGAATTTTAATATATGAGCTGACGAGTTTTCTCATCGTTAAAGAGCTGCGCTCCCTTTTATCTACATTAGGGTAACGTCTGCAGTTTATATGTTTGTTGTTCCCGAATGACAGCCTTACGACTTCACGCCGGCTACTGTAAACTTTCACGATCTGCATTTTTCTTTTGACTTGTTTGAAACCTCGCGCCTCGTCCATCAAAACTTTCTCCAACTTTTATTCATACGGATTCGGGAGCCAATTAGGCTAACTATCCCGCGTTAAAGGCTCTATTGTCGTTCAGTAATTTGATCTCGGTTTTTGCATGTACCAAACTTTCTAAATACTTCTGAAAATATTTACTTGCGACGTTTCGTAACCAAAGCTCGACAATGAGTCGGAACAAAATTCGACTTTCGAATCGAACCCTGTCAGTTTTGGGCGTCGCTGATCCGCTGACTGAGCACTTTTCCACAACCGTTCCAACTTTCGTGAGCGGGCCAAGGTCCTGGGATCCTTGATGGTCGCGTCTGTGCCCACCTAGCAACAACTACTTCCTCACTGTGTACGTCTGTGCGTGTGATAACCGCGACCGGACCTGCCTCAACGCGTAGCCGGTTGTGCGTGATAATAAACTTTTTAAACATTGAAGGATGTTCACATGTCAAGTGGTTAATAAACTTCATTGAATCGTTCAAGGTTTGGTAAACCAGCCGTTGTGCAACACGAATGTAGAGGACATGTGTTCAAGCCGGGTAATAAACACTTGCCCCTGTCGATAATAGTTTGTTTCAATATTGGAACAATCGAAAATTTTTTCGAAAAAATGCACGACCACTGTTCAAGCAAGGACGTTCACTCACGACCACCGCATAAATTTATTGAACACACAGTACACGGCGCGCTAATGTGTTAATGCCAACAAACAGGCTTTTGTGTTCTGAAGACAAATGAACATGCGGGCGGAGGGAAACTATTTTTTGGACTTGCACTTCTTGGAAGTGGAGGTTTTTCAAACGACCAAAAACTAACGTCACTGATTAAATTGTTTGTTTATGATGTGACCTTATTAGCTGTTCGGAGGCGTTTATAAGGTCACTTCCTACAAAGACATCACGTCACGACGTAGTGGAGAGATTTATGAGTTGGTGGTGGGCAGGTTTGTATTTGCACCACCAACAGCTAAACAGTTATTTAATGAAGAAGATAAGAGATTTCGTCAACAAATCTTTCACATTACTATAAATCATGCAGCGTCATAATACATCATGGAGATGAACGGTTAAGGCCCCCATCGGTGACCTTTGATAACTTCAACTTGCTACAAAGTAAGGCAAATCGACTGTTATTAATTTTATGTTGATCGAATTCGTTCATTTATTGACTCGTCCTAACTCAATTGTGAATTCGTGAAATAAATATTGAAGTTGTTCTAGGAAAAAGAAAGCTCTTGGACAAATTCGGCATTAAATTAGTTGTGTAATGAGGTTGACAAGCCACCTGCATGTCTTGCTTAATGCACCGTTTACACATTAGTAGACTTGTATTTACCGAAGAAGTGCTGCATCTCTTTTGTAATTAACATCAATTATAATCTATTTGTCTTCCACGGAACTCAAGACTAATAGCCAGAGTACTGTTAGTCTTCACCAAATATTGTGATTGAGATTGATGGTGGTCATGGCTCGAGGTTAAAACGGGATTCAAGATCTGTTCGTAAAAATTGTTCGTCGCTTTGTTAACAAAATATTTTAAAAAGAAACGCGCTTCTCCCCGGCAGGCACAATGGGGCTGGCTATTATGCGGAGGATGAACAAGGGGGATTTTCTGAAACATTGTAAAATGAATTTTTCCGCGTTCTGTGCGTATCTTATCTGGAAACCGGCGTTAATATTGATTTTAATTTCGGGAAATAAATGGTCCGTGACAAAATTGCTTTCCAATTGAATTATTTTTGGGTTTAATGAATATAGAAGAGTTTCTGGTCGTGTCCATAAAGTCTTCAGACATCGCCGAGCAGTTGTAATGCTAATTGCCGACTTTCTAAATTTTTAATAGAACCTCGACCGCCAACCCATAAAACTAATTTACAGTTTCCGCACATGCATTCCGCCAGAATTACCTGCAATTTCACGGAGGGCCGACCATTTGGTGGTTAACGTATTATAGGGTCGGTTCGTTTAAATCCTGAAATTTTTAACCCTTTAAAGGGCAGACTCGCGTTTTCGTTAATAGCGTTTTTTACGCATGGCTTGGCGCGTTAATGAAACCGACTGCAGAGCAATTTTGATAATTTCAACGTGTCGAGAAAAGTTAAATAAAACCCTGTTACGTGTGCTCGTTGCTGGCTGGTGTTACCACCTAGTGCAAGAGTACAGTTAATTCTTATTATCGATGAGATAACAGTGATTTAGAGAAAAGGCGACATGGTAGTAATTGGGTAACTGGTCACAACAGTAATGTTGAGAGTCAACAACTTCAATGAGCAGTACTACCATTCATATACTGGTATTGTTGCTTACCGTTACTCGTAATTTTACCTATAACAACGACCCATTATCATTATTTATAAACATGTTTTCTGGTTTATGTACGCTGCGTTAGCCGTACCTTGAAAAGGCTATAAATGATAGTTTAATGGTTGCATGAATATTTATAATGTGCGAACAATAAATCGGTTTGTTTTGTTTTCCAAAGTTTAAGCTATTATCCTACACAATTATTATGAACGGCTTTTATGAGAATTTTCCTGTTAGTTAAGTCGTAATAAATAAATGTGCGGTTTTTAATTGATTTCATTTGCTGCACTCCGGTCAGGCGTCAACAGTGGTTTTGCTTTTGCAATAAAAATTGACATTCGATCATATTACAAAGGAATGTCGAGCTATTACAACATAAAAATAATGAATCAATTATGTGGCGGCATTTATGTTTTGCATATTTTTTTTTATCAAAACCTATAAATCAACAAGGTACGCAAAGACTGTCATCCTAATAAAAACTATCCTTGAATGAGTACCTTGTTGTGATTATAATTAATCATACTATACATACTTTGTATGAACGAAAATTTCAAGAATTCTGTGAAAGTCGAAGAGTGATAACAATTACGAGTACAACAAAAATGGAATGGTTTTATTATTTGGAAGCTAACGTAGTGTCGTGTGCGTTATTGACAATGCTTACAACTCTCGAGTTGTAAAAAGACAAATGAAGACATCGGCCAAGTAATAAAATTACTATCACGTCTACCAAATTAACAATGATCCGTTGCGTAATATTGTTTGTAATGTGTAATTGTTGGGGTCGGGGCCGTTGTCACCACAACCGATCTCTCTGGCCTTGGTGCATCTACTTCAAATTTACGAAATTGGGAAACCGACAATTTCAGTTGAGTAATAAGGACGGTGAACTTAAAGGTTGATAACATAAAATTGCATTATAACGAGTTCCTTACTGGTTCATTAATTCCGTGTAAAAGAACAAATAAATTAAATGCAGGTATTTGTGCAATTAACTGACTGCATGACTGACAAATTTGCATTTCACACTAATAGGAAGCGTTTTTTAAGTCGTAATGACCGAGCTAGGTTAATTTCAATCGATTTTTGAAGGCAGCTCGGTTGTCGGGAGAGAATGTAGAATGGCTTTCAAAGTTCTTTGTTGAATCCGTTTAATTTATAATTCGGCAGGTAGGAGGGGATAGTCTAAATTTCTAGCTTGGTGTAAAAGGAAACTTCATAATTGCGAAATAATATACATATTCAACATGATCATTGATCACCCATCAACTCTATAGTTACGAATACAAAGTTCATGAAGTCTAACCCTTGAGAAGAAAAAAAATGGGTATTCTTGGCCTGCGATCTAGGGCTCTAGAGCCTCGATCATCATCTATGTGACGTAGATCTTCATCCTATTAAGACACTTTTGAGTTTTGAAAATAGATCCAACGGGCCAAGTCTGGACGATATGCAACAAACAGGTGCATTGCCTTGCAAAAACAACTCAATTTTGGTAAGTTTTCCACGACGTGTTTCCACAATTTTGGTTGGAGGTTCTGTTAACAAAGAACAGTAATAATCTCAGGTCATCAATTTTGTTTGTTGCATGTAATCAGTAACTTTTGGGTCGAGCATATTTCCACTCTTTTGACATTTCTTTGGTCTCTGGGTCATACTGATGAACCCGAGTTTTATCCGTTGTAGCGATACGGTCCAACTGTCTTCAAATTGACTGCAAATCGATCCTCTCGATTGATTTATTGATCAACATTCAAGCATTTGGGTATCTATTTTGTCGATAATTTTCTTGTGTCCAATTCATGGTTAATGATACGAAAAACGCGTTGATATGAGATCGTCTCTGATATTCCTTTTACAGCGGACAACATCGACGTTTTCTGCTGTTGACGCAGAAATCAGTCTTCCAGCTCTCTGCTTGTCTTTATTTTTTTTACTCTTAACGCCTCAATCCAGTTTTTTTTAATAGCATAACAGGAAGCACATTGTTGGTCTACTAATGTTGTTGTCGAGAGTTTCTTTGCCAGATAACCTTTCCATCCGGCATGGATTTAAGAAAATAATCCAAAAATTACATTTTTAACAAACTTGGCACATGCACTTCTCAATGTTTTTACTGGCCGTGGTAACGGCATTTGTTTTTGTTCATTAGAAATGTCCAAATTTAATTATCAGTAGCCTTGGTATTTACCACAATTTTATGCACTCGAAAAAAAAAATTAATAGGTTTACAGTTAACTACTTCCACTACTTGTTGATACCTGAACTGACTTCTCACGATGTTGCAACAATAACACCAAATTATCGCGTGACCTGAATAACTCGTTTTCACAACGCGGTTATCAATTTTGGCTGTTATTAAAATTATTTTTGCTAAGCCAAACAAAAACAATTATGTAAGGGGCCTAAGGTAATTAAAAAGTTTTGGCAAGGCCCCGATTTGAACCTGCTGTTGTACTGGTTAAAAACATAAACAAAATATTTTAACCAGTTTACGTCTAAAATACACGCCGGCTTCACTCCGTGGTTATTTCAGTTGGACACAACTCCTGTTTTCTATAAATAGGACACGTTCGAGTTTTCACTTTGTAAACAAGTCGTGTAGTTTCGTGGCAGCTACTGAGAAAAAAAAAGTTGCTTGTGGGGGTAATTACAAACTTATTAACGGAAGACGTTGATGAATTGGTGCGTAATTTTACGAGTGCAGGAGGGTCAATGTTTTTGTAGTCGAGTGTAGTGTCCATTGTTTTTTGAGTTCTCACACGAAACAAAGGATCGTACCCTTGACCTTTAATTATTCGATTCATCACTTGCCAAAAATAATGAGATTGCATAACTTGCAATTTTCACGCCACCCTCGCCGCAACGAGTACACCTCGTAATGAACGTAATGACACAGAGCGAACGACGGTGCATTATAATTTAGCGCAAGTGGAGCAATTTCGTCTTCTTTTTTTGTCCAGCGTTCACGAAATCACGTTCTTCATTATTCATTTCATTGTCTCCGTGCAATTTTTATATAACATCGCAGGCGCATCTGATTGCTACAAGTGAATAATAATAACAAGTGAATAATGACCAGGATTGCCGCCTCTGCCAGGGTGATTGACTTACATAACAATACTGATCCGATCTGAGGGTTAAAAAGAGGACTGTGTCCAGACTTGGCGAAGGAACAATGAGGGGGTGAAAGCTACGATTCGTCTACTAATTCATTTTAAAATTTAACGTTTGAACTGCATGTAAATGGGAAAATCAATGGCTGGGCAGCGTACGCAATGCAGTCGATATTGGGCCCGGACCAGAGCCCCTTCGTGCCCTTTCCAAGGTCGTTCAATGTCATTATACATTCAATATCGGACGCCCCTGAACAGATTAATGAGGGACTGGAGCCACCCTTGTTGCCGTGAACATGCAGCGTCTATTTTTGGTCGAGTTAAACGAGCGCATAGGTGGCTGGGGAATGTTTGTCGATTAATTGGACAACCTTGACATTGACAGTCGCCAAGAACGTCGAATCGAAATCCTATGAGAACGGGAAATTGGCGACGTTAGAAAACAATCGAATGGCGGTCATGATCAAGGCCGGGTCGATTTATTTACGTTGTAGGTACGATGCGGAACACTACTCGTTGACGTTGTTGTTGTTATTATTGTTGTTTTGCAAACGGCTAAATATAGATCAATTAAAGTAAATCGCAGTAAAAAGACACCCATTGTTGGAGACAATTGTACAAACACAATACACACACATATCCAATTATTGTATCGTTCACGGTACAGTCGTTTTCACAATACGACGCACGAAAATGACAAAATTTCAAACACAGTTGTGAGAATGCAGGTCCTGGAATGCAACATTCAGGTGTTTTTTTTTTTATTTTCTTAAAAATTCATTGGCGATAAGATCGTTTAGTACCACGATATCGAGCGTAGGGCGTGATTTAATGGTGTTTTAATGGCATACGGCCGCACGATCGCCGAAGAGCCTTCTTCACGCCGGCGAGGATGTTACGCCAAGGCCGTCGAGTCTTGGTCGAATGCTCCACTGCCTCCATTTAAATACGGGACAAAACAATGTGAAGGTCAGATGTATCGTCGCGAAAAGACGAAAAACGTGGGAGAAGTTTGCTTTAACGTAATTCCTCCATCCATTCAATTCTCCCCCAGCCCCAGAAGACAATCCTTCACAATTTTACACGCACACTGCCGCCTCCCAGCGTTACAAATCCGAACATGGCCGTAATGAATTCCAACAGCCAAGACGGATTTTCTTGAAAGTCAGAAATAAATACGCGCTCACACGCTGCGCAGACTGGGAAGGTAGGGTTTTATGTCTTTAATTTATGTTTGGAGTTAATTCGATAAGTATGTGGCTGTTAAATAACCTGTTGGCGGGCCCGATTGTGAAGACGGGGCAGCATTCTGTGGTTTTTACTTTATTTGGCGGAGGATTACAGGACGCGGTTTTCCTATTTCTTCACAAAGGCTCGGACGTGCCCGCGGCCGAACTGTCAGGTACAGTTGGCAGCAATTTGCTAAAAAGAGAGGGCCACCCTGTTTTTTACATCGTCCGGTAGTCGAGAAAGATTCGTGTCCGGTTGATTTATGACGTCTTCGAGTCTCGCAAATTTTAGATGCAGTTCGTCCGGACGCCGGAGGAATGAATCCAGCCGAATACGGCGAGGAATCCGGGGCTTCCCAGCTATTCCGGAGCTATGCGAGCTCTCAGCTGCAGACCAGCACTCCGACCACAGGACAGTAAAAACCTTTTAATAGCCGTTCGAAACTCGCAATGTTATCAAACAACAAAAAAATCTCGCCAATTTTTCCCCGAAATTTAATCAACCACCACCACATTCGCCCCTTTCATCGTGGCTCTCCGAGAGCGATTTTACGGCCCCGCGTACACGCAATTTCTATTCAATTTGCGACATGGAAATACAGATTATATTTTGACATTTGACGGCGATCAATGTAAATCCAATCCGGAGGAGTGTTTGGAGCAGAAACGTTTCGGCGGTGGAACATTACCGAAATGCTGCTCTTGTAACTAGAAAGGAAAATGAGGGATGTTATTACCCTTGCAATATCCTCTCGTCTTGCTGACGTTTCCTTTTTCCGCAGACGTTTTCGATTCTTGTTTGTTCGCATCAAACCGATTGGAATTTAAGAAGGGGAATCGGAATAACTGCGGGAAAACAATGCACTCCTAGTTGGACCCGGACCAATAACATCCCAGATATTCGCATTTCCTGTCCTGAATGCATTCAGTGATATCGGCGGGCAAGGATTTTTGCAGAGTTCGACGGTGCCGACGTAATGAGCCATCAAAGTCTGTGACGTTTCGGGAATAAAACTCGACTGCAGTCCCTTTTCCCGACTCGTGACTCAAACAGACGAAAATCAAATCCAGACAATTCCTTAATTGCGCTTAATGTTTAATTGCAGAGTCGGAGGCGGCGCCAATGGGATTTTCACTCGTCGACTGGATTTCAGCTCCTTCAACGCTTTGCCGAAGAACAAACTCAATTCTTATCAAATTAAGGTAAGAGTTTTATTATAGATCTGTCGTGATTATCCGATCTGAACGCAACAAGACTGAACGGTTTTCAATCTCGATCAATCATCCGCTCGATTAGACTTTCAAGATCTCGGTGCCGGTAATGTTTTCATTTTGCTTGCCCGACTATTATCGAGCTTGCAGCTCAACTCTTCCATTCTAATTTTAGTGACTCTCTCATCCTATTATTTCTATTAATCTGTTTAAATTAAAATCGTAATTTCTCGATCACGTGCCAGACGAAACAAAATGACTCGTCTCTCTTGCATCTGCACTTCATGGTTCAACGAGCACTCGTAATATGTTGCTACTTAAGCTCATTGATTTTGCTAGTTCGCTGTAAATCCTAGAGCCGCATTTTATCTGCGGGGTTTAGATCTGTAAGCTCGTTATTTTTAATATCGCGATTTGCGTTTGCATTTCCATTTAGTATTCAGAGAACATACACGACATATGAATCAATTAACATACAAATGCATTTTATTGATCCCATTTACCAACGAACGCAGCTCACTAAAGCACTATTAAATGCGAGTTTCCAATATCGCAACACGTTCAACTAGAACTAGTGAATGTAGTAGTCGAGTAGAACTAGTTTATGTGATTTTTCTCCATAATCACGACCGATCGTGCAGAATTCTTCACCGTTCGTTAGGGAAATTTGGAGTTGTTGATGGCGGTCGAACGGTGTGATTTTAGGTCTTCGTAAACGCATTAGCAAGCAGAAAGAGTAGCGTCTGCATTTTGCATAGACCACTGTGCAAATAAAAATATTAATGAATAATGTAGACGAGCGCAAAGCAAGAACAATAAAGCAATCAGACTGCGAGGATATTAAAACCGCCATTAGTCACAATTACGAGACAGAACTACATATTCAGAGAGAACTTAACAACAAACGAACCACTTGTCTTGGACGACGTAATTGACGGCGCCACATATTGTTAAATTTCGCTAATAATATTTTGTTGCACTACGTACGAGACCCGACAATTTAGAACGATGTCCTTCGACAAATACGGAAATTACACAAAATCGCAGTTAATTTCCTTAATGTTGAAGATTCTGATGAAGTTGATTGAATGGGTTTTTTTTGTAATCAAAGAGGTCGTCGTTTTTTTTTGTGAACAAATTAATTTGTCCAGCGAGAGAAGAGAGCATTTTTAGTATTCCGGACGTGGTAACTACTAGCAAAAAATTCTTCACTGTGTGCCATTCGAAGTGATGAAAAGAAAGCAAAGCCCTCGACAACAGAACTGCGACACAATCGAGTCTGGGACGTGTATGGAATGGCGAACTTATCGTAACATTGTTAGTTTTGAGTAATTAACGAAAAACGTCGATTTAATTGTGTCAATACAAATTGTGATTGTCTCTGAAAAAGCTCGAACGCTTGTCTTTGAAAAAGCTCGAACGCTGCCTCGGGGCACAGGAGTGCTAACTGAGTAATTTTTCCTCGTTTGAAGTGTTGCAGTTCATTATCATCCTCCTCCACAGTTGAAACAATTTATCATTAACCGAATTGTTTCCAGTCTTTACAGTAATTTTCGGGTGCATTGACTTGTCCCAGAAGTGTGACACGAGAGAACCTACTTAATTCAATTTGTTGGCATTAGTCACTCCCATTGAATGTAGTTGATGTATTTGTTCGCGAAAAATTCGCCGTTGAACATGGTCAAGATAGATTTTAGTCGACTTTAATAGAGCTTCCCATAGAAACAAACGTCTCAAGTGCATCGACACACAGATGCTGAAGTTCGGTAAATTTTTAAGTGGCGAATCAGTCAATTTGATTGGATATGAAAAGCTCCGTCAATTTATTTAATTAAAAAATGTTGAAAACATTCAAGTTCATGAATAATTTAGCCGAAACATAATTAACTATTAGTAAATATGCATGTTTTTGAGGTTGGTCAACAAGTTCACTAATTATATATGTTTCAAAATTGTGGGCAGTCGAAGCTCAGTTTTTACTGATCCGGAGAAGAATTTAAATTCTGGATCACATTGAATGGAGTATTTAAAGAATCCAAGAAACGACTAAAAGTTGAACATTACTGTCAGCAGGGAGAGGGTATAGCTAGAATTTTTAATTGAGCATCAGTAGATTTTTTAAATGTAGATGGAAATGTTCTGAAAACAATTTACAGTAGTAAGTAGGTATTTTGTCCTCAATTTGTAGTGCGGTCTCGATAGGGACGTGGCAGTAAATTTGGAAATGAAAGCATAATCAGCGGAGGAAGCCTTTCCAGCAGCCCCTGAAGTGCACGTCAGCTTTAACGATAGAAACCATACAAAAATTAAACTTGGGCGTAGCAGCAACGAATTTAATTTGCAAGATATCCACAATCCGATTTAGCTCTTTCATAGGCAACTACGCTTAGCAAATTGAAATAAATCGTCCGTAGAAAGAGAAAAAATAGTCGCAAACGACTTTCCTGCCAGTGACAAGCGCAGCGAAAACCACAATTTCGAATAAAATCAAACGGGTGCGTCAGATCGATAATAATAATTAAAATGTCAGGAACAGGGTTTAATTCCTGAATGCAATAGACGAAAGTCCATATTAACTCGAATCCTTTCTGGACAATTTGTTATAAAAGAACGACAAACTCTTCACTAAAACAAGTCTTTCCTCGAAACTGGTTCTCGTTTGGGTTAATTTGAAAAAACATTGTATTAAATGTACAAGAAGTTAATTTATCGGGACGTTTTAGAATCTCGGAAGGAGATTATATTGGAGATAAATTCACTTAATGCTGCTGCTCCAAACGTATTAAAGCGGGCAAGTCCGTGTATTTTGTTGTTGGTAATTACTAACGAAGCCATACTCACTCTGTTGGTCTAATCTGGAAAAGTAACGTGAGTGCAAACGCATTCTGTTATAATCGTGCAACTGCAAACAGCGTAGTTAGAATTGTTGCTCCGTAAATTGTACCTTAGCAGACCGATGAAAATTATTCATTAGTTATGTTGTTTGAGAATTTGTCCCCAGTACCTGCAGGTCGACATTGCATTTCCAGCTCAGCCCAAGGCACAAAATTACAAAAAGGTTTCAAACTTGCATAACTGGGAAAGGCGAATAAGTAATGTGCTTTCGGGTTGCGAGTAATGGGCGATTTGAAATTGTCACCGCTGTAAATTAGCAAGTGCCATAAAATTAAAATATTGCGTTTCAATTGCCTATTTTTAAACGAAGGTTTTCATCTAATGTTTGTTGTGTCTTCACCACTAATGATAACAAATTAAAATAAATACAGTTCAACTAACGATCGAATCTCATTTATAATTAAAAATGATGATCAGTTAAGAATATAAATAAATAGTTGATTTGTTGTTGTATACAGTTAAGGAACAGTCAAAATAAAAAAAGAAAGAATTTTCAACAAACTAAAACGAAGACAATTTTTTTTTTACCGTACTTTAACATTCACTTTCAACATTGCTTGTTTGAAAATACATATTTCACAATTTGCCAGCTAAAATCCGATACTGTCCTGGCTTGATTAAAATTAAACTTATTTGCAGAATAAGTCCTTGATCATTGCAACATATTGAATTTGCATTTGTTTGGTACGAACAAGCAATTAACCAGTTCTTTGAATTGACATTTTTCAGTACCCGAAGAAAACATCGGAGAAATGTAATTTTTGGAACTGATAAGATAAGTTTTTATTTATTTTTATGTCTTCGCCGAAGACGGGGTATTTGAATGTGATCGAATTGATGGTTCTTGTCTTGCAGCAGAGATATTTAAAATCGGTTCAGAAAATTGCACACTGTACTTTTGTCCTGAAGAATATATTGTATCTCGTTTTTCGGTGCGGATCGATCCCCTTGGTGTCCTCATCGCAGTGTTGCTTGGGTACAGCAGGAACGGAAGCGCGGTGGGGAGGTGGCACGCGTAATGCGTGCGTAAAAAGGGGAATGCTCAATGCACTGGAGGATGAGGTAGGATATGGATTTCGCGCGGCCCTGCCCCAAACCAACCGTGCGAAATAAAATATGACAACGGCATTTTAAAAAGCAACAAAGTGCGGTACCCTTGAATGCAAAAATAGTTTCGCACGGTACCACACCGCTCTCATCTGTCCATCCACTTCTGCATTCCGAAACTGTCGCTTGGGTTTTTTCCATGAGCGTCAAAACCAGTAACGCTCATTCCATTGTGAACCGCATCATCCGAAGAAATCTACACTGATTGACCATGACCCAACTAAAACAACCGGTTAAACACTCGGAGGGTGTGGTTGCAGCCGTGAAAGAAGGATGCAGGATTATCTTATGCAAGCCTCGTGTCATTGCGTTGCTCGACCAGACGATTATTCTTCTTGATTTCTCCCAACCGGTCACGAGAACCACGCAGGATGTTGCCGATATGATGGCCCCTCGATTTCGTCGACGTTCGTTGCGGCCGTTCGTAATCCAAAACGTGTTGGGCCACCAAGGTTTAGAATGCAGTTACGCAACCCCACCTTCTAGAAGGGAACCCAGCGATTCTACCAACCCTCATGGTGATCGATAGCGTACAACCCCGGGACTTTTTTTTTGTCCCTGGATTTACCTGCCACGTGCTGTTGGCCACTTCATCAACACGAATTAACATTAAAATGCAAAAACAAAGGGCTTTTCGTGCATTCATTGGCAGTCGGTTCTCGGTTACGTGGCATTGGAAGAATGTTAATGCCAACCAAAAAGATGCATATTCAAATTAATTGGCGTGCAGAGACTGCAGGGGAACACGTGATTAAATTTAAACGTGGATTAATCGACGATTCAAATGCCAAAGCGGTGCTGGGTTGTTCCCATATACAATTTCCGATAATTAAAGGTAAATGTTGAGAGGATGCAACTCCGATATTGAATAGATCAAGGGAAGCATTGTAATCACCAGCGAGGGATGCAACCAGGAGAAGCGGGTCGTAAAAAACCCCATAAAAATTATTGACAGATTTCAAACAATACTTTACGATTCTTCTAAAGAAGTCGTTAAGATTCATTTTTTAGAATGGTCATAAATGGCACGTGTTAGGTGCCAAAGTTGGGTAAAATAAAATGCAACGGTTTTAACAGTCGTTGACCTCTACTATTACACAGCCAACTTTTGTTAACAACAATAGCGACAAAAAAAATGTGAATGTTGTGTGAAATACACGATTAGTTTGAAGTGTGTGTTTGAAAAACGAGGTTACGGTTCATTTATTTTTTGAGGTTGAGACAAGTAGAACTGGTCTAAAAGTGAAAAAATCTTTCAACACATCTACGTAAAATAAATGTAGAGCCACCAGACATTTCGTAATTATGACCACCCACATTGTAAACCAAACCACGACGACTGGGATGCTAATAGAAATAATTAAAACGAAGTGCCTGGTGGTGTTAGTTGGTTCCGTAATAAAATGTCTCGATATAACTTTTCCAAGTAGACTTTCACAACACCAAAACTTCTCCACGGAGTTAATAAAATATAACGCAAGTTTGCATTCATATGCGGATAAATAGCAGGAAGAACGCGATATCATTCTCGGCAGAAGGTGGTGCACGGGCCGCGGCAAAGTTTTAAACCCCCACCGGGAAAAGACGGGATGGGATTAAAATGTTCAAAATTACTGGAAGTAATTGTGTCTTTGTGAAAACTGAATTGATTTTGTCTTTTTTCTGTCGCG
Source organism: Tenebrio molitor (assembly GCF_963966145.1). NCBI lineage: Eukaryota > Metazoa > Arthropoda > Insecta > Coleoptera > Tenebrionidae > Tenebrio > Tenebrio molitor. The sequence continues at coordinate 3,503,264 of NC_091052.1, forward strand.
CTTGTTTTGAGAACAATCTTTTAATTTGCTTGATTTGCAAAAGCAAATTTGCGCAGTCAAATTCTTTGCATGATATAATCTTGCTTAGCTGCTCTTGAAATAAGTTTTGAAGCTTAAGGTTTCCCACGCTTTACTTAAGATCCGTAAAAAAGAATATCGTTTTTTAAATCTACCCAAATAAATTCATGTGAGCTTTCTAGCAGAGCAGCCACACCGTTTTGAAATGAGTTTTTTGAGTCTGATACTGGTGCAGAAACAAAAAATTAAATTTATCTCTGAAAGGAATAACAACCATTTTTCATTATCAATCTCATTCGAAAGAGGTGGATAGATTTTTTTAATTCGCAAAGCTCAAATCCCGTTGAAAACTCCGTTTTCCCGTTTTTTGCTTTTGCCGACATAAACCCCCAGAAATCGAAATATTTCCTCTTTCTGTTAAACGTTTGGATTTTTTGAAATGTGCTCTATCCCCGGCGGGGTGGTTTGTTCGTAATCCTTTTCCATACCTCAACCACCCTACCAGTAGGTGCATCGCAAGCTTTCGTTTGTCGGACAGACGGGTCGTAAGTTGTCCAGTCTCGTTACGTCCATTTTCACTTCTTATATGGCCAGACGAGGCTGGGCCCCACGACTGAAGAAATTACGAGTGGCAGGCGTTCTTGTACCGTTAAATGCTGATCCTTGCGCGTATGTATTATCTGTTGCTGCGCCTTTTTTTCCGTTTTCTCTGCGGTCTGTGTAATTTCAAGCGTCGCCTTTGTCGTTTTTCGTTTTCGTACATCGTCTCGCTAACATAATTGCTAATTACTTGGAGAAAACAGCGGCAGATTCATGATGTCGTATTAAATTCGCCGCAGAGGAAGACGGCACGACCGGAGCGCGCTTTGTCGCAGCTTTTGGACGACGATTTAAGATTGGATACAACGGAAAAGTAATTTTCTGAGTAGTTGGAACTGCAATATTTTTATAGGCGCTATCGCCGTTGTACCATCGGTAAATACGAGCACTAACCCGGGCTTCGTATTAAAACCGATACAAATACTTCCGAATGGATTTTAATGCAAAAAACAAAACACAATGCCGGTGCAATCCTGTCTCCTTCAAATGTGCACATTATGCCGTATGGAAATGAAATGAAAAAATCTTATTAACTATGCATCAGCCAGAAATACACACATATTTCCACAGTCGAAATCTTCCTGGAAATGATACTCCATACAGTTCAATAAATCCCACCGTGCCCCGACGTTAAATATTGAACGATAGTCATAAACAAGGTAAAACCTTATTGTAAACACTCGATTAGAGTTTACTTACCTGAATGCGCCATTTCCAATTAACGATGAGAATTGACAGCGGTTTACTAGTCTAGAACTTCCCCACTTCCACTTTTTGCCGTCAAATCTATTATTCCCTTTTTGTACATTTGTGTCTGTTGCAGCCATAGTTTTGTCTCGATCCGTCCATAGATCAATTTCGGATTTTATTGGGCACAATGCGTACCAGAGGAGGCCATAAACGCCGTAAACACGGCACTCCGACGATTTATTTTCAATTTGGCGGTGGGAAAGCCGCGAATATTTACCGTTTTTATCGGAAAACTCTCCATTTCCATCAAAGCACACAATTTGCATCGGTCGGTGATAAATGCCTTTAATAAAACCTGTGTATGGTCAAACACCGATTTATCGTCGGGACATTCCTTGACCCGCAGCGTGAAAATTCGAGACGCACTTACTAAATCATCTCCGTCTCTTCTGCCCCTCGTTTTTGCGCATTTTATTATTGTTTTCGGTCCGTAATGTTTCCCTTAAATCGCGAAAGCAAGGGGAGTTTCCAGTGTCGCGGGCACATAATTTTTTGTCGGGACAATGGCAGCGAGATTCGATGCTGAATAAATTCTTCTCGAGTGGATTTAATTGACAAATAATTTTGGCCGAGACGTCGTCACGCCTTCCTGCTTCGACGATGGTATAATAAAGTGCTCGTTATTGTTGTGTGCCGTGTCATTATCATATTGAATTATTGAACGGGAATCGGGGACGCAATTACGGATTCTTTTAGGGAGAAGCTCGTCAATTAATAATTCTTTTAATACGTTAGCAAGCTTTGTAATGCACCGTAATTTCGACTGACAATGGTGTGTCATCGAGGGTGTCCGATTCTGGTTTGTTAATTTATTCTGTTTGAGTTTGCTTTGAAAGAACCGGGGGGACGCGTTTAATTGTGGGTGATCAAAAGGTCCGCATCAGATTGTTAAACCTAATCTTCTTCAACAATCACCACACTACATTTCATCACAGTTTTGTTTTTACCGAAGCTGACATCAGTACCGTCATAATTCTGTTTTCTTTTTGGACCGCAACCAGTTTGTCGAAGTACATGGACCCACATTTCTGGTTGCATAATCCTGGCCGTGACCCATCAATGACCGCAGTTGCGGACTAATTAATGAAGTATGATCGCAATAAAATCGAAGTTTAGTCTGGGTTCTGGTTGCCTTAAAAGGCAATGTAACCTACACGCGAGCTTGTCACGTATTTCACCGCATAAATATACATGTTGATCCCAATGCGTTTTGGATGACAATACCGCGTCTGTGTTGTTGTCTTTTTATTTATGATTTAAACATGCTCTCTCATCTCGAAGCCGAAGGTGTGCCCCCACGTTACATTGTTTGTAATTAATTTATACGTCTCATATGCAAATGACTGCTACTTCGGTTCGTAACGGCGAAATTTTGCTAATTTTGCTGGGGAATTTATTAGGACCGGTCTCGTGCAATGGGGTAAATGTGTCCAGTGCACTTTTTGCGGGTGTTGTGTGCATGACGCCGCTCACAGAAAAAAAATACTAAAGCACTAATTGGTGTTGTAATTTATGTATACTGGGTGGTGAGAAAAAATTGACTAATTGGTGAGACTGCCGCGTGCTTGGGGAGATAAATCAAAATTTATTGGATGTTGTGTTGTTTTGGAGAAGAATCACATAAATTTAGATACCAATAAAAACCAACTAAAATCCCTATTAATAACCGGAAACCACAAAAAGCGCTTAAGGAGTTTTCATTTCCATTTTTATGAATTTAATGCTCTTACTCGGAACCGGAGTCGGGTTATTTCAATAAATTAAAGCCGTCACTTAACAGTTGTAAAGAAATACCTAGTTGGGGAACAAATTGCCAGACGAGTTTGTAACTCGCTAAAAATTTTTGATTTTCAGAATCATAAAAAAATTCTAAACCCGAGCCAGATAACAGTTGGAATGTTGCAGAGCTTGGGCAAGAGTTATTGCAGTTGTTACAGTCGAAGTTATTTCCAGAAAAATAGAAATTTGTAGCCTGAATTTGTACGAAACATGTATGTGTTCGCGATAACATCGTTAACATGGTTCTTTTTCCATCCACAAGGTAAATTGCGTCTCGAGATTTTTCGATAGCAATACATTAAAGTTTGTCGTTGCAAATGAATGGTCGTGAAATGCGCTCGCTTTCATTCATCGATTAAACTTTCAATGGGAGATAATGAATTGATTTAAGGAGTCGCGATTCTTTTTCGCAGATCTGATCATCGACCTTTCCTATTTCGGAGCTGATAAGAGTATTTTTGTGCCGCTAATCGAATCATGAGCCACTTTTGCAAGTTGATTCTATCAAACAAAAACTTCCTCAATTTATGTTGAATTGATTTCAGCGAAGGCAGAGTTATTTTATCTGTCTATAAATCGGGAAATTATTACTTATTTCCCGGTTTCTGATGCCATTTCCAGATTATTTCAGGTTGTTTTTCAGTCGCTGGAAAGAAAAGTAATTACATTTTTGGCGAATATCGTAGCAAAATTCCAAGTTCGATAGGTGGGAGTGAGCATAACACCGCGAATAAATTAATTTTTATCGTTGTTTTTAACAACATTATGGTAAATAAAAGTTAAAAATAGCATTCTAGATTAGCAAGGTCGCCCATTATTAAGTCACTTTTAACAGTTAATTGGCATAAATAACGACATTATTATTTTGCAAATAAACAGATTACATACATGACTAAGTTACTGCTATTGTCATTAAAGCTCTTCAAACGCATTGAAAATTTTATCCACAGCGAAGGCCACAGCAATTGTTCCCAATTCAATCCTCTTAGTGGCGAATTTCTTTCTAAGCTGAGACACCTTTTCTGACAAGGATAATCGAGAAAATGCTAAACGGGCTTGCTCAAACTTCACTTTTAATCTGTTTTTTTCATCGCGACCACGAAAACTGCCGGATTACCTGTCGCGAATTTAACTTACAATTGGTCGTAATCTTCCATTTTTGCATTTATTTGTCGGATAAAAGGCGTCCCGACGAGCTTTTATGTTTTAATAGAAAACTGAAAAGGCGCAGCGACGTCTCTTCCAGATCTCATTTCCTATCGATGATTACTAATATCGGCATCCGTTCCTTGGGGAATATTGCTTATTGCAGACCCGAATGCCGTCTCAAATATTATCTTTATGCGAATAACAGAGGAGGACGCTCTTCGATATTGTGCGCAATTAAATCAAGAGTTTCTGGCCTCGCCGATGCATCGTAACGGCCCCCACAGTTTAATTATCCAGAAATGTAATGGCGAAGTTGAATGAAGTTGTCAGTTTAGAATATTGCTGGCTTGCGGCGTTTGTTTGTTGTTTGGCGACGAATGTTGTCCGAAAGATGATGGCCAGACGGATTAATCGGCGTAATTGGCGAAATTTCTCGTGGCAATTGGAAATTGCCTCTAATTTGACCCAATTCGATTTTAACATTCAATTTATCGAGAATTTGGTGCGGATTCGCCAACGGCTGAAATATCGGGAAGTAAATTAGTTTCGTCTTCTCCCCTGGATTCGGGGCGGACTAAACGACATTTAACCCTTTCGTGATCCGGTAAATTCGGGAGGAAATTATTGTGCGAAAAAGTGAAACGAGGCAATCGTTTTCCGGCTGTTGCAATAAGAATGCAGACGGGAGGTAGCGTCGAACATCCTTATCTGGTAATCCTGGTGGTCTCTGGAATATCCTGCGCTCAATCGGGCGTCTGGAGCTCATTTACATAGCCGATTATACAGCTTACACAGCGATATAAAACAGATGCAGAGTAGGCTTAACGCCGCTGCTTATTACCGCAATTTACGAGGGTTTCTGAATGAGCCACGAACGGGACGTGCACCAGCTCTCGAATGACCTTCTTATCCGAACCGGCTTAACGTTTTTATCCCGTTACAACCCTGCACAAGGAGGTGGTGATGTCCCCCGACGATTTATTTGCCAAATTATTACAAATTATGTCTGGTTTTAAAGCAATTAAGTGTCCAAACACGTTGCTTGATATTTAAATTAAGAGTCGGAATTATGGCTGCATTCTCTCCGTTGTTAAGTTACTGCCGGCTATTATGTCTTGAATTCTTAAATTATTAAGAACATTAATTATCCTAGATAGGAGGATCCTGGCGAGACGTGAGGACATCCTCTAGTGACGCACCTTTTAATGAATTATTAGCGCTTTTCTGTTGGGATTTTACTGAATTATCGTACCCAGAGTCTTTGCATTAACGCCATCCATTTCGGCCATTAGTCTTCGACATTTAAAATCGCGAAAAGCTGAAGGTTTTTTTTCTCAGCTCCCTTCTTTTAGTAGGAATGAAAGCGCTTGTGAAGCAATGTTTATCTGTGAATGAAGCTTATAATGCATAGTTTTTTTCTTGTGTAGCGAGTTTGTGCCAAGTTCTCTTTGAAATCCGCCAAACTTGATGTTTCATTAAAACTTTTACGTTGGATTTTAATTACGGCGCAAAATTATTTTCTCTTTATACCTTTAATTAGTCAACATTAATTAACATTAAAATTTATAGAAGGAATTAACGCGTGATAAGAAGAAATTCGTTCGATTAGACAATGGCGGCGTCGAGACGTGAAAAAAGAGGCACCGGCTCTGCACGAATTTACGAGGCCTTCCTCGCCGCAAGACAATCAGAGCATGACAAAACCGTCTTCCGCAGCGAGGTCTGGCTGCACCATGTTTATGACTTCTTTATGCAAAAAGCGTGGGGAAACATATGTATAAGGATAAAAACGAATGCAAATATTCACTGGAAATTAATTCCGGAGGAGAATTGCCCGGAATAGGCCGCAAATAATGTGTAACGAACAGACGGTTGAATAAAAAACGGGTAATGACGACGTTGATTGAATTGATGATGTGCTTGGATAATTACGGCAATTTTTCTTTCGGCAGGGCCCCCAGAACTTGAAAGATAATTATTTCATTAAAAATAAATTGACCGTTTCATTTGTAAAAGCCATAAATAACTACCATTGATCGGGAATGATTACATTAAATTGCAACATCAACCGTCGAAGGATCTGTTCGGCTACGAAAATTTATTTTTCATTTCGGAATTACGTCAGACGAGAAAAACCTACACGCCGAAACCTAAATATTTATCAAACAATACAATGTATGAACGTGGAATTGTGAAACATGAGGGTGAAGCCGCATAATGTAACGAAGTCTGGAACCCAATAGCTTAATGTACAAAAAAATCATATTAATTTTAATTTAGGGTTCAAAGCTCACTCGTGCAGGTATTGGAACAGCTCCGGAGAAGTTATTGATAAATAGTTGGCCTTGATCATTTATTTATAAGAAATAAGAGTTGCCATGGCAATTAAGTATGAATATTGATAAGTGCATGTGCAAAGTTTGACAATAAAAGGTTCGGACGTTTTTGAATTATACATTTTTGATTATATGTTGACAACTTGACAACATTAGCAGATCGAGGTTCTTCTGGTGCATTATAAAAAACTGGGGTTGTGACGTTTAAGGGAGATGAAAAAAATTAAATAGGAAGAGACAGCTGGAAGACCGATTTCTGCGTCAACAACAGAAGACGTCGATGTTGTCCATGATAGGATTTTGGAAGATTGATGAATTGTTATAAAACGAATATCAGAGACTTGGAATGTTTCATATGAAGGCGTTTTTCTGATAATTAATAATCAATTGGGTATAAGAAAATTATCAAAATGAATACAGAAATATGAATGCTAATCAACAGCGAATGAAGGTGGTTTGTGGACCAAGAAAACTATAATTAACAAACTCGTATTATGTAGTATGATCTATTAAGTAATCTTTTATCATCTAAGAATTTTTGTCAGTGTTATCCGCCATACAGTTTTTGAAGGTTGTTACTCCTAGTGATCGCATGACGATGATTTGCACTTTGGCAAAGTAATTTTCTTTATTAAAATAAAAGATTGATGGCGACAATGATACGTGAAACATAAATAATTTAATTTACATATTTCGGTGAAGTTTTTTTATAACAATTCCGATACCATCTATTAATAATGAAAGCACCTATTTTTAGCCATTATGTAAGTATGTATAATATCTTTTTAGTTTATTTCTAAATGCCATAAATTTATTAGCACACACCTACAAATCAAAAACGACAAAATAAGAAATATTTTCACTTTTGCATAAACCGTTGCTGTTTACAGCCACGAAATTCAATATTTATTGAATTCAAATACATATAATTAAACATGTAAACATTTACGACTTGGTGGTTATTTGAGTTCTCGGACAAATTATAATTTTAAACTCGCCATAAATATTTATTAACGTGCAAAAACGCCAAGAATATTAAAAAGTCCAAACAGATTTTAATAGAATTTTATGTAGCTTATTGTAGGTTGATTTTTATCACTAGTATCTTGTAACCGCCCATCATCTTTTCAATAAGGCATATTAATAATCCTCTCGTAATCATAAATCGTGTCTTAATCAACAACATTAATAGAACTATCCAAAGTACAATAAAGTGTTGTAAAAATTATTTTATAAGTAAGTGCTGTTCCAAGTACATATTTACGTTATGAAAGATTATTTTACAACTGAACTTGCTTCTGTTCAAGAGCAAAGAATAGTAAAAAAAGAATGAATAATTATAGTAAGTAATACGTATGTTGAAATATTTTAAATATGTAGTTCCGCAGTAACTAATTTTACAGATACTATTTCCTTTTTCAGTTTTTAATTTTAATAAATTCCGGATAAACAAAATTGAATTTTTGCATAATATGTATGTTGCATAATCTTTTTGGCCTTACTTGAACTCGAATTTTAGAAAGTGTGTATCTATTTTACTTGACTCGAAGTGAATTTGTAAGATACAAATATGATAATGATTTACATTTCCGAACTAAATCTGCGCTTATTGCTTTTCGTATACTTTTTTAAATCCCGTCATCGTCATTTGTACATTTTGTATTGCAAAATGGGTCAACCCCAAGCGGTCCTTCCTGCTTCATCCCCTAACTCAAGGTTATTCAGCGGTTTTATCCGAGAGTCACGGTAGTTTTCTTCAATTTCCTCATGAGTATTTAATATCGTGCGATTGTCGCAATGAGTCACCAGGGCTCGTGCATACTCCACATCGGAACCCGAGAAACGAGCAGGGTGACGCACAGGGAAACCGAGTTATTGATTCGCAGGTCTCCCCTAGCATCCTGCAACCCTAACCACCGACACAATGCTCCACATTGCGCCCTGCGTTACGTTGGTCTCGTGATGGAACAGCCAGCAGCGCCACCGCTCTCCTATTTTCACCCGAAAATAGTTCCTCATTCGGGGATTATATCTTCCTCTCTCGAGGGTGGTCGAGTTATTTTTAACTCGAAAACTGGGACTAAACTGTCTATGCGTCAGCGGATGGATTCTTTTAATTATGCCGGAGTTGGTGTGGTTAGGAAAGCTCCCCGTTTTCATCCTGTTAAACCGGGTGCAGTTCGAATTGGCGTTTGATGTTAGTTTGGAACAATTCATCTGTGGAATTCCCCATTATAATAATGGTTCGAGAATGCAGCGCAGCCATCCTAATGCATTAGACGCCCATTTACATACGCGAACCTTCTAAATTACTGCATTAGCTGTAGGAAAGTTGTCTGCTAACAAAATAATGAAACGGAAGCCAATTTTCCCATTAGTTTGTATTCCGATTCGACCAAGTGGGTTATCTGCTGATATTATAAAAGCAGAACCGTGTTTACGACTGGTTATTTTGTATAAAGCCGTGATTGTCATGTTAACTAGATTAACCAATTGACATTCGTTATAATATAATTACGTGGCAACGTCCCGCTACGGTAGGTCAACTGTGACCGAAATTCTGGAAGAGATCAATTCATTAATGAGGACTTGTTTAATAGAGTGACAACAGTTTCGAAATTTAGATTTTTCCGCTGTCATTTACATTTTTTCCTACTCTCTTGTACAAACCAAGTGACTATAAATGATTGAAACAAATTTAATGGGTTGGCATCCATGAGCAATTGGTAAGCCTCGTCACTGTCAACATGCCTTGATTCATTTTTGAAGTTAATAAAACATTAACCAACATTTCAGGTCCCACGTTTGCAATTCCTGCAAATTGTTCATGGTATTGCGCTGAGTAGTAAAAACCATTTTACAAAATGGAGGGTGATAATGACAACTTTGATTTATTTGACTTTTGGTTTGATATTGTGAACATCGGGGGTGCCAACATCAAATTTGAAATGCGTTGCCAACTTAACAAAAAATCACAAATATTCCTAGTCACTTGTTCGAGGGGCCAAAAGTGGGGCAGCTTCATCTTGCGCATCGCCATTGTTGCACAAGATGGAGCGTCGATAAGACTATATTAGGCAGCAAAAATGATTAATTAAGCCAAACTAGTCGGCGATAAAAACTATACAGGATATAGCTATCGGTATTATTATCAACATTCATTAAAAACGTTTTGAAGTGATCGGTACAGTAATCGAAATGTTAATGAACTTGACACAAATGGTATAAAGGCTCTATTAATGAAAACATTCAGGCTGGGCAGCGAACGAGAACACTGGTTTTAATCAATTTTCCAAGCAAGATCGACTCGATTGCACGAATATTTTCAAGAAAAGCTATTTTCCGTAGAACAAGAGAAGGTAATTCCGTCGGGTTCACTCTGCAGCAAGGCGCATTATCGCAACCTGCGCTGTTATGATTATGAGCGTCTGCTGTATACCCCAGTTATTGGCCACGTAAATTTCTGAAATGATGTGCTTCTATTTAATAACATGACGAAAGCTTTTTATTTAATTTCCGGGGACTTGACCGCGTTGACAAATTTTGCAAGATGAGCTTCCCGAAACTGAGACCTTTGTTCGACAAGTTTTTAAAAAAGAGGAGAAGAGAATAATTAGGAACTGCACTAATTCAAGGCTTGTTATTGCGTTTTCACAAAAACTGTGTTTTGTGAAGTTTGTGCAATTAAAATCCTCCAAAGTGGAAAATGCTTCCATTTTTATTGCACATCAAGGAGGCCTCAAGTACGTACGTATCCGTAATGCTCGGATTTTACTGAGGAAAAGCTCGTTAACAAGCATGTATTGTTGATGTAATTAAAAGAGAAGGGTTCTAAAGTTTCAAAAACACTCGTAGTTTTTTCTTTGCGGGACGACAATGTAACCGGATCTCGACATAAGGCTAATATCTTACTCAAGACGATTCAGTATCATCTATCATTTTCTTTATGACGTCACTGGTCGCAAGAGACTGTACTACCAGACGGATGCACTTTTTCAAGACAAATAAAAAATCAACCCGAAAAGATCGTTGCATAAACATTGACGACGGTGAGGGTTGGTTTTTCCAGCCTTCAACGTGAAACCGTTTATTCGAGATGTGCTCTTCCCGAGCGAGTTGTTTGCACCTGAGCATAAACTAACCCCTCAAGTTTGCTTATTTAGAGCTAAACTAACAGTCGTCCCCGTCGTTATTAACAAACTTTGAAGTTGCAGCGCCGTTAAGTGAACGCATGTATTAGAACGGAGGCGACCTCTTCGGGCCTCTCGATAAACACGCTAAATGGTCTTTTATGGATTGTATCGCCGTGGTTTCTCTGGCGCAATATTACGATTCAGCTTCCAGGTCATTTGCTCTGAGCAGGATAATTTTGATTGCTCAGACAGATAGTGCGATTGCGTCACGTTGAGGCCCTAAAGCAGATATTGCAGTCGGCTCACAGCATTTGCTTATTTTGGAGTGTTGCCCAACGCCGCGGCATATTTTGAATGTTGCAGATAATTAGAGGAGATACTGCCGCCTTACGTGTTGCTACATTGTCTATGAGTCAACTCGAAAAACAAACCGGAAACACCACAATTCTGGAAACGTTATTGCGCAGCATTTGGACAGTAATGATACATTTTTATGCCAAGCGATCCCTATCGTAACTCGATTGTAATTTGTCGATCTTGCGCAAAAAATGCACCCGTTCGCGAGCCAGGGGACAGGTGCCGAAAAACGGCCTAACTGCTCCCCCCGAGCCAGCACCTGCTGCTGGTACCATCCCAAAATTAATTGCAATGGCACCAGCTGCATACCGGAATACGGCGCTAACAGCTCGTGTCGTCATGACCTTATGCAACTTATCGGTCCGAAACTTCCGCTCGGCCAAATTGAATATTCATGTCGTGAGTTGCACACGAAATTTGTTTACACTATTGCGACCCACATTTTTCCTGTTTAAACAGTGGCGTTATTTCTGTTTCGTTGCAGGTAAGGGTCCCCCCGAACGTACTGGAAGTTTCACGTGCGCGCTTCACGTGTGTGGCCACCTACGTTGTGTTCATTTGTCCGCCGGTTTTTCGGTTTGGTGATTTATTGCCACACGGGTGGGTGGTTCTCGTTGTTATGATCGATCGGTTGTTCACCTACAGGGAGAAACTGCTAATTGCGTTTCGAAAATAATTGGCCCATCGGCGGCCGCTCCAAAAGTGATACCTCAAGTGAAAGAAGTGGGTCGGTCTGATTGGCATTCTTTTGGGACCACCTGTAGGTGTGTGTTTGAGAGGCCAGTGCAGTATTTGCTTCCGGGTTCGGTAATGAACAGTCGAAATCTTCGATTAGCACTTCTAATGGACCGCATAAACTTCCACGAAAGGAATTAACACGAATTTTCAACGCTCTAATTACCAAATACGAGATTAAGTCTTCCAACACTTTTTTGCCCCAGTATTTACCCACACATAATTCTTTGTTGGCCAGAATTTGTTTGCTTTTAAACGCAACAGAGAATATTATTTCATTTCTGCTGCTTTTATTGTCAATATCTCAATCGTGGACCAATTTTAGCAACTCTCTTCTTGATTGCCGTTTTGATGGATGAAGCCTGAAGAGTGTCCAGCCGTTCTTTGACCCACGTTGCGATGCATAAGTGCAACAATGTGTCTTCAGTTTGTAATGTGCTAATTCCAGATAAAAATGGAGCCCTCGCCGAAGACTAACGGTTTTCATTAGACGCAGATGGAAACGAGTTCATCTCGTCCACTTCTTGAAACTTCTAAAATTGTTCTTGTAGCGGGTAATAACGCTTAAGCGCCGTTCCCAGGTAACGTACAATAAATAAATGAGGTAATTGAGCGTGTTCGATCATATCGAGTGATTTAGTCTTGCAGTCGAGTTGCACAGACATGTTTAGTGGACAGCTGTATGTGTTGCAAGCAATCGGAAGGCTATTGACCGACCCATTCACAGAGCTTCTCCTAAATATTTATAATGGCGTTTCGTCGCCATAATGTGACGTTGAATCGTTAAAACATTTTTTATAGGCGTCCCGGTCGCAGTCTCCTAATTTATTTTAATGAAAACCATGATCCGAAATGTAGGCAAGACGCTCTCCTCATTACTTGACTGCGACACTTAACGTCAACTTTCCTCGGCGTAAATCTCGACGTTTCTTGCGCTGGGGTAGGTTCCTGCGGGGTAAATTAAATGAATATTCTAGCAATTTTATTCGTTCTTCATGACGTGTGTAATGCAACGCTTCTTCCATTCAGTCTCCGAGTAGAAACTCTTGTTCCTCGTCGAGAGACGGCCGCTTTTTTTCCCCAACGTATCGGTTTTTGTCTCTTGGTGTATCTTGTAACGGTCCAATCCGTTTCAAAGGGAAAACTATTTTCTTAGATGTCGTTTAATATGGAAGCGGACTCAAAAACTTGCCGGAACGTGATTCTTTACGATCGTGGAGTCGCTCGCGGCGAATTGTTTACCTTGTTGATGGCCGGATGCAAGTTACGGATTTAAACTTTTATTGAAACAAAGTTGAAAGGACGCGACATTTTTCAAAAATTCCCCAAGTTTAGTTTGATCTCGTCTTCGGCAGACAAGAACTCGGGATAAATGAGTCCCCGAACGGATGCATTTGCTTTGCATGATACCCTGGAATTTTCATTTTTACGAACATCCAGACGATAAGCTAGAAAATTGGAATTGTAACTTCTCATTCCACACGAATCAAGACAACTAACCAATAATCAGATCATGATTCTTGTCAGAACACATAACGGAAGAGATTCCACTTTTAACGTTCAATTTATGGCATATCTTGGGAGAAAAGAAACAAACTGAACTTGACAGCAAGTTCAAGGAAACACTAACGAATTTGATTTTCGTTCGTTATAGTCGCAGCTGCTCGCCACCTCCTGATTTCAGAAAGAACCGAATGACCGTTAAGTTGAGGCGGTCTGGATTCATTTTTCCAACTCAAGGGTGTTAATTAATATGTAAATATTGACATTTCCGAGCCTTGCCCATTAAAGGAAATACGCAACAAGAAATTAATACACCATGTGTATTCCGTTAGATACAAGTTGTTATCATGTGGATCAGGCTCGTTATTATGATGAACGCAATTACATATTTGTCGTTCGTTTTTGTGGGGAACGGTCCCATCTGTGTTGTTTTAGTGGTCTAGCGGTGACGACCCCTTCCAGGGGCACCCAGGGTGATGAATAAAATCATTCAATTAGCAGGAACGATTTTACGGATAAGATCTGCCAGTATGTCACATGTGTTACCTGCCTGAATTATTCACCTGCTTTTCCCGAGGCGCTCTGTGCACTCGAATAACAAACAACACTATTCTAATTTTTGCCTTGCCCAATCGACGACTATAAATATCCAGTCAATGACCGCTTACTTAACCGAGATCGAGTAAACATAAAGCAACAGCCAAAACACCTTTCTTGAATCTATTACAATCGATTACGTGTCTCGATTCTACATATTTGTAATGTCCGTGAATTTTTTTAGTACCTACTATGGCACGTTAACGTGGACTACGGTATGCATGACTAACGAGTTTTTTCGATTCAGCTTGTTTGTTGTACACCACATATTGATGCATTGTTTTTTAGTAGATACTTGATGGGACCAAAGAGTGAAAAAAAAAATTGTGAAAACTTGCTGTTGATCGTTGGATCTTTGCCATGTCGCCGTTGGCGAGAAATGTATACAAATCAAGTTGTTAATCGATCAAGTCCCGGGATAATTGACACTTCAGAATCAAAACATCATCAACATTTCAATTTTAATTATAATTTGATTATGCCCGACGCAGTGAATCGACTGTCGACGTTTCTCACATGTGATGATGAGAAGAGTAAATTCGCCCCACTTCTAAGACTTCTGGAATTAAAATGTACTCACTTCAGTATGTTTCAATTAGAAAAGTTGTCTTTGCTTAAAATGAGTCGATAAAAATACAACACTAAAGTTCTTAAACAAGCAACGATGGGAGTGCGGCACCATTGTTTGGTGCGGCAATAAAATGTCAATTTTATTACAGAAGTGTGCAATACAGACAACACTTCGCTCTCCTGGATGGATTATCTCCTATCTTCGTGCCCCCCCCGTGTCTTTATCGCCGTCATTAAATGTGAACTTCACTATTGGCATCCAAAATCCTCATGTGCAGAGTCTAGACAGGCGTACAGTTATGTTTTTGCATCAATTTGAGATTTTGTGTTGCTCAAAAATTTTCGCATTTTAATAATGACGAGGCCACGTAACGCTCGTAAAGATGCGACCGTAAAATCTTATTTCAGCAGTCGATTTGGAGACCACGTCCTGCTAAGAGGGGGTCATCTCATTAACACAGCTTCTCATAAAAACGTTCCGTCGTGCGACTCACAGCCGCTATGCAAATGACCGAGATTCGGTCCTTACGACTACCAATTAGGTACCTTTTTGCAGCAGCGTCAATCTTCCAGTTTGACGATCTTTCAACTGCCACCTTATTAACTTGGGAGCTTTACGGCTCATTTGTCGCTTTGTAAATACGATCGTGAAAGTGTTGCCAGACGATATATATCTCCACGTTTGAATCGTACTGTCGCGTTTACCAACCCCTTTGTGTCGACGACACAATCGACTTAAGCACAAGCATAATAACTAGAGTAAACGGTTTTTCGCAAATTAACGTTTCCGAGTCGTTATGGGGTTTAAACCAGAAGACCGCGCCTCCATTCACGAAAAATCACCTCGCTCGTATTAAACGGAGGCAGTAAAACAGCAAACGACTTCCCCAAAAGGGAAGGGTTGCGTCATCAAGTAGGCTTAAGGGACCTGAATTTTAATGAACGACCAGAAACGTGTCACGTGATGTTGCAATATCTATTCATTATTGTCCCGATGTCGGAGCTGACGGACAGTTTTGTTGGTTGACGGTCCTGGATGTGACGTAGATTGATATTGGCCAGGCGGCGAGCTTTAGGGAAAATATCGTCATGGACTAATTCAGTGCGGACTTGGGTGTAGTGGAAGTTCTTTGGTTGTATAAACTTGACTCATTTACGATAGTATTATCCTGCGGAAGTATTTTACAGTGAATGTAATTATTGAGTAAGTTGTCGTTACGAGGTAATTAAAACCGTGCATCTGGCGTTTCTCTTCCGATTATCCATAAAGAAGAACCGTAAAGCTCCCGAATTGCGTTCACGTATAAGATGGTTATTGTATGCAAAAGCTTCGGTTGCTAAAAACTCGATAAAGTACCGGAGATATCGTCGTATTCCAGTTTCAGCTGTAATATCGCGCATAAAACGAAATTGTTTATTAAATTACTTACCATCTGAAACAGTCCATGATCGAAATAGAACAAGTTTATATAGTATGCGCCGCTTTCGTTTTATAGTTTCGATCGTAATCGGAATCGTTTTTCTATTTCATTTTTCCCCGGCCCGAATTTCGTTCGCCTCCAATTAAATCACGAAATAATCGCAACTCGCTGATTCCACCCTCGAGTCAGGCCACTTCCCCTTTTCACCCTTTCAATCTGGAAGCAGATTACTCTTAACATCTTAGCATTTTACAATTTAAAGCACCTACAAGCGGCATCCGAGCGAGCGAGATTGGATTTGAATTTATTTATCTGCCTGCCTCAGATATTCGCATGCGGAATTCAAAATTCCCATTAGGTAAACTCGTTGGTCTTTTTAGTTTTGCACAGTCTGATTGTTGGGTTTAGTCGCCCACTTGGCAAAATCTGAGGCATAAATAAGACTTACTCCTCACGTTTATCCCCTGTCTGATCTGTTTGCCATGGGGCTTACAAGTTTTATAATTTGCCTAAGTATGTTCCCGATCCGGTGCGCCTCTCCTTACTGAGGATTAGAATTCGCAATTTGCTCGTTTTGCTCCGGCGCACCTGTTAGAGATGGAAAAAGGGACAGGAATCTGGCGTGTCGTCACTAATTAACTGAGGAACGTCGTGACGTAACGTTTGAACATGATCCCGACGTTATTTCTAACGTTAACTGTCTATATTATCCTCCCTCAGGTAATTACATGCCGAGATTTGCATATCGTCGAGGTTTCGCCGGAATGAACGAATAACTATGTTTACTCCACCGGGGTTTGCGAACTCAAGTGCCACCTCGATACCTCGTAAAGCGAAGAAGCTCCCTCTCCCAGAACCTCTAAAAGCTTGCGTTTAAGGTGTTTTTGCTAAAAATACCAATGTTCTGGGGAATTATATTACGCGTAAAAAATTTACAACGCGACCCTTTATATTTTCAGACACGGACTGTGCGTTCTCGATAACATAAAAGAAAAATATTCCTTCTGTCTTTATTATTTATATAGACGTTGGACCCTCATTACGGAACCAGAAAGAAATGTACTCAAACTTTACTCATATTACTTTTCCAGTCCAAAGTGCTCGCTGGGTTCTTATTCTTATATTCGATATCAAACAGACTACGACTATTGGCCCTTTTTCTGTTACTGCTCCCAATCGACTGTACGCGTCAAGAGTACAATACTTTATTCCGGTAAGGCGTTCCAAATTTTATTCATGAACAATTTTGAGATGGTTTTGTACCATTCACCCAAGAGCAAGCGACCAAATGTTTTTTTTAACTGGAGTTCCGACCGAAATCTATCGGTGAGAGGAATGCACAACTGGTTCCCAAGACTTACCGGAGTCGGCATTACAATGTATTTGGCTACATTGTAGTGAGATATGTTCTACACCCGGCGGTTTCCCTCAGTACACAAACAACCCATCAGCACGACTCTTAAACAATGGTCTTGGTTCGACTTTGCGGCCCACTGTTGAAGGATTGCGTCTTGTTCCGTCTTTGCTGTGAAATAAGTACCCTTCGCTCTGGAGCGTGTGTTCATTTAATGTTGCCGATTGATGCCGCCGGCGGAGGCGGTGGAATGAAACCTTACACCTACAAAGCTCCGCTAGTAACACATATACTTAATTAAGACACGGGGATCGCGGCAGGAAATGCAAAAGCTCGCCGGAATAAGCGACAGTAGATGAGTTTCCGCTCGACGCATTGAAGCAAAGATATTTTTCTGAGACAACTAAACTGGATTGTACGTAAATATAAAACTGGAGAAGATTTTGTTTTATTTTTAGAGTTCATAGCTACTTCCATATCTCACATAATTTTTATTTAATAGAGTGGTAATTAACATCCATCCTCAGGGATATAATTAAATAAATCCACATAAACATTCTTTTGAAAACATCTTTTAAAACTTGCATAGTTAAGAGACGCCGTCTCTCTATAAAATAAACTTTTCGCAGCAGTAAAGTCCGTTTTTCTTTGCTTTTCCTCGTTGAAGCAAATAAAAAGTGCAGCTCTTATCTGAAAAGTTGCTATTTATTCGAGCGTATAATGTAATGAAATATGCCTTCTAAATTCCGTTCCCTGGAGCAATGCCGTAGAGATCTGGGGACTATTAAATTGTAATTAAGGTTTTAATATCTCTATCGGAGCCGCAGCGTTACCGAAAGCATCTGTGCCACGACTGTCGTAACTAAAAATTCTCCCAAACTATTTTTACGTGCCACGTTTAAAAACGAACTTTTATTAATTTTAATCCAATTAATTGGAGAGCCGCGTGGGACGGTTACGTGTCTTCCATCACGTAGTCGACGAACCGATTTGTTTACAAACACTGAAATAAAATTTACAAAAGGGAAATGTGTGAATTGTTTACATCAACGCTCACGGTCATTTCAGATTATTATCATTCTTATTAACGGCACTTTAGCGTAATGTGCTCGTCCATTATTAATGTCAGATTATAATACAAGCACTGTCTGTAGCGTAACTACTTGACGTTTAAAACTAAAGGTTCTTTTACAAGCGGGAGCGTAACGGAAGGGTTGGAAGCGACGATAAATGTTGTGACGTCATCGTGTATACTGCTGCGTTAAGTGAAAGGTTGTTGCAGTGGCTGTAGGTTAGCTTTTATTGCATAACGAATTCCGAAACATTCATAATGCTTTACTTGTTTAAATAACAGGAATTTATGCATTAATACGGTTCGCTTAATTAGCCGAACAAATGTCATTTCATTCATAAATTTTGTACTCCAATAGTGATCGACTCAAATAACCGCCAACATAAATTACCGGTTCGTAAAAAAAAGTGGCTTTTCCATTAATTACCAAAGGGACTATCTAGAGAGCGTTCGGTTAACGTAGCCTGAAATTTTCCACCTCATTTGTGCTAAACCGTAATTTGTTGGTGCGTAAAAAATTTTCACGCTTTGGTAGTACATAATTAGTATGAGTCACTGTACAGTAAACAATTGTTGATACAGAAGATAAATGGAATTTTTAAATTTTTTTGTTGTTTACCAACACGCATTAATTCAGTTATGTGCGCTGTACGTTTCCCGATTTTTTTTTAAACTTCAGACATTGTAATTGTTGCTTATCTATCATCAGAATGTGGTTGAATGAACTTGGTGCATTACATATCTTCGGTTTCGGTTTTGTACTCCAGCATACAATATGTGTACAGTCGATCAGATAACTGTCCGGCGGTATTTCACCGAAGCTATTAAAACGAAAAAGAAAAGGAGCAAAGAGCCGAACTATTCCCAAGACACAATAATAGATCTATAATAGAAACAGTGACGAAAAACAATGTGATTGATGAGTAAATTATTGTAATAGAGGTGAAGCAAGGAAGAAGCAGTCGGTAACTGTAACTGCTTCAGTTGTGTTGCAGTTCGCAGTGGCGACCCCAGAACGTGGGTAGGTATCAATCAGTTCGTAATTAGTTTGAGAAGTTGCGCCGCCCCCGGGCGCGGGATCCAACGACCGACGTTCAAGAGTTATCCTCCACATATTTAGTACCTTGGCAGTTTCCAATTAACGGGCTTCACATGTTGAACGGAGGCGGTCGATGTTCGATTTGATTTACAAATAGCGGCGGCGGCGGCGGCGAGAATACAAACGTCACGACCTATCCTTCCTCGAAGCAGACAACAATACAGCGTTGGGCGCAACAAGCATTATTATGTGTCGACAGTTTTTCCAACGTTACCAAGTAACAAGATATACACGCGCGCGTGCAAAAGTAACCATTTTGATGTAACGTGAACGTTCTTTTCAATTTGCGCGTTGTCTGCCTCCGGAAATGTGCCCGCCAACAAACCAACAATACGGCGGCGGCGGAGCGGCTTTTACGGAGTTGTGGATGTCTGGTTTCCAGTAGGAAGTGAGGCATGCACCACGGGGGCGGCACGGGCGCACCTAGGAAGGAATGCGTCGTGTTCCGGACGTCCCAGATTCAATTTGCGAATTTAACACGACCTTCAAATTAACAAACAAAAGTCTTGCAAATTTCTTGTAAGCTGGGACGTTTCTCTTGTAAGGGTTCGTCGAGTAAGCGCTCAGTTGTGGTTTGACAGATTCGTTGAATTAATATTGCGAAAAGCGACACCAAAGCAAGTGAATTTTTTTTCCCCAGTAGATTCAAACCTTGAAGAATTTTAATGGAGAAACTTCAGTTTTATGAAATTAATTAGAACTACATAATTAAGGCGGCGTACTAATTATTTCTTTTTTTGTTCTACTGTTGACATTGTCCATCCTTAAGAGTTGTAAAATCCACAGATTAGATATTCCAGATCATGAATCTTGTATAAAAAATTGTTTCTTGTACTTTTTTTCTTCCCATCACGCCATGCATCGTTTTTGCTGTCCAACTTTATTTTCTTTCACCTCTAGTCTTCAGTATCTACATCCTGTAATTAATCACAGTGAAATGATCACTTCCATTTACTTAACAAACTCGTTTTTTTAAAATAGATGTTTGTTTATAAATGTTTTTATAATTTTGATATTTACGTTAACTAAACAGTAGTTATGCTTTTAATAAGAATCAACTTGTTACAAAAGAGTCTATACATACATTTTGCCCTTTCATTGTTATTGTGCTTTGTCAGTGTTTCATTGTCTATAATGTTACAAGAGAAATTAAATCTAAAACTTTCATTTTTTTACTGGATCTAATTTCATTCATCTTTCTCCTCTCCTTTTTGTCT
Organism: Tenebrio molitor; assembly: GCF_963966145.1. Lineage (NCBI taxonomy): Eukaryota > Metazoa > Arthropoda > Insecta > Coleoptera > Tenebrionidae > Tenebrio > Tenebrio molitor. The sequence continues at coordinate 3,523,954 of NC_091052.1, forward strand.
CTCAAATTACAGTATTTTTTTTACTTCCGTACCTAACCAACCTGTGACCCGTAAAAAGCCAGAAATTTGTTAAATTAAAATTATTTTCTTCTTTGGCACGAAACATTAACAACTCAATTAATTCCAAATTTTGTATTGAAGAATGGATGATAAAGAAAAATAACTACATATTGTAATGCATGATTTCAAAGAAAATACAACTCTACGAGAAAAGAACAAATCCCAAGGTATTTAAGACAGAAGTAACAGATGTCTTAAAGAAAAACTAGTCTAGAATGCTATGAAAAAAATGCGAATCGTAGACGTATGTGCTTTATAAATATGTATGCATTTTTAAAAAGTAACAAACTTTGAATGTCAAAATATGTCAAAGTTGAATATAACCGCTAAATCTTTTAAGAATAGGAAATGAAATAAGAAGTAATGTTTGGTATTTTATTATGAAAGGTATTAGAATTAATTTACCACCTTCTTCACTTCATGATATGTACATAATTATACGGGGTCATTATAAATGATTGTCTCATAGCAGTAGGCGTTGGTGACGTAGTTGTGCGGCAAGCTTTATAACATGAGTAAGACTAGCATCGCCGATAGGTAGCGCTGCTGGCGGTAGTCTAAATTTGTCTACTAGTTTGTCTAACGTTGCGAAGCTAGCGGCACATCCCAAATTTGTGTGGGTTTTCAACGCCAACTGCGATGGGACAATAATTTATAATGACCCTGTATTATATTTTGTTTTTTTAAGTAAAGCAAGATATAAATTACAAGGGGTTAAATCACATTAACGTGGGGACAACGGAATTTCAGTATCCCGATTGATGAGCTGATTATCAAAAATTGTCTTGCTGCATTCAAAGTACCTTGGACACAATGAGGTGTTGGGTGTTGTTCCATCTTGCTGAAGATATGCCCCTTACAGCTCATAATGATATACCGAGCTGCAGTTAGGTTATCTAAAATTATTACCATCGTAATTTCGTGTTTTACAATGATTTGGATTATTAGTACCTTCAAAGAAAATTGGTCCTATTAGTCTACCGCTAATGACTACCCATACATCAAGTTTCTTTGGTTGTAAAGAGGACGCAACGTACAAGCGCGCACTCGAATGTTACATGTTTTATGAATTCACATATCCTGTCTTCTGAAACCAAGCTTCATCAGTAAAAACAGTTTTGTTTAGTGTTGCACCATCATCATTCAGCGTTTAAAAACCATTCACAAAACTGAATACTTTGTACCGGATTAGGAGCTAACAGTTCCGGAACAGAATCGTGCGGTAAGGATATAAATGTAAATCCTTTTTGAATATTGTGCGGCACGTTTCTACAGAAAGATTCACTTGCAGAGATAAATGATGGAGGAAAGTTTTTAGTTCATTCTCTACAATTTCCTCAACTGCATCAATAACTTCTGGAGTACGATCTGTAGGCTTTCCGCTACCTTCTATTCTGTTTTGCCGCCAGTTTGCCAAAACAATTTCTCAGTACGATCGAAGTATGTGCTCCGAAATTATTTATAATCACCGACCTCGTGGAAAATGGCACTGACATTTTTGCAAACAATGTTGCATTCAATGGGATCATTCATCGTTTACTTTACGACCGAAAATAATCATAAAATACTTTTTGCTCAGTTGAGTAAATCATTTTAGTTTCGAAAAATGAAAACTTTTTTTATGAAAAATAGGTACAACCCAGGATGCAGAATAATGATACTGACGCAAACACAAAATTTAAGGTTAAACTGAATGGTTAACGGTCTGTATTTATAAGTCAAAGGACTCTTCTCTTGACTGTAAATTTATTTAGGCATGACTAGAACACAACAAATTTTATCTTTGATTTGTTTCCTGAATCTGCAAGCAAAATTTTAATTTCATTCGTTCCGTTCGCACAGGTTAAATATATAAATCCGCAGCTCTAGCTCTGGCAAACATCGAGTTTGTTGGCACAGCGCTCGTAACCGGCGTTTAGAACAACAATACCTGAGATAAGACGGGTCAGGTTTGCGGCGACGCTGACGCCGCTGGCGTCACATTGTACCCGCCAGACCGTGTCAAGATAGCGAGCGCCTCGACGCCAAAATACAAACTACATACATAGCTTCACGCATAATTTAGAAACGCATTCGCGTATATTTATCCAGAGACGTACGTCGTTGTGAGTTGAACCTGAAGCACAGACAGGTATTTTTGTTGAAGTACGACTACGTCATAACCACGATGGGATGTTAGACAGGCAGATAATAACAGCCAAATTGTATCAAGCCAAACTAAAAGCGAAGCTTGTGTTCTTCAAGCGCTTCAATAGAACTTATTGGCAAGGTAAATGTTTTAGTGGAAGCGTAATGTGATGGCGCATCCGAAAATTTATGCTTGGATAAGTTGCGAGTACAGGAAAATGAGTATTTGATGAGGGAGGTAACGACCTGATTGTGGGTTTTTTGTTTTGTCTTGTAATTTGTTACGATACCATCTTCGTAATGCGTCCCAAGACAAATTACAAAATTTTGCTGTGAATTAAACGGACCTGTGTATTTAAATTTGCCACGAAAGGTAAATTTTCTCCTGCAGTTTTTGAAGGTGGTATAAAAAGGAAATGGGAAAAATAAACTGACCTGCATGTTCACCAGAAGATAAATAATCTGGTAATTGCGGCCAAAATCGTGTTTTTTGGTAAACCCACGCTTCGAATTCGACGGTATTTTTGTCCGATGTCTGTTCTCCCATAAAGCAGGATTGCCTGCGGATTTTAAATGTCACAAGAAGCGGTGTGGTGCTTTCAGAATGATTCGATATCAAATTCCGCGGCATTGTTCTAGACAAAGAACTGTATCGCAGCTGTTGAGGTAACGATCTCTTACACTAGGAGACGTTTTAATATGCATAGCCCGTAACAAGTTTATTAATAGATTACATCCTCCGATTATGCACGGTGATTGGCAGTATAATCAGTAGTAAGGCATGAAGCGATTACTAATTTACCCGTCTGACTTTCAGAACGCTAGCAAGTTGAAGAAACAATTCGTACCGAATTTCACATCCGACGTATTTCTCTGTCTGTTTGATCAAATATTAATTTAACGTTTTCCTGAAAAAACCTTCGCTGAAGCGAGCTGCTCGAATGTAGAAGCACTCTCAGGTAAATGTAATGTAATATGATTCCTAATAAGCTCGTCTCGCCGTCATCAAATAACACGTCTATTTTATAATCTGATAACTCCGAATGAACTGATGTTGCAGCGGAGTAGACGAGCCCATTGCTTCTTCCATTGTTCATCCTGCAAGGTTATCAGGAAAATCGTGCCCCATCATTTGATACAATAAAAGAAAGTCACTTGCCCTTTTTCTATGCACTTCACGCTCACATTCAGATCCGTCTTTGTATATTTTCACTGCAATGTTAAATCCACACCCAACTTTGTTTTTACTGCTTATCGTACAAAGGTAAGCCGCCTCACACGCCTCACCTACTCTTGGCTTTTTTAAAACCCTTTTCGAACAACTCTATTGTTCCAATTTAGCTTCTTCGCGTTCAAGGTTTTTCAACAGGCGGTTGCTTGCTCCAAGAGACGAATCTATTAGTTCCACTTGTTACCACAACTGGTGCATTTCCTTATTTACATCTTTTTACATGCTCTCTGAAGATTAATTATGCGTCAATGTCATTGTCAACTTTCATTGAATTTTCTGTTTGGGATTAACAAATAGAATACTACTATACAGATTTTCGTTACAGCCAGCCGGCAATGTCTGAGAGAAATTTAGTCGCTCGCATTTTCCCATTCTCAGAATAAAATTCTATCAAACAGCAACTTCGATTTAAGCTGAATACGAACACGAATATGTAATGCATGAACACATTTTTACATCTTTTTTCGTTCTTCGCTTACTAAATTGAAAAATATCGAAATACGAATTAGTTCTGAGTTTAACCCCCGGCGCCGGTGCCTTATCATTTTGATAAGCATCCCAAGTAGAGATGGGACATCGAACACAAACATCGATGTTCAATATCGGTGTTGACATCGGTAGCGACCATCGATGGGTAGGAAACATCGAACAAAAAACATCGATATTTTGAAACATCGATGGTGTTAAAAATTGGGGCGAAAATAGTCATTTGAATATATTAAATTAGTAAGTTGATAAAAAACATGTTTATTCACAGTTTAAAGTACAAAACTAAAATATCAAAAAATTAAAATTAGGTAGGTATCCAACTGGAATTACGAAAATTATACATTCCAAAAACTTTTATCAATAGATTGCAAAAATAATAACATTGACAACAAGAAGTCTTTCACTTCTGTTCACTTTCAACCCTTTCAACTCAGACTCAGAATGAAACGCAAAAGCAAAAACAAAAGTGGAAACCGATCCCGATCTGCGAAGTCAGGGCCAAATATACACGGGCACTTCCCAGAAGGGCCGTTCAGCGTTCACGTCATCTCTTGGAAACTGTATTTCTGTTTGTTTTTTTTTTTGTCGATGTTCGATGTTTTATTACGAACATCGATAAAATATTGACGTTTAAAAAAGAATACCATCGATGTCAAAATATCGAAGATTGAAATCAAAACATCGATGTTCGGCTAACATCGATGTATATCGCCCATCCCTAATCCCAAGAATAGGTTAAAGCACTGAATTTATTGATACAGATTAATTATATGATGCGTTCAAATGAAAACCTGGGCTGAGTCGAGTTTGAAAAAAGTAAACCATTTAGAACAATTAACATTTGAATTTCCCGCCGTTTGACGCGACTCGTAGATATTTGCTTGGAGAATCGTTAGTATGTAATTCTATTTTTAATGGAAAACATTACAAAGAAAGAAAAAACAGCAAGATTTTCGGTTGATAAATTTTAGGTTAGCTGTCAATATGCTCTAACAACTGTCAATTTACACGTTAAAAAAGCAAAACAATTAACAGTTTCCAACGCCCTCTCAGTCCATACCTAAGTATTTGCAATTGCTTGGCAACACATCAACTGCAAAGCAGCAAATATGAAAAACTGTTTCCTAATTTTATAATGAATCAAGACTATTATCGATCTGGTTCAAGTTCGCTCGATCCGTTCGGGTTCTAGCTGTTTTTTCCAGCCATTTAATAAATATTTCATAATAATGGCTGCACGTTTTAATTTGCTGCCTGAAACGCGCAACTTGCACAATCTTTTAAAGCCCGACTGGGTACACAAAGTAACTCAAATAACTTTACGAGCCACCACCGGTAATAACCCACCTGTGTACCCACATTTCGGACGGGCACACCGTCCGACATTAACTTCGGTTCACTTAATTCACGACGCTTATTTTTCTTTATTCTTGTTTCAGGTAAGGCCGAAAGTTAGCCGGCGACTCCCTGAAAAATTGATCGGACACGTAAGTCGTTTGCACCAGCGGTCGTTCAATAATTAATTAATGTTGCGGGGACGGGCAAGACGAAAAAGCACTTATGACTTTCAAAAATCCGCCTGAAATTGATCCAATAATACCTCTCGCTCACGATACAAACGTATAATAATGCAGTCGGTTCTGCATCAATTATGTATCGTGTCTGCTTTCGACCGTCTGCGCCATTGTTGCATTCGGGTGTGCCGGATTGTAAAAACGCTGATTAGGTATACCATATCATTGTCTTTGATTGCCGAACGTGCAAGAGTTGGACGCGGAGTTTTGACAGTCATCGTGTGCCAGATTTCTCTCATAAATTATGCCGATAATGAACATGTTTGATCCACTTAATCCTGAAATGTCGGAATTCGATCGATTCGACTCTTAGATTTGCAGAAATTGATAGTTCTGGTCGGTAGGTTCGGCATACCGATTTGGAGCTTTATCTCGCGTGAGCCACCATCTTAGGAATTGTGAATTGCGGTGAGAACAGATGAAGATTCATGGCGTTGTTTTGCGGAAAAGACACACCCGCCATCCTGCAAGTGAGTGTAATTTATGCGTTTTGCATTTTTTTTAGTCGCCGTCCCACCATTCATTGTAAATTCGCAATTTGGCGATTACATCAGCGGGACCCTCCTTCATCTTTCTTGTTTACACTTCATTTGAAGATGGGTCCCGTCTTAAATTCAGACAAAACGTCGAAGTAATGGTGCGTGTTCACCGCCAGCAACGTCTTTTCATCGCGCGTTGTCTCCGACATATTGCGTTATTAAATGTGCACCGTTGACGTTGATGGCCTCGTACATCTCGTCATTCAGATGTCGCCGCCAGCAGCCTTTTCTCGACTAAATCCAACCCCCGATGAATTAGTGGTTGGCTTTTAATTTAAAAATGACGGATAGTAGCCACCCGTCACGGTGTCGCGCTCGAATTCTTTGTGTTAATGGCGCCGTCATTAAATAATTCCCGGGGTATATAGTTAATTTAGAAATAATTGGACAAATTGTAGCGGGTTTACAGTCTGGACATATCGATCAGGTCCCGTTGTATGAATAGAACAATAAATTTTTCAGGCTCGGGGCTGACGTCGTGTGACTCCTGTTTTATTTTCGTCCTGGCTGAACTTGTGAAAAATTAACCGACTGCTGTCAGTTGATCTGCACCGGACGCAAACACCGGTAATAAAAATATTACCGCCCTCGAAAATATTTACGTAAAATTGCATCGAGTTGCGGTGCAGTCGGCCGTTGCGGTGTCATCGGCGTGATTGATGGTGGCCTCTCCCCGTCCGAAACTTGGCTTTTAGCGAGTTGTGACAAATTCGTCCTGATTTAGTTAACGCAAAGCTCGAGAGACGGTCGAGAGGAAATGGTTCATTATTCACAAAGCGGCGAATAAGACACTCGCCCGATTAGGAGCTTTCGGGCTGCCATTTTTTCCAGGATGAAACGTCAACGACCCGCAGTCGGGGCTTTTTGTTCGTTGTTTGTCTACCGATTTCCAGGGAAGATTATGCATTGTGATAGGTTCGCGTATATTTGTTTTCTAGTATTTGTGTTCATGAGAATCGAAGCGAAATGTAAACCGTGCTTTTCAATTTTCCTCAAAAATGCGACGGTTCCATCCGACAATTGGGTCGTCCCCGGTTTTGAAGAGAATTCATGTTTATGGCGTGTTTTGTACGCTTTTATTATAAACACATTGTTTCGTGATGAAACAGAAGTTCAACACTCCCAGCTTCCGCAAGGAGTTAACGCCGTGACCCACAGACACCACATAATTGTTGGTAGTGTTGAAAACACCTCTTGTTCAAAATGTTTCAATGTAAACCCACATTCAAATTGTCTTCACGGACACAAATATTCTTGCACGCGTTAAATTTAATACCTCAGGTCTGTCAGTCGCTCCAAAGAAATTCTTGAATGGCACGCGATAACCCCACTTGCATGAGCGACTGGTTATATGTATTTTATGCCACTTTGCCTTCTAATTTACTCTGGGTTTAATGTATCTATCGAATAAATTAACTCAATTTGTTGTAAAGCTCGGCTGTGTACAGACTTAATTACATCAAAGACAAAGTTACTACCTCCAAACAAGAGGCGATCTCTTGCCACATCATTTACGCCATGTGGATAACTCTGCGTTAAATATCATCAGAATTACAATTTTTTCGGGACGTCTGGCATATTATTTTAGTTCGTCGAACTTTAAACAAAGCTCCAGTAATATTTGATTTACACATCTGGCTCTTTTTTCTTTTACTTTTCTCGTTTTAATGTCTGTCGACAGATACCCGTCTGCGTGTTTATGTTTAGCTTTTGGGGATTTATGTTTTATATGTTTTTATATCTAATGGAAAACTTGAAATCACTTTGATACGTGCAGTTGTAGTACCCAGTGAAAACACATTTTGTTTTATTGTATTTGAAAGGAACGTGCTACTTTTAGCCTAGGAAAATTTTTAAGATTCCACACCCTGATACGCATCGTTTGTTCTTGTATCACTTTCGCTGTTTGGGTAATTTGCTTAATAATATTATGGTTATGATAAGGAAGTGTATCAGTGTTATTTGACCTGATATCTATTATTATGCAAATAGTGTTGTTGACATATGAACTTAGCTGGACGATACAAACAACTGTTGGTAAAAAAACGGATTATCTCCATGAAATCTGAGTTGAGCTCGTGATTTGGCAAAAAAGTGTGGAAAATCTGCATTTGTTGCATGACCCTGCTCATCGTAACACTCCCTTCACTCTGCGATGCAAATCCAAATCTAGGATTAAGTGTGCACTAGCGGTGGTGTATTTCTTTTGTTTGCCTCCGAGCGGAGCATTTTGGAGCAAAGGCACGGAACAGGATAAGCTGAAGTAATGAAGTCTTCGGTGGCGAGAACTCACCCCTGGAAAAATTCAGGTGCAAATTTATTTGTGTTAGGTGTCCTGGGCGTTCAGGGTCCGTTCGATAAATTTAAAGAGGAACGAACGTTCGCCGCTTTCCGCAACAAACATGCAAATATTTGAGAGAACGAAGTGTAGTGTGCACCCAAGCTTGATATCTGTGCAGCAAGAAGACCCTTTTCTCGGTTTGGGATTCGAATCGCAAATCCGCAGACCGTTCAGCGGCCAAACACAATTGAGATTAGCTCAGGTCCAGCTTGTCCTGTATTACAGCGATAACGCGGTTCGCACTTCCATCCTCGCATTATTAACTAATCAACTTTAACGGAGTGTGGGGATGCAAGCCGGGGCGCGTCTTTATCGAACGTTGCCGGTTAAGGGTGAGTTTTACAAGATGGAGGCCGGTTAGGTTAGGACAGATCCGAGGTGAAGTTCGCGATTTGCCCCGGGACAAAGCACCATCTGTTGAGCGTGGCGCAGTCGGCACAGATGTCCTCAAAAAAATGGGTCAAGAAACGAGAAAGCTCGTTCGTTCTCCTGGGGATCACATGGATTGTCTGTAAAAGTCGCTGTGCGGTTACTAAAAACGGTGTGAAGTTGGCAATGGAGCAAGGTTCGACGACCGCGTTTATGTGCCGATGCAATACTGCAGCTGTGATGAAATACCGGACTTTTATGTTTGGGTGTTGCCAAAATTGTATATCCAACCGGGTTCTTTCAAACAGACGAAATTAATTCCGGGAATATCGTAATCGAGTTTCATTGGCCATTAAATTGGAATCGCCAGTGTTAAGGCAGCTGTCTAAGCATTTTTAATTAAAGGAAATAGACTCGATTGTGATCCTAATCTGCTGCAATATTCATGATTCAGCAGCATTCCAGCTTTCGTCTCAAAATTGAATTAAGGGTACGCCCACCGTGTCCCACGTCGTGCTTTTTTCAGGAAGTGTTATTATTTAAATGAGTGAAACGCCGTTTGCAAGATAATAATAACTTCAGACATTACCGCCTTCTTCCAACAATCGTTCACAGTTCGTTCACCACGTTACAAGCAGCTTTCAAAATTTTTTATGGCCAATATGAAGTACACTTCCCACTGGAATAAAAGTCTCGTTGACTTGGTGACTAATCGGTTATGATCTCCCCCCAACCCGCCTTCAAATTAATAATAATTTTTAACAAGTTGGTTCGGAGAATTGCACTTTTCAACTACCAAAGCAAGCGTATCGAAAAGATAGAAGCAAAAGTTGTGAATCTACATTAATATTTATATTATTTTCCCGGTGGCGGTAAAACTTGCCAGTGACAGGACTGCATTTTTGTAAGCTTTGCGTAACGGCGCCAATAATTTGTAGGACGAGATATATAAAATTGTTCGTGTTGAGGTCGAAAGAGAGACCATCAATCAAGACGGGCCACTTTCCAAAAATTCCAGAATGATCGATCGACAAAATGCCACAAGAAACTCACGATGCTGACTACATAATTAATTAACTTTACGGCATCACACCGAATAAACGATTCCATTCAGAGCGGATAACAATCCACGAGTCACTTCTTAACCATCACGATTTCTCGTATTTAGTCGCAATTCTGCGCATCTAGATAAAACTGGAGGGCCGTGATAAATGACTGTTTTTTCTTGGAGACCACCTGTGTCCTCCGGCGATCCCAAAATCCTCCATAAAGACCCCGTATATCACGACTCTTGAAACCTCATGTTTGAACTGCGGCCTAAACCTGGGTCCGCCGCTCGCATCAATCGAGCTTAGGAGCCGCCCGGAGGACGTTCCGGTGTCCGTGTTGCTCCTTTCCAGGTCGTTCCGAGCCGCCAACGACAGGGCGAAGGTTAAGGCGCGACTCCACACTTATAGTTGAAGTTTTAATCGAAATCGTTCATCCGTCTAAACGCGAGTCTCATCGCGTGTCCACGCAAGCGTTATTTCATTTCACGATATTAAACTTGTGCCTGGTTTTTTATTACTTGGTGGTGGTGAAAAACGAAGCCGCCGCGACGTTTGTTTGTGCTTGTAGCTTCGGGACAGAACAGCCGAGTCTTCCGGAATCCGGAACGATCAGCTCAGATCGAAAAATTAATACCTTGCACTTCGGGATATGAACAACGGTCCTATTAGGGTGAAAGCTCATAGCTTCGGGCTTTGAAGCAGACGCCGCTTTTATTTAAAGGGACCTTGTGTGATGTGTGGGGTTGGCATGTTATTTGTGCACTGTTCAAAATTGTTGTGTCTGTCGCTTTAAACAATTTTCACAAGCAATTACCACGTTGGGATCAAAGCTTGCACAGTTAAGCGAAAAACAGAAAGCTCTTTGATAAATATGAACATTTAAGATCAACCAGCTGCGCTCGTAGCTTCGGTATCCGACACGATAGTGCAATCAAACTTACCGCCAATTCGGGGAAAAATTAAATTTGTGCTGTGACTCTCTTGGTGTAAAAGTAAAAACCACAAAAACAACACGTTCCCGAGGGGAGATTGTGCATTGCTGTGAAAAATTCCATATGTTACGTATCAACAAAAAAAACCTCTCTACTATGCAATCAGATGGCGTGTTTATATTTTAAAATGCAATCGACTAGACGATAGTTATCTAAATACAGCTTTTAATTAAAAGTTTAACTGCTCTCTCTGGCAATCATCTTAGTACTCGGCAGTATTCTGTGCACGCGAAGGTCATTGAAGCTACAGCTACAGCAATTATACTGTTAACACGAGGAATTTTGGCAGATTTCCAAAGCCGAGATATAACTCCTGGTATATTAAACTCGAAATGCATTCGAATTATAATTTTCGTTCGGGTTTCGTCAAGTTTCCTAATATCACAGTATTTTACGAGCGACTTTACGACTGGAAGCGTCAAGTTTAACTTCTTCCTGATTTTTTTTTCAAGTTTGGAGTAATTTCCTCCGGATGTGTGGTGCGGTGTAAGGTGCAGAATCTCGCAGAAGAATAGACGACGTGATTGATTCCAAATAGAAATAGAAGAATCGAGTTTTAAAAATGTAATTACACATGGGAACACTTCGGCATAGATCAAAGCGAAGAAGAGCCACGATAAGACATAAATAAAACATGCAAAGCCAAAGACGGGCGCTCTCGAGACATTTATAGAACTCATCTTAGGTCGGATATTACAAAACGTAAAACTTTTCTTATTGAAAAGTCCTGAAATCTACTTCATAATTTTCGTCTGATGTTGAGTAAATACCACCTCGAGAAATATCGGGCGTTATCCAGGCCTCGGCGATAAGGCGGGAATTGACTCCGGATATAGAAATACTGACAATCGGAAATTCCTACGTCTAGGATGGAAGAGAGGAGAGACCGTCAACGCCGGATTAATTGAAAGATATGAAATGTAGGAAGGAGCCGGGGAAATTCGGGTTGCGCCATCGGCCATCGTGGTCATTCCGGAACCTGGATTCCACCTAAAAGACTGCTTTTACCGAAGTTGTAACTCACGGAGAGTCATATTGAGACGTCGTAACTTTCTGGGATCAGACGGTCTCACTTAGAACACAATCTTAGATTTATGCCGTTCCGGTTTAAGCATAAACTGCAGTGTTTTGTTCGGAGTCTCCCAAAAGAGCATGAAAACTAAATAGAAAAGCTGAGAGCATCCTTGGAAACGGACCCTGCGAGCTTCGTGCGCTCTTCGGGGTAACGAAGTACACTTTCAAAATTATAGATTCGTGGATGCTTTGCAGCGGTTTGGCTGCAGACTTGCAGAGTCTCGTCCTTCAGTCTGGTAATTGAGTGACGTGAGTCGATTGCAGTGTCAGACGACCTAATCGATTTAGCATCGTGGATTGCCAATTACCTGTCCTGTCAATCGAAGCAGACAGCAACATGCTCCTCAATCTGACACCAGAGTCGACTGTTGCACTCAACCCTTCGTCGACGAGGTGGACCACGAAATCCATTAACTTCGTCAACTCCCAGCACAACAAAGCAAACAGAGTCGGTTGCGGAATATTAAAATAATGTATACAGAATTTGGAGCGTATCGAGTACGTTTTACGGCTTCGCCAATAAAAATTCCAATAAATTTTAATTAATTTGGCGATTCTTATGGTTTCCGAATGGGCCATTCGAGCAAAGCTAGACGTAAAAGTTGGCCGGATCTAAATTTAAAATTACCAACAAAACAATGGAGGAAACAAACAAAATAAAGTGGAGTGGCCGCATAAAACTTAGACTCTCGGTTTTATGCGAATGTTTAACATTTCACCGGTAGTTTGGTCGAGAATTACTTTTTGAAACTGCCACACTAGAGGGATATATTGAAATTCGGTCGTTTCAGGAGTTATGTCGTAAAGCACGCGATATAAGCGTTTTCGTCGTTATAAGGCTGTTTCGATTCGACACTCCTCCCAAACTCACTTTTTACCCGATTAATTCCCATGCTGGGTGTTTCTGCGTCGTAAAAGCGACACCGATGGGCGTAAATTGTCGTCGGCGACGAGAAGTGCTCTCGGTGTAAGGACCAGGTGTAACGGAAATAAAACACCGCGACGACCATGAAAAATGTATCTGGAAGAGTGCGCCTTTATAGTCCTGGCGATGAGAGACGAAAAGAAACGGAGTTTCACAGGGAGCATGAAATAAAATCCGATAATAAAGCTCGAGAGGATTGCGAAAGATGATCGTGAAGTTTCACGAGTTCCTAGATGAACAATTTGGATGCTCATTAAAAGCAAAAGATGATCACTGCTTCCAATTAACAACGAATCTTATACAACCAAACAGACCAGGGAAGCCCATTAGACCCACTATTTACTTATTCATTGCTCACCAATTTATGACTTTCCGGCCGTCATTATTAATTGACGCTCTTCATAAATAGTACACAGAAATTGTATTAGCCTGAATTGTCATCATCAAGTTATGCTGTCTTGGTGGATGCGATTAATATTTGACTGGTGTCGTTTTATCTGGATCCTCGAAATAGCTTTTTGTCAAATATTACATCAATTTTCGATTCGATCTTTTCCGGAGCTGTTTTTGAGGAAGGAGAAAAAGTGGTCGGGTGAAAAAGCCTAGTTGGGGACGTTAAAAGCGAAGTTTTGTTGACATCGACCACTTCCATCAAGGAAACATACAACAGTCGTGTCGTCCAGACAAGACCGATGAAAGAAAAAGTGTTCAACAACAGGAAACCAGTGAACGGAAGAGTGATTGACAATGGCGAGTCTTTTCTTGTAGCAGCCACGATTTGTCATTTCCCACCAAATTGAATCGTGAAGGGAAACAGTCCGTCGCGAAATCAATAACCAAATTGAATTGATGAGCGACGCTAAACAATCAATCGACCAATTAGACAACTTTTCCCAAAAAGCACTTTGCCATTCATTAGGAGGAAACTTTTCGATATTAATTGGACGTCGATTTTATCAAGCGAGTTCGTCGAATTCACAAATCTCTCCTTAACTTTTTTCCTTCATAATTAATTGCAATCTGAAAGTTTTTCAAAATGAGGGTTAGACCGGCGGACTTGTGCTAATCTCCGGTGGGTGTTTTCGCACGAAGCTCTTCAGAACGGAACCGTGAAATTATTTCCAGAATGAAAAACTACACGATCAAAGCTGCCGTGAAATAAAATACATTATAACAAAAATAATTTTCCGTGTCGGCGATAACAAGCTGAGAAAATCCGAAAATCTAAAGCGGAAAGATCTGATTTTGGCTTAATTTTGCGAGGTGGTGACTTGTGAACGACTGGATTAAACTAAGCCGCTTAAAAAAGATCGCGCCGGGGACGACGCCGAGAAGATTCGACGCTCGCGACGCCTACGCCGTCAGTCGGGAGGACCAGTGGAAGACAAACAGAGGCGCTATCGACGTTTAGATTGTCGGATATTTTTCCGAAATCCTGATCTAACAATAACATCGAGCGTTCGAGACAGTTCTAGAGTACTAAAGTTGAACGATTGAATATTAATAGGTACTGTGTTTGTTGTTGACTTCAATATTTTTAGTCGGAATGCGTTGCAGCGAAACAAACGTAAATATTACAGCAGCACTAACTGTATTAATGTTTGTGTTTACATATTTTCTTTCAACATGTTGAGAGTCAATAAAAATGTAATTTAAATTGTTGATTTCGCTTTGAAAACTTTTGGACATAAATTATCCGCCCCCGGGTTCTCAATAGCCGTACCATAGATTAATGATCATGTTGGTATTAAATTCCCAATGTTAATAATAGCAACAAGAATGTTTTCTGTCCTTTGGGCCCCACCCAAATTCAAGAAAAACTTGAATTATTGTGAAAAAAGAAAAAATCTGCCGCTACAGATTACATTTTTTAGCTAAAAACAGATTCAGTAAATACGTACATAATAGATTCGGTGCTGATAAGTTATCAGATTATGAAGCAATATATCTCTAAAGAGAACTGGGTAATTACGTGACAATAACATTGGTATGTGAACAACAATTGAGTCTAGTGTTAAAAAACACTCCTTAAATTGCGAATTTCACATGACGAGAAATGTGATTTGTTCCATGCTAGTCGTTATGATTCTTTTGGTAAAAGTTGCGACTTGACATTTGGTTATATTTTAAATGTAAAGAGTTTCCATTACGTCAGTTGCAATCAATAATATCCACCTTAAGTCTAACATTCCTTAACAAATTTACTAGGTCAAAAAATTATCATCGAAAGTTACTAAAACCGAAGATAAATAAAATGTTGAAAATGATTTATAAAAGACACAAGTGGCCTCAGATCAGATTCTTCAGGCACCACTGACATTCGAAGATGCAGAAATGAACCGGGTCTATCTAACATGTTGCACATGGATTGTTTTTATTTTAGTTTCATGAAGTTGATATGATGATAAAAAAATATTGGAAATGCTAATAATTTAGAGCTATATCAGAAGCTATCGTGCTTTTTCAAGGAACATGCAATTTGACAGGTACCGGCTAAATATTTTGAAAATAAATTGTCTACTATCGTACGTCAACTTGTGCTTTTTTAAAGTGTAAATTAATTGGAACATGTTGATAGCTAACCTAAAATTTAGAAACAAAAAAAATCTTTCCTTTTTTCTTTTCTTTCTTTGAAAATAGAGTAACTAAGAATTCCTATTCTCGAAGCGAATATCTAAAGGCACTCTTGACTGAAAACAAACATGTTCAGTTATGTACAAACAAATGTCATTCGTATCAAACGGCGGGAATTTCAAACTTTACACTGTTCTAAACGGTTTACTTTTTCCAACGCCCACTCAGCCCAACGCATGATACTTCTGGTGTTTAAAAAGTGCAACATTAATCTCTAATATGAAAGAAGTATTTTTTGTACAAAGAAAAAAGGGATTAACCAGTTAACTTGGTTAATTAGATAATCATTAAACCGGGTAAAGGGCCAAACCGGCTGGCCAACCTACTTGGCTGGTTAAGTATGGAGATGGATACTTTAATTGGTTTAACAACTTGAAGGGTGCAACTTGGTTAATTAGCTATTTTTGTTAAACCATGAACATAATTCTTTAATTACTCTCTTTCACATAATGATTAATTAAATGAATTAATTGGGCCAAATGGGTTAACCGGTTAACTTTTTGGACCGGTTTGGTTCCTTGGCCATTTTTACCCATGAACCAGTTACAACCAAGTTAACCGTTTTAACTGGTTAAACCAGCAAAACCATACGGCTCTGGTAGAGACCAGACCGCACTTGCATCAGAGTTGCTGTCATTTTTTTTTATGTAGCAGGAAGAATCCGGTAAGATTTCGTAACACATTTCGTAAAAAATAATTCGTTTCTGCGGAAGGTCGTTACGTGGCAGAGCCGCCTAACATTTAAAACCGTGCCCCGTGCATTAGTTGGTGCATAAAAGTAGGCGGCCGGTGCATTTAAAATTAGATGTCCTTGTGTTCGTTATTAGCATCCGAGTACAGTCGTTGTCCTATTGCAGTTCATGGCAGGTCACGGCGTTGCATGTGCTCGAAGTATATAATTAATCACTTCGACGTCAATGCGTCGTCCATATCACATCGTCGGAAGAACAATGCATCCCCCATCGGCCACGGTTAACGAACCTGCGACTACCTAATCAGTGAAAAAATGTCATGACTATTTAACCTGGTGCGTGCAATTATCGGTTTCCTGCATAGAGGACTTCCGTTTTCCAGCATTTTTCCGATAAAATATCACGTGTTGGGACGACATTCCGGTCATCTTTTCGAACCGGTGTTTGCCAACAGAATTCCGAAGAAGTAACATAATCGCGAAAAATTTACATGCAACATTGTGATAAATCGACGAGCGACGATTAATTTCCATGGTGGACCTTGTAATTCGGTCGAAAGAAGGCGGCGACGTTGATTTAGGAGCGGGCTACTGAGACGACGTGGGTTCAAATCGGGTCGATATGGCGGCAGTGAAATATCGTACGTTCCGCGATAACAAGGAAAAAACAGTCGTGGATGTGACGTTTCGTGATGCAAGAGGAACTCCTTGCATACAAATTGAATCGTATGTAATTGTAACACTTGGGTCGTCCGCGAGAAAAGTCTGGTCTTTGACGAAGCACGCCTCTCTTGTGCTTCTGATATCGATAAAAAGGAGCGCCCCGGAATCCCATATTGATGGACGGCCATTTAGAGACGCGATTGATCGTTGAATAACAGATGTCTATCTGGAACGAACTGCACAGATTTCACTCGCCATATTCGTAGCCAGTTGTAAATTAAACGTGCAACTATAATTGCGACCACTGTTTCTGCATTGCGACCGCATAAAGAACTGGCTTCATGCAACTCGATTCGTTTGATTTGTGCCAAGACGGCTGACTTCCGTGACTAGATTTATTACAGTAGATATATTTGATTTAACATATCGGAGATTTTTAATGGGGACGTGTGCGATATATCTTCGTCGACAGTTTCAATTAAACACCCTAATACCTGTCATCGATTAGCTCCGCCAGGACACGAACAACATTTCGTCCAACAAGCGACTTAATTGATAATGATCATCTCGATACCCTCGAGTCATCAAGTAAAAAATTTACAGTTCACAAG
Source organism: Tenebrio molitor (assembly GCF_963966145.1). Taxonomy (NCBI): domain Eukaryota; kingdom Metazoa; phylum Arthropoda; class Insecta; order Coleoptera; family Tenebrionidae; genus Tenebrio; species Tenebrio molitor. The sequence goes on from NC_091052.1 coordinate 3,541,323, forward strand.
ACCGCCGTGCAATTCGGTGCAAGCAAAAACCGATTCGAATAACAGTTTGGAGTGTCATCGTGAAATTTCAGAGGGACAAACCGCTTCCTGTTTTTGACTGGCCGGCATAAAGTTGCGAAAGTGTGGTTTATGTGACCGTCGAGCTCGTTATAAACTCCTAAACTCCACGACAAACTTCATTACATTTGCACAGCGAGAGCCGCGATGACCGTAATAGAACATAGGCAAAATTGACTAAATAACAACGTGCAACTGAAACGAAATTTCCTCATGTAGAAATATTTAATGGTTTCGAAAAGTCGTCCTCGTTCACTTGTCGACAAGTTAACCGCACAATTTTTCCCTGACATAAGCTCATTTGGAAATCCTCGACTCCGACTCCGACATTCAAAGCAGGGATGATTAAAATATCAGAAGTTGATGTTTCACCGTGGAATTTTTTTGGTGCAAATTTTTTTTTTGGCAGATTAGCGTGTCCGCTCCTGTTCAGGAGCGGTATTACGTTCATGCAAGATGACTGCTGTAGATTGTCTTTAAGAGAAAGCTTCCCAGGAATCCACTTTAGTTCAGATGAAAAACCTGCGCTCGGATAAAACTGAAATATGACGCGAAATATTAAAGTTACATTAAGGTTAAACGTCTTCTTTGCTTATCCATCTCGCGATAAACCCTTCTGCAATTTCTTTGTTTTCAGACTCTCCGTTAATTAAAAATGTTATTTACAGTGTGACATCGAGCCATATCTTACACGCGCTAACTGTTAGTCTTATTAAAATCTTGTACAAGCAGGACCACCCCTGTTAGTTGTTTATCGAGAGCCCGAGGACTCGGCTGTTTGCCGAGTGTGGTTATTACGTCCGGCCTCACCACCTTATTAAACCCCGTCCGGATATTATCCCCGCGTTCCCAATCGGAAAATGATCAAAGCCTCTGTCCCCCGTTTTTTCCCGATCATCTCGTCACTGAAAACACTGTTTTTCTTCCAGACGGAAGACGAAGGCAACCACGGAAACGATGACACACGCTGTTTCATCTTGTCAACGCTCGCATCTCAGGGTCGCTCCAAAGTGCACTGTGTCCTTTGCGAAGAAAGGATGCCGGTTTTCGATAGGTATCCTCTCGTCGACGGCACGTTTTTCCTCAGTCCTCGCCAACACGCCAAAGGCTGCATCGAGGTGAGTTACGAAGCTCGAGGTTCGCTCGTTATGCAATTGTTCATATTTTTTTCTTTCGTGTTTGCAGGTGAAAGTAGAAGGACGCACCCAGTTCTTGACAGTAGTGTGCATGGCCTGCCTGGAAGGCGTAAATGGACGCGCTATAATCTGCAGGTTCTGCAACCAGAGATGGGACGGATCTTCTCTGGTCTTGGGTACCATGTACTCGTACGATATTTTTGCTGCCATGCCGTGCTGCACCGAACGCATAAAGGTATCGTTTCTAACCTTTTTACTTTTTGCATTAGCGCGTATCGTCTTAATTACAAAATACTTTCGTAAATGTGTGTGTTATCGACAGGTTAACTTCGCTCGTTTTAATATATTTTTTTTTTATCCAAAACATTTTGAAAAAATTTACACGATTCCAAAAACGACTGTTACTAAATTTGGTGTTTATTTTTTTAGTCTGCATTAGCATTAAAAATATTTACATATTTCTTTTCATTGACATAAGTAAATACAGTACTTACAGGTAGGTTTTTTAAAATTATGACAAATTTCTGATCGCGAGATTTTTAAAGGATCCACCAGATAACAAAGGTTATCAAATTATTTATTCTCATGATTTGAGGTATTCTTTTATCAATTGTATGGATTTCCTATAGTGGTATATCTACATCTATCTAGAAACGAGAACAGTATTCCAAGATGTGATTACTTGGTTGCCTAAGAACAAGGGGATTTGAGAAAGTAAATAAAAAAAATAATCAAATTACATATGCATTAAAATCAAATCACCCCACAAAAATTTAATCTGTTCAGTTGAGTAAAATTTTATTCAAAAGTGATAAAAGCAAGGAAAATAAATGTATTGTTTGTAAAAAAAATCTATGTTTCAAACACGAAGAGTGGATTTCACATTTTCACAAATGTTTTTCCACATCGTATTCCAAACTGTCATTTACTTGGTGTTAAAGATACTCAAATATCACAAAATGTTTGTCGATTGTGCTCTAGCATTCCTTTTGATCCTCGACAGCTTCTTTAGATTTTGGAAGGCTTCCAGTTGATTTTTTTTTTTACACTTCCACTGTGTTTCTATACTTTTTTTTTACTTTTAAAAGAAACTTGTCACCTACTGTTACTGTTTTGTTCGTAAGTTTAAATAAATGTTTTTCAAAAATCGCTTGTAGAAATTTATTATTTCTTTCTTTTTTTTTTCTAAATATCTCCGTTCAGATACCCGAAATATTTCAACTGGCAGTTCTTTTTGTGAATTGCACGCCGTACCTGTCGTAGAAATTGCCGTCGACCTGCCTAACGAATGAAGACTGTTACTGTTAAATTTGTTGCAGTGCAATGCGTGCTACAAGCCGGTCCTGCATCCCGCCCAACGCCTCAATTTCTTCAGCGACTACAGTCACATAGTGCCGTGTCCTCATTGCCACAGTTTCGACACGCACTTCGTGAAACCTCTGGCGTATTGTTACACCCGCCAGCCGATACGGTCACTGCAGTTGTGGCCATAGCCCGCGGCCCCCGCCTCGCTCGCGAAGGCACCGCCGACGCCTCCGACGCCACCTCCGGATCTCATGGACTTGGACTTGGGGTTGCTGTGGCGCGAATTGGCCGGCCTGCGCCTCGACGAGTTCTGCCGTCTTCAGCTCACCAGAGCCCGGTAGACGGACTTAGTTTTCTTTGTTATGTTGTTGCATTTTATATTGCATTTATTTTTGGGGGGCGGTTCCAGAACGCGCGGTCGGAAGCGACCCCCAGACATATGTCGCATATAAAAACCGTTATGTTATTAGTTTATTATTAATTATATGTTTGTTAGGTTTTAGTGAATTTATATTCAACTTAAGTCTTTTTATCAAAGGAATGACATTGTGATCATAGTTATCTTAATTTCTAGCTCGAATTCAGTTGACGCTAAAGCAGGTCTTGTCGAACTGAGTAAACTTTTTGGAAGCAATCCCGTTTGAGTTTTTCTTTATTTGGTTATAATTGCTAGTTTTGTTTGTTTTTTTTTTTTTTTAATTTGAATTATAGGTTAGCGTTATTGTAGAGGCAACTGTGTTGGTTACGTTTGCGAATCGTAACGATCGCTTTATTACTTAATAACTGTAACACATAATACTATAGTAATAAAAATGATATAATTGCTGTGTCCCAATAATTAGTGATAGGTGTGAAAGGTGCGGGGCCATGAAATGGGTCTCGCTCGCGTGTCCCGTTATTCGTCGTTGTTGTGATGGGTTCAGGGACTCAGTCGGTCTCCCTGCGAGTAGCACACTGCCACTTCATCCCGCTGCTGCACCCGTAGCCTTCCAGAAACGGACGTACAAAGAACTCAGCCGCTCAGATTATCCGCGAATACCTCTTAAACTCGATGATGGTGATTACGATGATGAAGATGGCGGATCTAGGAAATTGCTTCAAGTACAAACCGTTCGTTACTTTTGCAAATTTTATATAAATGATAACAATATAATCGATTGTTGAGGGTAAAATAATTCCTATCTCCGTTTAGCCAAAGCTTTATGTTGTTTTTTGAAACAAACAAACTACACATCGACCGACTAGATATGTTGCGCGAGTGCGAGCGAGCTTCTGTACCGTAGCGAGCGTAGCAGTAGTAGTGTCCCTTAGCGTAGTGGTAAAACTGCATGCCCCCCTAACTCTAAACTAGCCCGTAAGACTCCCACCACCCGCTTCTTGTTATCGAGGCCTAACTCACGGTCTAACTTTTCTACGTGTGTGAATCCTTAAATGTTGTCGTTTTTTGGACAAAACTGTACATAACGTGTTCGAATTCGGAAAATCCATTAAGTTTTTCAAATTGGTATTATATGTCGATTAATCGTAAGTCTAGTTCGTAGTCGTTTTTTACAATAAAATACGAATTAATAAGTAGGTGTAGTCGTTGAAGAGGCGCGGGCACCCCCAGCTGGTGCGAGGACCAATCGGTGGCTGCCAGAGCTCGACCATTCGTCCTTTGTTTCTCCTGATCATGACGACACAAAGTCGGCGGCGGTCCGGCGTCCTCTGTCGCGCGGCTCGGCACCCCCAAAACCACCACCGTTTTTAGCGCCCTCTCGTGTCGTGTGTTGCAGTCGCGCCGAGCCGTGCGCTTCACTCCGATAAGGCTGTCCATGCACAATATTACATACACGAAGGCGCAATCAGGGTAAGGGTCGTACCGTAGAGCACCACTATATAAATATAGTGTATTTTTTAGCGTAGCTTGGCTGCAAGTAGATAATGACATGTATCCGTGTGTGTTTTCGCTTTAGCTAGCTGTCTTTAATCCACGATCCACCAACCATGAGGCGATCGACGACTTTGAGCCCTTCCAAATCGACTTGTTCGATTTTGAAGGGCATATCCGAAACCGAAGCGGTCACATTTACTATTTCCCACTCTTCCGTTCAGAAGTGGGGTCGATCGACTCGGACGGGTCCCGAACTATTAAATCGGTTCTTTCACTAATTGGCGTACTAATCGTAAGTTTGTGATTTTTCTACGCAAAAATTCGATATTTTTGTGATGATATATTTTTATACGATCGGCTGTATTAGAATTAAGTGGAACCGCAACCTAACAGTTATTTTTTGAGATGAATTATGTCGGCAGTAGAGTTGTAACCGGTTCCGTGTGATCACGATCAATGTTATGATCGATTCGAAGTGATAAAATTTGTACATAAAAATACGAAGAAAATTCTTAAAAAGTTTTATGATCGAAACGATATGTTTTATACGTAAATTTTTCATCTTGTGGTAGTGGGTTAAGGCTAGATTGTAGTAACTTACCTGTTGTGTCTCATGGTTGTGTGGGCCCCCTTGCTTTTGCGTTACGCGAGGCCGCCCCGTAGATGGCTGCCACTCCCTGCGAGCATTTTTCCTTTTGCAAACAGACTTACATCCATCATTATCCATTTTATATCGTACAAATCGTTCTTTCCTGAATTGGACCTTCAAAATTCATTGTCCCCAAACGTGGTCACTTTTCATTGTCCCCAAACGTGGTCACTTCATCTTTTAAAACCCGACACTGTGTTTGGTCAATTCAGAAAGATCGTTCGTTTAGTGAATTTTTCGATCGACGTGACTTGGCAAATCCCAATTTTAACATTCCGAAGAAGTTGATGGGTCCCATCGCTTCTGGAATGGTTTTAGTAGCGACCTGAATCCAGGACGACGGTCAATTGGAATCATTTTTGTTGTGACATTTTTCATTGTATTTGACAGATCCGCGGGGTGTTGTTTCGGGGCGGTCCCCCTTTCTCCTTTTAAAGTACAAATTTGGTAATACACACAACATATTAACAAATGGTAACCATGTTTCGGTGTCGTAGTTGTGTGAGGGCCGTCCTCGGGGGCGGCCGGTGTAGAGTAGCCGCTAGGATGCTCCCTCGCTGTTTTCAATTACACATATTATTACTATTGGGAAGTGTTGAGAGTTGAGAAGGTAGTTTATGTATGTTTATAGCGTACTGTAGTAGGGGCCGGGCGGGGTGGCAGGGCGAAGCGGGCGCTCTGCATTGCCGCCCCTTGCACCTTAGATAGGGCCGGCACTACTTTAGCAGAGCGCGGCGCCAGCCACTTGTTATCGAAGGACTCCCAGTCCTAGACAGTTACAAATCAACCGGTGATTACTGAATGAGTACAAATGCTGCCGCCCCGGCCCGAGCCGTTTTATTATCATTATTATTATTGATGATGTATTCTTCAGAGTTTAGCTTGAGCAATATCAGCAGAGGTTTTATTATGTAATTTTTTTGTCGCCCGGATCGGAGTCCGACGTGATCGGGCGCCGAACCGTGGCCCGAGGGAAAGGTTACGTTTTGCGGGCGTCACGCGTCGCGGTTGCGTTGCGTTTGCGGATAGAGATAGCAACATGTGCCATACCTGAGAGGATTTCAATGCCAAATAAAGAACGCTGCGCAAGCGCGAACGCGGGCCCCCATATCAGCAAATTACACACAATAAAAATGAGTATGTATTTATTCACACTACTAGAGTACCTATGTCGCTGGAGAAGCATGCAATTTGTCAGGATCTTTCAGTATATTGTAAATTATCTATTTGTAACATTAGGCTAACAAATTGTTGCTCGGAGGGTCGTTGTGGGACCGGCGGATGTCGTAAGCTTTAGAATGTACAAAGGTTATTTATTTTCAATTAATCCAAAACGAGTTTCAGTTGAATTTTTAAAATTCGAGGATTTTTGTTCGCCGGACTGACGATGGACTTCCGAGCATGAGTCGAGATGTTTTTTATATGCGTGAAAAATTTGATATCAATATAATATATGACATAAAAATGATCGAGCTTTTGACGGCTTTTTATATGTAATACAATGGGATTACAAATTTTTAAAACGTAATAAATATAACCATTGTCTATAAATCAAAGTTTTTCATTTCTTCCCACCTCACCAACCAACACTCCGCAAAGTCACAGTTTTTGAAAATTCAAAACTGCAAATCAACGACGTCTCGGTACAAGACCGCTTTTATAGTTTCATCATCACAGTTTGCCTCACCACTTGCGGAATGACTGTCATTCCAAAATTTCAAAGTGTTAAACTTTGTCACCGCAATACCACCTCCTCCGGCTTAAATCCATGTTGCTTACGTTATGTGGAGATCAAGTTTGATGTATGAGGCGTCTGCCGGTTATCAACGGCGTTTTCATGATTGCATCCTCGAGGTTCGGCGAACCTTGCTATGATAAACCAGTGAAGATGCTATTTACTATGCCATTCGTGTGCATCGCGGCCACTCTGCATACAGGACCTTCCTCGTTTGTCACCGGGGTCCGCATCGGCGACTGCTTGGTCGTCGAGTCACGAGATCACCAATCCCGGGACGCTTCTTTCATGTCATCAGGGACTCTCGTGAGGAACCATTGTCTTTCAGCAGCGATTTGCTCTGAATAAGGAAGAAGAGCGTTTCGGCTCTAGTTTACGGTTCACAGTGGCGCATCGCTTCTAATTTGAATTTCCCAAGAGATGGGGGGCCAAATTTTTCAAGGATCGTGACGACGAGATGAATCTGCGGCAGGTGAATTGATTTTGGAAAGCCGAGAACTGCGAGCAACGGCTCAAGGCGAGCGTCTGCACTGTGGTCAACTAATTAACTTGGTTAAACCGAAGCGGCAGTCGCATATTCGGTTTCTTGGCGCACAACTCGTGAAATTAATTCTATTCACTGTGAACGTAATCAACTCGCAAATCCAGACGTGCACACCTTGTCCGGATTTATTGTGCGTATTGTGGAACTGCAACGCTCATAATTATCGAATGTTTAACAGAGCGTTTGTAATTCGATGAAGGGGGACCGGTTCGTTATCGGAATTGCACACGCAGGATATTCGAAAGTTGTAAATTTCATTCGGGGTGAACCGATAATGCAATAATTTCAGCCGTCAAGTCAAATTCGGAAGTTTGCAACTGCACCCGGGAACACAAGACAATTATGCAGCAACACGAGACGCGCACCGGTAAAAATGAGATGGAAGTAACGACGATAATTTCCAGACAAATTGTGTTGTTGTCAGACACGATGGCATGTGACGTATTTTTGTTTGATATCTCCATAATTCTAATTTCATAATCCGGTCCCAAACTTGTTTAATATTCATTGCCTGCGGAATCCATCCGAGTCGCGTCCGGATTGCATTCACAGTTTGTCACTGCTTCAAATTTATCTCTCGATAAATAAATTATTTCAGAAGTTCCAACAACTTCGTTCACAAAAAATAATCACGATCGCAGGTGTCGCGCGGCACAATTCCAGTTAATATCCATCGATCTATTCCGACTGGTATGCAACCAAATATACGTCACCGGATTACCACCGGAATCATTCCTGTTCCCGGAATTTCGTTGTCACGCCCCACATTAGTGCCACTATCAAGATGTGTGTCGCCGATTGAGTTCCAGTAAAACTTGGCCTGTTAATAGAAGTTTTCGCTTCGGCGAAATCAAGTCGAGGACGCTTTTTTTAAGAAAATCTCGTATGCGAATGGTATGTCCGTTAGGCTCGTTAGGATTCGAAATTTTGGTATGCAGGACACGAGAGGGACGCCAATCTGTCAGGGGCGCTCCCCGTCTTTGAATAACTTAACAGATTCGGCGCGCTCTTATCGCCATTCTGGACATAAGGAACGGCACATTTGCAATATGCGATGCGTATGTTGACCATAAGATATTCAAGAGGAAGAACGGTTTGAAAATTTTAAACACATAAATATTATTCCTTCGGATTCCTTCACGGGTATTTCCTACTTTATTGGTGTTTTCTCGACGGAAAGAAGCAATATCAGAAGAAGAAAATAATATTAAGTCAGATGAAACGAAGGTAATTAAACATTGATTAAATTCATGAGCTAAAAATAAAATCGTCTTCTCGAAGGTTTCTTTATTTTTATTGTTTTCTGCCTAATATTTAATAACAGTTTTGTATTTGCGCTGAGAAAAGCCATAACACACAATAATTTACTGGTGCTTTTGTTGACATACAAGTGACTCAAAGAATACATATTATAGAGTTTAATACAATATACGGGGTGATCAAGAAGGGCTGTTTGAGGTAATACTGAATTTTCTTTTTAAATGATACAACTGGAATTGGAAATCCGGTTGTTGACAGCTTGACACTGACAGCCACATCATTGACAAATAACATTTGACATTTCAAATTAAATTAAGCATGCTGGTAAACCTGTTCGAGAGCCTGAAAAGAAGAGTTAATTTATGTTTACACTGTTTAGAGCATTAGGGCGAAATGGGGAGCACTTCGAGCATTTCTTTTAGTTGATTTTTAGATAATTGTTCTGTATTTCAAGTTTAACTTCTTTTTACCGTTAATTTTTACTCATAACCTACCATTTTGTCGTTGTTATGTCACGTCAGAATGGCAGATAGGTATCTGTCAAATAAACCAACAAAACATCCGGTTGCAGTGTTGCAAATAGCCGAATAAAAAAATGTTTTAATTGCATTTCTAACTCAAACAGACCTTCTTGATCACCCCGTAGTTATTAGTTAAGGGAAGAGTTGGTTTTTTTGTTGTCATATTGTCAGTATCACGCAATTTCTGCTAGAGGATCTTGAATATCCAACGTTTTATAGGTTACAAAAGTGATCATATTGCAAACAATAACAATCAGAGCAGAACCATGACCAACTTCATTAAACTATGTTATGGCAATTCCAATTCCATTAAAATGGGCTTCGTATGAAGTATGTCATGGATAGTGATGAAGTGGTGCCATCTGTTTGCTAGACATCAAGGTAAAATTGCCGTCAAATTTGAATTTTTGTCAATCAAAAAACTCTGAAAATGCTCATTAAATGCGTTATTTGTAGCAATTCTGAAAAACCTTTATTTCAATTTCCCAGCGACAGTGGAGTTAGAGCTGAATGGTTTGAGGTTCTTCGGGAAATTTGTGGTACTAGAAAAGAAATTCGTTAACATAGTTTAATGAAGTTGGTCATGTGATGGAGATGAAGTGGCGATATCTAGTGAAATTTAGAATAACCACACATTTAAAAAGTTAAATATCAGGTTATGTTATATGCCATTTCATTGTCAAAAACTGTCAGTTTATACTTTTATGACGACGAAAACGTATAAACTGACAGTTTTTGACAATGAAATGGCATATAACATAACCTGGTATTTAACTTTTTAAATGTGTGGTTATTCTAAATTTCACTAGATATCGCCACTTCATCTCCATCATCATAGACAACACAGTAAACCTATAGAACGCAAACTCCTATGCATTTTCCTCGTTTTTTTGAAAACGCACCCACCACAAGCCGTCAGGCGACGCTGCCGTTTTATAAAAATAAAAATCGCGGAAACTTGTGCCAAAATTTAAAAAATTATATTTTGACATATCAAGTCATAAGTAATAAATTTACTATTGTGAGACTTTGCACCGTGCAAAGGTATCATAAACCATGTGGAACTCGCCATAAATTTCCAAATCCAATTAAATATCCTGGGCGTTTTATGGAATGTATTAAAAAGACGGGTAACAAGCAGTTATATACTTTGGAGCCTATGAAAGTGTTGGTATAACAGCTACACTGTGTATGGACTTCATTTTTCCAGCAAAGACTTCGACACGAACAAATGTGGCCGTACCCTCGATACAAGATACAACTTCCCTCCTTTTCCAGTCCAGATTTACTTCCAGTAATAGCAAAAAAATATTGATAATTATATTTTAACTGAAAAGTACTTTTTATAGAATTTTCATCCGATCTACTGATCTACGACCTTTCTACTGAAGACACTATAATTGTGTAACTCCTGTTTTATATAGTAATGACGATGAAGATATAAATTCTTATGATGTGAAAGTCTCAAAAAGAAAATAAGAAAAGCTGAGCATATTCAAAATTATAAAAAGGCAGAATGTCGATCCAAAATTCGGGTTGCAATGTACCGAAAACGTATAAAACTTCATGCAAAATTCGATGTCAAAATAAAGAGCAAAGCAATGCAAGGCAAGGATGCGATAAATTTCTGTTTGCCGCAATTGAGGAAAAGAAAGACCAAACCAAAATTTATAAAAATGTAATGGAAATGTATCGAAAAAGATTGAAAATAATAACTTCGAAATAAATGTTGTCTTTTAGTTTAATAAATAAATTACTTTAAATTAAAATAAATAAAAAAGCCAGGATATCCAGCTGGCTGTGTCTTATTTTGCACCTACCACAAGCCAGTAGATGGCGTCGGGGCACAAAAAACTATGGGAGTTTGCGTTCTATAAGTTTACTGTGTTGTCTATGTCCATCATCGACTTGTCATTTGGTTTACTTTTTTTCGACATTTGGGATGGCCATAACATAGTTTAATGAAGTTGGTCATGGCAGAACTAAGGAACTACCAACCCAAACATCATAGACAAAAAATCTCCCATGTGAAATTAAATTTTGTTGAAACAGTAATTTTCATAAAACTAACAGAGAAAAGAGTACGATAATCGCTGGAGATCCCTTATTATAGCAAGAAAGCGAATTATTGGCGGAGAAGGCATGATTATGGACTAATTAGAATCTGATTGATTGTCATTCAAAAAATGTTGAAATGTTATTGGTTCATATCAATTATCTGCGAGGTGTATCAAATAATCTCAAAAAATATTCCTTTTGCAACCCATCATTTTTTTTTCATGGGCATACTAACAACGATGTCTCTCATAGGTCGTCGTTAAGAATGCAGTTCTTTGTTTGATATCAGACATTCCTATAAGAAAGATAGAAGGGGAACAGCTAAGGGAGTTTAAAAATAAGTGACAGCGACAGTTGAAAAATAAATGAATCCAAATATAGGAAATTTCGAACAAAAATGTAACAACTGCAGATTTGTCTAACAGTGTTGAGAGAAACGTCAGATTCGGTAGAGGAGTTAAAAACACTGGGGCAGTAAAGATGTCATGAGTCTAGGTAAAAATAAAGAAATGATAATATTATCGGAGATTAGGGAACAAATAAGAATAATAAACTGGAAGTGAGGAGAGGAACTCGTATATAACTGTGATAAAATAAACACGAGATTTTGAGCAAGAACAAAGAAGTTCCGTTTTTAAATTTGAAGAGTCTAAATTTATCGAGAGTTTTAACTGCAGGTCTCTGGGCTCTGCGACTAGCTGTAATCATGAAGTTGGCGTTTATTGAGCAAAACCGCAGTGCACCGTGCAATAACTAGAGCCGGGTCAGTTTTCAGCGGAATAAATCAAATAGTTCGGTATCCATTATTCGGTCCATTGTCCATGTGAGGAGCTCTTATTGCGGCGAGCTAATATAACAGGCAGGCAGGCATTCCCAAGTCCAAGTCTGCGGTCGGGCTGGGCAAGCCCTAACGCCTAGTAAAGCTGCGGCGTCGAGCTAAATTACTAAACAATGCATAAGTTACTTTCGAATAACTCGATTTGGTTCACATGACATCAGCTCGCTGAAACGATACTGAAACGGGTAAGTTCGGCCCAAATTACGTGACTATCTACTAGTTTTAATTAAATCGGTCTACAATTTCATTACACAACAATTCTGGCGGAGGCGCCGGTTCCGGAGCTTCACAATTTTTTTTCTTTTTTCTTGCCTTGCGCTTCATGTATTTAATTAAGACGATCTTCGCGAAATATTTAAATTCAGGCTTGTGTCGCTTGATTTTTAAATAAGTTTTCAGTTAGACGTTGAGTCGTGTTTGTGTTGAACATTTTCAAATTTCTAGCTGTACATTATAAGTTAAATTAACTTCTCTGCACGGTGTCTGGCCGACGGTAAAAATAAAATTCAATACTTGACGTCGTTGCATTGCTTCCTTTGAGCAAAAATGGGTTCATAAAGTTAGCGAAATGTATATGCGGCGGACGCCACCTAAGGTTAACAAATATTTTGTATTCTGCACGCGGACTCGTCAGACGGTTCTCATTTCTACGTGTTTTAATTAATTTTTGTCTGCATTGGTTCGTCTGGGTTTTAATCTCTGTTCGCGTTAACAATTTCAAATTTATGAATATTTGCGTTCGGATTAAAGTTAACCGATGGAATAAAACGCGGAACGATCGCAGTTTTCGATTTGTTCCGATGTTCTACCTCATAAACTCGCCCGTTTCGTTCATTCACACAACCCCAAATTACCAAAATTGCACAATTTAGTAAATACGTCTGCACGCAACACCAAACAAATGTTTACTTTCCGGCGCTTCGGCTATTTTTATGGGCTTTAATAAGAAATTACCCAGTAGGTACATCACCCCTCAAATTTATTCTATTTCGGTGTCACAATAAACATTTTGTGAGTTGCACAAAGTTCAATTTTATAGTATCGTTTCTAGTGATTATTGAATATGGGGTTGGTATTGATAGTAAATGTCAGTGTTAAATATGATGTCATTTGCATCTGAATCCATGTTTTAGATCAAAATAAACTATTGAGGGGGTAGATTATTATTGTAACAACATTTGGGACACAATTTAAAATTTAATTTTCAATGAAATGGCATTGTTTCATCAATACCAACCCAATTTCATTAAAATAAAAGTCACTAGATAAGTCGCTACGCTCACTGTGTCCTAAACCCTCTCGTTCGACAACAGACTGTCTTATGCAACTCGTATAAAAATATAGTTCAATGTCACAAAGAACATTTTGGTAATTGAAAACAGTTACACAAAGTTCAATTTTGTATCGTCGTTCTAGTGATTATTGAATAAGGGGTTGGTATTGATAGTGCAATTATTGTAAGTGTCAATAAATGTGATGTCAAAAATGAATATGAATCCATGTTGTAGGATCAAAATAAACTATTAAGGGGGTAGATTATTATTGTAACAAAACTTGGCAGACAATTTGAAATTTAATTTTCAATGAAATGTCATGTAAAAATCGACCACATGGAAAATTTTGAATGGGGGAAGATCATTAACAGTACCTTGGATAAAAGTTGAGTTCTGCCCTCAAGATATTTTTTTTAGAAGAAATTCAGCTTGAAGATTGCCGTCGGGGAACTTTTACGATCTTCATGTTTTTTTATTAGCTGCGTAATTTTATTTTTTTCAATTAATTAACGTGGAAGTGAATAATTAAACCCTATCGATTGAATATACTGCGCATCATGAAATATATTGCTTGCGGTTATCTCAATTTTAATTTTAGTAGTTGTAAACTCTACGAGTCTGTCTGGCATATTTAGAATTTTCTGAAATGCCCATCACGTCTCTGTTGCGCCGCGGTCCACCTAAATTATGTTCATTGTGTTTAAGTTAATTGGATCTTGGCCGCCCCCGCCCACGTTGTTTATTATTCATAAAGGGCTGGATATGGAAAGACGATCTCTTAATGTCGCGGTCAGCGTCGGGGTCCGATGCTAATAAGCGAGGCATCGGGTGACAACCTCTTACCCCATTATCCAAACAAGACCGCATCCTCTGGGGTAATCATGTCAAAACCACGTCTCCGCGTCGAATCTTTTAATTCCAGCTTGCTCGCAAAGGGTTGATAATGGCGCCCCTCGCAATCCGCTTAAGGACCGAAAAATGAAATCCTCGTTTCGATTTTAAGTAGCCCAGATAATTTGGACGGGGATGATCTCGGAAGATCTCAAAAGGCACGAGTTATGCGAGCTTGATTACACATGTCCGATGAATACCAACAAGGCGAGGGACCGCGGGGCTTCATCAGTGAGCTCCCCGGCCCTAGGATTGGATTTCCAAGGCGGAGGCTTTATAATTGCAACGGAACTAAATACGATATCGGGGACAGCAGGGCACATGTTCCGCTCTTCGTCCGTCTTCCGGGCGAAATTAACTTTTCGTTCGGGAAAGCGCATTTGATTAAAATATCCTTGCTCCTTGCGTTTACCTACTTGGAAAAGTTACAGGAGACGTGGAGGCGTCCCAAATAAAAAGCGCAACTTCGAATCGGATTATGGCTAAACTTCGATGATATCGTATGAGTTATTGGGGGAATACGTGAGTGCCAATATGATTCACCAGCGCTACTTCTTTGTCCTGAATATAGTTATATATTACCCGAAACTGCCACTTTTTCTTCTTAATTTATGACCGCAATTACAGTCCAAGCATTCCTTCACAATTCGATCGGAGTTTTGTTCTTGTTCTGTCTCGTTCTGTCAATGGAGTCCAATTAGCACACTCTCCATATCTGATGCGTCCGCTAAATTAACCACGACACCACATATTTTCATCAAGCAGACGTATCAGCGTAATCCTAGCCCATTGGCTATACATCAATCTAACTAAACACGACAACACAAGCCGCCGGATTTCAATTAGGTGCAATGAATTTATCGGAATCAGACGTATGTTGAAAAGCCCACTTAGCCTACGGGACAGATCTGGGAACTCTGAGGTGAACTCGACAACCACTAACGCCTGACGTAAATGCTCCCATCTGTTATCCTGCAAACCACGTCGTGCCTCTAAATTCGCAAAAGTAAATTGAGTCCTTCAAATAAACGAGTTTGAAACACCGACAGCTGCATTGTGGAAAACATTCACCCTCTTAATACTAAAGGGACCACACCCTTTGAACACCACAATTGCCCCAATATCTGTGCAGGCAATCGCATTTCATCTACAGGCTCTCAAGGTGCACTGCAAAGAAAACAAACCTCAAAATGGGACCGTTTTCGTTGAATTTATCTAACACACGCTCACTCGAATTAGTTGAAAAGTCCTTGGGATACGTCGCGAATTTTGAAATTGAAAATCCAAAAAGGATTTTTTGCCGACGATTACAGTTGGGGAGTGTCAGTCGGGTCTTTAATTAAGAAGCGGGGGTTGGAAGAAACCCCTAAAATCCGCTGGGACAACCTGTAGCGTCCTATAACAATTAAAAGGACTATAAAGCTTTGGAGCCGTGGGGGCGGCAATGTATGCGAGTCCGGCGGTGGTCAGCCATAACTGTAAAACGAAATAGTTGCCATCACATTCGACCCCCTCTAACGACGCAATACATACTCGTACCCCTACAAACAATGACGTTCCTCGCGGTCGCCAAATTTACACCACCGAAGCAATAAAGTCCCCGTAAAAATATTGTCCAAATTAAAATTCCCCAGGTAAAAAAAATGTTAGTTACCCTTTGTGTAAATATCCTCCTGATCAACTTTTAAATGAGTCACGTCCCCTATCAAAATAGAAGGGAATTTCCGAATTGCGACAAAGCTCTGTTTGCAGATTAAATATAAAATATGCACGGAGCGAGAAGAGATTTTTAACCGAAGATTTAAAAGCGCTTGTAAATTTGCAAAGAGGTATCAGGATGATATGTTTTTAAATGAAAGAGAATAAATTAAGTTCCATTTTGGAAAAAAGCGGGAAGTAGGGGTTGGTTTGTCGCCCTTCTGGAATGACGGAGTCGGTGTTTGTGCGAGGGCACACCGGAAGTGGACAAAGCAAAGCCAGCGGAAGCCAGCTGCTCCTCCACCGCTTCCTGTTGAAGACACTTTGCAGAGATCCGCAGAATCGGAGGACTCGGGAAAGCGTCGGTCGCTGCAGTGCAAGTCGTCAGGTAAAATGGAAAATGGCGAGCGGAAGTGACAAATTCAATTGGCGAACGGAAGTGACTCTCGTCCACACGGCGCTCACTCGATTATGGATCAAAGTCCGTGCGGGCGTCGAAAATCTAATTACCTGACCTTGCTTCCTCATTTGAATCACTCCCTGGACAAGCTTTCGTTTTAAATTTCAAGGATTAAGAGAGAGCCTGAGGCGCAGGAAGCTCGTCGACAAATCCTGCTGAAATCTCAACGCTCTGAGGTGCTTCAAGCGTCTTTGAAGTTTGTCTTAGTATTAGTTTCCTTGTCTCCAAGTGGCTAATCGTCCACGTCGGTATCAATTTTATGAGATGTGTAAGTGTAAGCGCTCGGAGCTATCACTAGTGTTAGAAACCAGACGGAAATTGGCCGGCCTCTCCTTAGGGGTTCCAACAACTGTTATCGTTACACAACAACTACCGTTCATGCACAAAGGTAATCTTTTAACTTCCACTCTCCAGCCATAACATCAAGTGGAACTTTGAATATGAACACGATGGGTGGTCGCCGCTTCGGTCAGTCGAATAACAGGCAAAGTTTGACCATTTCAGTTGATCGCATGAGATACTGTCGCCAGTTTTATGTCGTTGCATTTTGGCCATAAAGCGATTGGCGCGTCCAGTTGTTTCGATTTTAATTTAATGAAAAAGCGGCGTTTTGACTTCGAATGTGAGGGAACGATAATGGCCGAGTTTTCTCCCGGTATCTGGCAGCATAATCATTTTACAGCGCCGTTAGTATTCATATAACGAGCGATATTACTAGCATAAACCTTAACCCTCCCCGTATAAAGAACACTGCTTGGGGGTAATGAGATAGTGGACATCGTTTAATATCAAACCCCCAACAATTGCGCTATCACAGCTGCCACAGAATTACATATCTGATTACGTCCCTCCGGTTAATAAGCGCCAGTCCGGGATTAAATAAAGAATTTTCCCATTTTTAAGGTTGGCAAATAAAAGCTCTCACCTACACCAAGACAAATATTTGAGTGCACACATCTGAGATTAGCACAATGCCGGCGGCTTTATTAAACCCAGTATTATAAAATTCTTTTGACGTAGCTTTTAATTTGGATGATTATACGTTCGCCGGAGGACTAAATTAAAAAAAACACACACAGGGGCAAATTTCGTTGTTTCCGCCAATACGGGGAGGAACCGGAGCGAGGATGAATTAATTTTAATTCTAATTCGAATAAGACTCTTATATTTTGCGAGTTTCTTTGTGTTTTTTGAGGGGCGGCGAAGTGGGACAAAGTAAATCATAATGCAAATCATTTTTAATCTTGAGTAAAAGCAAACAGTGCTTAATAAGCGCAGGATAAACTCGGCTGTTTGTAGTGCTGACGGCGGACGACATGTTTGAAATATTGTGCGCCGGCGAATCTTCATGAAAAACGATGAAAATAAAATGCGCTCTCGCAAACAGGAATTAATTTAATTTGTACCTCATTTCCGTTGATTTCCTGAAGAAATTCCGCGTTTATTAATATTTTCACAACCTCTAAAGCCATCCCCTTCAAAACATTTCAGTTATTTTAATCTTCCTTCTGCCCCTTACGTTTATTACTTTTTATACTATTCATTTCGTGTTGGTTTTAATTACTATATTAAGCCGTTTCTTCTTCTTCTTCCCAACTCATCAGTCACCGCCGAATTTTCTCTAACCCTCTCTCTCCCTCTCTTCCATTATCTTTGAGCAATCTTTTTCTCTTCTTTTATTTTGCTCTTTTAATTTCTTTTCTACGTTTGCGTTTATTGCAGCACGTGTATCTCATTTTTGACTGTTGCAATATTTTGCCTATCAGTTTTTTATGAAATAACTGCATAATTCTCCCCTACGGATCGAGATTACAACGTCCATCAACAGGACTGCACGACTGATGATTTCATTAGCTGATCAACCGAGGCGATAAATTCAAACGTTGGTCCGAACAAAATGTATTTTTTAGTGGCCGCTTACTCGTCTATCGATTGGCCAGGTTTCGTTGCAGCTACCACCCTCAACCCTCATAATCTGATGCAACCATGCAATCAATACGGTGCACTTTCCCTATCACTGTACATACAAAACTGGCCATCGCAAGTACGCAGGCGGCTATCACCCCTTTACATAATCTATGTTCATGGACACTGTCACCCCTGGAGGCCGCCCCCGTCCCACTGTCCACATATGCGAGCGATAAATGCGTGCATGCATTACGACATTACGGTCGAAATTGCAGCGGCTTTCGAATGCATTCGTGAAATAATTCACTAATAAATTTTGATAACTGAGTTTGCCGGGTTGCGTTTTAGGGCCTCGGGCTGTATGTTTTGTTTGCTGAAATAAACTGATGCACAACGAAAATGGTTTTCGCTATTGCGAATCGATGGATTTTATAATTTTATAACAACATCCGTCTGCGGTTTACAGTCGGGGCAATTTTTTAATTGCGTGCTCATCTTCAACATAATTAAAACGGGAGTTGATTTGTTCGTGAAAAACTCAGACATAATTGCTGTTGTTTTCTTGGTGCTTTATTCATTTTCATTTACTTTCTTTCCAACAGAATATAAAAGTTAGCGTGTTTCTCCTGAGCCACCTGTGTCAAATTAGTAAAAGATAAAACGATCCCGACGGCGTCGCTTGCTCAAGAAACAAATTCCATTTGTGTATTTTTTTCATAAATCTAATTTGTACGTCGTGCTGTTTTATTAAGAACGGTGGAATATGAAAACTACTTCGTTTAAGTTCCGGCGAATACGACAATGGAGGACCAACTTTTACGCTCACAATATTCATTGTTATGGTAATTTCGCAGAAAAATGGTCCTCTAAAGCACACACAACCTACCGACTCTATTTTTGTCTAAGCAGAAAAACGAAGATATTTAGTCCAGTCTTATTGATTTCGGTTAGATTTATTGAGGAGTGTTTGTGCCTCTTGGACTCAAATAACCTTCCTAAACGAATCACGGGGGGATGTTTTTACGTTAAAATCTAATCTATACTCTGCAGACTTTTTTCTTAGATGATACGACAATGGACTCGATGGCGAAAGCTTAATACATCTCTTTCAGCTTTCCCCTCTTAATTTGCTTATCTTCTGCTGTGGTCCATACTGACATATCGGCTTTTTCAATATGTTTCCGTCCACAATTTTGCCATTCTTCTGCTTGTTTCGATTCATTTATGTCGACGAATTTAATTTTCTTCCAAACTTTAATGCCTACCATTATGTTAACATGACATGCAATGCCACTTGCATTTGTCGAGACAGCAACTTCGACTGTAAAATAGTGCGGAAAATCATGCAAACTCCATGTCACCACTCACTTTTCCCGATTTAAATTCTCAATTAATTTTTACTACTAATACCTTCACATTGTATTAAAAAAATTAATTTGTATAAAAAACCAGCTGCTTTTCACCTGAAAAAGCTCAAATGCTTCAAATTGCAACGAAAAATGTATTATAGTATTAAGTTATTAGGAGCAAAAATTAAGTTTTATGTGCTGCTGAACACAGTGAGGCAGACAAACCATCCAAAGTACATAAAATCATTTTTGCTTCGAATAACGTATACTATTTTTTCTTCAAACTTTCGTAACATAACGATTTAGCTAGTTTACATTATCTGCCGCTCGTCAGCGGAGATAATTACTTTATCTGCCGCTCGTCAGTTCGTCAGATGCCACCGCAATGACACTTTAGTATTATTATCAATATCAATCCAGCAGTATAATGTCGCATTTTACTCACGTTTGAAGAAAAAGGGGTTTATCAGCTCAAATACACTTTACATGAATGTCATTTTTCTACGACCGTCGAAAAGTTGGCGTGGTGCGATCATGAACAGCAAAGAAAACAAGAATTTTGTTTTACAGGCGAACAATTCGTAGTTATGTAAATTTAATAGCGGATTATTCTAGTGAAATTTATTATCGATTTCCTTTTGTCCAAACAAAATAAGGTCCTTATCTTTGTCCGCCTTCGTAATGTAAGGACGCATTACTGAGGATTGATTTTCTTTGTCGCAGGTTATTCGAGTTCGTTAAAAATGCATGTAAGTGGAAACAAAGTGGGCACCTAATTATTCCCCCGAATTGTTCGTCAAAAATTTGATAATATAATTTCTAACAGTCTTCCTATTGCTACTCCTGCGTCGTCAATTAACCCAAATAGAGCGACCCTCCATCGTCGCTGTTATAGAAAACACGATTCCCCCTCGTAAAAAACTGAACGTCGTAAAGATACATTATGACCGGTTCGTAAATCATAATTCGTAAAATATGTATCCCTTTATTTCATTTCGACGAAAGGAAATATTCCGCGACAAAAACGGTGGTCTCTTTCACAACAGCATTGACAAAGGCATGGGCGCCCCGAGATACAGAATACATTTTTATCACTTCCAACCTAGGGGTGAAAAGTTGGTTTGTTCGTTTTTGTTTCCATAAAAATCAAGACAAATAAATGGAATAAATTGTGCGTCAAAACAGTCAAACGTGACTATTTACACTGTTTTTCTTTTGGTTTTCCTCTTATGTCAATTGTATTTCATTATTTCATATTTAGGTCACTTTAACATTTAATAGCTGAGATAGGAAATAGTTTTGAGAAATAGTGAAATACAATTGACAAAAGAGGCTACTTATGAGCCCCCTTTTTCCAGTTCGTGGGACCGCCCATGGGTCGCGTATCTTTATGGAGGATGTAAACTTATGGCAAATAACGGAGAACGCATTGGGCCGAAAATAATTCGCGGCTTTTTCAAATGTGAGCCATAAAAACACATCCGGTGTTGAATGAGAACATAAACATGTGCCATACATTGGACAACAGTGACGGATCGGCTTCACCACTATTGCATATACATAAGGGAGCGCCCTCTGACAGTGATGTATGCGTTAATCTGCTCCACGCGATCAGTATGAAGGATATCACTCGGGGGAAGGCGGCCAAGTCCTAATTATTATCATTTGAAAAGTGTTCCGCCGGCTCTTGACCTCCCTTATAATCCTGACACGCGTCCAACTTGCGTTGAATTACCATTCCTGCAACCGTTGATGTTACAACATTTCATATCTGACAGATGCTAAAACGAGTCTCTCTAAAAGTGCAGAGTTTACAATTTTTAGCAACGAAAAGAATAAAAGATGCCATCACGATCGTCATTACCATTAAATATGACACACAGCATTTGTTGAACAGTCAAGATTTATTTGAATGTTGATCAATTTACTATCATTAACATCCTGAGGATCTATTTGTCAATGTGTCGGCAAAGATCTATAACTGCGTTTTTATAATGTTGGCAGAATTCCCGTGTTATTTAAGTGTCTAGATTAACAATTCCTTTGACTCTTGTGGATTGACAAGATGTCTTTATTTATTTAAAATGGCCGCTCGCGTCATACACGAGGCGAGCTTTCACGTGATCGCAAAAAGGTGAATACAGAATTTGTTTCCGTGGAACTTTTTAGTTCTTTCGAATTTCAGGACGTGCGTGCGAATCTGAAGAAGGTTGCTGCCTAACCACTTGGTATTCAGTGAACTAAGGCGTCTCCCTCGCTGGGCCCTCATGCGTAAAGTGGAACATGGCCACATATTCGAAAAGTCGCCTTCGAAATTTAAAACAAAGATATTTGAATTCTCAACAGCGGACGTCACTAACAAAGAGATTCGTATTGGAACAGCGGAGAATATTTCTACTTCAAATGTCGGAACGTGATAAAACAAAACAAATGTCCAGGGCTTTCGTATAGGTTTTGCGGACTGGAGGGTGCTTGTGTCCACATAGTTTACCTCGGGCGGACTATTTTATCGGGGGTTCTGGAAACCCGTCTCGATTCTATTTCTACCATAGGAATTATTAGGACTTACTGTTTTTACTACAAAGTTAATGGCGCGGCATCCAGGCCTACTAAATCGTCTAGCTCGTACTTTAACAATTGTCAAGGT
This sequence comes from Tenebrio molitor, assembly GCF_963966145.1. NCBI lineage: Eukaryota > Metazoa > Arthropoda > Insecta > Coleoptera > Tenebrionidae > Tenebrio > Tenebrio molitor. The sequence goes on from NC_091052.1 coordinate 3,563,526, forward strand.
CCAAATAATTTAAGTTATATTTTTTTATTCTTTCATAGCCACAACTGCAACAAATACAAAACAAGAAAAAAATAGACGTGATGCAGTGTTATCATAAATGCTTCTTACACGGGTGTGATTTATAGTGAATTTGTAGATTTGCCGCCTCTTCTAGATTTACAAATTTGACATTTGACAGCTCACACTTGTCACTTTGCAGTTTTCATTGTTTATCATTTTTCAAAGTTCCAAGTTCGTTAACATTGGAAGAAAGGTTTTTGCAAGACTATTGTGCAAAACATTAGGTACTGCAGTAAGGAGTAAATATGTTGTTTAAATCCTTTGTAACTTGTTTTCTGTTAATAAAAATTGATGTTCAAATCTATACGGCGAAGTTTTCACAAACTGATGGAATTCAGATCTCATCTCTGGGTATAAGAAAAATCAAAGAAAGAACAAGAAAGATGCGATTTTTTAGTCCTGCTTTCTGATTTATTTGTTATAGGTTGTAACAAACTTTTTTGGCAAATGTGTCGTCACATTTTTACGATCTCTTAAAAAATATTGTAATTGACGTGAAGTGGCACGCGGAGAGTCCTGAAGGAGGAGAATCGAAAGTTGTGAAAAGTTCGGGGTCGTGTGGGGTCCGCCTCCGGTTACATTCTTATTCCATAAAGATTACAAGAGATGCGTGTGTAAGAGCACGTGTGCCAACGCAAAATCTCTCATCGGACGACATATTTGGATACTCCCCGCTGGCAAGAACTTTTTTAAGAGAGCTTCGTCGAACCTAATTGAATAGGATTGCTTACTTGTTTACTTTCAGTAGAAGGATAACATTGTTAAGGACCCTTTTCTTAATTCCGAGTTTAATAGTCGTCGCTGTAACATGAATACAACCTGCACACTCAACTCATCTGGCCTGATTTGATTAAAAGTTTTATTCGGTCTTGAAATTTTTAAAGCCGGGACGTAATCAGAATAACGCTATTACCGACCGAGTCAATTAGGTGGGGTATGAATATTAAAAGCTCGCACTCCGGTGTCACCGCCAATGAGACTAATTTATGCGCCGCATCCCGCCCATGTCTTAATTAAAAAACGTTTTTAAATCCGATTTTAGAATGGTATCTACCATCTCCATATTCAATAACCTCTGATTTAATTAGGCGCGCCGTCCAATCAAATTATTATAATTTTTGGGGCCACTCTCGGTGAAAACAGATTTCGTTTCGGGATCGGATCGGTGCCCCTTCCAAATCAATCAAGGGCCTGACCCTGTGCCCAGAAACCGAGCGAATGAAACGATTGCCAATAAAAATGATGCTCCAACTGCTTTGATAGCGACCGAGTTTACGATACCCTTAGTACTTTTTATTGTTCTTTTCCTTGGTTTTTACTTTCAACGGGACACTCTTTTATGACAGTATTCGGCTAAAGCACAGATAAAACGCGAAGTATCGCCAATCTTTTCGAACTTGGGATCCGGAGATAACTACAGGGGCGAACACTCCTAACTTATTGGGTGAAGGCTTTGACACAACATAATAAGAGTTGACTGTTCGTGTAAAGAACACAAACTTCATTATTTTCTCTCTTACCAAAACTGTTCCACTCTCACGCTGATAACTTCAATGTTTTCGACCAGTTTCATTGTATTTATTTTTACTACTCACTACTGATGTATTTTTCAAACAGTAATGTCCGAATGGAATACTTTTTATGAAATACTACGATATCTAACTGCACACTGGTGGAATTATATCTTAGTTGCTCATTATCGTGTATCGTAGAGGAAATTCTTCACGTTGCTACCTCTTGAGGTGAAGATAATTCAAAGTTCGTGAGGGCGGGAGCATTAATCTCCTTGAAATAGGATTTTCGCTGTGGATTATCTCAAAAGTGACTTCTTAACCGTTACGCTAGAGTTTCCTGTAAATTAAAAAATCAAGCAATAAGTGTGGAAGAGTAAAAATAACATGCGAACAATAGCAATTAATATTAACAAAACAAAAAGTGGTGATAAAACAAAATAATAACAACTGAAATGAATGCATCTATTTAGGATTGAGGAAAATTTTTTGAGTAATAAAAAGTTAAAACGTGCTCATCTAATTATTTATGTTCCTTGACAGAAGTATGTAATAATTCTAAATACATAAGTAGATTTAAACGCCCATAGCTCCCTTATTAAGCAACATATGGCAATGAATTTTGCACCGTTGGATTGCTCTCGTCAAGGCGCTTCTTCTGAGTCGAAAAAAATTTACCTGGATTTTTCCGTTTTAGAGAAATTCGTAAAAAACTAAAAAATTCATATTTTTGGCACCCACAGCAAAAAATGGGTTCAATGGCCGGAACTTTTACTATACCTGAATTCAACTCATCCTATTCAATAACTGACAGCAATTTGGTTCGAATCGGCGACAAAAAAATTTTGGAAAAAAACCATGTACTCCCCCCTTCTATCTAATTTTCACTTCGGAAAATCATTTAAACGCCCATAGCTCCCTTATTAAGCCAGATATGGCAATGAATTTTGCACCGTTGGATTGCTCTTGTCAAAGCGCTTCTTCTGAGTCGAAAAAAATTTACCTGGATTTTTCCGTTTTAGAGAAAATTGCAAAAAACCAAAAAATCCATATTTTTGGCTCCCACAGCAAAAAATGGGTTCAATGGCCGGAACTTTTACTATACCTGAATTCAACTCATCCTATTCAATAACTGACAGCAATTTGGTTCGAATCGGCGACAAAAAATTTTTGGAAAAAAACCATGTACTCCCCCCTTCTATCTAATTTTCACTTCGGAAAATCATTTAAACGCCCATAGCTCCCTTATTAAGCCAGATATGGCAATGAATTTTGCACCGTTGGATTGCTCTTGTCAAAGCGCTTCTTCTGAGTCGAAAAAAATTTACCTGGATTTTTCCGTTTTAGAGAAAATCGCAAAAAACCAAAAAATTCATATTTTTGGCTCCCACAGCAAAAAATGGGTTCAATGGCCGGAACTTTTACTATACCTGAATTCAACTCATCCTATTCAATAACTGACAGCCCTTTTGGTTCGAATCGGCGACAAAAAATTTTTGGAAAAAAACCATGTACTCCCCCCTTCTATCTAATTTTCACTTCGGAAAATCATTTAAACGCCCATAGCTCCCTTATTAAGCCACACATGGGAATGAATTTTGCACCGTTGGATTGCTCTTGTCAAGGCGCTTCTTCTGAGCCGAAAATAATTTACCTGGATTTTTCCGTTTAAGAGAAAATCGCAAAAAGACAAAAAATCCATATTTTTGGCTCCCACAGCAAAAAATGGGTTCAATGGCCGGAACTTTTACTATACCTGAATTCAACTCATCCTATTCAATAACTGACAGCAATTTGGTTCGAATCGGCGACAAAAAATTTTTGGAAAAAAACCATGTACTCCCCCCTTCTATCTAATTTTCATTTCGGAAAATCATTTAAACGCCCATAGCTCCCTTATTAAGCCACACATGTCAATGAATTTTGCACCGTTGGATTGCTCTCGTCAAGGCGCTTCTTCTGAGTCGAAAAAAATTTACCTGGATTTTTCCGTTTTAGAGAAATTCGTAAAAAACTAAAAAATTCATATTTTTGGCACCCACAGCAAAAAATGGGTTCAATGGCCGGAACTTTTACTATACCTGAATTCAACTCATCCTATTCAATAACTGACAGCAATTTGGTTCGAATCGGTGACAAAAAAATTTTGGAAAAAAACCATGTACTCCCCCCTTCTATCTAATTTTCACTTCGGAAAATCATTTAAACGCCCATAGCTCCCTTATTAAGCCAGATATGGCAATGAATTTTGCACCGTTGGATTGCTCTTGTCAAAGCGCTTCTTCTGAGTCGAAAAAAATTTACCTGGATTTTTCCGTTTTAGAGAAAATTGCAAAAAACCAAAAAATCCATATTTTTGGCTCCCACAGCAAAAAATGGGTTCAATGGCCGGAACTTTTACTATACCTGAATTCAACTCATCCTATTCAATAACTGACAGCAATTTGGTTCGAATCGGCGACAAAAAATTTTTGGAAAAAAACCATGTACTCCCCCCTTCTATCTAATTTTCACTTCGGAAAATCATTTAAACGCCCATAGCTCCCTTATTAAGCCAGATATGGCAATGAATTTTGCACCGTTGGATTGCTCTTGTCAAAGCGCTTCTTCTGAGTCGAAAAAAATTTACCTGGATTTTTCCGTTTTAGAGAAAATTGCAAAAAACCAAAAAATCCATATTTTTGGCTCCCACAGCAAAAAATGGGTTCAATGGCCGGAACTTTTACTATACCTGAATTCAACTCATCCTATTCAATAACTGACAGCAATTTGGTTCGAATCGGCGACAAAAAATTTTTGGAAAAAAACCATGTACTCCCCCCTTCTATCTAATTTTCACTTCGGAAAATCATTTAAACGCCCATAGCTCCCTTATTAAGCCAGATATGGCAATGAATTTTGCACCGTTGGATTGCTCTTGTCAAAGCGCTTCTTCTGAGTCGAAAAAAATTTACCTGGATTTTTCCGTTTTAGAGAAAATCGCAAAAAACCAAAAAATTCATATTTTTGGCTCCCACAGCAAAAAATGGGTTCAATGGCCGGAACTTTTACTATACCTGAATTCAACTCATCCTATTCAATAACTGACAGCCCTTTTGGTTCGAATCGGCGACAAAAAATTTTTGGAAAAAAACCATGTACTCCCCCCTTCTATCTAATTTTCACTTCGGAAAATCATTTAAACGCCCATAGCTCCCTTATTAAGCCACACATGGGAATGAATTTTGCACCGTTGGATTGCTCTTGTCAAGGCGCTTCTTCTGAGCCGAAAATAATTTACCTGGATTTTTCCGTTTAAGAGAAAATCGCAAAAAGACAAAAAATCCATATTTTTGGCTCCCACAGCAAAAAATGGGTTCAATGGCCGGAACTTTTACTATACCTGAATTCAACTCATCCTATTCAATAACTGACAGCAATTTGGTTCGAATCGGCGACAAAAAATTTTTGGAAAAAAACCATGTACTCCCCCCTTCTATCTAATTTTCATTTCGGAAAATCATTTAAACGCCCATAGCTCCCTTATTAAGCCACACATGTCAATGAATTTTGCACCGTTGGATTGCTCTCGTCAAGGCGCTTCTTCTGAGCCGAAAATAATTTACCTGGATTTTTCCGTTTTAGAGAAAATCGCAAAAAACCAAAAAATCCATATTTTTGGCTCCCACAGCAAAAAATGAGTTCAATGGCCGGAACTTTTACTATACCTGAATTCAACTCATCCTATTCAATAACTGACAGCAATTTGGTTCGAATCGGCGACAAAAAATTTTTGGGAAAAAACCATGTACTCCCCCCTTCTATCTAATTTTCACTTCGGAAAATCATTTAAACGCCCATAGCTCCCTTATTAAGCCACACATGTCAATGAATTTTGCACCGTTGGATTGCTCTCGTCAAGGCGCTTCTTCTGAGCCGAAAATAATTTACCTGGATTTTTCCGTTTTAGAGAAAATCGCAAAAAACCAAAAAATCCATATTTTTGGCTCCCACAGCAAAAAATGGGTTCAATGGCCGGAACTTTTACTATACCTGAATTCAACTCATCCTATTCAATAACTGACAGCAATTTGGTTCGAATCGGCGACAAAAAATTTTTGGAAAAAAACCATGTACTCCCCCCTTCTATCTAATTTTCACTTCGGAAAATCATTTAAACGCCCATAGCTCCCTTATTAAGCCACATATGGCAATGAATTTTGCACCGTTGGATTGCTCTTGTCAAAGCGCTTCTTCTGAGTCGAAAAAAATATTACCTGGATTTTTCCGTTTTAGAGAAAATCGCAAAAAACCAAAGAATCCATATTTTTGGCTCCCACAGCAAAAAATGAGTTCAATGGCCGGAACTTTTACTATACCTGAATTCAACTCATCCTATTCAATAACTGACAGCAATTTGGTTCGAATCGGCGACAAAAAATTTTTGGAAAAAAACCATGTACTCCCCCCTTCTATCTAATTTTCACTTCGGAAAATCATTTAAACGCCCATAGCTCCCTTATTAAGCCACATATGGCAATGAATTTTGCACCGTTGGATTGCTCTCGTCAAGGCGCTTCTTCTGAGCCGAAAAAAATTTACCTGGATTTTTCCGTTTTAGAGAAAATCGCAAAAAAACAAAAAGTCCATGTTTTTGGCTCCCACAGCAAAAAATGAGTTGAATGGCCGGAACTTTTACTATACCTGAATTCAACTCATCCTATTCAATAACTGACAGCAATTTGGTTCGAATCGGCGACAAAAAATTTTTGGGAAAAAACCATGTACTCCCCCCTTCTATCTAATTTTCACTTCGGAAAATCATTTAAACGCCCATAGCTCCCTTATTAAGCCACATATGTCAATGAATTTTGCACCGTTGGATTGCTCTCGTCAAGGCGCTTCTTCTGAGCCGAAAATAATTTACCTGGATTTTTCCGTTTTAGAGAAAATCGCAAAAAACCAAAAAATCCATATTTTTGGCTCCCACAGCAAAAAATGGGTTCAATGGCCGGAACTTTTACTATACCTGAATTCAACTCATCCTATTCAATAACTGACAGCAATTTGGTTCGAATCGGCGACAAAAAATTTTTGGAAAAAAACCATGTACTCCCCCCTTCTATCTAATTTTCACTTCGGAAAATCATTTAAACGCCCATAGCTCCCTTATTAAGCCACATATGGCAATGAATTTTGCACCGTTGGATTGCTCTTGTCAAAGCGCTTCTTCTGAGTCGAAAAAAATATTACCTGGATTTTTCCGTTTTAGAGAAAATCGCAAAAAACCAAAGAATCCATATTTTTGGCTCCCACAGCAAAAAATGAGTTCAATGGCCGGAACTTTTACTATACCTGAATTCAACTCATCCTATTCAATAACTGACAGCAATTTGGTTCGAATCGGCGACAAAAAATTTTTGGAAAAAAACCATGTACTCCCCCCTTCTATCTAATTTTCACTTCGGAAAATCATTTAAACGCCCATAGCTCCCTTATTAAGCCACATATGGCAATGAATTTTGCACCGTTGGATTGCTCTCGTCAAGGCGCTTCTTCTGAGCCGAAAAAAATTTACCTGGATTTTTCCGTTTTAGAGAAAATCGCAAAAAAACAAAAAGTCCATGTTTTTGGCTCCCACAGCAAAAAATGAGTTGAATGGCCGGAACTTTTACTATACCTGAATTCAACTCATCCTATTCAATAACTGACAGCAATTTGGTTCGAATCGGCGACAAAAAATTTTTGGGAAAAAACCATGTACTCCCCCCTTCTATCTAATTTTCACTTCGGAAAATCATTTAAACGCCCATAGCTCCCTTATTAAGCCACATATGGCAATGAATTTTGCACCGTTGGATTGCTCTTGTCAAAGCGCTTCTTCTGAGTCGAAAAAAATTTACCTGGATTTTTCCGTTTTAGAGAAAATCGCAAAAAAACAAAAAATCCATATTTTTGGCTCCCACAGCAAAAAATGGGTTCAATGGCCGGAACTTTTACTATACCTGAATTCAACTCATCCTATTCAATAACTGACAGCAATTTGGTTCGAATCGGCGACAAAAAATTTTTGGAAAAAAACCATGTACTCCCTCCTTCTATCTAATTTTCACTTCGGAAAATCATTTAAACGCCCATAGCTCCCTTATTAAGCCACATATGGCAATGAATTTTGCACCGTTGGATTGCTCTTGTCAAAGCGCTTCTTCTGAGTCGAAAAAAATATTACCTGGATTTTTCCGTTTTAGAGAAAATCGCAAAAAACCAAAGAATCCATATTTTTGGCTCCCACAGCAAAAAATGAGTTCAATGGCCGGAACTTTTACTATACCTGAATTCAACTCATCCTATTCAATAACTGACAGCAATTTGGTTCGAATCGGCGACAAAAAATTTTTGGAAAAAAACCATGTACTCCCTCCCCCTTTTATCTAATTTTCACTTCGGAAAATCATTTAACCGCCCATAGCTCCCTTATTAAGCCACACATGGCAATGAATTTTGCACCGTTGGATTGTCCTCGTCAAGGCGCTTCTTCTGAGCCGAAAAAAATTTACCTGGATTTTTCCGTTTTAGAGAAAATCGCAAAAAAACAAAAAATCCATATTTTTGGTTCCCACAGCAAAAAATGAGTTCAATGGCCGGAACTTTTACTATACCTGAATTCAACTCATCCTATTCAATAACTGACAGCAATTTGGTTCGAATCGGCGACAAAAAATTTTTGGAAAAAAACCATGTACTCCCTCCCCCTTTTATCTAATTTTCACTTCGGAAAATCATTTAACCGCCCATAGCTCCCTTATTAAGCCACACATGGCAATGAATTTTGCACCGTTGGATTGTCCTCGTCAAGGCGCTTCTTCTGAGCCGAAAATAATTTACCTGGATTTTTCCGTTTTAGAGAAAATCGCAAAAAACCAAAAAATCCATATTTTTGGCTCCCACAGCAAAAAATGGGTTCAACGGCCGGAAATTTTCCTATACCTGAATTCAACTCATCCTATTCAATAACTGACAGCAATTTGGTTCGAATCGGCGACAAAAATTTTTTGGAAAAAAACCATGTACTCCCCCCTTCTATCTAATTTTCACTTCGGAAAATCATTTAAATTCCCATAGCTCCCTTATTAAGCCACATATGGCAATGAATTTTGCACCGTTGGATTGCTCTTGTCAAGGCGCTTCTTCTGAGTCGAAAAAAATTTACCTGGATTTTTCCGTTTTAGAGAAAATCGCAAAAAAACAAAAAATCCATATTTTTGGCTCCCACAGCAAAAAATGAGTTCAATGGCCGGAACTTTTACTATACCTGAATTCAACTCATCCTATTCAATAACTGACAGCAATTTGGTTCGAATCGGCGACAAAAAATTTTTGGGAAAAAACCATGTACTCCCCCCTTCTATCTAATTTTCACTTCGGAAAATCATTTAAACGCCCATAGCTCCCTTATTAAGCCACACATGTCAATGAATTTTGCACCGTTGGATTGCTCTCGTTAAGGCGCTTCTTCTGAGCCGAAAATAATTTACCTGGATTTTTCCGTTTTAGAGAAAATCGCAAAAAACCAAAAAATCCATATTTTTGGCTCCCACAGCAAAAAATGGGTTCAATGGCCGGAACTTTTACTATACCTGAATTCAACTCATCCTATTCAATAACTGACAGCAATTTGGTTCGAATCGGCGACAAAAAATTTTTGGAAAAAAACCATGTACTCCCCCCTTCTATCTAATTTTCACTTCGGAAAATCATTTAAACGCCCATAGCTCCCTTATTAAGCCACATATGGCAATGAATTTTGCACCGTTGGATTGCTCTGGTCAAAGCGCTTCTTCTGAGTCGAAAAAAATATTACCTGGATTTTTCCGTTTTAGAGAAAATCGCAAAAAACCAAAGAATCCATATTTTTGGCTCCCACAGCAAAAAATGAGTTCAATGGCCGGAACTTTTACTATACCTGAATTCAACTCATCCTATTCAATAACTGACAGCAATTTGGTTCGAATCGGCGACAAAAATTTTTTGGAAAAAAACCATGTACTCCCCCCTTCTATCTAATTTTCACTTCGGAAAATCATTTAAACGCCCATAGCTCCCTTATTAAGCCACATATGGCAATGAATTTTGCACCGTTGGATTGCTCTCGTCAAGGCGCTTCTTCTGAGCCGAAAAAAATTTACCTGGATTTTTCCGTTTTAGAGAAAATCGCAAAAAAACAAAAAGTCCATGTTTTTGGCTCCCACAGCAAAAAATGAGTTCAATGGCCGGAACTTTTACTATACCTGAATTCAACTCATCCTATTCAATAACTGACAGCAATTTGGTTCGAATCGGCGACAAAAAATTTTTGGGAAAAAACCATGTACTCCCCCCTTCTATCTAATTTTCACTTCGGAAAATCATTTAAACGCCCATAGCTCCCTTATTAAGCCACATATGGCAATGAATTTTGCACCGTTGGATTGCTCTTGTCAAAGCGCTTCTTCTGAGTCGAAAAAAATTTACCTGGATTTTTCCGTTTTAGAGAAAATCGCAAAAAACCAAAAAATCCATATTTTTGGCTCCCACAGCAAAAAATGAGTTCAATGGCCGGAACTTTTACTATACCTGAATTCAGCTCATCCTATTCAATAACTGACAGCAATTTGGTTCGAATCGGCGACAAAAAATTTTTGGGAAAAAACCATGTACTCCCCCCTTCTATCTAATTTTCACTTCGGAAAATCATTTAAACGCCCATAGCTCCCTTATTAAGCCACATATGGCAATGAGTTTTGCACCGTTGGATTGCTCTTGTCAAAGCGCTTCTTCTGAGTCGAAAAAAATTTACCTGGATTTTTCCGTTTTAGAGAAAATCGCAAAAAACCAAAGAATCCATATTTTTGGCTCCCACAGCAAAAAATGAGTTCAATGGCCGGAACTTTTACTATACCTGAATTCAACTCATCCTATTCAATAACTGACAGCAATTTGGTTCGAATCGGCGACAAAAAATTTTTGGAAAAAAACCATGTACTCCCCCCTTCTATCTAATTTTCACTTCGGAAAATCATTTAAACGCCCATAGCTCCCTTATTAAGCCACATATGGCAATGAATTTTGCACCGTTGGATTGCTCTTGTCAAAGCGCTTCTTCTGAGTCGAAAAAAATATACCTGGATTTTTCCGTTTTAGAGAAAATCGCAAAAAACCAAAAAATCCATATTTTTGGCTCCCACAGCAAAAAATGGGTTCAACGGCCGGAAATTATCCTATACCTGAATTCAACTTATCCTATTCAATAACTGACAGCAATTTGGTTCGAATCGGCGACAAAAAATTTTTGGAAAAAAACCATGTACTCCCCCCTTCTATCTAATTTTCACTTCGGAAAATCATTTAAACGCCCATAGCTCCCTTATTAAGCCACACATGGCAATGAATTTTGCACCGTTGGATTGCTCTCGTCAAGGCGCTTCTTCTGAGCCGAAAATAATTTACCTGGATTTTTCCGTTTTAGAGAAAATCGCAAAAAACCAAAAAATCCATATTTTTGGCTCCCACAGCAAAAAATGGGTTCAATGGCCGGAACTTTTACTATAACTGAATTCAACTCATCCTATTCAATAACTGACAGCAATTTGGTTCGAATCGGCGACAAACAATTTTTGGAAAAAAACCATGTACTCCCCCCTTCTATCTAATTTTCACTTCGGAAAATCATTTAAACGCCCATAGCTCCCTTATTAAGCCACACTTGTCAATGAATTTTGCACCGTTGGATTGCTCTCGTCAAGGCGCTTCTTCTGAGCCGAAAATAATTTACCTGGATTTTTCCGTTTTAGAGTAAATCGCAAAAAACCAAAAAATCCATGTTTTTGGCTCCCACAGCAAAAAATGAGTTCAATGGCCGGAACTTTTACTATACCTGAATTCAACTCATCCTATTCAATAACTGACAGCAATTTGGTTCGAATCGGCGACAAAAAATTTTTGGAAAAAAACCATGTACTCCCCCCTTCTATCTAATTTTCACTTCGGAAAATCATTTAAACGCCCATAGCTCCCTTACTAAGCCACATATGGCAATGAATTTTGCACCGTTGGATTGCTCTTGTCAAAGCGCTTCTTCTGAGTCGAAAAAAATTTACCTGGATTTTTCCGTTTTAGAGAAAATCGCAAAAAAACAAAAAATCCATATTTTTGGCTCCCACAGCAAAAAATGAGTTCAAGGGCCGGAACTTTTACTGTACCTGAATTCAACTCATCCTATTCAATAACTGACAGCAATTTGGTTCGAATCGGCGACAAAAAATTTTTGGGAAAAAACCATGTACTCCCCCCTTCTATCTAATTTTCACTTCGGAAAATCATTTAAACGCCCATAGCTCCCTTATTAAGCCACATATGGCAATGAATTTTGCACCGTTGGATTGCTCTTGTCAAAGCGCTTCTTCTGAGTCGAAAAAAATTTACCTGGATTTTTCCGTTTTAGAGAAAATCGCAAAAAACCAAAAAATCCATATTTTTGGCTCCCACAGCAAAAAATGAGTTGAATGGCCGGAACTTTTACTATACCTGAATTCAACTCATCCTATTCAATAACTGACAGCAATTTGGTTCGAATCGGCGACAAAAAATTTTTGGGAAAAAACCATGTACTCCCCCCTTCTATCTAATTTTCACTTCGGAAAATCATTTAAACGCCCATAGCTCCCTTATTAAGCCACATATGGCAATGAATTTTGCACCGTTGGATTGCTCTTGTCAAAGCGCTTCTTCTGAGTCGAAAAAAATTTACCTGGATTTTTCCGTTTTAGAGAAAATCGCAAAAAAACAAAAAATCCATATTTTTGGCTCCCACAGCAAAAAATGAGTTCAATGGCCGGAACTTTTACTATACCTGAATTCAACTCATCCTATTCAATAACTGACAGCAATTTGGTTCGAATCGGCGACAAAAAATTTTTGGGAAAAAACCATGTACTCCCCCCTTCTATCTAATTTTCACTTCGGAAAATCATTTAAACGCCCATAGCTCCCTTATTAAGCCACACATGTCAATGAATTTTGCACCGTTGGATTGCTCTCGTTAAGGCGCTTCTTCTGAGCCGAAAATAATTTACCTGGATTTTTCCGTTTTAGAGAAAATCGCAAAAAACCAAAAAATCCATATTTTTGGCTCCCACAGCAAAAAATGGGTTCAATGGCCGGAACTTTTACTATACCTGAATTCAACTCATCCTATTCAATAACTGACAGCAATTTGGTTCGAATCGGCGACAAAAAATTTTTGGAAAAAAACCATGTACTCCCCCCTTCTATCTAATTTTCACTTCGGAAAATCATTTAAACGCCCATAGCTCCCTTATTAAGCCACATATGGCAATGAATTTTGCACCGTTGGATTGCTCTTGTCAAAGCGCTTCTTCTGAGTCGAAAAAAATATTACCTGGATTTTTCCGTTTTAGAGAAAATCGCAAAAAACCAAAGAATCCATATTTTTGGCTCCCACAGCAAAAAATGAGTTCAATGGCCGGAACTTTTACTATACCTGAATTCAACTCATCCTATTCAATAACTGACAGCAATTTGGTTCGAATCGGCGACAAAAATTTTTTGGAAAAAAACCATGTACTCCCCCCTTCTATCTAATTTTCACTTCGGAAAATCATTTAAACGCCCATAGCTCCCTTATTAAGCCACATATGGCAATGAATTTTGCACCGTTGGATTGCTCTCGTCAAGGCGCTTCTTCTGAGCCGAAAAAAATTTACCTGGATTTTTCCGTTTTAGAGAAAATCGCAAAAAAACAAAAAGTCCATGTTTTTGGCTCCCACAGCAAAAAATGAGTTCAATGGCCGGAACTTTTACTATACCTGAATTCAACTCATCCTATTCAATAACTGACAGCAATTTGGTTCGAATCGGCGACAAAAAATTTTTGGGAAAAAACCATGTACTCCCCCCTTCTATCTAATTTTCACTTCGGAAAATCATTTAAACGCCCATAGCTCCCTTATTAAGCCACATATGGCAATGAGTTTTGCACCGTTGGATTGCTCTTGTCAAAGCGCTTCTTCTGAGTCGAAAAAAATTTACCTGGATTTTTCCGTTTTAGAGAAAATCGCAAAAAACCAAAGAATCCATATTTTTGGCTCCCACAGCAAAAAATGAGTTCAATGGCCGGAACTTTTACTATACCTGAATTCAACTCATCCTATTCAATAACTGACAGCAATTTGGTTCGAATCGGCGACAAAAAATTTTTGGAAAAAAACCATGTACTCCCCCCTTCTATCTAATTTTCACTTCGGAAAATCATTTAAACGCCCATAGCTCCCTTATTAAGCCACATATGGCAATGAATTTTGCACCGTTGGATTGCTCTCGTCAAGGCGCTTCTTCTGAGCCGAAAAAAATTTACCTGGATTTTTCCGTTTTAGAGAAAATCGCAAAAAAACAAAAAGTCCATGTTTTTGGCTCCCACAGCAAAAAATGAGTTCAATGGCCGGAACTTTTACTATACCTGAATTCAACTCATCCTATTCAATAACTGACAGCAATTTGGTTCGAATCGGCGACAAAAAATTTTTGGGAAAAAACCATGTACTCCCCCCTTCTATCTAATTTTCACTTCGGAAAATCATTTAAACGCCCATAGCTCCCTTATTAAGCCACACATGTCAATGAATTTTGCACCGTTGGATTGCTCTCGTTAAGGCGCTTCTTCTGAGCCGAAAATAATTTACCTGAATTTTTCCGTTTTAGAGAAAATCGCAAAAAACCAAAAAATCCATATTTTTGGCTCCCACAGCAAAAAATGGGTTCAATGGCCGGAACTTTTACTATACCTGAATTCAACTCATCCTATTCAATAACTGACAGCAATTTGGTTCGAATCGGCGACAAAAAATTTTTGGAAAAAAACCATGTACTCCCCCCTTCTATCTAATTTTCACTTCGGAAAATCATTTAAACGCCCATAGCTCCCTTATTAAGCCACATATGGCAATGAATTTTGCACCGTTGGATTGCTCTCGTCAAGGCGCTTCTTCTGAGCCGAAAAAAATTTACCTGGATTTTTCCGTTTTAGAGAAAATCGCAAAAAAACAAAAAGTCCATGTTTTTGGCTCCCACAGCAAAAAATGAGTTCAATGGCCGGAACTTTTACTATACCTGAATTCAACTCATCCTATTCAATAACTGACAGCAATTTGGTTCGAATCGGCGACAAAAAATTTTTGGGAAAAAACCATGTACTCCCCCCTTCTATCTAATTTTCACTTCGGAAAATCATTTAAACGCCCATAGCTCCCTTATTAAGCCACATATGGCAATGAGTTTTGCACCGTTGGATTGCTCTTGTCAAAGCGCTTCTTCTGAGTCGAAAAAAATTTACCTGGATTTTTCCGTTTTAGAGAAAATCGCAAAAAACCAAAGAATCCATATTTTTGGCTCCCACAGCAAAAAATGAGTTCAATGGCCGGAACTTTTACTATACCTGAATTCAACTCATCCTATTCAATAACTGACAGCAATTTGGTTCGAATCGGCGACAAAAAATTTTTGGAAAAAAACCATGTACTCCCCCCTTCTATCTAATTTTCACTTCGGAAAATCATTTAAACGCCCATAGCTCCCTTATTAAGCCACATATGGCAATGAATTTTGCACCGTTGGATTGCTCTTGTCAAAGCGCTTCTTCTGAGTCGAAAAAAATATTACCTGGATTTTTCCGTTTTAGAGAAAATCGCAAAAAACCAAAGAATCCATATTTTTGGCTCCCACAGCAAAAAATGAGTTCAATGGCCGGAACTTTTACTATACCTGAATTCAACTCATCCTATTCAATAACTGACAGCAATTTGGTTCGAATCGGCGACAAAAATTTTTTGGAAAAAAACCATGTACTCCCCCCTTCTATCTAATTTTCACTTCGGAAAATCATTTAAACGCCCATAGCTCCCTTATTAAGCCACATATGGCAATGAGTTTTGCACCGTTGGATTGCTCTTGTCAAAGCGCTTCTTCTGAGTCGAAAAAAATTTACCTGGATTTTTCCGTTTTAGAGAAAATCGCAAAAAACCAAAGAATCCATATTTTTGGCTCCCACAGCAAAAAATGAGTTCAATGGCCGGAACTTTTACTATACCTGAATTCAACTCATCCTATTCAATAACTGACAGCAATTTGGTTCGAATCGGCGACAAAAAATTTTTGGAAAAAAACCATGTACTCCCCCCTTCTATCTAATTTTCACTTCGGAAAATCATTTAAACGCCCATAGCTCCCTTATTAAGCCACATATGGCAATGAATTTTGCACCGTTGGATTGCTCTTGTCAAAGCGCTTCTTCTGAGTCGAAAAAAATATACCTGGATTTTTCCGTTTTAGAGAAAATCGCAAAAAACCAAAAAATCCATATTTTTGGCTCCCACAGCAAAAAATGGGTTCAACGGCCGGAAATTTTCCTATACCTGAATTCAACTCATCCTATTCAATAACTGACAGCAATTTGGTTCGAATCGGCGACAAACAATTTTTGGAAAAAAACCATGTACTCCCCCCTTCTATCTAATTTTCACTTCGGAAAATCATTTAAACGCCCATAGCTCCCTTATTAAGCCACACATGTCAATGAATTTTGCACCGTTGGATTGCTCTCGTCAAGGCGCTTCTTCTGAGCCGAAAATAATTTACCTGGATTTTTCCGTTTTAGAGAAAATCACAAAAAACCAAAAAATCCATATTTTTGGCTCCCACAGCAAAAAATGAGTTCAATGGCCGGAACTTTTACTATACCTGAATTCAACTCATCCTATTCAATAACTGACAGCAATTTGGTTCGAATCGGCGACAAAAAATTTTTGGGAAAAAACCATGTACTCCCCCCTTCTATCTAATTTTCACTTCGGAAAATCATTTAAACGCCCATAGCTCCCTTATTAAGCCACATATGGCAATGAATTTTGCACCGTTGGATTGCTCTTGTCAAAGCGCTTCTTCTGAGTCGAAAAAAATATTACCTGGATTTTTCCGTTTTAGAGAAAATCGCAAAAAACCAAAGAATCCATATTTTTGGCTCCCACAGCAAAAAATGAGTTCAATGGCCGGAACTTTTACTATACCTGAATTCAACTCATCCTATTCAATAACTGACAGCAATTTGGTTCGAATCGGCGACAAAAATTTTTTGGAAAAAAACCATGTACTCCCCCCTTCTATCTAATTTTCACTTCGGAAAATCATTTAAACGCCCATAGCTCCCTTATTAAGCCACATATGGCAATGAATTTTGCACCGTTGGATTGCTCTCGTCAAGGCGCTTCTTCTGAGCCGAAAAAAATTTACCTGGATTTTTCCGTTTTAGAGAAAATCGCAAAAAAACAAAAAGTCCATGTTTTTGGCTCCCACAGCAAAAAATGAGTTCAATGGCCGGAACTTTTACTATACCTGAATTCAACTCATCCTATTCAATAACTGACAGCAATTTGGTTCGAATCGGCGACAAAAAATTTTTGGGAAAAAACCATGTACTCCCCCCTTCTATCTAATTTTCACTTCGGAAAATCATTTAAACGCCCATAGCTCCCTTATTAAGCCACATATGGCAATGAGTTTTGCACCGTTGGATTGCTCTTGTCAAAGCGCTTCTTCTGAGTCGAAAAAAATTTACCTGGATTTTTCCGTTTTAGAGAAAATCGCAAAAAACCAAAGAATCCATATTTTTGGCTCCCACAGCAAAAAATGAGTTCAATGGCCGGAACTTTTACTATACCTGAATTCAACTCATCCTATTCAATAACTGACAGCAATTTGGTTCGAATCGGCGACAAAAATTTTTTGGAAAAAAACCATGTACTCCCCCCTTCTATCTAATTTTCACTTCGGAAAATCATTTAAACGCCCATAGCTCCCTTATTAAGCCACATATGGCAATGAATTTTGCACCGTTGAATTGCTCTTGTCAAAGCGCTTCTTCTGAGTCGAAAAAAATATACCTGGATTTTTCCGTTTTAGAGAAAATCGCAAAAAACCAAAAAATCCATATTTTTGGCTCCCACAGCAAAAAATGGGTTCAACGGCCGGAAATTATCCTATACCTGAATTCAACTCATCCTATTCAATAACTGACAGCAATTTGGTTCGAATCGGCGACAAAAAATTTTTGGAAAAAAACCATGTACTCCCCCCTTCTATCTAATTTTCACTTCGGAAAATCATTTAAACGCCCATAGCTCCCTTATTAAGCCACATATGGCAATGAATTTTGCACCGTTGGATTGCTCTTGTCAAAGCGCTTCTTCTGAGTCGAAAAAAATTTACCTGGATTTTTCCGTTTTAGAGAAAATCGCAAAAAACCAAAGAATCCATATTTTTGGCTCCCACAGCAAAAAATGAGTTCAATGGCCGGAACTTTTACTATACCTGAATTCAACTCATCCTATTCAATAACTGACAGCAATTTGGTTCGAATCGGCGACAAAAAATTTTTGGAAAAAAACCATGTACTCCCCCCTTCTATCTAATTTTCACTTCGGAAAATCATTTAAACGCCCATAGCTCCCTTATTAAGCCACACATGGCAATGAATTTTGCACCGTTGGATTGCTCTCGTCAAGGCGCTTCTTCTGAGCCGAAAATAATTTACCTGGATTTTTCCGTTTTAGAGAAAATCGCAAAAAACCAAAAAATCCATATTTTTGGCTCCCACAGCAAAAAATGGGTTCAACGGCCGGAAATTTTCCTATACCTGAATTCAACTCATCCTATTCAATAACTGACAGCAATTTGGTTCGAATCGGCGACAAAAAATTTTTGGAAAAAAACCATGTACTCCCCCGTTCTATCTAATTTTCACTTCGGAAAATCATTTAAACGCCCATAGCTCCCTCATTAAGCCACATATGGCAATGAATTTTGCACCGTTGGATTGCTCTTGTCAAAGCGCTTCTTCTGAGTCGAAAAAAATTTACCTGGATTTTTCCGTTTTAGAGAAAATCGCAAAAAACCAAAGAATCCATATTTTTGGCTCCCACAGCAAAAAATGAGTTCAATGGCCGGAACTTTTACTATACCTGAATTCAACTCATCCTATTCAATAACTGACAGCAATTTGGTTCGAATCGGCGACAAAAAATTTTTGGAAAAAAACCATGTACTCCCCCCTTCTATCTAATTTTCACTTCGGAAAATCATTTAAACGCCCATAGCTCCCTTATTAAGCCACACATGGCAATGAATTTTGCACCGTTGGATTGCTCTCGTCAAGGCGCTTCTTCTGAGCTGAAAAAAATTTACCTGGATTTTTCCGTTTTAGAGAAAATCGCAAAAAACCAAAAAATCCATATTTTTGGCTCCCACAGCAAAAAATGGGTTCAACGGCCGGAAATGTTCCTATACCTGAATTCAACTCATCCTATTCAATAACTGACAGCAATTTGGTTCGAATCGGCGACAAAAAATTTTTGGAAAAAAACCATGTACTCCCCCCTTCTATCTAATTTTCACTTCGGAAAATCATTTAAACGCCCATAGCTCCCTTATTAAGCCACATATGGCAATGAATTTTGCACCGTTGGATTGCTCTCGTCAAGGCGCTTCTTCTGAGCCGAAAATAATTTACCTGGATTTTTCCGTTTTAGAGAAAATCGCAAAAAACCAAAAAATCCATATTTTTGGCTCCCACAGCAAAAAATGGGTTCAATGGCCGGAACTTTTACTATACCTGAATTCAACTCATCCTATTCAATAACTGACAGCAATTTGGTTCGAATCGGCGACAAAAAATTTTTGGGAAAAAACCATGTATTCCCCCCTTCTATCTAATTTTCACTTCGGAAAATCATTTAAACGCCCATAGCTCCCTCATTAAGCCACATATGGCAATGAATTTTGCACCGTTGGATTGCTCTTGTCAAAGCGCTTCTTCTGAGTCGAAAAAAATTTACCTGGATTTTTCCGTTTTAGAGAAAATCGCAAAAAACCAAAGAATCCATATTTTTGGCTCCCACAGCAAAAAATGGGTTCAATGGCCGGAACTTTTACTATACCTGAATTCAACTCATCCTATTCAATAACTGACAGCAATTTGGTTCGAATCGGCGACAAAAAATTTTTGGAAAAAAACCATGTACTCCCCCCTTCTATCTAATTTTCACTTCGGAAAATCATTTAAACGCCCATAGCTCCCTTATTAAGCCACACATGGCAATGAATTTTGCACCGTTGGATTGCTCTCATCAAGGCGCTTCTTCTGAGTCGAAAAAAATTTACCTGGATTTTTCCGTTTTAGAGAAAATCGCAAAAAACCAAAGAATCCATATTTTTGGCTCCCACAGCAAAAAATGAGTTCAATGGCCGGAACTTTTACTATACCTGAATTCAGCTCATCCTATTCAATAACTGACAGCAATTTGGTTCGAATCGGCGACAAAAAAATTTTGGGAAAAAACCATGTATTCCCCCCTTCTATCTAATTTTCACTTCGGAAAATCATTTAAACGCCCATAGCTCCTTTATTAAGCCACATATGGCAATGAATTTTGCACCGTTGGATTGCTCTTGTCAAAGCGCTTCTTCTGAGTCGAAAAAAATTTACCTGAATTTTTCCGTTTTAGAGAAAATCGCAAAAAACCAAAGAATCCATATTTTTGGCTCCCACAGCAAAAAATGAGTTCAATGGCCGGAACTTTTACTATACCTGAATTCAACTCATCCTATTCAATAACTGACAGCAATTTGGTTCGAATCGGCGACAAAAAATTTTTGGGAAAAAACCATGTACTCCCCCCTTCTATCTAATTTTCACTTCGGAAAATCATTTAAACGCCCATAGCTCCCTTATTAAGCCACACATGTCAATGAATTTTGCACCGTTGGATTGCTCTCGTTAAGGCGCTTCTTCTGAGCCGAAAATAATTTACCTGGATTTTTCCGTTTTAGAGAAAATCGCAAAAAAACAAAAAATCCATATTTTTGGCTCCCACAGCAAAAAATGGGTTCAATGGCCGGAACTTTTACTATACCTGAATTCAACTCATCCTATTCAATAACTGACAGCAATTTGGTTCGAATCGGCGACAAAAAATTTTTGGAAAAAAACCATGTACTCCCCCCTTCTATCTAATTTTCACTTCGGAAAATCATTTAAACGCCCATAGCTCCCTTATTAAGCCACATATGGCAATGAATTTTGCACCGTTGGATTGCTCTTGTCAAAGCGCTTCTTCTGAGTCGAAAAAAATATTACCTGGATTTTTCCGTTTTAGAGAAAATCGCAAAAAACCAAAGAATCCATATTTTTGGCTCCCACAGCAAAAAATGAGTTCAATGGCCGGAACTTTTACTATACCTGAATTCAACTCATCCTATTCAATAACTGACAGCAATTTGGTTCGAATCGGCGACAAAAATTTTTTGGAAAAAAACCATGTACTCCCCCCTTCTATCTAATTTTCACTTCGGAAAATCATTTAAACGCCCATAGCTCCCTTATTAAGCCACATATGGCAATGAATTTTGCACCGTTGGATTGCTCTCGTCAAGGCGCTTCTTCTGAGCCGAAAAAAATTTACCTGGATTTTTCCGTTTTAGAGAAAATCGCAAAAAAACAAAAAGTCCATGTTTTTGGCTCCCACAGCAAAAAATGAGTTCAATGGCCGGAACTTTTACTATACCTGAATTCAACTCATCCTATTCAATAACTGACAGCAATTTGGTTCGAATCGGCGACAAAAAATTTTTGGGAAAAAACCATGTACTCCCCCCTTCTATCTAATTTTCACTTCGGAAAATCATTTAAACGCCCATAGCTCCCTTATTAAGCCACATATGGCAATGAATTTTGCACCGTTGGATTGCTCTTGTCAAAGCGCTTCTTCTGAGTCGAAAAAAATATACCTGGATTTTTCCGTTTTAGAGAAAATCGCAAAAAACCAAAAAATCCATATTTTTGGCTCCCACAGCAAAAAATGGGTTCAACGGCCGGAAATTATCCTATACCTGAATTCAACTCATCCTATTCAATAACTGACAGCAATTTGGTTCGAATCGGCGACAAAAAATTTTTGGAAAAAAACCATGTACTCCCCCCTTCTATCTAATTTTCACTTCGGAAAATCATTTAAACGCCCATAGCTCCCTTATTAAGCCACATATGGCAATGAATTTTGCACCGTTGGATTGCTCTTGTCAAAGCGCTTCTTCTAAGCCGAAAATAATTTACCTGGATTTTTCCGTTTTAGAGAAAATCGCAAAAAACCAAAAAATCCATATTTTTGGCTCCCACAGCAAAAAATGGGTTCAACGGCCGGAAATTTTCCTATACCTGAATTCAACTCATCCTATTCAATAACTGACAGCAATTTGGTTCGAATCGGCGACAAAAAATTTTTGGAAAAAAACCTGTACTCCCCCCTTCTATCTAATTTTCACTTCGGAAAATCATTTAAATGCCCATAGCTCCCTTATTAAGCCACACATGGCAATGAATTTTGCACCGTTGGATTGCTCTCGTCAAGGCGCTTCTTCTGAGCTGAAAAAAATTTACCTGGATTTTTCCGTTTTAGAGAAAATCCCAAAAAACCAAAAAATCCATATTTTTGGCTCCCACAGCAAAAAATGGGTTCAACGGCCGGAAATTTTCCTATACCTGAATTCAACTCATCCTATTCAATAACTGACAGCAATTTGGTTCGAATCGGCGACAAACAATTTTTGGAAAAAAACCATGTACTCCCCCCTTCTATCTAATTTTCACTTCGGAAAATCATTTAAACGCCCATAGCTCCCTTATTAAGCCACACATGTCAATGAATTTTGCACCGTTGGATTGCTCTCGTCAAGGCGCTTCTTCTGAGCCGAAAATAATTTACCTGGATTTTTCCGTTTTAGAGAAAATCGCAAAAAACCAAAAAATCCATATTTTTGGCTCCCACAGCAAAAAATGGGTTCAACGGCCGGAAATTTTCCTATACCTGAATTCAACTCATCCTATTCAATAACTGACAGCAATTTGGTTCGAATCGGCGACAAAAAATTTTTGGAAAAAAACCATGTACTCCCCCGTTCTATCTAATTTTCACTTCGGAAAATCATTTAAACGCCCATAGCTCCCTCATTAAGCCACATATGGCAATGAATTTTGCACCGTTGGATTGCTCTTGTCAAAGCGCTTCTTCTGAGTCGAAAAAAATTTACCTGGATTTTTCCGTTTTAGAGAAAATCGCAAAAAACCAAAGAATCCATATTTTTGGCTCCCACAGCAAAAAATGAGTTCAATGGCCGGAACTTTTACTATACCTGAATTCAACTCATCCTATTCAATAACTGACAGCAATTTGGTTCGAATCGGCGACAAAAAATTTTTGGGAAAAAACCATGTACTCCCCCCTTCTATCTAATTTTCACTTCGGAAAATCATTTAAACGCCCATAGCTCGATTATTAAGCCACATATGGCAATGAATTTTGCACCGTTGGATTGCTCTTGTCAAAGCGCTTCTTCTGAGTAGAAAAAAATTTACCTGGATTTTTCCGTTTTAGAGAAAATCGAGAAAAACCAAAGAATCCATATTTTTGGCTCCCACAGCAAAAAATGAGTTCAATGGCCGGAACTTTTCCTATACCTGAATTCAACTGATCCTATTCAATAACTGACAGCAATTTGGTTCGAATCGGCGACAAAAATTTTTTGGAAAAAAACCATGTACTTCTTCTAATCTATCTTCTTCTATCTAATTTTCACTTCGGAAAATCATTTAAACGCCCATAGCTCCCTTATTAAGCCACATATGGCAATGAATTTTGCACCGTTGGATTGCTCTTGTCAAAGCGCTTCTTCTGAGTCGAAAAAAATATACCTGGATTTTTCCGTTTTAGAGAAAATCGCAAAAAACCAAAAAATCCATATTTTTGGCTCCCACAGCAAAAAATGGGTTCAACGGCCGGAAATTATCCTATACCTGAATTCAACTCATCCTATTCAATAACTGACAGCAATTTGGTTCGAATCGGCGACAAAAAATTTTTGGAAAAAAACCATGTACTCCCCCCTTCTATCTAATTTTCACTTCGGAAAATCATTTAAACGCCCATAGCTCCCTCATTAAGCCACATATGGCAATGAATTTTGCACCGTTGGATTGCTCTTGTCAAAGCGCTTCTTCTGAGTCGAAAAAAATTTACCTGGATTTTTCCGTTTTAGAGAAAATCGCAAAAAACCAAAGAATCCATATTTTTGGCTCCCACAGCAAAAAATGGGTTCAATGGCCGGAACTTTTACTATACCTGAATTCAACTCATCCTATTCAATAACTGACAGCAATTTGGTTCGAATCGGCGACAAAAAATTTTTGGAAAAAAACCATGTACTCCCCCCTTCTATCTAATTTTCACTTCGGAAAATCATTTAAACGCCCATAGCTCCCTTATTAAGCCACATATGGCAATGAGTTTTGCACCGTTGGATTGCTCTTGTCAAAGCGCTTCTTCTGAGTCGAAAAAAATTTACCTGGATTTTTCCGTTTTAGAGAAAATCGCAAAAAACCAAAGAATCCATATTTTTGGCTCCCACAGCAAAAAATGAGTTCAATGGCCGGAACTTTTACTATACCTGAATTCAACTCATCCTATTCAATAACTGACAGCAATTTGGTTCGAATTGGCGACAAAAAATTTTTGGAAAAAAACCATGTACTCCCCCCTTCTATCTAATTTTCACTTCGGAAAATCATTTAAACGCCCATAGCTCCCTTATTAAGCCACATATGGCAATGAATTTTGCACCGTTGGATTGCTCTTGTCAAAGCGCTTCTTCTGAGTCGAAAAAAATATACCTGGATTTTTCCGTTTTAGAGAAAATCGCAAAAAACCAAAAAATCCATATTTTTGGCTCCCACAGCAAAAAATGGGTTCAACGGCCGGAAATTATCCTATACCTGAATTCAACTCATCCTATTCAATAACTGACAGCAATTTGGTTCGAATCGGCGACAAAAAATTTTTGGAAAAAAACCATGTACTCCCCCCTTCTATCTAATTTTCACTTCGGAAAATCATTTAAACGCCCATAGCTCCCTTATTAAGCCACATATGGCAATGAATTTTGCACCGTTGGATTGCTCTTGTCAAAGCGCTTCTTCTGAGTCGAAAAAAATTTACCTGGATTTTTCCGTTTTAGAGAAAATCGCAAAAAACCAAAGAATCCATATTTTTGGCTCCCACAGCAAAAAATGAGTTCAATGGCCGGAACTTTTACTATACCTGAATTCAACTCATCCTATTCAATAACTGACAGCAATTTGGTTCGAATCGGCGACAAAAAATTTTTGGAAAAAAACCATGTACTCCCCCCTTCTATCTAATTTTCACTTCGGAAAATCATTTAAACGCCCATAGCTCCCTTATTAAGCCACACATGGCAATGAATTTTGCACCGTTGGATTGCTCTCGTCAAGGCGCTTCTTCTAAGCCGAAAATAATTTACCTGGATTTTTCCGTTTTAGAGAAAATCGCAAAAAACCAAAAAATCCATATATTTGGCTCCCACAGCAAAAAATGGGTTCAACGGCCGGAAATTTTCCTATACCTGAATTCAACTCATCCTATTCAATAACTGACAGCAATTTGGTTCGAATCGGCGACAAAAAATTTTTGGAAAAAAACCTGTACTCCCCCCTTCTATCTAATTTTCACTTCGGAAAATCATTTAAATGCCCATAGCTCCCTTATTAAGCCACACATGGCAATGAATTTTGCACCGTTGGATTGCTCTCGTCAAGGCGCTTCTTCTGAGCTGAAAAAAATTTACCTGGATTTTTCCGTTTTAGAGAAAATCCCAAAAAACCAAAAAATCCATATTTTTGGCTCCCACAGCAAAAAATGGGTTCAACGGCCGGAAATTTTCCTATACCTGAATTCAACTCATCCTATTCAATAACTGACAGCAATTTGGTTCGAATCGGCGACAAACAATTTTTGGAAAAAAACCATGTACTCCCCCCTTCTATCTAATTTTCACTTCGGAAAATCATTTAAACGCCCATAGCTCCCTTATTAAGCCACACATGTCAATGAATTTTGCACCGTTGGATTGCTCTCGTCAAGGCGCTTCTTCTGAGCCGAAAATAATTTACCTGGATTTTTCCGTTTTAGAGAAAATCGCAAAAAACCAAAAAATCCATATTTTTGGCTCCCACAGCAAAAAATGGGTTCAACGGCCGGAAATTTTCCTATACCTGAATTCAACTCATCCTATTCAATAACTGACAGCAATTTGGTTCGAATCGGCGACAAAAAATTTTTGGAAAAAAACCATGTACTCCCCCGTTCTATCTAATTTTCACTTCGGAAAATCATTTAAACGCCCATAGCTCGATTATTAAGCCACATATGGCAATGAATTTTGCACCGTTGGATTGCTCTTGTCAAAGCGCTTCTTCTGAGTAGAAAAAAATTTACCTGGATTTTTCCGTTTTAGAGAAAATCGAGAAAAACCAAAGAATCCATATTTTTGGCTCCCACAGCAAAAAATGAGTTCAATGGCCGGAACTTTTCCTATACCTGAATTCAACTGATCCTATTCAATAACTGACAGCAATTTGGTTCGAATCGGCGACAAAAATTTTTTGGAAAAAAACCATGTACTTCTTCTAATCTATCTTCTTCTATCTAATTTTCACTTCGGAAAATCATTTAAACGCCCATAGCTCCCTTATTAAGCCACATATGGCAATGAATTTTGCACCGTTGGATTGCTCTTGTCAAAGCGCTTCTTCTGAGTCGAAAAAAATTTACCTGGATTTTTCCGTTTTAGAGAAAATCGCAAAAAACCAAAAAATCCATATTTTTGGCTCCCACAGCAAAAAATGGGTTCAATGGCCGGAACTTTTACTATACCTGAATTCAACTCATCCTATTCAATAACTGACAGCAATTTGGTTCGAATCGGCGACAAACAATTTTTGGAAAAAAACCATGTACTCCCCCCTTCTATCTAATTTTCACTTCGGAAAATCATTTAAACGCCCATAGCTCCCTTATTAAGCCACATATGGCAATGAATTTTGCACCGTTGGATTGCCCTTGTCAAAGCGCTTCTTCTGAGTCGAAAAAAATTTACCTGGATTTTTCCGTTTTAGAGAAAATCGCAAAAAACCAAAGAATCCATATTTTTGGCTCCCACAGCAAAAAATGAGTTCAATGGCCGGAACTTTTACTATACCTGAATTCAGCTCATCCTATTCAATAACTGACAGCAATTTGGTTCGAATCGGCGACAAAAAAATTTTGGAAAAAAACCATGTACTCCCCCCTTCTATCTAATTTTCACTTCGGAAAATCATTTAAACGCCCATAGCTCCCTTATTAAGCCACACATGGCAATGAATTTTGCACCGTTGGATTGCTCTCGTCAAGGCGCTTCTTCTGAGCTGAAAAAAATTTACCTGGATTTTTCCGTTTTAGAGAAAATCGCAAAAAACCAAAGAATCCATATTTTTGGCTCCCACAGCAAAAAATGAGTTCAATGGCCGGAACTTTTACTATACCTGAATTCAACTCATCCTATTCAATAACTGACAGCAATTTGGTTCGAATTGGCGACAAAAAATTTTTGGAAAAAAACCATGTACTCCCCCCTTCTATCTAATTTTCACTTCGGAAAATCATTTAAACGCCCATAGCTCCCTTATTAAGCCACATATGGCAATGAATTTTGCACCGTTGGATTGCTCTTGTCAAAGCGCTTCTTCTGAGTCGAAAAAAATATACCTGGATTTTTCCGTTTTAGAGAAAATCGCAAAAAACCAAAAAATCCATATTTTTGGCTCCCACAGCAAAAAATGGGTTCAACGGCCGGAAATTATCCTATACCTGAATTCAACTCATCCTATTCAATAACTGACAGCAATTTGGTTCGAATCGGCGACAAAAAATTTTTGGAAAAAAACCATGTACTCCCCCCTTCTATCTAATTTTCACTTCGGAAAATCATTTAAACGCCCATAGCTCCCTTATTAAGCCACATATGGCAATGAATTTTGCACCGTTGGATTGCTCTTGTCAAAGCGCTTCTTCTGAGTCGAAAAAAATTTACCTGGATTTTTCCGTTTTAGAGAAAATCGCAAAAAACCAAAGAATCCATATTTTTGGCTCCCACAGCAAAAAATGAGTTCAATGGCCGGAACTTTTACTATACCTGAATTCAACTCATCCTATTCAATAACTGACAGCAATTTGGTTCGAATCGGCGACAAAAAATTTTTGGAAAAAAACCATGTACTCCCCCCTTCTATCTAATTTTCACTTCGGAAAATCATTTAAACGCCCATAGCTCCCTTATTAAGCTACACATGGCAATGAATTTTGCACCGTTGGATTGCTCTCGTCAAGGCGCTTCTTCTGAGCCGAAAATAATTTACCTGGATTTTTCCGTTTTAGAGAAAATCGCAAAAAACCAAAAAATCCATATTTTTGGCTCCCACAGCAAAAAATGGGTTCAACGGCCGGAAATTTTCCTATACCTGAATTCAACTCATCCTATTCAATAACTGACAGCAATTTGGTTCGAATCGGCGACAAAAAATTTTTGGAAAAAAACCTGTACTCCCCCCTTCTATCTAATTTTCACTTCGGAAAATCATTTAAATGCCCATAGCTCCCTTATTAAGCCACACATGGCAATGAATTTTGCACCGTTGGATTGCTCTCGTCAAGGCGCTTCTTCTGAGCTGAAAAAAATTTACCTGGATTTTTCCGTTTTAGAGAAAATCCCAAAAAACCAAAAAATCCATATTTTTGGCTCCCACAGCAAAAAATGGGTTCAACGGCCGGAAATTTTCCTATACCTGAATTCAACTCATCCTATTCAATAACTGACAGCAATTTGGTTCGAATCGGCGACAAACAATTTTTGGAAAAAAACCATGTACTCCCCCCTTCTATCTAATTTTCACTTCGGAAAATCATTTAAACGCCCATAGCTCCCTTATTAAGCCACACATGTCAATGAATTTTGCACCGTTGGATTGCTCTCGTCAAGGCGCTTCTTCTGAGCCGAAAATAATTTACCTGGATTTTTCCGTTTTAGAGAAAATCGCAAAAAACCAAAAAATCCATATTTTTGGCTCCCACAGCAAAAAATGGGTTCAACGGCCGGAAATTTTCCTATACCTGAATTCAACTCATCCTATTCAATAACTGACAGCAATTTGGTTCGAATCGGCGACAAAAAATTTTTGGAAAAAAACCATCTACTCCCCCGTTCTATCTAATTTTCACTTCGGAAAATCATTTAAACGCCCATAGCTCCCTCATTAAGCCACATATGGCAATGAATTTTGCACCGTTGGATTGCTCTTGTCAAAGCGCTTCTTCTGAGTCGAAAAAAATTTACCTGGATTTTTCCGTTTTAGAGAAAATCGCAAAAAACCAAAGAATCCATATTTTTGGCTCCCACAGCAAAAAATGGGTTCAATGGCCGGAACTTTTACTATACCTGAATTCAACTCATCCTATTCAATAACTGACAGCAATTTGGTTCGAATCGGCGACAAAAAATTTTTGGAAAAAAACCATGTACTCCCCCCTTCTATCTAATTTTCACTTCGGAAAATCATTTAAACGCCCATAGCTCCCTTATTAAGCCACACATGGCAATGAATTTTGCACCGTTGGATTGCTCTCATCAAGGCGCTTCTTCTGAGTCGAAAAAAATTTACCTGGATTTTTCCGTTTTAGAGAAAATCGCAAAAAACCAAAGAATCCATATTTTTGGCTCCCACAGCAAAAAATGAGTTCAATGGCCGGAACTTTTACTATACCTGAATTCAGCTCATCCTATTCAATAACTGACAGCAATTTGGTTCGAATCGGCGACAAAAAAATTTTGGGAAAAAACCATGTATTCCCCCCTTCTATCTAATTTTCACTTCGGAAAATCATTTAAACGCCCATAGCTCCTTTATTAAGCCACATATGGCAATGAATTTTGCACCGTTGGATTGCTCTTGTCAAAGCGCTTCTTCTGAGTCGAAAAAAATTTACCTGAATTTTTCCGTTTTAGAGAAAATCGCAAAAAACCAAAGAATCCATATTTTTGGCTCCCACAGCAAAAAATGAGTTCAATGGCCGGAACTTTTACTATACCTGAATTCAGCTCATCCTATTCAATAACTGACAGCAATTGGGTTCGAATCGGCGACAAAAAATTTTTGGAAAAAAACCATGTACTCCCCCCTTCTATCTAATTTTCACTTCGGAAAATAATTTAAACGCCCATAGCTCCCTTATTAAGCCACATATGGCAATGAATTTTGCACCGTTGGATTGCCCTTGTCAAAGCGCTTCTTCTGAGTCGAAAAAAATTTACCTGGATTTTTCCGTTTTAGAGAAAATCGCAAAAAACCAAAGAATCCATATTTTTGGCTCCCACAGCAAAAAATGAGTTCAATGGCCGGAACTTTTACTATACCTGAATTCAGCTCATCCTATTCAATAACTGACAGCAATTTGGTTCGAATCGGCGACAAACAATTTTTGGAAAAAAACCATGTACTCCCCCCTTCTATCTAATTTTCACTTCGGAAAATCATTTAAACGCCCATAGCTCCCTTATTAAGCCACATATGGCAATGAATTTTGCACCGTTGGATTGCCCTTGTCAAAGCGCTTCTTCTGAGTCGAAAAAAATTTACCTGGATTTTTCCGTTTTAGAGAAAATCGCAAAAAACCAAAGAATCCATATTTTTGGCTCCCACAGCAAAAAATGAGTTCAATGGCCGGAACTTTTACTATACCTGAATTCATCTCATCCTATTCAATAACTGACAGCAATTTGGTTCGAATCGGCGACAAACAATTTTTGGAAAAAAACCATGTACTCCCCCCTTCTATCTAATTTTCACTTCGGAAAATCATTTAAACGGCCATAGCTCCCTTATTAAGCCACATATGGCAATGAATTTTGCACCGTTGGATTGCTCTTGTCAAAGCGCTTCTTCTGAGTCGAAAAAAATTTACCTGGATTTTTCCGTTTTAGAGAAAATCGCAAAAAAACAAAAAATCCATATTTTTGGCTCCCACAGCAAAAAATGGGTTCAACGGCCGGAAATGTTCCTATACCTGAATTCAACTCATCCTATTCAATAACTGACAGCAATTTGGTTCGAATCGGCGACAAAAAATTTTTGGAAAAAAACCATGTACTCCCCCCTTCTATCTAATTTTCACTTCGGAAAATCATTTAAACGCCCATAGCTCCCTTATTAAGCCACATATGGCAATGAATTTTGCACCGTTGGATTGCTCTCGTCAAGGCGCTTCTTCTGAGCCGAAAATCATTTACCTGGATTTTTCCGTTTTAGAGAAAATCGCAAAAAACCAAAAAATCCATATTTTTGGCTCCCACAGCAAAAAATGGGTTCAATGGCCGGAACTTTTACTATACCTGAATTCAACTCATCCTATTCAATAACTGACAGCAATTTGGTTCGAATCGGCGACAAAAAATTTTTGGGAAAAAACCATGTATTCCCCCCTTCTATCTAATTTTCACTTCGGAAAATCATTTAAACGCCCATAGCTCCCTCATTAAGCCACATATGGCAATGAATTTTGCACCGTTGGATTGCTCTTGTCAAAGCGCTTCTTCTGAGTCGAAAAAAATTTACCTGGATTTTTCCGTTTTAGAGAAAATCGCAAAAAACCAAAGAATCCATATTTTTGGCTCCCACAGCAAAAAATGAGTTCAATGGCCGGAACTTTTACTATACCTGAATTCATCTCATCCTATTCAATAACTGACAGCAATTCGGTTCGAATCGGCGACAAACAATTTTTGGAAAAAAACCATGTACTTCTATCTAATTTTCACTTCGGAAAATCATTTAAACGCCCATAGCTCCCTTATTAAGCCACATATGGCAATGAATTTTGCACCGTTGGATTGCTCTTGTCAAAGCGCTTCTTCTGAGTCGAAAAAAATTTACCTGGATTTTTCCGTTTTAGAGAAAATCGCAAAAAACCAAAAAATCCATATTTTTGGCTCCCACAGCAAAAAATGAGTTGAATGGCCGGAACTTTTACTATACCTGAATTCAACTCATCCTATTCAATAACTGACAGCAATTTGGTTCGAATCGGCGACAAACAATTTTTGGAAAAAAACCATGTACTCCCCCCTTCTATCTAATTTTCACTTCGGAAAATCATTTAAACGCCCATAGCTCCCTTATTAAGCCACATATGGCAATGAATTTTGCACCGTTGGATTGCCCTTGTCAAAGCGCTTCTTCTGAGTCGAAAAAAATTTACCTGGATTTTTCCGTTTTAGAGAAAATCGCAAAAAACCAAAGAATCCATATTTTTGGCTCCCACAGCAAAAAATGAGTTCAATGGCCGGAACTTTTACTATACCTGAATTCATCTCATCCTATTCAATAACTGACAGCAATTTGGTTCGAATCGGCGACAAACAATTTTTGGAAAAAAACCATGTACTCCCCCCTTCTATCTAATTTTCACTTCGGAAAATCATTTAAACGCCCATAGCTCCCTTATTAAGCCACATATGGCAATGAATTTTGCCCCGTTGGATTGCCCTTGTCAAAGCGCTTCTTCTGAGTCGAAAAAAATTTACCTGGATTTTTCCGTTTTAGAGAAAATCGCAAAAAACCAAAGAATCCATATTTTTGGCTCCCACAGCAAAAAATGAGTTCAATGGCCGGAACTTTTACTATACCTGAATTCAGCTCATCCTATTCAATAACTGACAGCAATTTGGTTCGAATCGGCGACAAAAAATTTTTGGGAAAAAACCATGTACTCCCCCCTTCTATCTAATTTTCACTTCGGAAAATCATTTAAACGCCCATAGCTCCCTTATTAAGCCACATATGGCAATGAATTTTGCACCGTTGGATTGCTCTTGTCAAAGCGCTTCTTCTGAGTCGAAAATAATTTACCTGGATTTTTCCGTTTTAGAGAAAATCGCAAAAAACCAAAAAATCCATATTTTTGGCTCCCACAGCAAAAAATGAGTTCAATGGCCGGAACTTTTACTATACCTGAATTCATCTCATCCTATTCAATAACTGGCAGCAATTTGGTTCGAATCGGCGACAAACAATTTTTGGAAAAAAACCATGTACTCCCCCCTTCTATCTAATTTTCACTTCGGAAAATCATTTAAACGCCCATAGCTCCCTTATTAAGCCACACATGGCAATGAATTTTGCACCGTTGGATTGCTCTCGTCAAGGCGCTTCTTCTGAGCTGAAAAAAATTTACCTGGATTTTTCCGTTTTAGAGAAAATCGCAAAAAACCAAAAAATCCATATTTTTGGCTCCCACAGCAAAAAATGGGTTCAACGGCCGGAAATGTTCCTATACCTGAATTCAACTCATCCTATTCAATAACTGACAGCAATTTGGTTCGAATCGGCGACAAAAAATTTTTGGAAAAAAACCATGTACTCCCCCCTTCTATCTAATTTTCACTTCGGAAAATCATTTAAACGCCCATAGCTCCCTTATTAAGCCACATATGGCAATGAATTTTGCACCGTTGGATTGCTCTCGTCAAGGCGCTTCTTCTGAGCCGAAAATAATTTACCTGGATTTTTCCGTTTTAGAGAAAATCGCAAAAAACCAAAAAATCCATATTTTTGGCTCCCACAGCAAAAAATGGGTTCAATGGCCGGAACTTTTACTATACCTGAATTCAACTCATCCTATTCAATAACTGACAGCAATTTGGTTCGAATCGGCGACAAAAAATTTTTGGGAAAAAACCATGTATTCCCCCCTTCTATCTAATTTTCACTTCGGAAAATCATTTAAACGCCCATAGCTCCCTCATTAAGCCACATATGGCAATGAATTTTGCACCGTTGGATTGCTCTTGTCAAAGCGCTTCTTCTGAGTCGAAAAAAATTTACCTGGATTTTTCCGTTTTAGAGAAAATCGCAAAAAACCAAAGAATCCATATTTTTGGCTCCCACAGCAAAAAATGAGTTCAATGGCCGGAACTTTTACTATACCTGAATTCATCTCATCCTATTCAATAACTGACAGCAATTCGGTTCGAATCGGCGACAAACAATTTTTGGAAAAAAACCATGTACTCCCCCCTTCTATCTAATTTTCACTTCGGAAAATCATTTAAACGCCCATAGCTCCCTTATTAAGCCACATATGGCAATGAATTTTGCACCGTTGGATTGCCCTTGTCAAAGCGCTTCTTCTGAGTCGAAAAAAATTTACCTGGATTTTTCCGTTTTAGAGAAAATCGCAAAAAACCAAAGAATCCATATTTTTGGCTCCCACAGCAAAAAATGAGTTCAATGGCCGGAACTTTTACTATACCTGAATTCAGCTCATCCTATTCAATAACTGACAGCAATTTGGTTCGAATCGGCGACAAACAATTTTTGGAAAAAAACCATGTACTCCCCCCTTCTATCTAATTTTCACTTCGGAAAATCATTTAAACGCCCATAGCTCCCTTATTAAGCCACATATGGCAATGAATTTTGCACCGTTGGATTGCCCTTGTCAAAGCGCTTCTTCTGAGTCGAAAAAAATTTACCTGGATTTTTCCGTTTTAGAGAAAATCGCAAAAAACCAAAGAATCCATATTTTTGGCTCCCACAGCAAAAAATGAGTTCATTGGCCGGAACTTTTACTATACCTGAATTCAACTCATCCTATTCAATAACTGACAGCAATTTGGTTCGAATCGGCGACAAAAAATTTTTGGAAAAAAACCATGTACTCCCCCCTTCTATCTAATTTTCACTTCGGAAAATCATTTAAACGCCCATAGCTCCCTTATTAAGCCACATATGGCAATGAATTTTGCACCGTTGGATTGCTCTCGTCAAGGCGCTTCTTCTGAGCCGAAAATAATTTACCTGGATTTTTCCGTTTTAGAGAAAATCGCAAAAAACCAAAAAATCCATATTTTTGGCTCCCACAGCAAAAAATGGGTTCAATGGCCGGAACTTTTACTATACCTGAATTCAACTCATCCTATTCAATAACTGACAGCAATTTGGTTCGAATCGGCGACAAAAAATTTTTGGGAAAAAACCATGTATTCCCCCCTTCTATCTAATTTTCACTTCGGAAAATCATTTAAACGCCCATAGCTCCCTCATTAAGCCACATATGGCAATGAATTTGGCACCGTTGGATTGCTCTTGTCAAAGCGCTTCTTCTGAGTCGAAAAAAATTTACCTGGATTTTTCCGTTTTAGAGAAAATCGCAAAAAACCAAAGAATCCATATTTTTGGCTCCCACAGCAAAAAATGAGTTCAATGGCCGGAACTTTTACTATACCTGAATTCATCTCATCCTATTCAATAACTGACAGCAATTCGGTTCGAATCGGCGACAAACAATTTTTGGAAAAAAACCATGTACTCCCCCCTTCTATCTAATTTTCACTTCGGAAAATCATTTAAACGCCCATAGCTCCCTTATTAAGCCACATATGGCAATGAATTTTGCACCGTTGGATTGCCCTTGTCAAAGCGCTTCTTCTGAGTCGAAAAAAATTTACCTGGATTTTTCCGTTTTAGAGAAAATCGCAAAAAACCAAAGAATCCATATTTTTGGCTCCCACAGCAAAAAATGAGTTCAATGGCCGGAACTTTTACTATACCTGAATTCAGCTCATCCTATTCAATAACTGACAGCAATTTGGTTCGAATCGGCGACAAAAAATTTTTGGGAAAAAACCATGTACTCCCCCCTTCTATCTAATTTTCACTTCGGAAAATCATTTAAACGCCCATAGCTCCCTTATTAAGCCACATATGGCAATGAATTTTGCACCGTTGGATTGCTCTTGTCAAAGCGCTTCTTCTAAGTCGAAAAAAATTTACCTGGATTTTTCCGTTTTAGAGAATATCGCAAAAAACCAAAAAATCCATATTTTTGGCTCCCACAGCAAAAAATGGTTTCAATGGCCGGAACTTTTACTATACCTGAATTCAACTCATCCTATTCAATAACTGACAGCAATTTGGTTCGAATCGGCGACAAAAAATTTTTGGGAAAAAACC
Organism: Tenebrio molitor; assembly: GCF_963966145.1. NCBI lineage: Eukaryota > Metazoa > Arthropoda > Insecta > Coleoptera > Tenebrionidae > Tenebrio > Tenebrio molitor. Next base: position 3,599,133 of record NC_091052.1, read on the forward strand.
CTGTACTCCCCCCTTCTATCTAATTTTCACTTCGGAAAATCATTTAAACGCCCATAGCTCCCTTATTAAGCCACACATGGCAATGAATTTTGCACCGTTGGATTGCTCTTGTCAAAGCGCTTCTTCTGAGTCGAAAAAAATTTACCTGGATTTTTCCGTTTTAGAGAAAATCGCAAAAAACCAAAGAATCCATATTTTTGGCTCCCACAGAAAAAAATGAGTTCAATGGCCGGAACTTTTACTATACCTGAATTCAACTCATCCTATTCAATAACTGACAGCAATTTGGTTCGAATCGGCGACAAAAAATTTTTGGAAAAAAAACCATGTACTCCCCCCTTCTATCTAATTTTCACTTCGGAAAATCATTTAAACGCCCATAGCTCCCTTATTAAGCCGCACATGGCAATGAATTTTGCACCGTTGGATTGCTCTCGTCAAGGCGCTTCTTCTGAGCTGAAAAAAATTTACCTGGATTTTTCCGTTTTAGAGAAAATCGCAAAAAACCAAAAAATCCATATTTTTGGCTCCCACAGCAAAAAATGAGTTGAATGGCCGGAACTTTTACTATACCTGAATTCAACTCATCCTATTCAATAACTGACAGCAATTTGGTTCGAATCGGCGACAAAAATTTTTTGGGAAAAAACCATGTACTCCCCCCTTCTATCTAATTTTCACTTCGGAAAATCATTTAAACGCCCATAGCTCCCTTATTAAGCCACATATGGCAATGAATTTTGCACCGTTGGATTGCTCTTGTCAAAGCGCTTCTTCTGAGTCGAAAAAAATTTACCTGGATTTTTCCGTTTTAGAGAAAATCGCAAAAAACCAAAAAATCCATATTTTTGGCTCCCACAGCAAAAAATGGGTTCAACGGCCGGAAATTTTCCTATACCTGAATTCAACTCATCCTATTCAATAACTGACAGCAATTTGGTTCGAATCGGCGACAAAAAATTTTTGGAAAAAAACCATGTACTCCCTTCTATCTAATTTTCACTTCGGAAAATCATTTAAACGCCCATAGCTCCCTTATTAAGCCACACATGTCAATGAATTTTGCACCGTTGGATTGCTCTCGTCAAGGCGCTTCTTCTGAGCTGAAAATAATTTACCTGGATTTTTCCGTTTTAGAGAAAATCGCAAAAAACCAAAAAATCCATATTTTTGGCTCCCACAGCAAAAAATGGGTTCAATGGCCGGAACTTTTACTATACCTGAATTCAACTCATCCTATTCAATAACTGACAGCAATTTGGTTTGAATCGGCGACAAAAAATTTTTGGGAAAAAACCATGTACTCCCCCCTTCTATCTAATTTTCACTTCGGAAAATCATTTAAACGCCCATAGCTCCCTTATTAAGCCACATATGGCAATGAATTTTGCACCGTTGGATTGCTCTTGTCAAAGCGCTTCTTCTGAGTCGAAAAAAATTTACCTGGATTTTTCCGTTTTAGAGAAAATCGCAAAAAACCAAAGAATCCATATTTTTGGCTCCCACAGCAAAAAATGTGTTCAATGGCCGGAACTTTTACTATACCTGAATTCAACTGACAGCAATTTGGTTCGAATCGGCGACAAAAAATTTTTGGAAAAAAACCATGTACTCCCCCCTTCTATCTAATTTTCACTTCGGAAAATCATTTAAACGCCCATAGCTCCCTTATTAAGCCACACATGGCAATGAATTTTGCACCGTTGGATTGCTCTCGTCAAGGCGCTTCTTCTGAGCTGAAAAAAATTTACCTGGATTTTTCCGTTTTAGAGAAAATCGCAAAAAACCAAAAAATCCATATTTTTGGCTCCCACAGCAAAAAATGAGTTCAATGGCCGGAACTTTTACTATACCTGAATTCAACTCATCCTATTCAATAACTGACAGCAATTTGGTTCGAATCGGCGACAAAAAATTTTTGGAAAAAAACCATGTACTCCCCCCTTCTATCTAATTTTCACTTCGGAAAATCATTTAAACGCCCATAGCTCCCTTATTAAGCCACATATGGCAATGAATTTTGCACCGTTGGATTGCTCTTGTCAAAGCGCTTCTTCTGAGTCGAAAAAAATTTACCTGGATTTTTCCGTTTTAGAGAAAATCGCAAAAAACCAAAAAATCCATATTTTTGGCTCCCACAGCAAAAAATGGGTTCAATGGCCGGAACTTTTACTATACCTGAATTCAACTCATCCTATTCAATAACTCACAGCAATTTGGTTCGAATCGGCGACAAACAATTTTTGGAAAAAAACCATGTACTCCCCCCTTCTATCTAATTTTCACTTCGGAAAATCATTTAAACGCCCATAGCTCCCTTATTAAGCCACACATGTCAATGAATTTTGCACCGTTGGATTGCTCTTGTCAAAGCGCTTCTTCTGAGTCGAAAAAAATTTACCTGGATTTTTCCGTTTTAGAGAAAATCGCAAAAAACCAAAAAATCCATATTTTTGGCTCCCACAGCAAAAAATGGGTTCAATGGCCGGAACTTTTACTATACCTGAATTCAACTCATCCTATTCAATAACTCACAGCAATTTGGTTCGAATCGGCGACAAACAATTTTTGGAAAAAAACCATGTACTCCCCCCTTCTATCTAATTTTCACTTCGGAAAATCATTTAAACGCCCATAGCTCCCTTATTATGCCACATATGGCAATGAACTTTGCACCGTTGGATTGCTCTTGTCAAAGCGCTTCTTCTGAGTCGAAAAAAATTTACCTGGATTTTTCCGTTTTATAGAAATTCGCAAAAACCCAAAAAATCCATATTTTTGGCTCCCACAGCAAAAAATGGGTTCAATGGCCGGAACTTTTACTATACCTGAATTCAACTCATCCTATTCAATAACTGACAGCAATTTGGTTCGAATCGGCGACAAAAAGTGTTTGGGAAAAAACCATGTACTCCCCCCTTCTATCTAATTTTCACTTCGGAAAATCATTTAAACGCCCATAGCTCCCTTATTAAGCCACATGTGGCAATGAATTTTGCACCGTTGGATTGCTCTTGTCAAGGCGCTTCGTCTGAGCCGAAAATAATTTACCTGGATTTTTCCGTTTTAGAGAAAATCGCAAAAAACCAAAAAATCCATATTTTTGGCTCCCACAGCAAAAAATGGGTTCAATGGCCGGAACTTTTACTATACCTGAATTCAACTCATCCTATTCAATAACTGACAGCAATTTGGTTCGAATCGGCGACAAAAAATTTTTGGGAAAAAACCATGTACTCCCCCCTTCTATCTAATTTTCACTTCGGAAAATCATTTAAACGCCCATAGCTCCCTTATTAAGCTACACATGGCAATGAATTTTGCACCGTTGGATTGCTCTCGTCAAGGCGCTTCTTCTGAGCTGAAAAAAATTTACCTGGATTTTTCCGTTTTAGAGAAAATCGCAAAAAACCAAAAAATCCATATTTTTGGCTCCCACAGCAAAAAATGAGTTGAATGGCCGGAACTTTTACTATACCTGAATTCAACTCATCCTATTCAATAACTGACAGCAATTTGGTTCGAATCGGCGACAAAAAATTTTTGGAAAAAAACCATGTACTCCCCCCTTCTATCTAATTTTCACTTCGGAAAATCATTTAAACGCCCATAGCTCCCTTATTAAGCCACACATGTCAATGCATTTTGCACCGTTGGATTGCTCTCGTCAAGGCGCTTCTTCTGAGCCGAAAATAATTTACCTGGATTTTTCTGTTTTAGAGAAAATCGCAAAAAACCAAAAAATCCATATTTTTGGCTCCCACAGCAAAAAATGGGTTCAATGGCCGGAACTTTCACTATACCTGAATTCAACTCATCCTATTCAATAACTGACAGCAATTTGGTTCGAATCGGCGACAAAAAATTTTTGGAAAAAAACCATGTCCTCCCCCGTTCTATCTAATTTTCACTTCGGAAAATCATTTAAACGCCCATAGCTCCCTTATTAAGCCACACATGGCAATGAATTTTGCACCGTTGGATTGCTCTCGTCAAGGCGCTTCTTCTGAGCCGAAAAAAATTTACCTGGATTTTTCCGTTTTAGAGAAAATCGCAAAAAACCAAAAAATCCATATTTTTGGCTCCCACAGCAAAAAATGGGTTCAACGGCCGGAAATTTTCCTATACCTGAATTCAACTCATCCTATTCAATAACTGACAGCAATTTGGTTCGAATCGGCGACAAAAAATTTTTGGAAAAAAACCATGTACTCCCCCCTTCTATCTAATTTTCGCTTCGGAAAATCATTTAAACGCCCATAGCTCCCTTATTAAGCCACACATGTCAATGAATTTTGCACCGTTGGATTGCTCTTGTCAAAGCGCTTCTTCTCAGTCGAAAAAAAATTACCTGGATTTTTCCGTTTTAGAGAAAATCGCAAAAAACCAAAAAAATCCATATTTTTGGCTCCCACAGCAAAAAATGGGTTCAATGGCCGGAACTTTTACTATACCTGAATTCAACTCATCCTATTCAATAACTGACAGCAATTTGGTTCGAATCGGCGACAAAAAATTTTTGGGAAAAAACCATGTACTCCCCCCTTCCATCTAATTTTCACTTCGGAAAATCATTTAAACGCCCATAGCTCCCTTATTATGCCACATATGGCAATGAACTTTGCACCGTTGGATTGCTCTTGTCAAAGCGCTTCTTCTGAGTCGAAAAAAATTTACCTGGATTTTTCCGTTTTATAGAAATTCGCAAAAACCCAAAAAATCCATATTTTTGGCTCCCACAGCAAAAAATGGGTTCAATGGCCGGAACTTTTACTATACCTGAATTCAACTCATCCTATTCAATAACTGACAGCAATTTGGTTCGAATCGGCGACAAAAAGTGTTTGGGAAAAAACCATGTACTCCCCCCTTCTATCTAATTTTCACTTCGGAAAATCATTTAAACGCCCATAGCTCCCTTATTAAGCCACATATGGCAATGAATTTTGCACCGTTGGATTGCTCTTGTCAAAGCGCTTCTTCTGAGTCGAAAAAAATTTACCTGGATTTTTCCGTTTTATAGAAATTCGCAAAAACCCAAAAAATCCATATTTTTGGCTCCCACAGCAAAAAATGGGTTCAATGGCCGGAACTTTTACTATACCTGAATTCAACTCATCCTATTCAATAACTCACAGCAATTTGGTTCGAATCGGCGACAAACAATTTTTGGAAAAAAACCATGTACTCCCCCCTTCTATCTAATTTTCACTTCGGAAAATCATTTAAACGCCCATAGCTCCCTTATTAAGCCACATATGGCAATGAATTTTGCACCGTTGGATTGCTCTTGTCAAAGCGCTTCTTCTGAGTCGAAAAAAATTTACCTGGATTTTTCCGTTTTATAGAAATTCGCAAAAACCCAAAAAATCCATATTTTTGGCTCCCACAGCAAAAAATGGGTTCAATGGCCGGAACTTTTACTATACCTGAATTCAACTCATCCTATTCAATAACTCACAGCAATTTGGTTCGAATCGGCGACAAACAATTTTTGGAAAAAAACCATGTACTCCCCCCTTCTATCTAATTTTCACTTCGGAAAATCATTTAAACGCCCATAGCTCCCTTATTAAGCCACATATGGCAATGAATTTTGCACCGTTGGATTGCTCTTGTCAAAGCGCTTCTTCTGAGTCGAAAAAAATTTACCTGGATTTTTCCGTTTTAGAGAAAATCGCAAAAAACCAAAAAATCCATATTTTTGGCTCCCACAGCAAAAAATGAGTTCAATGGCCGGAACTTTTACTATACCTGAATTCAACTCATCCTATTCAATAACTGACAGCAATTTGGTTCGAATCGGCGACAAAAAATTTTTGGAAAAAAACCATGTACTCCCCCCTTCTATCTAATTTTCACTTCGGAAAATCATTTAAACGCCCATAGCTCCCTTATTAAGCCACACATGTCAATGAATTTTGCACCGTTGGATTGCTCTTGTCAAAGCGCTTCTTCTCAGTCGAAAAAAAATTACCTGGATTTTTCCGTTTTAGAGAAAATCGCAAAAAACCAAAAAAATCCATATTTTTGGCTCCCACAGCAAAAAATGGGTTCAATGGCCGGAACTTTTACTATACCTGAATTCAACTCATCCTATTCAATAACTGACAGCAATTTGGTTCGAATCGGCGACAAAAAATTTTTGGGAAAAAACCATGTACTCCCCCCTTCTATCTAATTTTCACTTCGGAAAATCATTTAAACGCCCATAGCTCCCTTATTAAGCCACACATGTCAATGAATTTTGCACCGTTGGATTGCTCTCGTCAAGGCGCTTCTTCTGAGCTGAAAATAATTTACCTGGATTTTTCCGTTTTAGAGAAAATCGCAAAAAACCAAAAAATCCATATTTTTGGCTCCCACAGCAAAAAATGGGTTCAATGGCCGGAACTTTTACTATACCTGAATTCAACTCATCCTATTCAATAACTGACAGCAATTTGGTTCGAATCGGCGACAAAAAATTTTTGGGAAAAAACCATGTACTCCCCCCTTCTATCTAATTTTCACTTCGGAAAATCATTTAAACGCCCATAGCTCCCTTATTAAGCCACATATGGCAATGAATTTTGCACCGTTGGATTGCTCTTGTCAAAGCGCTTCTTCTGAGTCGAAAAAAATTTACCTGGATTTTTCCGTTTTAGAGAAAATCGCAAAAAACCAAAGAATCCATATTTTTGGCTCCCACAGCAAAAAATGTGTTCAATGGCCGGAACTTTTACTATACCTGAATTCAACTCATCCCATTCAATAACTGACAGCAATTTGGTTCGAATCGGCGACAAAAAATTTTTGGAAAAAAACCATGTACTCCCCCCTTCTATCTAATTTTCACTTCGGAAAATCATTTAAACACCCATAGCTCCCTTATTAAGCCACACATGGCAATGAATTTTGCACCGTTGGATTGCTCTCATCAAGGCGCTTCTTCTGAGTCGAAAAAAATTTACCTGGATTTTTCCGTTTTAGAGAAAATCGCAAAAAACCAAAAAATCCATATTTTTGGCTCCCACAGCAAAAAATGAGTTGAATGGCCGGAACTTTTACTATACCTGAATTCAACTCATCCTATTCAATAACTGACAGCAATTTGGTTCGAATCGGCGACAAAAAATTTTTGGAAAAAAACCATGTACTCCCCCCTTCTATCTAATTTTCACTTCGGAAAATCATTTAAACGCCCATAGCTCCCTTATTAAGCCACACATGTCAATGAATTTTGCACCGTTGGATTGCTCTTGTCAAAGCGCTTCTTCTGAGTCGAAAAAAATTTACCTGGATTTTTCCGTTTTAGAGAAAATCGCAAAAAACCAAAAAATCCATATTTTTGGCTCCCACAGCAAAAAATGGGTTCAATGGCCGGAACTTTTACTATACGTGAATTCAACTCATCCTATTCAATAACTGACAGCAATTTGGTTCGAATCGGCGACAAAAAATTTTTGGAAAAAAACCATGTACTCCCCCCTTCTATCTAATTTTCACTTCGGAAAATCATTTAAACGCCCATAGCTCCCTTATTAAGCCACACATGTCAATGAATTTTGCACCGTTGGATTGCTCTTGTCAAAGCGCTTCTTCTGAGTCGAAAAAAATTTACCTGGATTTTTCCGTTTTAGAGAAAATCGCAAAAAACCAAAAAATCCATATTTTTGGCTCCCACAGCAAAAAATGGGTTCAATGGCCGGAACTTTTACTATACGTGAATTCAACTCATCCTATTCAATAACTGACAGCAATTTGGTTCGAATCGGCGACAAAAAATTTTTGGAAAAAAACCATGTACTCCCCCCTTCTATCTAATTTTCACTTCGGAAAATCATTTAAACGCCCATAGCTCCCTTATTAAGCCACACATGTCAATGAATTTTGCACCGTTGGATTGCTCTTGTCAAAGCGCTTCTTCTCAGTCGAAAAAAAATTACCTGGATTTTTCCGTTTTAGAGAAAATCGCAAAAAACCAAAAAAATCCATATTTTTGGCTCCCACAGCAAAAAATGGGTTCAATGGCCGGAACTTTTACTATACCTGAATTCAACTCATCCTATTCAATAACTGACAGCAATTTGGTTCGAATCGGCGACAAAAAATTTTTGGAAAAAAACCATGTACTCCCCCCTTCCATCTAATTTTCGCTTCGGAAAATCATTTAAACGCCCATAGCTCCCTTATTAAGCCACACATGTCAATGAATTTTGCACCGTTGGATTGCTCTTGTCAAAGCGCTTCTTCTCAGTCGAAAAAAAATTACCTGGATTTTTCCGTTTTATAGAAATTCGCAAAAACCCAAAAAATCCATATTTTTGGCTCCCACAGCAAAAAATGGGTTCAATGGCCGGAACTTTTACTATACCTGAATTCAACTCATCCTATTCAATAACTGACAGCAATTTGGTTCGAATCGGCGACAAAAAGTGTTTGGGAAAAAACCATGTACTCCCCACTTCTATCTAATTTTCACTTCGGAAAATCATTTAAACGCCCATAGCTCCCTTATTAAGCCACATATGGCAATGAATTTTGCACCGTTGGATTGCTCTTGTCAAAGCGCTTCTTCTGAGTCGAAAAAAATTTACCTGGATTTTTCCGTTTTAGAGAAAATCGCAAAAAACCAAAAAAATCCATATTTTTGGCTCCCACAGCAAAAAATGGGTTCAATGGCCGGAACTTTTACTATACCTGAATTCAACTCATCCTATTCAATAACTGACAGCAATTTGGATCGAATCGGCGACAAAAAATTTTTGGGAAAAAACCATGTACTCCCCCCTTCTATCTAATTTTCACTTCGGAAAATCATTTAAACGCCCATAGCTCCCTTATTAAGCCACACATGTCAATGAATTTTGCACCGTTGGATTGCTCTCCTCAAGGCGCTTCTTCTGAGCTGAAAATAATTTACCTGGATTTTTCCGTTTTAGAGAAAATCGCAAAAAACCAAAAAATCCATATTTTTGGCTCCCACAGCAAAAAATGGGTTCAATGGCCGGAACTTTTACTATACCTGAATTCAACTCATCCTATTCAATAACTGACAGCAATTTGGTTCGAATCGGCGACAAAAAATTTTTGGGAAAAAACCATGTACTCCCCCCTTCTATCTAATTTTCACTTCGGAAAATCATTTAAACGCCCATAGCTCCTTTATTAAGCCACATATGGCAATGAATTTTGCACCGTTGGATTGCTCTTGTCAAAGCGCTTCTTCTGAGTCGAAAAAAATTTACCTGGATTTTTCCGTTTTAGAGAAAATCGCAAAAAACCAAAGAATCCATATTTTTGGCTCCCACAGCAAAAAATGTGTTCAATGGCCGGAACTTTTACTATACCTGAATTCAACTCATCCCATTCAATAACTGACAGCAATTTGGTTCGAATCGGCGACAAAAAATTTTTGGAAAAAAACCATGTACTCCCCCCTTCTATCTAATTTTCACTTCGGAAAATCATTTAAACGCCCATAGCTCCCTTATTAAGCCACATATGGCAATGAATTTTGCACCGTTGGATTGCTCTTGTCAAAGCGCTTCTTCTGAGTCGAAAAAAATTTACCTGGATTTTTCCGTTTTAGAGAAAATCGCAAAAAACCAAAAAATCCATATTTTTGGCTCCCACAGCAAAAAATGAGTTGAATGGCCGGAACTTTTACTATACCTGAATTCAACTCATCCTATTCAATAACTGACAGCAATTTGGTTCGAATCGGCGACAAAAAATTTTTGGAAAAAAACCATGTACTCCCCCCCCTTCTATCTAATTTTCACTTCGGAAAATCATTTAAACGCCCATAGCTGCCTTATTAAGCCACACATGGCAATGAAATTTGCACCGTTGGATTGCTCTTGTCAAAGCGCTTCTTCTGAGTCGAAAAAAATTTACCTGGATTTTTCCGTTTTAGAGAAAATCGCAAAAAACCAAAGAATCCATATTTTTGGCTCCCACAGCAAAAAATGTGTTCAATGGCCGGAACTTTTACTATACCTGAATTCAACTCATCCCATTCAATAACTGACAGCAATTTGGTTCGAATCGGCGACAAAAAATTTTTGGAAAAAAACCATGTACTCCCCCCTTCTATCTAATTTTCACTTCGGAAAATCATTTAAACACCCATAGCTCCCTTATTAAGCCACACATGGCAATGAATTTTGCACCGTTGGATTGCTCTCATCAAGGCGCTTCTTCTGAGTCGAAAAAAATTTACCTGGATTTTTCCGTTTTAGAGAAAATCGCAAAAAACCAAAAAATCCATATTTTTGGCTCCCACAGCAAAAAATGAGTTGAATGGCCGGAACTTTTACTATACCTGAATTCAACTCATCCTATTCAATAACTGACAGCAATTTGGTTCGAATCGGCGACAAAAAATTTTTGGAAAAAAACCATGTACTCCCCCCTTCTATCTAATTTTCACTTCGGAAAATCATTTAAACGCCCATAGCTCCCTTATTAAGCCACACATGTCAATGAATTTTGCACCGTTGGATTGCTCTTGTCAAAGCGCTTCTTCTGAGTCGAAAAAAATTTACCTGGATTTTTCCGTTTTAGAGAAAATCGCAAAAAACCAAAAAATCCATATTTTTGGCTCCCACAGCAAAAAATGGGTTCAATGGCCGGAACTTTTACTATACGTGAATTCAACTCATCCTATTCAATAACTGACAGCAATTTGGTTCGAATCGGCGACAAAAAATTTTTGGAAAAAAACCATGTACTCCCCCCTTCTATCTAATTTTCACTTCGGAAAATCATTTAAACGCCCATAGCTCCCTTATTAAGCCACACATGTCAATGAATTTTGCACCGTTGGATTGCTCTTGTCAAAGCGCTTCTTCTGAGTCGAAAAAAATTTACCTGGATTTTTCCGTTTTAGAGAAAATCGCAAAAAACCAAAAAATCCATATTTTTGGCTCCCACAGCAAAAAATGGGTTCAATGGCCGGAACTTTTACTATACGTGAATTCAACTCATCCTATTCAATAACTGACAGCAATTTGGTTCGAATCGGCGACAAAAAATTTTTGGAAAAAAACCATGTACTCCCCCCTTCTATCTAATTTTCACTTCGGAAAATCATTTAAACGCCCATAGCTCCCTTATTAAGCCACACATGTCAATGAATTTTGCACCGTTGGATTGCTCTTGTCAAAGCGCTTCTTCTCAGTCGAAAAAAAATTACCTGGATTTTTCCGTTTTAGAGAAAATCGCAAAAAACCAAAAAAATCCATATTTTTGGCTCCCACAGCAAAAAATGGGTTCAATGGCCGGAACTTTTACTATACCTGAATTCAACTCATCCTATTCAATAACTGACAGCAATTTGGTTCGAATCGGCGACAAAAAATTTTTGGAAAAAAACCATGTACTCCCCCCTTCCATCTAATTTTCGCTTCGGAAAATCATTTAAACGCCCATAGCTCCCTTATTAAGCCACACATGTCAATGAATTTTGCACCGTTGGATTGCTCTTGTCAAAGCGCTTCTTCTCAGTCGAAAAAAAATTACCTGGATTTTTCCGTTTTATAGAAATTCGCAAAAACCCAAAAAATCCATATTTTTGGCTCCCACAGCAAAAAATGGGTTCAATGGCCGGAACTTTTACTATACCTGAATTCAACTCATCCTATTCAATAACTGACAGCAATTTGGTTCGAATCGGCGACAAAAAGTGTTTGGGAAAAAACCATGTACTCCCCACTTCTATCTAATTTTCACTTCGGAAAATCATTTAAACGCCCATAGCTCCCTTATTAAGCCACATATGGCAATGAATTTTGCACCGTTGGATTGCTCTTGTCAAAGCGCTTCTTCTGAGTCGAAAAAAATTTACCTGGATTTTTCCGTTTTAGAGAAAATCGCAAAAAACCAAAAAAATCCATATTTTTGGCTCCCACAGCAAAAAATGGGTTCAATGGCCGGAACTTTTACTATACCTGAATTCAACTCATCCTATTCAATAACTGACAGCAATTTGGATCGAATCGGCGACAAAAAATTTTTGGGAAAAAACCATGTACTCCCCCCTTCTATCTAATTTTCACTTCGGAAAATCATTTAAACGCCCATAGCTCCCTTATTAAGCCACACATGTCAATGAATTTTGCACCGTTGGATTGCTCTCCTCAAGGCGCTTCTTCTGAGCTGAAAATAATTTACCTGGATTTTTCCGTTTTAGAGAAAATCGCAAAAAACCAAAAAATCCATATTTTTGGCTCCCACAGCAAAAAATGGGTTCAATGGCCGGAACTTTTACTATACCTGAATTCAACTCATCCTATTCAATAACTGACAGCAATTTGGTTCGAATCGGCGACAAAAAATTTTTGGGAAAAAACCATGTACTCCCCCCTTCTATCTAATTTTCACTTCGGAAAATCATTTAAACGCCCATAGCTCCTTTATTAAGCCACATATGGCAATGAATTTTGCACCGTTGGATTGCTCTTGTCAAAGCGCTTCTTCTGAGTCGAAAAAAATTTACCTGGATTTTTCCGTTTTAGAGAAAATCGCAAAAAACCAAAGAATCCATATTTTTGGCTCCCACAGCAAAAAATGTGTTCAATGGCCGGAACTTTTACTATACCTGAATTCAACTCATCCCATTCAATAACTGACAGCAATTTGGTTCGAATCGGCGACAAAAAATTTTTGGAAAAAAACCATGTACTCCCCCCTTCTATCTAATTTTCACTTCGGAAAATCATTTAAACGCCCATAGCTCCCTTATTAAGCCACATATGGCAATGAATTTTGCACCGTTGGATTGCTCTTGTCAAAGCGCTTCTTCTGAGTCGAAAAAAATTTACCTGGATTTTTCCGTTTTAGAGAAAATCGCAAAAAACCAAAAAATCCATATTTTTGGCTCCCACAGCAAAAAATGAGTTGAATGGCCGGAACTTTTACTATACCTGAATTCAACTCATCCTATTCAATAACTGACAGCAATTTGGTTCGAATCGGCGACAAAAAATTTTTGGAAAAAAACCATGTACTCCCCCCCCTTCTATCTAATTTTCACTTCGGAAAATCATTTAAACGCCCATAGCTGCCTTATTAAGCCACACATGGCAATGAAATTTGCACCGTTGGATTGCTCTTGTCAAAGCGCTTCTTCTGAGTCGAAAAAAATTTACCTGGATTTTTCCGTTTTAGAGAAAATCGCAAAAAACCAAAGAATCCATATTTTTGGCTCCCACAGCAAAAAATGTGTTCAATGGCCGGAACTTTTACTATACCTGAATTCAACTCATCCCATTCAATAACTGACAGCAATTTGGTTCGAATCGGCGACAAAAAATTTTTGGAAAAAAACCATGTACTCCCCCCTTCTATCTAATTTTCACTTCGGAAAATCATTTAAACGCCCATAGCTCCCTTATTAAGCCACATATGGCAATGAATTTTGCACCGTTGGATTGCTCTTGTCAAAGCGCTTCTTCTGAGTCGAAAAAAATTTACCTGGATTTTTCCGTTTTAGAGAAAATCGCAAAAAACCAAAGAATCCATATTTTTGGCTCCCACAGCAAAAAATGTGTTCAATGGCCGGAACTTTTACTATACCTGAATTCAACTCATCCCATTCAATAACTGACAGCAATTTGGTTCGAATCGGCGACAAAAAATTTTTGGAAAAAAACCATGTACTCCCCCCTTCTATCTAATTTTCACTTCGGAAAATCATTTAAACGCCCATAGCTCCCTTATTAAGCCACATATGGCAATGAATTTTGCACCGTTGGATTGCTCTTGTCAAAGCGCTTCTTCTGAGTCGAAAAAAATTTACCTGGATTTTTCCGTTTTAGAGAAAATCGCAAAAAACCAAAAAATCCATATTTTTGGCTCCCACAGCAAAAAATGAGTTGAATGGCCGGAACTTTTACTATACCTGAATTCAACTCATCCTATTCAATAACTGACAGCAATTTGGTTCGAATCGGCGACAAAAAATTTTTGGAAAAAAACCATGTACTCCCCCCCCTTCTATCTAATTTTCACTTCGGAAAATCATTTAAACGCCCATAGCTGCCTTATTAAGCCACACATGGCAATGAAATTTGCACCGTTGGATTGCTCTTGTCAAAGCGCTTCTTCTGAGTCGAAAAAAATTTACCTGGATTTTTCCGTTTTAGAGAAAATCGCAAAAAACCAAAAAATCCATATTTTTGGCTCCCACAGCAAAAAATGGGTTCAATGGCCGGAACTTTTACTATACGTGAATTCAACTCATCCTATTCAATAACTGACAGCAATTTGGTTCGAATCGGCGACAAAAAATTTTTGGAAAAAAACCATGTACTCCCCCCTTCTATCTAATTTTCACTTCGGAAAATCATTTAAACGCCCATAGCTCCCTTATTAAGCCACACATGTCAATGAATTTTGCACCGTTGGATTGCTCTTGTCAAAGCGCTTCTTCTCAGTCGAAAAAAAATTACCTGGATTTTTCCGTTTTAGAGAAAATCGCAAAAAAACAAAAAATCCATATTTTTGGCTCCCACAGCATAAAATGGGTTCAATGGCCGGAACTTTTACTATACCTCAATTCAACTCATCCTATTCAATAACTGACAGCAATTTGGTTCGAATCGGCGACAAAAAATTTTTGGGAAAAAACCATGTACTCCCCCCTTCTATCTAATTTTAACTTCGGAAAATCATTTAAACGCCCATAGCTCCCTTATTAAGCCACACATGGCAATGAATTTTGCACCGTTGGATTGCTCTTGTCAAGGCGCTTCGTCTGAGCCGAAAATAATTTAGCTGGATTTTTCCGTTTTAGAGAAAATCGCAAAAAACCAAAAAATCCACTTTTTTGGCTCCCACAGCAAAAAATGAGTTCAATGGCCGGAACTTTTACTATACCTGAATTCAGCTCATCCTATTCGATAACTGACAGCAATTTGGTTCGAATCGGCGACAAAAAATTTTTGGAAAAAAACCATGTACTCCCCCCTTCTATCTAATTTTCACTTCGGAAAATCATTTAAACGCCCATAGCTCCCTTATTAAGCCACATATGGCAAAGAATTTTGCACCGTTGGATTGCTCTTGTCAAAGCGCTTCTTCTGAGTCGAAAAAAATTTACCTGGATTTTTCCGTTTTATAGAAATTCGCAAAAAACCAAAAAATCCATATTTTTGGCTCCCACAGCAAAAAATGGGTTCAATGGCCGGAACTTTTACTATACCTGAATTCAGCTCATCTTATTCAATAACTGACAGCAATTTGGTTCGAATCGGCGACAAAAATTTTTTGGAAAAAAACCATGTACTCCCCCCTTCTATCTAATTTTCATTTCGGAAAATCATTTAAACGCCCATAGCTCCCTTATTAAGCCACACATGGCAATGAATTTTGCACCGTTGGATTGCTCTCGTCAAGGCGCTTCTTCTGAGCCGAAAAAAATTTCCCTGGATGTTTCCGTTTTAGAGAAATTCGCAAAAAAACAAAAAATCCATATTTTTGGCTCCCACAGCAAAAAATGGGTTCAATGGCCAGAACTTTTACTATACCTGAATTCAACTTATCCAATTCAATAACTGACAGCAATTTGGTTCGAATCGGCGACAACAAATTTTTGGAAAAAAACCATGTTCATTTTAAACGCCCATAGCTCCTTTATTAAGCCAAATATGGCAATGAATTTTGCACTGTTGGATTGCTCTTGTCAAGGCGCTTCTTCTGAGCCGAAAAAAATTTACCTGTCAGCGACGATTTCACGCAGCAAGCAAAAGAAACAATGCTTCGGGACACAGCATCTTTTTACCTAAAATTATTTGTGAAACTCTTTTTATTTTCATATTTGGCGCATTCTAACACGAAACAGTCAGGAGAACATAAATCAACGGTCTAATACTTAACGAGAAAAGGTGACCAAGGTGTCAATTGATACAAAGAAAAAATTATTAATCATCTACAGGTGCAAATAAATAAATTGAGGAACATTGCAGCTACCGTGCCTTCAAATAAATTTGTAATTAGAGTATATAGGCTGTGATTTATAGATTTTGTCTATTAACGGTTAGTAGACTTTTTAGCACTGACAATAATTGTCGATAGTTTTATGTCACGATCAGAATAAACAAGTGTACCGTGCTGTCAAATGTCATTACTGTGCTGTCTTTATAAATTGTATGTTGCCAACTTCATAATAAAATCACACCCTCTTCTAATTCTGAGTCTATTTGAAGGCACGGACGGTATTAAAAAAAATACATTCTACAATATAAAGTGCATTTTGATTTCGCTAGAAAAACTCTAATAATATAGATAAGGTTTTAGTGGAGTTTGTTGGTTATTTTTGCTTTCGTATGCGCCTCAAGAAAGCTTCCGTTGCGTGCAGCCGAAAAATGGGTCGTCCCGCGACACCGACAAGCCGATAAAATCGTGCAAGTAAAATTGCGCCCTTAATGCAGCGCGATAAATTTCGATTCGCCGGTTATTTTTTCTCCTTAGTCAATTTGTCCGTGTAGATGTTCAGATAGTCACGGACGTGCTTTCGTTTCGAGTTCCTTCCGGAAGTGCATTTCTCATCATTAGGACCGGCGAAACGTAAATTCGTATGCATATAATTCTTGAAGGGCTCCTAAAACGGACAATTACGTCGGCAGCCGTAAAATACATCATAGTCGGTTGCGCACGTTATACTCATTTAATTACGTGATTATTCCGACTAGAGGATTGAAATCCTTCCGTGCGCGAAATCGTAAAATATATTCCAACACGGTTATGACTGGCGTAAATCCGTTATTGCTTCTTTCATATTCGGCAATTTTCGTGTGACATTTTGTAATTTCGCGAGCTGCCTTTATGTCGAAGTTTATTTTTTGACGGTGGAGGTGCACAGCTCAAACGGCGGCATTCAATTTAATAAAAGAATAAATATTTTATAAGGTAATAAACAAGTTGCACGGATATTTATGGGCTTTCTCTGCGCTTATTTATGGTTACGACACGACTATACAAACTTGCCAAACTGTCGAAATCGATAAGTTCACAGCCCCGTACTAATTCGATGAGCCCACCTAGTTGACCACATGCCTGACAGAGTCCTTCTCTAGCTCAGATTATACTGCTATGAAAAGACAATGAGACCGCAGGTGATAATGTTAAAATAAACACTCAATATATTTGCAAGGGAGTGGGAGGTTGAAGAAGCGTATCCATACACAAACTGTTAATACACAAAATCTGAATCTGATTTCTTTTTTTTTTTTTGGTACAATTCTAGGTTCTAGTAGACGATTTTTTGCATAGTCTGAAAGTTAACAAGGAACAGTATATACATGACAAACATTTCTTTTCAACGTGAAAGAACTGTTCATTGTAATTTGTATTGGAAATAAATTGGTAGTTGAAAAGAATGAAAATAATTTTCGGAAGTTTCAAAATTCTGAAGTCGACAAGTGTTTTTTATTGTTTCATAACAAAAAACAAAACTTGGCGCTTTGAATATGGCTACGTAAAAAAGTGGTAACATTAAGTATCACCATTAAAACAAATAAATTAGAGCAAAAAAGATTAAAAGCATCGTAAAAGCTTCCCTACATTCTCTTTTACAATGTCCTTTGTTTGCAATGTTTAAATTTGAATTGAATTTCAGATCACATCAGTTTGTTCAGTTGGCGAAGAAACGTGATTAAAGCATTGTTTCGATTGTCTGAATTGTTCAATTAAAAATGTTACATAAAAACCACCAACTTTTATGTTCGTATTCGCCGTTCGGTAAGATTTTAACTCATAAATGAAATCCCACGTCTGGTCGCAGCTGTTTATTAAGCAGACGTTTAACTAAAATTTACGTGTAGCTTTCCGACGCTCGATTACGCCACCAACGAAGCCTTAATAAGTTAAGAACTAACCAACAAACGCGATTTTTATCTCCTCCCGGAGTCTAACTGGCGGCGCTTTTTGCATATGTGTGAGGTAGTTCAATTAAACTTAAGCAACGACTAGATAAAAAAACACAATGTGCAAAACCGCTCCGACATTCGGGTTGGTCGTAAACCTGCCTCCTTCATCTATGGTACAACTGCGAATTTATCTTTATAGTTTTTACGATTGCAACCGCCCTTCCCTATTCCATCATCGCGTCTCGCGGGTGAACGGCCTTAATTTGTTGCAGGTAAGTCGTTAATCACATGCAACTGCAATTTGGGCCGGTCCTTGTCGAGTTTATTGCACGGTGAGTTGGCGATTTTGGCGGTGCACCGACAATGGAATCGGCTCCGTGACGAGTTAATGACGGATCGGGGGCGGATGCACCGGCTTACGTATTACAATTGAATTGGAGGCTTTTTATGTCAGTTGCATCGTGCACAATGCAGAAAACGATTTAAAACGGGACTTGTCAGGCCTTGACGACGCCAAGACTTTCGACCAACTGAAGGGTGGTCTTGCACTGATGATCTGCACGCCTCAGAAACTTCGACGCAGATTTCTTCGTGAGAGAGCAAATCCACACCTCTTCCTACATTTAAACATAATCTCTCTGTCATAACAAAGCAAACTTGTGGTATGTGTTTGAAACATTTAAAGTACTGAACTGAAACAGCATCTTTCCAAATATGAGAGTCCACATCCTCTGTATCTCTTCCTTTTAATCAATACTTGATCTTGTTTTCTTCTACAGGATAAAGTTTTATAGCACTAATTGCTGCAGAGTCCGTAACTGAAAAAGTAACGATTACTTTTGAAAACGGGAACTTGGTAGGAAATTGAAAATATCGTAGGAAGGGATATTCCGGAATTGAGCCACCGCCGTCACACCACCTGTAAAGACACCAGGAGCGCCATCTCTGAACTTATATTCAACACTGTGCGCTTTTAAGCAGAGAGCTTTCAAAAGCACAAGAATCTGGACGAAAAAAAAAAGAACATTTCAGCTTCCAACACCGGAAAATTCTTCGCGGGACGGAGCGCGAAGCGATTCCATTGTAGTTTTTAGAGCTGATGTATGCATAAAGGACAATTCAATTAAATGACAAAGACTTCAGGGGAAGTTTACGACACCGCCGGTTGTAAAATGCAGCGCGGGATGTTATATAACTCTTTAGCGAAATCGTACGTTCCCATTAAAATTTTATCCGGCATAAATTAAACACAAAGGTCCCATTGTTGAATAGTTGATCGTAAAAGTCAACTATTCAAACGAGGGCCGATCATTTTTTAATGGCCGCGCCAAAATAAAGCCGAGTGGCTTACGTAATAAAATGTGGAGCGAACCATGAGGACGTTTATGTGACAATAAGTTATCATCTCGCGCTTTGTTCGACGTAATCTACGGGGTAGCTCCTCACCGTTTTAATGGACGTCGTAAATTCCTGCCTCGGCCACTGCAGGAGCGCCCTACCACAGCCCCGGGTTTAGGGTTGGAACCAATGGCGTGTTGATGAAACGGGGGTGCCATCGCAAAGAGCTCGCTATTCATGGCTTTTGGTGACCTTTGCAAAATATTGTGCCCAACGACCGAAAATTCGGTCGCGTTTTTGCAGAAAAAACACAAAGATTTTTCGCGAACTGGTCGAATGTGAATCCAAGACAGGCTGTCGTTGCCTTATACAAATGATATTATGCAAATAGAAGCAATCTGATATGTGATTTATGATTCGGGAACATTCAACAGTTTGACAAAGAAGATTAACATTTTATATATTCATAGTCTCGGAGACGAGGGTGTTGGTTCAGAATTTAAACATCATTCAACGTTCATTGACAGAGATGGAGTGAAGAACCACATGTGGATCGGAGTGACACGCCGATTTAGGTTTACGTTTTAAATAATATTTGAATTTGAAAAATGATACAAGCAAATCCTAGAGGTACGTACTATTGCGGGCAAAAAAAGTGGGACATCAACGTCATTGTCTTGACTTTTAATGTGAAATAACCCTTATCTGATTCTAACCCTACTTTGAATTGATTGACGTTGTCATTAAGTATTGTAGGTTGTAGGGAATGATTGTAAGTAAGCACGTAGTGAATATTTATTTAATGCAAAGTCCCAATCAAAATCTACCTTTATCAAAAGAAGAGGGCATTTGGAAAAGAAAAATAGGAGGATAAAATACATTTTTAAACTGTCAGCTAGAATAGTGTCAAAAAAAAATGACAATAAAGCTTGAACTACATCGAATTTTTCAAAACTGACAGAAATTTGATGTCCCACTTTTTTTGCCCGCAATAGTACTATTGGGGGCAAAAAAAGTGAGACATCAACGTCATTGTCTTGACTTTTAATGTGAAATAACCCTTATCTTATTCTAACCCTACTTTGAATTGATTGACGTTGTCATTAAGTATTGTAGGTTGTAGGGAATGATTGTAAGTAAGCACGTAGTGAAGATTTATTTAAGGCAAAGTCCCAATCAAAATCTATCTTTATCAAAAGGAGAGAGCATTTGGAAAAGGAAAATAGGAGTATAAAATAAATTTTTAAACTGTCATCTGGAATAGTGTCAAAAAAATGACAATAAAGCTTAAACTACATCGAATTTTTCAAAACTGACAGAAATTTGATGTCCCACTTTTTTTGCCCGCAATAGTACATAGAATATCGAAATTTGAATAGATGCAATCCTCTACGCGAACTGTACTATCTATTTAAAAAAAATAGTTTGATTTTTAATACAGCCACACGTACGGGAAGAATAATAACGAACTTAACGCATGTAAATATTTGCGATTTAACGCATTTTGATTATGAATCACATTTCCTCTTCGTTTCAAATATAATTTTCAGCAAATCAAGTGATAAACTGTCACATATTGTACCATAATAATTTAAAAAATTGGGAGCCCAGTAAAAAGTAAAGTCAATTTGAAACGTCATTTTTCAAGATTTCAAGCAGCAAACTAACGTGACCGACCAAAAAAGGACTACTCGATGGTGCTACTTGAAATAAATAAATCGTGAAAGATTCTTTTGAAATTAATGTGCTACATAGGTGTACAGAGGTGTATAACTGGTTGCCAACCTTATTACAATTTACTGTGTTGTGTAATTTTAAACATAATTCACTTTAAACAATGACAACCACTACAAAAGTAAAAAACCTCTACAAAAGTAAAAACTTGAAGTCAAAGCCCTGAAAATATGTCTCACTTTTATATCTCTTCGAATAAGTGAATTTCACTGAACAATAAAGACAAGACTGGGCGGTATTATTAATTAATTACAGAGATTTTAATCTTATTATTTTAAAATACTAGTAATGTGTTGTTTAACACTTTTATCTAGGGGTTTCTCTGTAAACAAACAACGTTTTTGGTTTTCCCCATGGAATAAGTTAATAAAGGGTCACTGTCATTCTTTTTACCAGGTCACGTAAAACTGTTCTTGGCGAATACAGTTTTCCTCACGTAGGTCCAGACTTACATGTTATTTCATTGATGGCCACCGGAAAAACAAGTAATCTAGTGATGAAAAACTAACTACGAGTATCTACATAAATTATGATGGAAGTTAATATCAAAAACCTTAAAAATGAAATCATGTGTAAATCATATCTGAAATCAAAAGTATTGAAATATGTACATCAGAATATAAAAACCCCAGGATTTTCAGACCAGATATTTTGACCATCTGATATCACGTTAGGAAGAATAGTAAGATTAAAAAGTTATCAAGGGCAACGCAAAAAAGGTGCAAAAAGTTTTGTTGTCGCGGGTGCTAGTACTGCGTGTTCATTCGTAGTATTCTTACACTTTTTTGCGGCACTGAGGATTTAAAGTGTTTTTTTCATTCATTTCATTCACATTAAGGTTTTGTGACTCTCCGTTTTTAAAGTATTTTTTGGCGGCTATTCATGTTTCGATTTATTAGAGCTTCCGGAAGCATTTCATTCGAGATGGCATTAAGCTAAATTGGACTTTAAGAATTTAAAATGTTTAACCACATTTCCGGTTTATTCATTTATTGACAATACTATGGTTTACATATTATGATGCATTTCAATTTCACCCCGTATACAGGGTGATTTTGAAAGTTGTGCTAATATTTTAATCGGTGATAAAACTCCACAAAAAAGTTCAAAAAAAGTTTGGGAGCTAAAGTCCATTCACGTTGGATTTTCCTCTCAAGGTCAAATAATTAAATTTTTTGGCTCTGTAATTATGTTTTGTAAATAGTGACATGCAGGTAAACACCGTACAGGTTGGATTGAGCATTGCTAAATCGCATTATGTTGGTTAGCTGCATGTCACTATTTACAAAACATAATTACAGAGCCAAAAAATTTAATTATTTGACCTTGAGAGGAAAATCCAACGTGAATGGACTTTAATGAATTTTATTTAAAAATGAGTCAAAAAATCATAGGAGATTTTTGTTGTCATTTAATTCAAAATTAAGGGCCAGTTTATAGAAAAAGAATTAAATATTTAATTAGAAGTAAATTTTAATGCGCGATTATTGGATTAACCCATGAATCCCAAACTTCGATTGGTTCAATCTGATCATGTGTTCAGTTAATCTCGTATTTGATTACGATTAACTTAATTTTGCTTCTGTAAACTGGTACGTCTCTTGGTCTCTTTGACAAGAATCTTGATCTTAACCTCAATTTAAATCAATGGCTTTCAATACCAGCGACAAAATGGCAGGTTGTGAGTAAAAATTAACGATAAAAAGAAATTAAACTTGAAATACAGAACAATTATCTAAAAATTAACTGAAGAAAATGCTCGAAGTGTCCCCTGTTTTGCTCTAAACAAATTTCTCTTTATTATGTATGTCTTGTACATATTTTGTATTGAAGGACAGCTGTCGAAAATTCTTTCCAGGATAGAAATTAAAAATATGGAGTAAAAAATCGGCTTATACGAAAATAGTTCAACACGTAAATACTGAATACTCCCGCATCAATAGTAGTCCAATCAATAGGGAGTTTTACCTTGCAAAAGGTACAGAAAAGTTTATACTTGGCAGGTATCTTCTATCAGGCATATTATTAATGTTGTTGAGTTTGCGACCTTGAGGGGTTGCCGCTCGCCCCGCCATACTGGAGAATAGGGGTGCAAAATCACATTTTGGCGATTATTTCATTATCCGTACGAGATACCTCTAGTTATTATAGAAAATGTAGAGCATGCAATTATCTACATTTTTTGTTCTTTATGCTTTTTTGTACAGGCGTGTATAACGGCATCAAGGACAACATTTTCAGCATTTACTGTGAATAAGGTACGCTAAAAGTAAAAGTGCTTTGTACTCGTACGTTTTTCCGAGACAATTCAGTGATCGGTGTCAGTGTCAAATTTCTTGCGTGGTAATCGTTTTCGTTGTGGATTTTTTACCATTTCACTTTCATTTGCTCTTCATTAGCGTCCACCACGGGCCGGAATGGGGTGAATTTTGAAAATGTCTTCACATGTCTTGGTGGTTTACGGCTTAAAAAATATTTCCGCCTATTTTGATTACACCCTGAAAACATCTTGGCTGTTTAAAACTACTTGAAACTAATATGTATCAGTGAATTAGAACCGTCCAAGAAGGATACAAAAGATCTTTCAAGCTTCGAACTGCCACATGTTTTAGATTCTTTTTGATGTCGCCTTGTACATCCAATATTCCAGACGAACTTTTTTTAATATGATGAGATCATTGCTAGACGTCGCATCTTTTCCATCAAGACGTATTAAGTAACTACTTATATGACGTTAGAAGTTAGAATCCATAACGTTAAAAGTAAAAAACTCTTCCGTTTTCAAAGGAGCGGAAAGTATAACCTTTGAGCCGGCAAACCGAACGATCTATAAAAGACTTTGTCAATTACATTACGATTTCCAGCAGCAAATGTACCTAATATACTTCCTCCTACGCACAAACCATTAAAATTTTAAGATCCAATTTAACTTGAACAAAATAATGTATCATTCGAGCTCATGTGCAAACTTCGTGGTATGTAATTTATTTCACAGACCCACGTGTCAGAGCGTTATTTAAATCCCGGCGAAGCAAAAAGACCGGCAGTGATCGTAGAAACTGAGAAATGATGGGTTTGTCGTCGATGTTAACCCGTCGTTTTGGGTGTCCTGTCGAGGGGGCCCCCGAAAAAATACAAAATTGTGAAACATGTGCGTTCTGTTTGAACGGCCACGTCGGCGCTGCAGCGCGCTGGTGCGCCGATATTGATTTACTCGGGCGTGTATGTGCAAAGTGGTCGGACTAAGTCATTCCAATTTCCCCAAAAAAACGCCAAAGTCATGTAAATAGCGCGTAGTGCCCGCGACCCACTCGTTATCGGCCCCACGATGACTTCGACGGAGTCCACCGAGAACCAGTTGACTCCTCAAACGCCGGTGCTAACTGTTGCATGTCGCATTTTGCGATCACCATCGCATGAATCGGTCACCACAGACTTGTCTTTGTTCTCAGTGTCTTCAGTAGCGTCCGACGCACAAGTGGGGCGCCGCCTTCTCAGTTTCGGCAAGTGTGATAGCCAATTCGCCAGAGGCCACAGCCCCAACCCCGACAGCAGACTTCAAGACAGGTTAGTGCGTCGCCAAAACAAAAACAGACCCGCCTACAATCAAAACATCGCACCTTCCCAATTTTTTGTCAACGAAATCCAATTAGAACGTGTCTCGATTAACTTTGCTGACTTCGCCTAGTCATTGTTGCACACAGGAATTTCAAATTTAACAATTTACAGCTTAATTCCTTTATGAATTCGACTAAAGACGCGGCACTTGCAGGCCGGCAGACATCCCTGAGATCCTCTGGTTCGAGGAAGAGACCGAGTTGATAAGAAGTTGCGCGGCCTTGTCTTCGGCCGTCGGGCTTCAGAAGAGCTTCAGCACTAGCGATATCAGTCAATTACCCTCGCCGGAGGATGGCTCTAACGTGCCAGGACTCAGGAGTGCCGTTTCCGAACTCGCACTCAACTCGTTGCAAAGGTCCGGCTTTATCCTGGAGAACGCGCGACTCGACCACACGTCCAGGTCTTGTTCGACGTGGGTGGCCGTCGGAGACATCGCCTCCACCTCGCAGCTGCCTTCCCCGCACGGGGGACAGACTGCCAGTGCTACTCAACAACAGACAGGAACGCCGCCGCCCCCGCCCGTTTTTACCGCCGCAGACTTTATCCGCTCCGTCAATAAAAAAGTAAGTGCGCTGGGAACACCAGAAAGGTCTCTTGATGCGAAATTATACAACCAAGGTGCAATAAAAAAGACTCTTTTTCTCGGACTGAAGAGTTAAATAAGTGTTGAAAAAGTCTCGACAGATCTTGGGGATGGAAAAGAATGTATTATTAAATTGGCCTACTTTATGCAAAGAGAAATCACAAGAAATATTGGGGGTTTTCGTATCCACTGTATTGTTTTGATTACTTTGTGTTTAAGGTGCGCCAGAATTACATAAGACGAAGACTCCTCACCACTTACAAGGCTCTCGAACGGCTCTCCCAAAGCGAATTTAACTTAGATAGGCTAGAAGTAACTCCATCTGCGGCCACCGCCAGCGTGAACACGGAGTGCGCCCAAAACGCGAGTCCCAACTCCGGTCCAGTCCGTCTCACCGTGCCGGGATCGAGTCCGTCGGCCAAAGCGAATCCGCCGCCTCCGAACAGTACCAACGCGGCTGTTTTACGAGCTGCCAAACAAAGAGCTAGCAAAAATCTACCTTTGACAATACGTGACGTGGAGCGAGAACGAGGGAAACCCCTGTCTAAATACGAGAGAAACATGATGATATTCAATTGGCTGCATACGCTTGATGATACTGTCTTTGTTGAGGGGATCCAGTAAATTATTTCTTATACTTTATGGTGCTCTTGTATTTATGGGCATTTTGTTTTAGCTAATTTATATTATACTGTGTAAAACTCGAATTATTGAAAGATTGTCACTTTTTGTGAATCATTGTAACATCATATCAATAAAATCCATTGTTTTGTCTATCGGTAGTCTTAGATGCTCTTTATTGAAAGCAAATCCTTAATACAAAATTATTTATTAGTTCACTAAAAATTTACAACAAAATCGACAACTGAGATACAAACAGTCACAACACTAATCATAAGATGAAAATAATAAATCTTCATTCACTCACCGCACGCCAACAGTCTTATTTGTAAATAGCACACATTTTTTTCTCAATTAAAGAGACGACAAAAAGGAACAACGTCGGTCTTTTTAATTAGAATATTTCATTTAGTAGCTGAACTTGGTGCAAATATGAAAGTTACGCAAGTTCCGCTTCATCACAAAATCTACACACTAGAAGTCCGTATAAAACTGAATTACTTAATTTTTGTCTTCTTTCTTTTCTTTTGGTTCTTCGGGCTGTTCTGACGTTCCACTGCTGCTGCCGCCTCCGCTACTACTTTCGCGGTCTGCTGCCATCTGAAATGAACATTATACACAACATTCTTTAACCACCAACGCTTCAAAAATACCTTTTTGTACGCCATTTCGAACAATTTCAATGAAGACTGTTGAAGTGTGCCTGTGACTTTGCGGATTTCTTCAGGGTCGGCTTCGTCTTTCTTTGCCAATAACTCTCTAACTTTTCCAATTTCCTCTTTCAGCTTATCACACTGCAACACAACAGTTACAATTAAAATACAAAAACATCTGAGACCTATACCTCTTCTTTGGGCAACTGATCTTTGTATTCTTCCATTTTCGTTTCGGTATCGTGCACTATTCCTTCAGCTTGATTGATGGCTTCCACGCGTTCCTTCTTAATTTTGTCTTCCTTCGCGTATTCTTCTGCTTTACGCACCATATTTTCGATTTCATCTTTACTCAGACCACCTGACGATTGGATAACAACTGAAAAACAATGACATTTTTATCAGCTTCACAAGTAGAACAAAAAATCGAAAGAATTATTCAGTGTAATGAAATACGCTGAAAAAAGTGCACAATTTTAAGACTCTCAACGTACTTTGTTGTTCCTTTCCAGTTCCCTTGTCCCTTGCAGACACGTGAACGATACCGTTGGCGTCGATATCAAAGGTGACCTCGACTTGCGGAACTCCTCGCGGAGCTGGTGGGATGCCGACGAGCGAGAATTGTCCCAAAAGTTTATTATCGACGGCCATTTCGCGTTCACCTTGATGTACTTTGATTTCCACCTGTGTCTGTCCGTCGGCCGCAGTGGAAAATACTTGGCTCTTTTTGGTGGGGATCGTTGTGTTCCTCGATATGAGCCTGGTGAAAACTCCTCCCAAAGTCTCGATACCCAACGAAAGCGGGGTGACATCCAACAAAAGTACATCTGTGACGTCCCCGGCCAAGACACCGCCTTGAACTGCCGCTCCTACAGCCACAGCTTCGTCCGGATTCACAGCTCGACTGGGTTGCTTCCCGAAGATTTCTTGAACGGTGCTTTGGACTTTCGGCATTCTCGTCATGCCTCCGACGAGCAGAACCTCGCCGATATCGGTTTTTGCAACTTCGGCATCTTTCAAAGCCTTCTGACATGGTTGAATTGTGCGTTTGATCAAGTCGCCTACGAGACCCTCAAATTTGGAGCGCGACAATTTGAGATTCATGTGTTTTGGACCGGAAGAGTCCATCGTAAGGTACGGGAGGTTGACGTCTGTTTGAAGGGACGACGAGAGTTCGATCTTAGCTTTTTCGGCTGCTTCTTTGAGACGTTGCATGGCCATGGCGTCCTTGGTAACATCGATTCCTTGCTCTTTCTTGAATTCCGACACCAAGTGATTGACGAGGAAGTTGTCGAAATCTTCGCCTCCCAAAAAGGTGTCGCCGTTAGTCGATTTTACTTCGAATACACCTTTTTGGATCTCCAAAATTGAAATATCGAAAGTGCCGCCACCCAAATCGTACACGGCGATTCTGAAGAGTTGAAAAACGCAAAAATATAAATCACATTTTCAACTTTCGAAAAAAATTACCGATCGCGCGATTTGATAAACTGCGATTATCAACCACCGATATTATGTAATTAAAACGCGTCGTGTTGATATAAAAAGTGGGCGCAGATACTAACATTTTTGTCTTGAAATAATAAAATTTGCAAAAAAAAAACGCATTTATGTTGCAATCGCTAATTGAAAAAAATTAAGTGAAAACGTATCAATAAATACTTGATCATAAAAACTTACATCCTGTCCTCAGTCTTATCCATGCCGTACGCTAGCGCCGCCGCAGTAGGTTCATTAATGACTCTCAACACGTTCAAGCCAGAAATTTGACCAGCATCTTTCGTGGCTTGCCTCTGTGAGTCATTAAAGTAAGCTGGAACAGTAATGACAGCATTCTTAACTTTAGTATTCAAATAGGCTTCAGCAGTTTCTTTCATTTTTGTCAAGACAAAAGCACCAATCTGACTTGGAGAATACATCTTGCCGTCATTTCCTTGAACCCAAGCGTCACCATTTGAAGCTTTGACAATTTTGTATGAAACATTATTCCTATGACATAGAAATTAACAAATGTCTTTTAAATACCTAGAATTATACTCACATATCCTTTTTGACCTCATTGTCCTCAAATCTTCTACCAATTAAACGTTTTGTGGCATAGAAAGTGTTGGCAGAGTTGGTGACTGCCTGGCGTTTTGCGGGCATACCCACCAATCTCTCTCCATCTTTGCTGAAAGCTACAATTGAGGGTGTTGTTCTGGAACCTTCTGAATTTTCAATAACTTTGGCTTGTTTGCCTTCCATGACGGCAACACATGAGTTGGTGGTGCCCAAGTCGATGCCGATAACGGCGCCCTTGACTCCTTCAGATCTGTGAGCGCGCTTACCATAGCAAATTTATTATTTAATAAATATTAAAACTTACTTGAATCGCGCTTGGATGTCATATTTAGGGTGCAGAGCGAATGACGACGAAGACTGAAAAAATATCAAAATTTCACAATGTGAAGGTGACGCAACACCGAGACATCGCCGGTAACATAACCCTACTTATGGGAAAATTCGATCAAGTGGAATTGTACTAGCAAATCAATTACTTTAATTAACAGTATTTTGTAGTTTGCTCATGTGTTTGAGTTGATTAGTGCTGGTAACAACCAGAAAAATATAATTTGGAAAATTAAATGGATAACTCACGTTGTTGGTGAAGTAGCTGAAGTTTCTTTTTCCGGCAACTTCGAAACTTAGTTTCGAGCACTCGATGGTTTTTCGACTGAGAACACGAGCAGCTGACAACATATTTTTTTGTAGTAGCTTGAATTTTCTTCGAAAAAAATTGCTTCAAGCTCTTTGAACTTCACGTGCGTCTAACGATAGTCAAAGCGACAGAGAAGGTCTAGTATAGAGATTAAAAAGAGAAGATCTATATTGCGTTGTTGTCAAGTGAGCAGAATTTTATGAGCTCTATATCTCGCTCACTCAAGGATATTTTCAAAATGGAAATAAACAGTTCCAAAAATTATCTTTTATTATTTTTTATGTTAAAGTAATAAATCGATCATAACTTGAATATTAATAAAATGTGAACGGTAATGCCTAACTGCGTAAATACAGTGAAAGCATAATTAAAGTAAACATTCATACTTTTTTTTTTCTTGAATTTGCAGTTTGATTAACGAGATCGAAAACGGAACCCGAGTTAATCAAGCAAATGAGTGAAAAAAAGAGTCTTTCATAACGTGTTGTCCACGACCTTTTTTTTTGCATATTGAGAAATTTAGTCCAAAAGGATTTATAAAAAAAAAAAACAGAAATGCAAAATAGGTAAGTTTTTTGATAATGAATTGAATAAAATGATTAAAAAAGTACTACTTTCATTACGATTTTTCGTTAAAAAAGTTAACCTTCATAATTAATATGGATTTTTTTTATTTTTGCATCATTTGCGTATTTAATATTAAATCGTAAATTGCAGAATAGTATAAGAACTGGCAATGTTGCATCATTTCCAGAAAACTCTAGAATACTTTCAGCGGGAAATTTAAAATATTTGACGTATTCTAGGAAATTCCGATTTCGCAAGTAGTGTGACGTGATTGACTTACCTGTTTTACTGGTTGCGTTTGCCGTTATTTGTAATTTAATATTAACTTACAAATAAATAACAATGATGAAAGGTAAACGAGTGAGTGATTCAACAACAAAAATATAAAAGAAAAAAATATTGTTAAACTTTATCCAACGTTAGAAAATTCGTAGGTAGATCGTCCAGCTGTGTAAAATTGCACTTTGTACTTAATAATTAATTTATTCTCATATATGATTCAACATTTTTTAAATAGTTGTTAACCTCAAACTGCTATTTTTTGATGCAGAAATGGGGAACTCAGCTTCTGTTTCTGCTTGGTCTTCAACTTACACTGAAATCAAGACTCAACATGATGCAGCTTATGCTGTTATCCAAAATGCAATTACCTTAGAGGAAGAGGAAAAACCTAATGAGGTAGAAATTCAACTTCACAATATGTTTTATACACATATTTTTTGCAGGCCATAGAAAAATATAAAGAAGGTATACAGTTCATCGACAAAGCTCTCAGAATTCAAGTAACATGCCCAGCAAATCCAGATTTCACATGGGAAAGAGCTGTGGTAATGATACAAAAAATGAAAAAGACTAGAGGAGAGGTGTTATCTAGAATAACATGCATTCAGAAGTCAAATCAAACATTTGAATCTAGAGAACAACCTCCTTCTTATGAAGAAGCTATGGCTAGTACACCTGTGGAAACACCTCAGACATATAACGACTTGGCTAATGCTTTGGAACATATGACAGTTAAGTCTAATGTGACAATGGAAGCAGAAGTGATGTATATGTATGAGAATGTTAAGCTGTACTTTATTTCACCTGATGGAGAAGTATCCTCAACTTTAAAACCACAAACTCTAAAAATTACTCTAGTAGAAAGTAATAATTATTTCAAATATATGTTTTTTTGTGTTTTAATTGGTGAGCTTCAGATGAAGGTGAAAATGTACCTAGAGCTATATTACAAGTCGGTGATTGGGTTTACCCGCTCATTCCGGGAGTGTCTCCATGTTTCCGGTCTGATTATGGTGCATTTATTTTACCAAATATTTATGCAGAAACGCCTGGTATATTCTACAAAATTATGCGAATCTTAAAAAAATATAATTAATTATTTAAGGCTCATCTATTGGAATTATTCTTCCATCTGACGCAGATGCAGATGCATATGATATTTTAGAAAGTATTCTTTACGGTATTGTCGGCGAGGGTAAACCACCAGAAAAATTGATACCACCTACAGATCTAAGTGAAAAAATTTCTGGTGGCATTGTTACGGGTACGTGATTGGCTGCTAGTAAAAATATATGTTGATATCAATGTGTAGGTGCTTCTTATTTATCTCGAGGCCTGGTTTGTGGGGCGGAAAAACTCGGAAATTTAATTAATCAAAACACCCCAAAGTTAATGAACCGTATGAATAGTTCTGAGAAGGCAGCTGAAATTCCGAAGGGAGTTAGCAAAAGCATGCAAATAGCAGAAACCGCTACCAATAAAGCTGCCCAAGTCACGGGATTCGTTGGTTCGTATAAAACAAAGGAATTTTTTCTTTTGGTAATTACGAAATTACAGCGCAACAAGTTGGTGTTGCAACTGTAAAGTTAGGACATTTTCTAGCACCTCACATCCAAAAACAAGGAACTCGTTTATTGACGACAGGTTTTCGCCTGTCTGAAGAAGACGCCTCTGCTAAAATGAAAGGTGTGATGACAGTAGCTGCAGGTGCTGTGGAAGGGTTTTCAACTGTATATTGCGGTTTAGAGAATTCAGCTCTCATTCTGGGAAAAAGTTTGAAAGAAAATACTGTTAAAGTGGTCCAACATAAGTAATAATTTAAAGAGAAAGGTTGGACAATTGTCAAACAAACTGGTTTCAGGTATGGACAACCGGCGGGAGAATTCGCCGGAGACACGTTGAACACAGTGGGTAATGTTTACCACATCAGTCAAAATGCTAAAGTCGTTCAGCCTAAACATTTTGCAAAACGAACGGCGAAAGAAGCGGGAAAAGCGTTAGTGTGTAAGCACAGAAGCAATCATAATAATCATAATAATGGAGCCAGCACGTCCAGTCATACCAATCCATCAGTCAGTTCTATTAATAACGGTTGTATCAAAAAATGTGATAAGGAATAATTACATAACTCTTGGTGTCTCATTAATTCTTTTTATACATATAGGTTTTTGGCAAAAGGGTTTAGTAAAAATACAATACTCATTTGGATTGATTCTGGCGGATTTGTTTAAAAAATAGTTTAGACATTGTAAAAAATAATATGTATAATACTTATTATATATGATATTTACTGTGATAATTACACAGTTATGCAGTTATCTTGCAAAATAAAACTAACTCTAATTTTTTTAAAGGTATTGTGTTTTTTTTTTATCTATGGTCGATACCGTTATTATTTTCAATTAACCTGTGCAGGTAGTCCACGTTGACGTTATCAAAAATCCCTAAAACATTGAATTTGACGTTATAAAAACAAAGTATCAACCCGTTTTGTTTTAAATTATTGTAGTGAATGATGAAGCCTTAATGAATTTGAATATGATATATAAAGTCAAATGGGATTTGATTTTAGAAATCGCCATTCGTTTGATTCTGTGGTGGTTATTTGTGTTTGTATAAAAAAATAAGTTAGTCACATTAAATTAAATTAAGTTTTTTAGATGGATTGAGTATTCAGAACCCTTCATTCGAGAAATTCATGAGAGTGAAGTGTGGCAGTACCAATATCCTGTTACAGATAGTTATGTAACTGCAAGAGATTTGTGGCTGCTGATAACTTTAACCCCTTCAGTTTTTTTTATAATTGAATATATTTTAAGTAAAAAGAAAGATGATGTAATTGCTGGTTCCTTAGCAGTAACATTAGCATATAGTTTAAATGGGTTGGTAACAACATACTTTAAAGCTATAGTAGGAAGACCAAGACCAGATTTTTTCTTTCGCTGTTTTCCTGATGGAAAAGGTGATGACTATACTGGCTGTGTAGGAAATAGAAGGAAATATTTGGATGGCAGGAAGAGTTTTCCCAGTGGACACTCATCATTCTCTTTTGCTTGTATGGGTTTCATGAGTTTGTACATAGCAAGAAAAGTGAATCTATTCCAAGGTACAAAAAAAGGGCACTCATGGCAGTTATGTGTTGTTTTATTACCAATCTTGATTGCTGCCACAGTTGCTGTCAGTAGGACATGTGATTATCATCATCATTATGAAGGTAATAACTATTTTATTAAAACTGACTTTTCTAAACAATTATGTTTTAGATGTGATAGCTGGGAGTTTAATAGGAGCTGTGATTTCTTACCTGGCATTTAGTCTATATTTTCCAAAAAACATTGACACTGTGGCTTCAGAATGATGTTTGCATTTAATTAGTCTAAATTATTACATGAAACAACTTCTTTGTATAATAATTAGTTTGATACACAGTATTTAATGCTAACTAGATTTTCAATTCCACCTTCAATTGTATCACCAGGATGAACAGGACCCATCCCAGGTGGGGAGCCAGTTATTATTAAATCATTCTTTTCCAGAGTAATATATTGGGATATGTAAGCTATTAGCACTGGAACAGAAAAAATCAAATCATTTGTGTTCCCATTTTGTCTAAGCTCTCCATTAACTTTGCACCAAAGCTGCAAATTGTGAGGGTCCTTGATCTCATTTTTTGGTATAAATCTGCTTACTGGACATGAAGTATCAAAACCTTTCCCCAAAGTCCAAGAACCACCCTTACTTCTTGCTTCTTTCTGAAAATAGCATCAGTTTTAAATCAGAATTTCCAGTTTGGGTTTGTTAAACCATTTGACATGTGGCTGTCATGTCAAGTGCAGCACAATATCCACCAACATAATCCATAGCTTCATCTTCTTGAATGTGCTTTCCATTTTTGCCAACAATTACCCCCAGTTCAATTTCTTCATTGACAGAGAAACCTCCAGGAATCTACAATTAATTAATATTTATTTGGAAGTGTTTACTCACTATAATCTTTTGTTTCTCAGTGATGTAGGATGTTGTGGGTTTTAAAAAGATGCCAGGAACTTGCGGGGTGGGTCTTTGCAGTACTTTTAGCAACGATCTGAAAGTTTCGTAGAGAAATTAAAACGATTTCAAAACTTCATAATCTCACTTGTAATTGGCGGCCACGCCGATGATTTTCTTTCCATTTTGTGCAAAGTGGCAAAGCTCTGTCATTTTTGAGCAAAATCTTACGTAAAATCTATCACATTCAAAATTGGCGGGACGTTCATCGTAGGGGAATTTAGCGTTGTCACTAAAGTGGTAAGCTGTTTTTTATCTATTCTACAAGTGAAATGGATTTGTGAGCTTCGTTTGTTGGTTCTTTTATATTGTTCAGTTCTCGTGGCGGTCAAGTGAAGTCGTTTACTCGATCTTTAGTGTTTAAGATTGTTCGTAAATACTTATATATGTAATAATGTGGCAGTGATAGTTGTGCGGATGGTAAAATTGCAGCAGTGAGGAGTGTACAGGATTCGATACATCGATGATGATGGAAACAGATAAAATTGACGATTCGAACAGTAATTCTCAAGTAAGTTGTCACCACAGAGGCATAATTTGACACAGTGACCGGCAGAAATCGTCAAAAAGCAAAAACTGCATTACGTGGTCATCCGCACCGCAATAAATTTGTCTGGTGTCCTGTCAAAAATGTCATTATTCTCAAGCGGATGACACAAATTTCTCTTCGAGACTAAGCTGTGTTTTTCCGAATTTAATTTGTTGGCGACTGCATCTGAGTGTGTTTTTATTCTTAGCGGGGCCCGTTATTTGTACTTGATCGTGTTCGAACGCGACATGACAAGCCGCTAAACGAAACGAGAAATTGTTCTTTGTCGATGTCGAGATGGGGGTACTTGACCTTTCGTCACTGACTCATAATGGCACTAATATTGCCCTACAAACAATGAGTTTTACCGTAAACGACATAAGAACAGGACCGGATTTGGGAAGCGGCGCAATTAGAACCCCAGTGTCGAACAGGTGGCGCAATAATTTAGACTCGAAAGAAAGTTTTCGTTGTTCCTTTTGTGTATTTGCTAAAAGTAAAATCTGGAATTAACGAGTACATCATCGAATAATGACGACTTTCTCTTCGGTGTTGGTAACCGTACAGCTTATAAACTGAATCAATTGACTCGTGAGGAATGTTTTGTGCAGTGATAACTCAGGATAATTCTTAAAGGTAATAGTACTTATTGTAGGACGTGCACTTGTTTCTCTAATAAGTCGTTAAAACACCTTTCTTATCAAGGAAATGACGAAGCGAGGACAGCAACTTATTTTTAATCGTTAACCGCCATAATATTGAATGATAAGAATTTTTGACACGAAGGAACGACGCATTAAAATTAGATTTAATAACACGTAGCCCCCGTAGTAATGACACACCATCGTATACTTAGTATTTGAGATCCAAATTGAACTTGGCTTTGAGTTGATTATTTTGTTGCTTTTGCTGAAAATGTTGGCATAATTTAAGCAAGTTTCATTCTATAGTCAAAATCCGTGTATCTTTCGTGGAAATTCAATTAGCGTCGTTAAGAAATCCTACGATGTTGTTTTTCGCGTGATGTGTTCCCAAACCCGTGGTAAACTGTTATTTTGTCAACATAAGTGGCACTGCTGTTTTGTAGATTTTAGATATTAGAAAGCACCTAGTATTATTAATTTTGTCATGCAACAGGAGATACATATTTATCTTCGAGTAATAATGTCATTAGAAGTTCTAGAAAAACCCAATAAAAATATCAATTTATAAAGCTATAAGCTCCGTAGCATTATAAAATCATTAATTTGATTTTTGAATCATGATTGTCCAGTACAAAATTCGTGGTACGCCTGAAATAAAACTGAAGTAAAACCTGAAGAAATTAATGAAAGGAAACAGGAAGTGTGGAACGGGGTATTAAAAACCACCCACTTGCTCTTTTTTTGTGAGCAATTTGAAGAACTTTGAAAACTTATAAATGGACATAATATAAATTGAAAACATTTAAATGCAAATGCCGCCGCAACCTCGAAAGAGCTTCCTTCTCATTGATTGCAGTTTGTTTCAAGTAAGACTTAAGGAGGCTCTTCTGAAAAGAAAGAAGGATTGCTTTGGTACGCCCTAAATTTAGACAGTTAAATTTTGTAACTTGGCTGTGGAGTCTACGTAGGAAAGGAATAGACTCGCCCCGAAGAAGTGAAGTTTATATTTTATCGACGTAACTCGTTTTAAGAAAATTGGCTCGTACCGTATCGTTAATAGTACACTAATTATTGATAATATTTGAATTCACAATCGAACGGATTTTAATGAAGTGAAATCGATTTGAGATGTGTTTGTCGATCATTTTGGTTTATAATTGTATCGATCCAGTACTCGGCAAATAAAGGTAAGAACCGTGCACGAATAATTGAAAAGTAATTGTGCATCCGTCACGAGCGAATATTAAGTTTCTTCGGTTCTACTCTTGTTGCGAATAATGTAAGAGAAGACACTCGTCAGCAATTCGACCTTTCACGGATTCGTTACAAATGCGAAATGACTGGTTACGTACAGTATCGTGCCGCATAATCTGCCAACATTGATGATGTTTCCGAAATGATCAATTTTGCCGGTTCATTGCTGCCCTCAAGGTTTTCGTGCGCATTACCAATTAATGGTAACAACAAATAAGGTGCGAACGCTGTGCACCGTTTAGGACCTCCTTGGATAGCGAATCGGTCCTTGATTTGTCTCTCTCTCGGTAGAATGCGGACATTTATTCGTTTCCTTCGTTTGACTCACCATAGCAACATTTTAATGTTATAATTGGCGAACGATAAACAGCTTTTTCCGACATCTTGACGTTTGAACTCTGGGACCCAATTTACATCCCACTGTTGGATGGATCTCGGAATTTAATTAAAAACGTCCGATTTATTTTTTATTTGCGCGTTGAACTTGCTCGGTTATGATTTATTTTTAATTAAACCTGAACCTTTTTGTTCTCTTTTTTGTTGTCGAATTGCGAACGGTTTAATCGAAAATTAATTGATTTTAAATCGAGGCTTACAGTTACGAGAAATTGCAGGAAGCGTACTTGTTTTATGGTGACACACTGGTGGGCGGAATTGTTATTTGCGCGTTAATATTGTCGTTATTTTAATTTCTCGCGAATTAGACATGTAATTGGATGCTGAGTGCCTTGATGGAAAATTAAATTCTTTTGGAATATCGTCTGATCGGTCGTTCTTGATCTGCATTGCTACCAAAGCAATTCTGTCGCGTTTCCTTATAATGATCGGTAATTCTACACCGCACACTTTTTAATTACCTAACAACTATAATAGTTTCATTACTATGTCTTCATATTTGCAATGCGCGTGGTAATAAACTTTGAAATTACGTATTGTTTGTTAATTGGCATGGGGCAATAACTTTTCAGTGTATTGGGTGCATAGACTTGTCATTGAGACATGGTAAAATAATGAGGTATTTCACAGATTGTTGCCCAATTTGAAGAAACTGAATTTGCAGGAGTAATAATTTTCGGTTATCTTGATTTGTAAATTTGTTTTTGTGGCGTAATTGAGCACAAAAAATCATTAGGGTCTAATTAATTTTTAAATCTGACTTTTTACGACCACATAATCAGTGTCGTTCGACGGAAAGAAAGTTGATGGAAGATGTTGAAATCTGAATCAAAAGTGGAAACGTGGAACTACATGCATAGACGTACTTTTTTTGGTAGTAACAATACAGTTTGCGTCATTCAAAATTAAAAATATGGTAGCATTACCAGATAAAAAACCTTTTTTTGTTAAATCAAGTACTGCGTAAACATTAGCGAAATCCCAAGGTGCGATAAGGGAATACTTCATTTGTAAAGCATCGTGACGAAGATATTTTTTAACAAAAAAGCTTGTCCATCCTATTGCACCAGAGTGAATTATGGTTTCGTTCTGTCATGATTTGAATTAAGAATGCCACGGAGAAACCACAATCGACTTCTCATTTTCAAAAAAGGCTGTCGCTACCTAGTAGTTAACTAATTAAGTCGTAACTAATCGATTTTAGCATAAATAATCCTTGAATGAAGAATGAAGAAAAATATTCCACTTCATGACAGACCAATTAATTCCGGTGATGGTTAGCCAACTGTAAAGCAATTATTGTTTCTGGCTGTCACAGAATTCAATTAAGAAACAAGAATTCGGTGAAATCTTCTTCTGTAAATATCTGACAGAGGTTGTCCGGACTGTTGAACGCACATCAGAAATCAGTGAAATTTAAGCTATTGTTAGGTAACTTAAAAAAACACGGTCTCAGTTGCTGAATTTCAGCCGTCATTTTGTTTAATTCGATCAGTTAAAAACAAAACTGTTGCATCCGTGACTAAAGTCCGAATCCAGCATTAACTTTGTCGGTTTCAATGGTCGGCCAATCATTGAAGCCGTAAAATTTTTATCGGCATTAGATCTCGAATAGGTAGTTGAAAAAAAAAATCTACTTCATGGAACCGTCCTCGCTTGAAACTCGTCGGGTCTCCTAGCAGTCATTCTAGTTCAAGTGTACCGTGTATGTTAATTTCGTCCTGGATGTCGACCGTATTTTATTTATGAGATTATTCTTTCGATCGGAAGAAAAAATGAGAGCCACCAGTTGGACATTTTTCTACGGACGTTATTACAACTAAACAGGCAGAGATCCATATCAGAAGTAAATTGACGCTTTGTGTGTGCGCAAGGCGTTCAACTTTCTACAATTTACATCTAATTATTGTATTTATGATTTCTCGTAACTTTTTATTTCTATCGCTGCTTATATTTTTATGATGCCTAGGGGTCGGCGTCATTAAGTTCAAAAACATCATATTAATAGCTATAATTGTTCGGAATTGAATCCGTTTTTTGCCCAAGATAACGTAACGTAACGTGCGTGTTTTTTATATACATTTACGCGAGCGAGTTGTCATCGCGGTATAAAAAATTTCTTTTAAATCTGGAAATAGTGGCACAACTCGAGTTTTGAGATTTTTTTCGCAATAAGTGTGTAGATACACAAAAATCTTATAAAATTGTATTTTGTTGCAGTTTCCAATGACCATATTATCACCGTACGACACGGCCAGAAAAAAAGAACCATCGGCTACTTTCAACGCGGAGAGAGAATCATGTCTGAAATGCTTCGAAAAATGGAGCGAAACCGACCAAGTCGAATTCGTAGAGAATTTATTAGCTAGGATGTGTCATTATCAGCACGGACACATAAATTCATATTTGAAACCCATATTACAGCGAGACTTCATCTCTCTTCTGCCAAGTGAGTATACTGTTGAAAGAAGCGAAAGTAGAATGAAGTCATTACCACTTGAACGGGCATCCGATCTTGACCAAACGTGCAATTTCATGCGATTTCATACTTTCTAGTTTTAATTTGGTCCAATTAAAAACTGAACATCGTAGAAAACAAGAGTAAAACATTTGAGTGCATTTTCAGAGCAAGGATTGGATCATGTGGCCGAAAACATATTGTCATATTTGGAGGCCGACAGTTTACGGAACGCCGAATTGGTGTGCAAAGAGTGGTTCAGAGTGATATCAGAGGGAATGCTTTGGAAGAAACTCATAGAGAGGAAAGTGAGAACGGATTCGCTGTGGAGAGGATTAGCGGAGAGAAGACAATGGTAGCGGAGTTTACTGTCGTTGTTTGTTTTGTACTTATTTGGAAAAATTGCAGGATTCAACACTTATTCAAGCCAAGACCGGGTGAAAACCATCGACCTCATTCGTTTTATCGAGCGCTTTTTCCCAAGATAATCCGAGACATCGAGAGCATAGAGAGCAACTGGCGACATGGCAGGCACATCCTGCAGCGAATCAACTGTCGATCCGAAAACAGCAAAGGAGTATATTGTTTGCAATACGACGATCAAAAGATCGTTTCCGGTCTCAGAGACAATACTATAAAAATATGGGACAGGAGTACATTGCAGTGCACTAAAGTTCTAATTGGACATACGGGATCGGTTCTGTGTTTGCAGTACGATGATAAAGTTATAATCAGTGGCTCTAGTGATTCTACTGTGCGCGTCTGGAACGTTAACACGGGAGACATGGTCAACACTCTCATCCATCATTGTGAAGCCGTCCTTCATCTTAGATTCAATAACGGAATGATGGTCACTTGTTCAAAAGTAAGTTCAAAATAAGCACTTCCGGACTGCACATTCTGGCCCAGTTGAAGGAGCAAAAACAGTTGTCTGTGAGAAAATCGGTTCACTAAACAAGTAAAGTAACCGTTAGACTGCTTTCTTTCGTGGTTGCGAGAGACGAATTTTTGATCGTTAACAGTCACGTGTTGACTCACTGCCGTATGCACGGATTAGGAATCATGAATTCTCAGTATTGTCAGATTTCAACAAACCGTACCGTCTAGATTAATAAGAGACGATTACGTCTTGCATTCATCGTTACCGCATTTCCATGAATTGAAAATAAATCTTTTACATCTAAACTGTGTGGCAAAAAAAAATTCCTGGAAATTTCTCATGCAAATATCAAAACAATGGAAGAAATATTTTTGAGTTTGTGGTCACCGATGCACCATCAGTTTTACACGGTGAAATAAGGTGTTAATTTACACAGGAAAAAGACATTTCACCTTGTATAACAGGTTTTTTTTTTATTAAGCGTGATAGATTTTCTGTGACAAATATTTCGGTTTTCATTGATTTTTTTCAACTAAACATTTTCAGGTCGATCATATACGTTACTGTATACAGTTGAGAATTTTTTTATATCATTGATTTTATGGTGTTGATTGTAGATAGTCCACATACCTAAATTTTGTTTGTGTTTAAATACATACAATATCTTTATTGTTGAGTGAGCCAAAAATTTTGTACGTCATGCGGAATTTTTATTAAAAATACGTTGTACGTATTTAATAAACAAATCTAATTTTAAATCCATTTTTTTTTTGTAAAAATGATAGCACAATACATGAATCTTTTTTGTATCTAACCAACCACACACTTCTTCAAGATTATCTTAATATTCAAGGTTTTCGATTTTAGGAGACATTCTTTTCTAATAAAGCTTCCACACATTTGTGGAAAAACACACTTCACGTCATTAAAGTAACGCTTAAGGTATAAGATTATATGGCCCTTTAAAAGTATTTGACCGGAGATAAACGTCCCTTTTGTCGCAATTGCAGTAGGCGGTCAGCCCAACCATAAATCATGCTTCAAGCAATTCTCTGTTGTGAATTCCAGAGCCGGCCTCAAAACAAATGCGTACCGATGAAATTATATTTATTTATTAAATATTACAATACTATTGCAAATCATCTTTACTGTTTTCAAGACACAAAGTACTAAAGGGAATTTCGTTACAATCGCAAAATTTACAATAAACATCAAAAACATGTTCTATCACAAATTTTTAATCCCTGCCCAGAACCAAGGAAAAGGGATGCAGCTGCACGAGCCGAGACAACCATCTCAACGCCAATATTGGTTTCCATTATTGGGATAATTTTAGTGCTGCCATATAATCTTATACCTTAAGCGTTACTTTACGTGAAGTGTGTTTTTTCACATTACATAATTGTTATTCTGCCGAAAAGGAAAGTGCTTGTTATTATTTTAATATTTGTACGGATTTCATTTTAAAGTTTTTGCAATAGTCATAAAAACAGAATAAGAAATTACAATTATTTTCCTATTAGAGCATCACATTGGAAAGTCATTTAAAAAATACTTTCACTTTTTGAATTTTCAAATACATATGTACGTAATTTTATACTCTTGTTTAAAAAAAATACTCTCTCTACTCACATCACTAATGAATGATGTTGTACCCTTTTGCTCTATTTAAAAGTTGAATTATAGTGCTTGTATCTTCGTAAGGAATTCTGACTTAAGTCATAAATAAACCGAACAAAGACCCTACCCTACTTAAAGAAATTTATTGTGATATTGTACCTGTCAATCACTAGGCGGTCTTGGAGAAAAAAAATTACTCAAAATATTTGTTGGAGACCGTCTAGTGATTGACAGGCACAATATGACAATAACACAATAAGTTTCTTTAAGTAGAGTCTTTGTTCGGTTTATTTAGGGCTTAAGTCGGAATTCCTTACGAAGATACAAGGACTATAACAGTGGGACTCCCAGTTACATAGTGCATTTGTTTTTAATTTTTCCGATGTTTTTAATTACGTTGAGTCTATGTATGTGACTCAGTTAAAATATTTTCCCTAAATATTGTTCGCAAATTTTTTTACTTTTAAAATCGGGGATTGTGTAGACAGTAGACAAATATTTTGCTGTGATAGTGGCGCCGGGTAGACATTGTAGTTTTCTAGTCCGTTCTGTCAACAACACTATGTGGCTCATAATTGATCTTTTGCATAATTTAACTATATTTCTGGGATCTTTTGTGATTTTATTACGGCAACAAAGGCGACCAGCAGACATTTAGACTTTATTGTCTTAAATATTGCGTTTGTTTTTTCAGGATCGGTCGATAGCTGTCTGGGACATGACGTCACAGTCGGAGATCGCCCTGCGAAGAGTACTGGTAGGGCACAGGGCTGCTGTTAATGTCGTCGATTTCGACGAGAAATACATAGTTTCAGCGTCAGGTGATCGAACAATAAAAGTGTGGAACACCTCCACGTGTGAATTTATGCGAACATTGAACGGACATAAACGAGGCATAGCTTGTTTGCAATACCGAGACAGACTCGTTGTTAGTGGAAGTTCTGACAATACCATTAGGTAAGCGCGCGCGTTTATTTGTAAATACGGAAACCGCAAGATCCTTTTCCAGATTGTGGGATATCGAATGCGGTTCTTGCCTGCGCATCCTGGAGGGACACGAAGAATTGGTGCGTTGCATTCGTTTCGATTCGAAGCGGATCGTCAGCGGAGCTTACGACGGAAAAATCAAAGTGTGGGATCTCGTCGCGGCGCTGGATCCCAGAGCGCCGGCCAGTGCTTTGTGTCTTCGAACATTGGTAGTAAGTTAAATAGTTCAGTCATTAAATTCATTTAATATCATAACGCAGCGTTTAAAATTCATTGTGGCCATTCTAACAAAATTAACGGGCGGATGTCTGAAAGGATCTGATTTCGATTAACCGTGTCTCTAACCAAAATTCGGTTGCAGGTAATAACAAACAGTTGTTGGTGTGTAACGAACCATTCACACACATTCAATACACTCCATTAATGTTCTCTTTTTCATGTCGTTAACTTTATGGGTTATATTTGGCGATAAATCATAAATTTGGATGATAATATTTTGATTTTTTGACTGATTATTGAGTACTGGGGACACGACGTACTCGTTTTAAATTCGAACTGATTTGCAGGAGCACACCGGCAGGGTGTTTAGGTTGCAATTTGACGAATTTCAAATAGTGAGCAGTTCACATGACGACACAATCCTCATTTGGAACTTCCTCAATTCGATTACGGATCGTTCTATTACAGACCGAAACGCACAGTCACCTTGTCCGTCTCGTAAGTTTTTTTTTTTTCCAAAAAGTTTCGTGTTGGTAATTTTGTTTTTTTGTTTCAGCGTTCGAATAAGGTGTCCATAAGCCACTCCTTTATCAACTATGTTTAGAGAAAAGAGCAAATTTGGGGCAAGTGCTCGCGTCAATTTGTTGACGCATTAACTGACTAGGAATACGAAAATTTAGAAAATTATTGGTAATGACTATTGTGTATAATGTTATATTTAAATTTGATATATTTATGTCTTAATTTATAATCTTGGAAGAACGTGTTTGACATAATTGCAGTTAGTTATTTTAAATGTGTTTTTGTCATTATGGAGCGTATTCGATTTCGCTGTTGTTTCCTAGACCGAATTAAAGGACGTTCATGTCGTAGGTGTAACACAGTCCCCTGTTGATCTGTTGTAAAATATTAAATGATTTAAACTACGAATTATGTGATAGTACGTCTTAAAATAACTAAAGATGGTTTTGTTTTAATACGTGTGTGCTATTATTCATAATTTTTGATTGCTGAAGCTTCATCAGAGATTATTTAAATTGTTGATGTTTAAATTTTGTTTTATTTCTGTTGTGGTGGAATTTACTTGATCGAACGGGAACCGATAAAAGATTTTTAGCTCTCTAATCTGCGAAACGTTGAAACATAAAATGTAACGTAAACACACTAAATTAAGTTCTTTTTTTTTTTCGCGAATAAATTGTAATTACGAATTGTAAAAGTATATTTTCTTGATTTTGTTGGACAAAAACTATTTAGCTTTCTAGTCTTGACCGTTGTTGCAGAACTTTATTAGAGAGTGAGCTTAAATAAAGCAGTAACGAGATTTCTACAAGAATTTGAAAATAAAATTCGTTTATTTTGGGGTGCGCATTCTGAATGTAAGTGCTGAACAAATATTATTTTAAGTTTGTAGTTATAATTTTCATCATTCATAATCGAAAAAGTTGTGATCAGCTAATTTTAGGTTTTTTCATAAATGTTGTGGGAGAGTGATTGTTTTATTGTAACCAAAAACGAATTCAGACTGTTACTTTGATATAACAAGAATAAAATTTGCTTTGTGCATTGTATTAAGGCTGCAAGCGTCGATCGTAACTGGAGTTCCAAGAAGTGGCCACTGGCTGTCCTTGCTATTTATTTTAGACAATTCTGCCAAAATGTAGTACTTCTCATAGATTAGACTTACAAGAATTACTTGTAATGGCTTTTGTGATAAATCTTACAGTAAAATTTGTATGCCTGTTTTGTACTATAACTGGAATGTACACTATTTCATGTTTTAAATAAACCTACATTATTATCACTAAGAGGCACTAAATCATGATTTTATCGATATAGGTTATTGTAAATATAATGAATATGAATGTAGTGTTAAAATCATTGCATTTATTATTTTTATTTAGAGTTATTTATATTTTATGCGTGTAAGTAATAGAATTGATAAACCACCTAATAGTTTTATTTAATGTTGG
This sequence comes from Tenebrio molitor, assembly GCF_963966145.1. Lineage (NCBI taxonomy): Eukaryota > Metazoa > Arthropoda > Insecta > Coleoptera > Tenebrionidae > Tenebrio > Tenebrio molitor. The sequence goes on from NC_091052.1 coordinate 3,644,089, forward strand.
CCGCTTGTTGGATTTACTCAAGGTAATTTTTTAAAGTACAAATTATTTCAAAAGTTATATTTAAAAAAACACTTACAAATACTTATATTAATTTTTTTTTTAACAGTCTTGACGAGTCCACAATTTTTAGTTACAATTTTTTAACATGATGTTGACATGCAGGTATTGCAAAACGTCTTTGCTGAGAGGAAAGTCCTTGAAATAATCGCCAAATATTAAACACATATTAAACAGACTGTGTTTAACAGCCGCAGCGACGGCGTTTTTCATCTTGTAATTAAAGTCATCCAAAGCGGCAACTTTCTTAGACAACGACGGCACTTTGTTCAATTTGTCCAAATTTTGTTTCAGTTGCACCAAAGTAGTGATGATAAGTGGTAAGTCTTTCTGAACGATGCCGTATTTATCTTCAGTAAGAGACGCAGCTGCCAATTCGGATATTCCCTGGCTCGCCCATATAATTAATTGTCCATTTCCCAAACACTTCTGGATATTCACTTGTGGTAGTTCTCCGAAAAGAAAATTAATTCCAAAGAAAATTTTCAAAAATGACGTCGTTTTGTCGATCGTGCCATTTATACTCCGTTTAAAATCCTCCACGGTATTTGTTGCGACATCATGTGAAACGTCTACCACATTTAAATAGTCGCTGTGACACGACATGTTTCTTAAATTCCTGTATTTCACGCTGGGAGACGTAGGAGATTGCAACGTGATTGGTGCAAACGGTTTTATAATGTCATTTTGTTTCATTGCTTTGTCTTGGGGTAAGGTAGTTTCCGTGGATTTTTTCAAAAGATCTGTGTACTCTGTGAACAGCTTCACAACACTCTCGATTAGGTTGTTCCAGTTGTGAGGATGACCACCAGGTTGAGATAAAGTAAAAAATAATTGCTTACGCAACGGCGACCATTGAGAAAGCATGAATAAATCAAGACATGCAAGATTTTGGACTATCGGTAAATTATTCATTACGATACCTTCTTGTAAAGTTAAAATGTATTCATTTTCTTTAACAATCGGAAATTGTACCGTCTCAGTCAGAAATAAATAAAAAAAGAATCTCATAAGATTCATGCTGAAGCAATATAATGTTGAAAACCACCAAGAATACATATAAATCAAAATACTACTCTCACGTGAAGCTCTGTCCAAGTTAACGATAAACATAAAACGATTTTCCAGCTGGGTCCCCCAAATATAGTAAAACAAAGCAAAATAAATTGTAGGCCAAATTGATAATGTCAAACTTTCTTTAAATAAAACTGAAATTTTGGATCTAAGCTGCAAAAATTTTCTTTGTTGTATAACAGGGAATACAAGTTGTTTTGTGGAAATGTAAACCTTTACAAAAAAGTAAAGACCTGTCCAAAAACCGCTCAAAATTAGGAAAAAAGTATCTTCAACTAAGCAACTGCGATTTAGTTTACATGTAGTAGTCAAACTGTGATTACTGCTATCAATGATGGAAAGAATTTGCCAAACAAAAGCCCCTCCAATTACCACATGAAGCAACAATAATGTGAAGTTGTGAAGTGAAAGTACTCGGAAAAATTGCTGAAAACGCGTTGACGAATAGGAAGTCATCAAAACGTAGTCTTTACCGCAAATTAAACATTGAGCAAATATTATAAAGGAAAATATGATGACAAAAATCCAGGTGCTTAAGTAGGTGAAGGTGTGAAATATCGAAGTCATCCATTCTATAGGATGGAAAATGCTTATGTTGGCTAGAATAATGTAACATAAAAGGATAATTATCTGGGACACTACGCTACAAGCGACAGCACGCACCAATTTCTTCACTAGTATGTCTTTGTAACTGAACGTTTGCACACTTGTTAGGTTAGGATTTATCGCCGGCGACTGCATCATTACAATATTCTAAAATTTCAAATATATTATTTAAAAGTAAAAAAATATTTTGCAAGACTTACCAGTTTTTAATGCCTTGCAACAAAAAAAAAAGAAAAAACAGAACTACAAATACGAAAAACCGGTGCCAGTTTAAATTTTAACCTGACACTTTTCTTTTACATCTGATGAAACATAATTGCCAACGTAACGGTTCGTCAATTTCCTAGATGTCAACTTGAAATTTTCAAAAATTGCAGCCTTACAAACTTAATCAATTAAATATTTAGTACAATTAAACGAACAAATAAATATCAAACGAATACGTAAAAGGGAAATACTAATTTGCAGAACTGAGTTTTCATTACTAATTACTAATAACATCAACACGTGTTCTTCTGGAGAATTCCTAAAATAATTTTAAAAATGAATTACTTTTTTTGCACCATGCAATATACGAACTATTTCAAAATTCTTGTTCTCTTTTTTATTAAAAATTATCTTGTCCAAGTTTTCTGTTTCAGTTCTATCCAACTGTTGTTCCCAATTTGGACTATGGTTAATATATTTTTCTTTAAAGTGAGCTCTACTATTGTCTAATGCTGTAAAAAAAAGAATCATGTAATAAATGTGAAAAAAAAATCTGAATATCTACATTTGAACATTTCTTGATCACTTATTATTAGATTCTTTTCAATTAAAAGATCAGTAAGTGATTGCTTATGGTTATCTTGATTTAAACAGATTATATCTCCATATGTGTTAAATTGATCTTGATTTGTGATAGAAAAGAATATTTTTTCTGCTGTTTCTATACAATCTACAGCTACTTTCCTTACTCCCTCAATTTCACTAGTGGTTTTCTTTAATTTAAATTCATAACCATTCTCCCCCAGTACCAGGTCCTAAGATCATCATAATTTGGATTATTATAAAATATAAAGTGTTCATAACATACAGTCATTAAATTGACTACATTGTATAAACTGGCCTGCTTTGCAACAGGGGGGCATTTTTCTATTTCTTCTGGTAAATAAAATACCCAGCTTACTTGCCTCATAATCCCATAATCAGGCAACCAACAAACATACTTTATATCATCTCTTGAAACATGATTTATGTATTTAATTATTCCTCGGGCCCATAAGTCATCAATGTTTACAGCTACCATCTAAAATTACCATTAATACCTTACCCTTACACAATAATATGTAAAGAAAAACCTTGTCTTCACATATTTCCTCTGGGTCTTGAATTTTTTTACGTTCACAATTTTTCATTACTCTATTCATACCAGACCGTAATAGTAATTCTCTTCTTGGTATTATCCAAAAGAGGTGGGTATTTACAAACGTTGGTATAATTATGTCTATTAACGACTCCATTAGCTACAGTTAACGAAGATGAAACTTATTTCAATGTAATAATAAAAAATTATCTAGTGAACAAATTTTAAATTAAATTAGGTTAGAACACAACATCAATCAGGTTAACGAGTTAAGGTTATCTTTGACTCTGATGTTCTATGATCTGATCTGACGTGGGCTCTGTGCTACGTTCTGTGGGTGCTACTGTTGCTCTATATCTACACAAACATAACCCATGTTATTATGCGATTTATACGGGGATTAAAAGAAACCATTTCCGTAGTTTATTTTCTTTTATTTCAGTATATTTATTGAAAACAACAAAATTTTTACTTATTGATGTAGATTCGGGATTTGTACTCTATTTTTTTTTAACTTCTTACTAATTTCTATTGTAAGATATGTCGATAAAAAATTACATTTACAATAAATAAGGCAATAAATTAAATACAACTAAACCTAACATATACATAAAATGTAATTAAACATAAATATTGCTCTTAAATTTGATTATTTAGTCAAGTTATTACTTTAATGCTAAGGCTAACTTACTTTAGTCTTACGTTAAAGTGGTAAGTAAAAACGCTGTTCAAAATATTAAATGAAAAATACAATGAATATTATAAAACATTATTACTTCGAGTTATTTAAATAATGGAAACATTTCAACAATTTTTAGGAGTTAATTAGTTCATCATTTTCAAATTCTTCTGTACACCATCACATTATTAATTTTTGTTACTGTAACGCGCTAATAAATGTCGCGCCGGTCTTACGGTCAATATTTTTTTTACAATTTGTCAGCTACAATTGTTACTGACAATTTTTTATCTGGCCACGAAAACGTTTTTGGTAAGGACAGAGCTTCTGGACTTGCAAGGACTTGGAAAGTAACGGCCATATCCTGAGCCAAATCGTCAGTGATGAGGATCTGCAGCCATGAACCTTGCGCAACATACGGATGTTCTGAATCAACCAAAGTTCCGGTAACAGTATTCGCCACCAACGTTATCGCCGTTTCTCCTAACACTGATTTGAAGGTGAAATGTCTACCATGTCTGACACGCCCCCTGTTTAAAAAATAATGATTGATGATGATTTAATCAAAATAGTCTATTAAAAAACGAGTTTCATAAGGCAGTGTTTATTTCATGAGTCCAAGTTTATAAAACGAGACGCGAAGCGCATGTTTTATGAAGAACGAATGGAATAAACGCCTTATGAAAGGGTTTTTTTTATACGATTTTTTTCTATTTTGCACCTTTTGAGTCGTTTTTAAATCAAAAGTAAGAATTTTAAAATTCTGCGAAATTTTATAATGGTTGGCAAAAAACAATTGAAACACTTGTCGACTTTAGGATATTCGCGCGTATTGGCTGACGCTGCCAGAAACCTCTAGATCTTAGAGGAGTCTGGGAGTACCAACATGATAACCGTAAATTGCACTATCGCTATTATAGAATCGCTTTCAGCTGTTACGTTACTGTTTTTGGTATCGTAACAACTCTGTTACGAAACACACAATAGAAAAATTGATTTTACCTAATCGCCAAAGGCAGTAAGCTGCCAGCCTCCAAATTAAATACGAGATGGACGCCTTCTAGTTTTTTTATGTTTAATAGTTCAGTTGATTCTAATAAACCAGAGCTACTTCTAATTTCGTCCATCTTGAAATTGGTACTGCTCGCGCGATTTTGGTCAAAATTGCCACCTTGTAGAGATTTCTGCATTGGTGAATTCACATGAAGTGTCTTTTCCTGAGAAGATTGATTGTTGTCACAGTCATTTTTATCTTTCAAATGCATAATATCAATGTGTGAGGGGTCTTGTTCTACCCACGAACATCTAGCGCTAACTCCGCTTAAATTAGAACCCTCTAGTTCAAACCCTCTCTCAAATTCCTCATGTGCGTTCAAATCAAGCTCAAATATGCTTTCTCCTCGTCTCATATCTGTTATGAACCAAAGCCCACCAGCACTGCAAAACATTCGTTGTTAATCCTACTGGTAACTGGTGCAACAAAGACGCTTTAGTCTAAAAATAAATTCAATGTTAACTTACGATGGTTTTCTGCTAATCATATCCAAAACTCCAGCACCATTCCATTGTTGTGCCGCTTTCAGTTCTTCAGCGCAAATTCCTACAATTTGTACAAAATCTACCAAACCAAATGGGGTTTGTGTGGATTTTAACTGAACATCAGAAGTCATTAGCATGTGTTGAATTCGCGACTCGCTATTGTCTAGAGCGCAATGCCAAGAAACATGATCGCCCGCGCAAAGTGTATTACCTAATAGATATTTTGATTAAAAAAAAAGTAATTTCAATGACAAAACAAACCTGATTGAAAAACATATTTAGCCAAAGACTGCATCAATGTTGCAGGCCATGTTGGAGGAGCTGTTTCTTCAGGCTCTCTTTTCAATCTAAATGTCAATTCAAAACCAAAACCTGAGATACCATTAGCACCTGATACATCATGAACTCTGCCATCACCGTGCAAGTCAGACAGACCAAAACTGAAAGTTGTGTGGGATTTCAGCAAATTATTGTTTACTTGAAATACATATTTTACAAAAAAGTAATATTACAAAATGCTATTGTAAGTAGACAGTATTGTATGAATAGATTTTTTTCTGAAGTAGAATATACCTTATGTAATGCCAATGCGGGGGAATGTTCTCTTGTGGAATGCCAGGATTTGCATACATGGATATGTAATCTAAAGGATCTGGCCCTCCCAGCCTAAAAAATAATTATATAACAATCTCATAAAAAATATGATGCAAGATGCATGAAAAACAAAAATTTGTATTTTCCACCCTTCTCATTTTTATAAAAATAGAAATATGAAACCCATCAGGCTCCCCTATTCTCATAAATAGCTGCTGAGTAAAAAACAGGAAGTACATTTAATTCTGTTGCTAAAAATAGAACTGGAATAAATTTTAATGTTTAACATTTAGGATGTCAAAATGTATTTAAATAGTTATACAGAAATCATGCAATATCAAAAAATAGTGATATTTATTGTACAGACACAATAACAAAAATATATGGAAAGTGTGCCATACCAATATTTTAGAAGGGCAGTAACTTGAAGTGGGTTGACCTGATCAGGGTAAATTTTCCTACAAAGGGTGTATAAGGATTCAAGTCCTGCTGGTGTTGGTGGAAGAATTGGGGGTCCATGGGGCAGAGCAGCAGCCTCATTCATTTTTCCTTAACAGATAAAGAACCAACACAAATTCACGCAAATGAAACTGAAACCATTCTTACCTATCACTAATTACAAGAAATGCACATTTACACAATTATTACAACTTTAAAACATTTTATCACTTTTTTTGTAACAATAAAAGAAAATATTTCAAGAATGCCAAAAACAACTTTTATGCAACCCGCCAAACAAAACAAAAATAATGTTTCTGTAAACCTTCCATTCAGAAATTCCCCTAAAACTGACGTAAATACAATATGACGTCGAGGGTAAATTGGTGCTGCAACGTTGGTTGCCAAAAAAGACAATTAAACTAACCTAAACCAAATAATCAACACAGTATTTTTTTATATTGCTTAATTCGTATTGCGAAAGTATTACTGAAGCACGATGCATGAAAGCGCTTCATCGTGTTTATGTTTACATTTAACAACATGAGTTTCCGCGATTGTGAAAAGTAGGTGTTACACCGTTATCGATTTTTGTTGAATTTCTACAATGTTGGATTCTTCACCGGAAGATGAAGACTTTCCAGGCCGTCTATTACACCAGGTTTCTTATCAGATTAATTTTAAAAATTTTCCTCACAACAAAATTCGCAGGCTGCACTCTGGGACAATACACACTTATTAATTGATCTGTTAGAAGGTGGGCAGCAGGCTTTCTTAAATTCTCAAGACAGTTGGGGCAGAACACCTCTGCATGCAGCTGCCATCAATGAAAATTCTGGTTGTTTGTCAATTTTGTTAAATGCAGGGGCTGATCCAAATATTCGTTGTGGTCCCAGGGGAGATAAAAAAGTATGCTTTGCACAAAAGAGTATTGTACATAAAGTACTGTAATACTTTTGTTTTAGATTCCATTGCATTTAAGTGCTGAACATGGTCACAGCACTAATGTGTCAATGTTGCTCCAACATGATTCTGATTTACATATAAGGGATGCAAATGAAATGACCCCTCTTGATCTAGCTGACAAGTCTGGACATGCAAAATGTGTGGCACTCTTAAAAGAAGCTGCAGGTGAGTGTTTCATGTCAATTATCTGTATTTATTGTTTGTTTTATTTACGGGGTGATCAAGAAGGACTGTTTAAGTTGGTAACACTGGATCGTATTTTAAATCGTATAACAGGAGTAATTTCCGGTTGTTGGTGGCTTGTCGTTGTTAATGCTATACCTATATCAGATATTTGTCAAATAAACCAACAAAACATATCCAGTTGCAGTGTTATAAATAACCGAATTAAAAAATTTTCTCAATTGTACTGCCAACTTAAACAGTCCTTCTTGATCACCCGGTATATTAATACTGGAGTTTATAACATGTCAGTGACAGTAACAACAATGGAAAATTAATTCCAAAATAGTTACCATGGTTCTTACTTTTCTGATTTTTGATGTTTTTGAATGTCATTATTTTCAAAATTGTTGTATTTGTTTCACTTTATTAATTATTATTTATTTATTAATGAAATTTTAATCATTGAAACAAACAAAATTTAACCAGAGATGTAAAGATCAACTAAATAAAATGTTTATATTTTTTTGGCGTCCGTTATTAAATGCACGGGTTTTTTCATTCATTTGTGATTTTGGAATCGGTCCAGAAGCATTAAAAAAAGTGCCATAGCGGTTCATTTTTTCACGCATTTGCCTTAAAAAAGTGGCGTGGCGTGTCATTTTTTAACTCAATTATAAAATTTTTCATTCATAAATTATGATACAGATGTCAAAGTAAATTTAAACTTACGGACGTCAAAAAATTTTTGTATGCAACTCGTCTTTTTTTTGCTCGGCGGATTTGCACACTCGCTTCGCTCGTGCGGCTAATTTTCTATCGTAAAAAAAGTATTACTTTACTAACTTGTTACATAAATAACTATTATTTGGTCAATGTATGGTTAATTAAGTAATCATTCAAGGCAAAGAGTGGGTGTAGATGCAGTTGATTGAATGATTTGATTAAAAGAACTACAAATACTTTCATTTATAAATGACGGTACTTACTGCGATCATATTTTATTGTAATAGAATAATATATGAATTTATAATAAAGTTCTGAAATTCACTTATAAAACAATTTTGTTTATGAAATATTTATGAAAGAATTTCTTGATGATATTGTTAAAAGGTTCATTTTCTTTGTTTCATTTAAATGGAACTGAAATGGGAACAAATACATATTTATAATCGCAATACCAAATTGATTTTTTAAAGTTTATTCAGCATATCATGTTGAAGATTTAACCAGATACTTAAAGAATCTTTATCAGCAGGTTAATCAGCTATTAATGGGTTTTTAGATATCTTTTTAATCTAATACAAGTAACTGTTATATGTATATTGTGTAATATTTATTTATCGTGTGACTGAAAGCGATATTTTCGATTTACATTTTACTCTTATCAAATGCAAATAATTAAACTAATGGACAGTGAGCATCGTCAGTTTAGTAACAAGATTCTGCTTAACTTCTTCTTTGATGCTGTAAGAATGTCGATATTAGTCACCGAATGACTATGTCCAAAATAAAAATTAAAATCACGAGTATTATTATTTTTATACATATAAGTATTATTTCTTGTTAGCTCTATCAAAAATAACAGGTTGTCAGTGTTATCAACAGGAAAGTGTCGTCAAGGTTTCGTCAACTTACACTTTCAAAAAGGAATAAACGAACCATAAATTGTTCATGTAAAAAATTCGTTCGTTAAATTTTGCAACAGTCGTTTGATGTTAACTGGAACGAAGTGTAACTGTTAGAACTGATAACCTTTTGACAGCACTCCACAACTGTTTTCTTTATCAAACTGTATACCAAAAGCTCTTTCCCGAGAGTTGAACTTTGTAAAATGTCTCTTATTCAGTCTCGCTCGAAACGCGTGTACTACGTACACCCGATAGAATTAGGAACATCATAAATCATATCAAATTGTAAAAATTCGATGAGTGTGTACGCTGTTATGGCCCGATGCATTTTCACGGCAATTCTCGTGTTAATCCTCACGTATCTGATAGTCTTGTTACTGCATAGGAAGTTCAATTTCACGGGTTGGTTCAACACAGGAAATTAGCGGGCGACACTCTTTATTCTAATCGTAAGTAATAGAGCTAACAATTGTAAAAGTTTCTTTTTCAACCGGTTTGTAATAATAACCGCAGAGATCTAATTTATTGGGGCGTATATTCTGTTACGCTGTTGCGTCCTTGTCACGGTTTGCAGTCTTATTGATTTTCGCCGGGCACCCCTCAGTGCTCGCACCACCAGCTGTTCGGAGAGGGTGAATGTGGTGGTGACATGTGGACTGTTTTCACATAAACGAATATTTTGTGCTATTTTTCAAATCAACTATTTTTTATAAAGCTTTTTTAACAAAACACCTTAGTGATTGCTGTTTTTAAACGATCGTATCATCGCGATAAATAAAAATGTCGAGGAAACTCAAACGCCACAACACATCTCCAGAACTTGCCTTCGACGCCTGTGATTATTTTACCGACGACTTAAGCAATTTCAGTGTAGAATTAGGCAAGGATGTTTCGTTACTAAAAAAGAAAGCGAATAATAACGATAACGAAAAACAATTTTTAGATGCAAGAGAAAAAGCTAGACTCGATATTCATGCCGCGCTCAGGGACGCCTGTTGTCAAGGGGATGTGAATTCCGTTTCTTCGCTGTTGTCCTCCTTATCCAAAGATGCCGAACTTATTGTTAACATGGCCCCCAGCGGAGCCAGCACTTTGTTATTTACGTAAGACAGTGATCTAACTCTACGGGTAAAGATGACCTCGAATTATGTTGCAGAGCTTGCCAAACGGGGTGCAAAGATATAGTCAGGGTACTGTTGGAATATGGGGCCGACGGGAGGTACCACCCCGTCACTAAATATTCTCCACTGTACATAGCCTGTCATTACGGTCATCGAGATATTGTAGAGATGCTTCTCTTGCGATTTCCCGAACTCATCCAGGTACAACCAGTTCCGTCGCGTCCCACCACCACTATATTCGCAATGACAAACGTTTATAAATATATCATACAACGGAAGCAAAAAGACCATATCTCTTTCTACCAGTTGGCTAAAATTGAACTACTTATTTTATTAGTTTAATTACATTTCAGATAAACACAATGCTTTTAGTGGTGGTGCCTCCAGCAGAACTGGATTGTTGGGCTTTGTAATCGTTAATTTTTTTATAGCAACACACCGTGGAAAGATGGCTTCCAATCCATGCAAGCGCCATCAACGGTCACGTTACGGTTTTGGAACTACTTTTTCAATTCCCCTATCCCGCTCACGTCTTACGAAAATTCAGGTGGCAAGAATTGCGCTTTTGGAATTATTGTTCATGAAATGATTTTAGAGATGGCACGGAACAATGGGAATATTTTATGCCTTTCGATATCAACGAACGCGACGCAACCGGTCAAAATATATTGTATATGGCGTGTTTGGTGGGTAATAAAAAGCTTCTCGATGTGATACTAAAATTCAAGGTGAAAGCAACGAGAATTCAAGTGGTAAGAAAATTTAATCTCCTGCAATTTTGAATAAATAACGGATTTTGTCAGGACGACGAAGCAACTCCCGTTTCTGAAAGTAATTCAGTTGTCAGTCCCACCAGGCGGCGTATTTCGGATGGAATTCAGTCAATTTTGTCGAAACTGAATTTGTCCCGGGACAATTCGACTGAGACTAATGTAGATGTAAGCTCGAGCCAGGAGTTTTGTTAAAAGTAATGAAAATGTCTTCAGGTTGATCCCAACAGTTCATCGATTTGTCCCTTGCGGATTGACATGTACTGCAACAACAATACAGAAACAGCTCTTCACGCTGCTGTTAAAGGAAAACACTACGACATAGTTTTGGCGTTATTGAACGCAGGAGCGAGTCCAAATTGTGTAATTAAAGCTTACCATGATATAGAGGTACAAAAGTTCCGATTATTTTCCGGGTTATTCGAGCGCTGTTGATTTTAGAGCTTGAGTTGTTGTTCCGTTGAAGAAGACTCCAATTATGGACAGTCGACTGGTTTAGTAGAAGCTTGCCGAAATCGTGACGTTCCCATCGTGGATCTGTTACTGAAGCATGGCGCCAGAGACGACGAGTGTAAAGCTTTGTCAGTTGCGGTGCAAAACAGAGACGAAACATTGACAGCCAAACTGTTGTCAACAAAGGTACAACAAGGTACATTTTGGAGTTCATTTGATCTATAATTACACTTCAAGGCGCACCCGGACCCGGAATATAAGATTAATAAAAAAGCCATGACAGAAAACGTTAACTCGTCCCAATTCACCATTTTCTCTAATGTTACGAATTTAACGTACAGTGCTCTCTTTCCCAACACACCCACAATGATCAACTGGCACAATCAGAAGTGCAACTTGACGCAAATTCGAACTCAATGGTTGACGGACGCAGCTCTGCATTTAAATCAAAAACTCAAACAAAATCCGCGAAGTTACGATATTGCTCTATACGCAATAACTCGTCTCGACATCTCTAACAATAATTTAACGTCCGTACCTCTGACTGTGTTGCAGTTGTACAGCTTGAAGTACTTAAATGTGGCGCAAAATAAAATCGAGAAGTTGCCGATTCCGGTAGCCTCTCCTGCTAAGAAAGGATTGAGGAAAAAAAGTGTGCACAACGAAGAGTTAAATTATTCGTGTCCTGTTTTGGAAGAGTTGTATTTGCAGGATAACAGACTGGACCACATACCAGAAGCTGTGTTTAGATTACCGGCACTGGTCACTCTCGTTGTGTCAAATAATAAGTTGCAGCACTTACCGTACAACATGTGGTTGGCTCCGAAACTAAAGGAATTGAATGCTTCGTTCAACCTACTCAAAGAGCTGCCGACGAATTTGTTGGAAGTAAGTACAAGAGCCATCGCGAGTGTAAATAATAAAGTGCGTTTTTGCAGACGCCCGAAGAATACGACAAAATGAGTGTAAGTTCTAGCGACAGTCAACTGTCCAGTCATTGCGAACATGACGTGGAGAGCGACGTACGATGCGACTTCGATTTGGATTCTAAATATTTATCAAACGACGAAAACAGCCAGTGCGTAAGATATAGGAAAAAAGAAAGGTCGTACATGTACGTTTTTGAACGGTCCTGTAGACTGGTTAAAAATTCGTTGCTTTTGTAGCCAATTTGACTTGACTAAGCACCACATTTGGAGTAAAAACGTGGAAGTGACGGAGCAGATTTTACACACAGACGAGTCGGTCACCGAACAATCTTCTAAATTGTCCGCGCTGAATCTGGCACACAATCTCTTCACCAGCATTCCAGTGGTTTTGCCGTGCTTAGCGGTGAACTTGACGCGACTGAATATGGCGTTCAATTCTTTGCGATCGATGTCGCACATAACTAGTTACCCGAGTTCGTTGAAGCAGCTTGATTTGAGCCACAATCAGATCACTTGCTGGCCCAGCCTGCCACAGGTCGAAGCCCACGACGTGATGGAACTGGCCAACATCGCTTGTTACTCCACTAATCTGGGTCCCAGAGACAAAGTTTCGGGAATCGCTGGTAAGTCGAGTTGACACAAAGTAAGTGATAATAATCTTGTAACAGCTCGTAGACAACCTGGTAGGTCCGTTCGCAACACCGTTTTGCATTCAGTTTGCTCCCACAGAAGACACCTTCGGTTGGACAGCTTGAGAACGTTGATTATGGCCGATAATCAGTTGACTCGCATTCAACTGACGACGGACGACGATGGTGACTTCAACACCATCGAAGAAGACGATTTGGAACGAGTGAGTACTGTTCCCTTTGTAACATTTCCTCTACGAATCAAATTATCGAAAGTTTCTTTTGGTTGTGCAGCGCAAAGAAATTAAAACACATTTTGAAGATGACTTTATTTGTGTATCTTTTTCCAAGATGGCTGCGGTACGTCTATTTTTATTTACGAAAGAACAGAGCTTTTTCCTTCGTCATTTTGTATGCTTTGGAAAATAAGCAAAGTTGGTTTTGCTAAGATGTGCTTTGTCCACTCTACTCCTTTAGTGTTCTTGCAACACTATGTTTGTGTTAATTTTGTAGAATCCGACCGCGGGAAAGGCGCGTTTAATGTTTCCAAACCTGTCGATGTTGGACGTCAGCAATAACAATCTGAAGGAAATACCTGTAAACATCAACGAATTGAGCAATTTGTCCGTCCTGAACATCAGTGGCAACTTAGGTAAATGCTTGAGGTTCAATTCGAATCAATTGGCACGTGTTACGAGCAAAATTTAAAATTAGATCGTTTTCTATTTTTAGATATCAATGAACTCCCACCACAAATGGGGCTTCTGTCTCGGTTATGGAATCTCAACACGCGCGGTTGTTCTCTGCAAGATCCGCTCAAATCTATGATAGATAGTAAAAAGTACAAAACGATGGATATTGTGGGGTATTTGAAGTCTGTTCTGGAGGACGCCAGACCCTACGCTCGCATGAAGCTGATGATAGTGGGCGTGCAGGGTATCGGGAAAACAAGCTTGCTGGAGCAGTTGCGTCAAGAGGGGATCACAAGGAGGCGACCAGAGGTAAAATTGTTTTCATAAAAAAATAAAGAGATTTGTGTGTTTCGTTTTGCTGAGGAAAAACGAACGTTGCAGCACTGGGCCAAGAGAATGGGAAATAAAAACATAAACGTAAAAACTTCTCGAGGCACGAACATGTCAACAGTTGGTGTGGACATCGGTGATTGGGTCTACGAGAAAAAAGTGCGCAATCAGTCTTCTCACGGCCCTGTAATATTCCGAACGTGGGATTTTGGTGGTCAAAAGGAGTGAGTCGCGCCGATTAAAAACAATTTTCATCTGTTAACTCAAAAATATTTAGATACTACGCCACACATCAATATTTCTTGTCTAAACGAAGCCTGTACCTCGTCGTGTGGCGAATAGTGGACGGCCACAGAGGCATCAACGAAATTTTGCAGTGGTTGGTGAATATCCAGGCCCGAGCTCCCAACTCTCCCGTCATCATAGTTGGGACGCATTACGATGTGGTCCAGGAATTTAATCCGAACATCTCCGAAGATTATCAACAGATCATCAGAGATCGCTTCATTAACATCGTTGACGCGGAAAAATGCGGCTTGCCGCGAGTGTTAGACACGATTGAAATTAGTTGCAAGACTAGACACAACGTGAAGTTGTTATGTAACTTAATTTATGACACAGTATTCAGTTTGAGACCACCAGGTGAGCAACAAAAACGTTAATTCTTTAGATGACGCTTCAGTTACTCGTAGGAAGCAAAGAACTGCTCTTGGAACAGAAAGTACCGGCGACTTACTTAGCGTTAGAAGACGTTGTGAGCCACGTAGCGGCTGAACGACGAATGAACGGCCTCGACCCCGTACTCAACGCGGAACAATATCGCACTATAGTAACGACGGAGATGCAACAGCGGTTCAACCGAGTGTTTCGCGATTGGGCGGAACTTCATCAGGCCACGTTGTTTTTGCACGATAACGGTACTCGACTTTTTTATGTTTTTGTTTTAAAACAATCAAGACTTGTAGGAGTGCTACTTCATTACGACGACGCTACATTGAAAGACCTTTATTTCTTGGACCCGCAGTGGCTGTGCGATATGTTGGCTCATGTTGTTACCATTCGCGAGATCAATCCGTTTGCGCGCACCGGTGTTATGAAATTAGACGATCTGAAGCACATTTTTAAAGCCAGCAGCATAGGACCGATGGACACGAGAGGATATATCGTCAATCTGTTGAATAAGTTTGAGGTGGCGCTCACGTGGGACTCGCGGACATTATTGATACCTTCGTTATTACCCTCCGAGGAAGATATTTTATTGGCGCAAATGTATCCAGGACAGTTTCATCCGTTAGTCAAGGTCAAAGTGCCTCTGAGGTCTAGGGGGTGGGCTGTACGGAACAAAAAGATCACAGTGTCGCCGAAGTCGGTTTTGTACAGAGACTCGGCAACTCAAGGCAAATTTCAGATGAGCTTACCGTCAACATCTTCAACAAAATGTGGTAATTGTGATGGACGCAGTTTGCAAAATTCGAAATAAGGTGAATTTTTAGATGAGGTTCAAGAAGAAGTTAAGTATCATGTGACCAGTTCTCAAACGGATCAGACCATGACCAGGCTACTTTTAATGTCGTACTTTCCGTCAGGATTTTGGTCTCGACTTATCTCACGAATTTTAGCAGATGACAGTATTATCGACATAATTAGATCGTTTTTTATCCTTCCCAAAGAGGTTAGATTTAACACGTAACATAATATAACGCTACCGGTGTTGTTAAAGAATTAAAACTCAACTCAACGTGGTAGCTTGTTCTCACGATCTGCGTTTATTATAACCGGCCTGTTCATTTCATTCAAAATGCATTATGAAAATGTTTCCGAGAAAGGGCCAATTTCTGCCGATGAGGGCGCCATAAAATGGGCTTCACAAAAAATAATAATCAATACGCAATGTAACGAACAATAACAACATTATACACAAAAATAACCAACAATAAGGAAAACATTCACGAACTTAATTTCAAAGCAACAAAAAACAAGGAGTTTTTTGACTTCAAATTCAAAATGTCATTTAAACAAGAAAAATTCTCGGTGACAAAAACTTAAGGTGAATAATATCCCCAAAAAGCGCCCGTATACTAGCGCCCTGCGGGGATTACGCAAACTATACTTTTAAGCAAGCCGGTTATAATTCCGCAGGTCGTGCTTGTTCTAAACTGATTGATTAGCTTCCTTCTTTGACGAGACCACTAGCGTCACCACGTACGTAATTAATAAAAGTTGGTAAACAAGTGCTGTCATTTATAGGTGGCCCAAGATATAGATTTGGTTAAACTGCTAGACTTGAAAGCAGAATGGGTTCTTTGGCAAACTGGCCTTCAGCTGAAATACGGTGACATAACTTTATTTAGGATGAGAGAAATTTTGCATAATTCGGCCGCACATTACAGACAGTTGAAGTGAGATTTCATATTGATCTGTTAATTTATTTTCTTTCATTATCATATTCCAGATTTCGTTTAAAACAAGACGGAATTTGGTGCGACGTAGATCTTCAAAACACATCAATTTTGGAAATACATTTTCCCGTAGATGCTCTAGTGATCAAACCTATAATTAATGAAAATACTGATCTCAGCAAGTACACTTTGAAGACTGATCTCGTGATTAATTGTACGCCCGAATCCACAGCCCAGTTACTGGCTTTAGCCGTTGATCACGTGGACATCCTCCTGGAGGATTGGTACCCGACCTTGGGAACCAGATTCGTGCACACTTCCGAAGGCAAATTTCTCGTAACCCGTTTAGTGCCTTGTCCCCGTTGTTTACAACAATCGAACGAGATCGATCCGAATTTTCCGAACAATCCGAGCGATCTCGGCCAACCGAAACACTTCCTAGACGCGATGAATCAAGTCGATGCGGACGGCGATCGTTACAGAATACGCAAATCTCAAGAATCTTACACGTCAGAGTGTGACAGTGGCGTAGGACCGGACTCTACCGGTTCCAGTCGTATGCCTTCTATGGAGGGACATCCGGGAGTACACGCAGATGAAGTGAACGCTAATAACCAAATGTACTACTCGTGGATGGTCGAAGAGTGCATATTGGCATCATACGGACCTAAGTGTGTCGCGTGTCCCACTCACGCGGACATTCCATTGGCCAGGATCGCCCCTGATACGGTAAATTGTCGAGGTTTAAGCGTCCCAAGCTTAAATCTAGTCTTGCAGATATTTTTGGATCTGGGCGAGAGGTACATCATCCGGAGTGAAAACGTGAAAAAAGGGAGGTTGTTGGGGAGGGGTGCTTTCGGTTTTGTTTTTAAAGGCACCTGCAAGGTTCGAGGTAGTAACACTATGATCGACGTGGCTATGAAGATGTTACAACCTGTGCAACCGGGCCCTAACGCGAGACAATCAGCGGTCGTTGCCTACAAGGCTGCTCAAGGCAAATGGGATCGCGATCCTCTCCAGTATGCTTGCAAAGCGTATTGCACGGCGCGACAAGAACTGAATATTTTGTTGTCGCTGAGACATCCAAATATTGTGCCTTTCGTAGGTGTATGCACAAGTCCGTTAGCTCTAGTTCTGGATTTGGCGCCTCAAGGTGCTCTAGATCTCGTATTGAGGCACTACAGACGATCTGGTGCTAAAGTAGGCCCTTACACTTTGCAAGCAATTATACTGCAAGTAGGTTTATCAACGTCACAAGCTGCCTGAAGTACGTTCGAGTTTCCGTAGGTTGCTAAAGCTATCGAGTATCTGCACCGCCAACACATAATTTACCGCGATTTGAAGTCGGAGAACGTGCTAGTATGGGAAATGCCGCCTCCTTTCGTCGATCACCCTGACCATCTAGTTCACATAAAAGTGGCAGATTACGGCATAAGTCGCTTGACGCTGCCATCAGGCGCGAAAGGTTTCGGCGGCACGGAAGGTTTCATGGCTCCCGAGATAATGCGCTACAACGGCGAAGAAGAGTACACCGAGAAAGTCGATTGTTTTTCCTTTGGAATGTTCATTTATGAATTGTTGACGTTACATCAACCGTTTGAAGGGCACGAGTCGGTGAAAGAGTGCATTTTAGAAGGTGGAAGGCCGCCTCTAACCTACCGGGTACTGGTAAACGTCAGTGGTTAACGAAAAAATATTACCGACAATTTTTAGGAAACCTTGTATCCGAGTTATTTCTTGGACTTGATGGTTTTGTGTTGGTCACAACAACCCAAAGATCGACCGTCAGCCAGTCAAATCGTGTCGATCGCGAGTGCCCCAGAATTCACACATTTGAGCGACGTAACTTCGCTGAAACATGATGCGTCGGTGGTGGCATCGGCCAGTGCAGCATTAACACACATCACAGGTGCTTTACGAAAAAATTGCCTCGCGCAAACATTGAGTGAATTTTTTTTAATATTTCACAGACGATGGTCTCTCCGGTTCTGAGATGTGGTTAATGTGTTCGAACTCGCGGATTGATTTGTTATTGGCAGCAGACCGCGGATGGCTGCAGTACCATACCATGGCGTTACCCATCAGAGCCACCGCGGCTTGTACTGTGGCAAATTCCGTCTGGATCGGTGACTACGCGGGCAATCTTCACGCCTATTCGTAATACCTCCACCAAATATTCTAATTTCCGCTCACGACATGTTGTTACAGAGCTAGCGATGGTTACAAACTTTTCTCGTACGCTTTGGAAAGCGAACCAAACACCCAAGTGGAAGCGTTGCTTTATTTACCACCTTTAAAAAGAGTCGCTTGCGCTCTTTCAAACGGACGACTATTTTTAGTGAATTCTGAAGCTGTCCCCACTACACCCACAGCAGCGGAAGGTACTTTCGTAATGACAGAATTGGGTTCCAATTCTACTATAAACTGTCTGTGCGCCATTTTTAAAGATGGCGGATCGTAAGTTTGTACTATTGACGAAAACTTCACTATTGAATGATGTTTTTTAAGGGTTTGTGAACTTTGGTGTGGCGAATCAAACGGACAAATTTCAATTTACATTATAAAAGACCACGTGGTTGCTGGTCACGAGACCATGAACCATTACCAGCCGGTTATAGAACAAGTGAACGTTATGAATTTGATAGCTGCCGAGCATAACGTGTGGTCTTACGTTCGCCCGGGTTGTATTATTTATCAGTGGGACCAAAAAAGCAGGACCATCATCAACAAGCTTGACTGTTCTAAACTCGTGCCGTGTTCTGAAAGTCTGAAATCTATCGCGATTGAAGAGCATTTGAGTCCTACGAATTGTCAGGTGAGCATTTACGGTAGTGGGGTACGGTGTGTGTTGATAAAAACGTTTCAAGGTTACGAGTTTGGCCGTTTTGAATGAAGAATTATACATAGGGACGACGTGGGGTTGTGTCATAATCGCCGAGAGAGCTACATTACGTCCGATCACGATATTCAGACCTTACGAAGAAGAAGTGAAAGCTATAGTTCCGTTAGCAATGTGTAAAAGTATTAATGAAAGTCATGACAATACACCTTTGATTGCTACCATCGGCAGGGGATACCGGAATTTGTTGTCCAGATACACGGACGTACCGATTAACATTGGACATAATTTACAGAGTCCGATAGCTAATAACGCTCCATTGTTGATCAATAAACAAAATATGTTTGTCTTATTATGGAGGGCGGAGCATTGGAATGCGGTTTGAAATTTTGTTTTCAGATGCTTTGTGTATATTTCATTCCAAAAGTTTTAAGTGATAATAATTTGAAATTCAAGTAATAAATTGTTGTAATTTTATCTCCCACATGTGATTGCTTTTGTGAATAGTTTTTATTAAGTTATTTTGTACTTTTATTTTTTTAAACTGTGATTACATCAGTCATTTTAAATTGTTGTTACTAAACATTTTTATTGAATAAAACGTTATCGTAATATGTTTCTCTGTTGTTTTTTTACATTTCTTTTTGTAGTAATCTCATGACAAAAAAAATCCGTTAGGTGTTTCGACATTTAATTCTTTAATAATTCATTTTAATTTATTGACAAATTTCTTAATCTTACTCTTGTTTAACTGGTTGCCTATACCAAACGTATGAAAATAAACTTACGTTAAAATAGCGCTAATTTTGAATTTCTGCTAACACAAATGTTCTTAATCAGATTTAATTTTGTTTTTATTCTTAAAAATAGTATTAAATGAAATGTACAAATGCAAAGTATATTTTTTATTATTCCTATTGAATTCCTTTCTCCTTTTATTTATCCCTAAAATTTAAAAAACCAAGAAATCGGTGAATCCAAGAAACTACTGATAAAAAAATATTCTGTCACAGTTTGAGATGTTTTACTATAGTATATTGTATAACTAGTTATGAAAGTCATCCTTTTTTTCGTGAATTTGCAGTTTGATTAACGAGGGCGAAGCCCAAGTTAATCAAATGAGTGAAAAAAAGACTTTCATAACGTGTTGTACACGACTTTTTTTTGCATATTGTTGTAAGTTGAGAAATTTTGCCTAGAAGGATTTATGCAGCATTAAAAAAAAAAAACAGAAATGCATAGTAGGTTCTTTGACAATGAATTGAATAAAATGATTTAAAAAAGTACTCCTCTCATTGCAAATGTAATGCAAAATGTAAAAAAATATTTATAATTTGTGTTTTTCTGATAATCAGTGCGTTATTGTATTAATTTTAAAAGCGGACTAAAGTTGTAAACGTACATTGTTCACCGAGAGCTATTCATTTAAAACGGTTTGGTTATCATATTAATCCTATAAACGAATCGCAACAAACGGTAATAATAACGTGAAACGTCAAAGCGCATATTAAATAACAAAATCATACGAGTAATTAAATTAGGGTGGCTTTTGTACTTGTTATTCAATGCAGCGCAAAATATAAGCGCTACTCGACTTGTTCGCAAAGTTATCAAAGGGGTGGTGGTGGATCGTGGATGTCGACTGGGGTCGCGTACCGTGTATAACATGATCATCTTTTGTCGTCCAGGAGTGTGTTCGTATCTATTATTCATGTCTACGATTGTGGTTGTTCATTTGACGCACCAATAAGCTTCGCCATATGTCATAAGCTGGACTAATAATGTGCAACAAGATGTCTAATTACCGTCCGGATTGTCAGAAGCGAGCTGTTGGCAGGGGTTGAGAATAAATCGAGCGGAATGGAAATTTTAACGGGGTAGCTGCATTAGCTCATTAACGCCCCAAAACATTAAATCCTAAATTTGGACCTAAAAAGAATACAATTCTGGCGTTATCAAATTTTGCTACCTTATTAGACATGAGACGCTCTAACAATTTATCTCTTTTCATTTCAATGAGTGCTATTGTAAGGTACATTTTACGTTGTAATACCTATTTGTAAAAATTACCATATATGTACCGGGTACAGGGTGATTCAAGTTTTACCGCCCGCACGATTAACTCTATTAAAAAATTAGTAAAAATTACGAAACTTTAGGATTGTTATTACATTCCTTTCATGTAAGGCTTCAAACGTATGCAATCAATTTTCCCGTATCACTTCATTCAGAGACATACAATTAAAAAATCGATTTTGACCAAAAAAAAAAAAAAAATTCCGGGCACGCTCATAATTCACAATTAATTCAAAGAACATATTTATGAAATTCGCATAAAAAAAAAGATTACTTTTTGAATTATTCCAATTTTAACATTAGCAGCGAGAAGTGATCAAAATTTACAACTGCAGTGTCATAAATAAATACCTCTTTGTTGGGAAACACCTGTTGAGAACTTTTCTAGTAATTCTTTAGTCCCTTAAGGGTACCATAAATAACCCATGTAAACCTCTATTGTTGAAGTGACAGCCCAATTTAATAATAAACCATAGCTAAATTTTGCACTTTAATATCGCATTCCATTTATTTAAAAACCAGTGATGCTTTAATGATTTCAATGACATCAAATTTCTCCTAAATGTTTGAAAGGATTTTCAGTGAAAAATTATGTAAATTAATGTAGCCGTTATTGAATTAAAACGAAATATTTACTCGTTTCATTAAAAAATTTGAAATTTTTACAAAATGTTCTACAGCGTTGCACAATCATTTCTGATTTTTTTGAGAATTTTAAATCGATTAGAAGTGTGTTTTTGCTCGGGCGGTAAAACTTGAATCACCCTGTACCGTGTCTCAGAAATAAATACTTTACGTTAATTTTAACTGGTAATAGAACTCGTTAATAGCAACAATACAGGGTTATTCACGTAAGATGACGAACCTGACCAAGTAAAAACGAAACCCAAAATACATTTTACAAAGCATTAAAATTGTGTTTTGATATTTAAAAATTATTATTTATTGCACTCACTGCGAATTGTTGTAGCAGCATTTCAAATCCTTTAAGTCCACAAGAAGAACTAGCACGGAAATTCTCTGGGCTCGCGGAACACTCCCGCACATTTCACCACACACAATATCTATGTATTCACTATTCGAAAATAAACGCACCATTTTCACAAAACTTTAGCTCAAATCACAGAACTAACACGTAAACACCTGCCTCG
Organism: Tenebrio molitor; assembly: GCF_963966145.1. Classification (NCBI taxonomy): domain Eukaryota; kingdom Metazoa; phylum Arthropoda; class Insecta; order Coleoptera; family Tenebrionidae; genus Tenebrio; species Tenebrio molitor. Next base: position 3,666,569 of record NC_091052.1, read on the forward strand.
TGCAGTCCGATAAAACCAACTAAAAATGTAATCCTCTCTACCTCGGCCGCAGTGCGAAAAATCTTTATTGTAAAAACACAACGTTATGCGTCGATTTTACAAAAAGTATTATTTCACGGTCACTGTCATTGGGTTAAATAACTAGAAAATAGGCAGCTCGTTAATTTATGAGAAGCAAAAATACTGAAATGAAAATTATATTTCGAGAAAATGGTACATTAACAATTTTGTTGTTCTTTACGAGATCGAGATATTTACATAATGGTTTAAAAATGAATATAACAACACGGCATTGCTTAATATTTTAGATTTTCTTCTCTGATTTTAAACTAATCAATATTTAATATTCATTTGTAGTGGCATCTTGTAAGGTTAATCGATTTTCCACTCATCTATCATAGGATGTATCTCAAATTAAGATAATAACAAAGTTTTAACACCCTTTCCACAAAAATTATTGTTCGTTACATCCCATCCAACTAGCTGACTTTTTATGAAACCGATATAAAGGTGGACTTTATGGGTCCTATACAGGAAGTAACAGAAATAGGTGCATTAATTTTAACTGGTAATAGAAGTCGTCAAAAAGAACAACTTTTCTATTTACCATTTTGGTGAAAAACGATGTTTAATTCCAAAAAAAAATTGGAGAAATTTTTCACTAAAATAGCCCTACGCCACTAAATACATACTGCAATGACTAATTGAGATCAGCGCTAATATGAAAAAAACGTCCATTTTCATCCAGAAAACGTGTTTTAACGCCGAAATCCAAATTCACACAAATCTACCTGTATAGCAAAAAATCCACTTCGTAAGAATCTGGTTGTTTCACGTTTTTAGGTAGCTTAGTTTTGGAGATATGAACGGTTTTAGGAAAATCTTTCCTACTTTTTTAAGCCATTACGCAACGTTTTTCGCCAAAATGACAGAGAGAAAAGTTGTTCCTTTTGATGAGTTCTATTACCAGTTAAAATTAATGCACTTATTTCTGTTACACCCTGTATATAGGTTTTCAGACTTTTTTAGATTACCGAACGAACATTCGTTCTTTACTTAATGTCTCCTCTAAACCAAACAATTTTTCAACCGGAAACTAAATCCACGATGGTTCTTAGTTTTGTATCTTTGACAGAAAGAAATAATATATTTGATTTATGTACTAGTTAGTGCCATTGGTATTGTTGGTTGCGGCAAATAAAAATTCAGAAGTACCCGTCTCGTGAATAACTCTGTACATATTTTCTGAAAAAATTAAAGCTATGACCCAATATAGATCATTCTGTAGATAAAAATTATTATTAAAAGGCAAACGAAAGAGAATATGCACCCATACTACGCTTAGATTTGTTAAAATCAAATATTACGATCCTCGAGGATGTAATAAGTATGCGTTTGTAAACAGAAAGAAGTAACGATTGGAAAAAAATCTAATTACTTTTAAATGAACGCTCAAAAGACAATTATGGTTTATTTTCGAGCAAAACGAATGTTTAAATAATGTAGGATTTATTATCGTCATGCTTGGAGATAGCCACCTACCTCCTAGCTATTGGGCATTACGTGCTAAACTAATTAATCAGGTGTTTACAACGTGATCCATGATTAATTGATTATTATCATAGGTAACCCAATGGCGAGCGTATCGTCCGGCGATACTTTCGACCTCCTCATCTCCATGTGCACCTCCACACCGTGCGAGTTCATCCGTTGCAGTCGATGATTCCGTTCTGGCCTCTCTCCATCTTCCTTGGATAACCCCGACGACCGTTTTCCAGGACGCTTCCGTTCCAACGTAGAACCATAGCCGAACCCGTGGAATGCGAGGTATTTCAATTAATCCGCGAATCAAAAGAGACGAGCGTCGCTTTATGCCGCCGCTGCGGGGCCGACCCGGTGAGGGTGCGTCAGCTAATATCCCCTGCCCCGATTATCCTCGCATACACTAACTATTTTGAGCAAGCGGACCTGAACTCCCACCGATTCTCCAGGAACGGTGATCCCGAAGCGGCGCTAATTTGCCCTCTTCTGGACTGCTCATTAGCATGTCTAGCGTGATTTTGCGAGTCGTTTTCACCTCTGCAGGTATGGAGCACGTTGCAAATCCTCACCAAGAACATGACAAAACGAAATTTGCACTTGTGGTCAATTAATTTCACGCTTTGTTTTAACTTTAGGTGTTAAAAAAGAATTAAATCTCTAGAGAAATCGATAATAAAATAATTGCAAGTAGACGGTGATACATGGTGTTTTACGAAAGAAAGAGTTTTCAGAAGTGAAGAGTTCATAATAGGCAGATTGATATTATGATTATATGATATACAGAATATTTCACGAGTGATAATTAGCCCAGTGAAATAGAAAATGCAACCCACAATACAATGGAACGTAAACCTGGACATGGAAGCGATAAATATCCGGCTTTTCCTCCTGATATATTTTGGGTTGCATTTTCTATTCCGCCGGGCTCATTATCATTCGTGAAATACCCTGTATTATATGATATATATGATTAGTTGACCATAAAGAGTTATCGTTTAAGTGAAAAACTAAAAAATACTACCAAAACAGTATTTCTTAATCTAGATGACAAACTATTGAAAACACATAAGATCTTTGTCGAGTTATTTTCGTGGTCAGTGGAGTTGTTGGCGAGTTTTTAATCTGAAGGGACTACATATTTAAGTTAAAAGAATAAAATAGATGCATTCTTTCTTTATAATTATTTGGAGAATTCTCTTATAGGTATTTTTTATTGCTTTCAAGGTGGATTTATCGCGCCTTGCTTTGGCGGAATGTAATACAATAAATGCGATTGAACAAAACCATGGCGTATAGGCTGTTAGTTGTTTCCAGTGTTAACAAGATAAATACATACAAGCTTTTTCCATACTAATTCATTTAATTATTATTTATTATGTAATTTAAATATTAGGTAAAAGTTTCAAAGAGAAAATGTGTCTATTAAAGTTGCTGAAGCATAATTTTTGAATGATCAAAATAATTTTGATTTTTCATTTCCAACAAAACAGTCAAACCTTACGACATTCGTTTTACATACTTTACCGCACTAGTGCATTAATGTACAACGTAAAGTAATATTTTTGTATCTTTATCGTAATTTTGCTGGTGTCAGAGTTGCAATTTGCTGCAATTTTAATGTCTTAGACATTATTCTGTATTTCGCAGTCGTGACAGAAACCTGACAGAAATTTAAACGATGCCTCCAGCCCATTAATTTGGTTCGTGTATTTTTTTCTCATTTACTAATTATTTCTTACTATCAATTATCACGAGTCCTGTGGAATTGTGCGGTTCTATAATTTTATTGTGTCGAACTGTGTCGAGCCGTTGAAGCTGTCAAATCAGATGTCAACAGTCAAATATCAAATTATTAAATCTTAGCGTCAGTTGTGAGTTCGACGTTGGTTGTTTTGCTTGTGATTTTCTTCGGTTTTTCTAAATTCTAATTACTTTTCGTCTTTATTAAAAACCTGTTATTGATGGACTTACATAACCTCTGTTTTTCTATTTGGTGCCACAATATGCTACAGAGCGGTTAAAATCAAATTTGTTTGAATTCCACAGGACTCTTGATGTACGTTCTTTTAAAGACACTTTGTATATTTGACATATTACATACTTATAATGGAGAATTTTAAATTTCAACATCATCTTAGAATTTTTTTTTTTATCAATTTGCAATTTTGGTTTATCAATCCTTTTCTCACACATATTGTTTTGTTAGATAAATTGCAAATATCTCCTTCAATTGAAAGTAAATGCACATAAACCTAACGTTATCTAGAGTAATATTACGTGAAAGTAATTATTATAAATCGTGGCAACATTACGTCTCTTTTTCACTGAGATTCGTATTTATGGGAAGAATGTTAGCACCTGGAGGTAAAAAATAATGACGACACGTTCCGGTAGGACTCGTTTGAAAATAAGTGCAGGCGTTATCTCGGCAGTTTTGTCATAAATTTACGAATCAATTGAAAATAAGGTAATCACGAGAACCGTGAGTCGGTGGTAATTAAATTCTGCGGTAAAGATAAGGGTTGCTGATGTAATAATTGAGCATTACATTATGTTATTAAATAATCGCGGCAGCGAGAAGGGTAATGATATCATCATAAAATCAATTAGTCAGTTGTTGTAAAGGGGTGCAAGAGCTAATTTCTCTGCAGACAGCGTTTATTGATCCAGAAGCTAATTTAGCGGCATCATCCGACAAGTTTATTGGTAATTTACTCATAATATCTTAACGCTGAAATTCAGCTCAAGAAATTAATTACTCCACTCAACTCGATATCCTTGTCAGAAGCACGACTGCGCTTTCTGTTATTAAAAAAAAAAGATTGTGAAACGAGAAATAATTTTTGAAGTTTCGATTTGGGCGCCCTTTGTTAATTGAAACAATTAGGGTCTGGGAGCGAGCGGCAAAATTGTCGAGTATTTTAAGCGAACAAAGCGGCCCAATAAATACCGAGCACAATTTCAAATAGTACGACATAAATTGGTTAAATAAGAAGAGCGTATAAAGAGAAGATGTCCGTAATGTAGAGACAGATAGAGGAGGGTGAAAGAGCTATGCAGGAATTCGGGGGACCAAGCAGTGCCCAGCCAATATGCGCACGCTTGACTTTTAATAAAAGCGAAGCGAATGACTATTTTATTTTGTGAAAGCATCGTCCTTCCCTTCATTCTGCTGCTTTTATTGTCTCTTGTTGATGCGATATATCTCGGCGATAACAACGGCTGCCGAGACTTCTCGCCGTCTCTGACGATCACCGTACGTACATTGTAGATTGTCACCTCCGCCTGAAAAATACCGGGTTTTTTCAAGATTTAATATCGGCGAGGGTCGCCGTTTCCGTTTAATAATGAAGTAATAAGAGGAAATTTAAAAATCTCCGCCAAGATGTAGCTGTATAATATTAAATCTGGAGTTTAATGAGAGCGAAGCGACGGACCCAATATAATCTGGAGAGCGGATTTAGCACCGGTGCTTGACTTGCTTTCAGATCTGCCGACAAATGATATTAACATAGTCAATCATGTGATGGGACAGCGAGGGGATGTTGGCCCTGCCACCCTTGATGCTCGTTGCCTCTTGATATATGACAGTTTATATCGCACCGCAGAAACGGCTCGTTATGTTATGAAAACAATATGAATTCCGACCGCATTTTTCCGGGATTCGTTTGATGTGTAATTACTTTTTTAAGCGGCCCCCGTTTTGCTTTATTTGATTCTGGTATTTATTTATTGCTTCTCAACCGCCGGAATATTACTAATATTTGCCGGTTGCCATTGTTGCTGATGAGATTTATTTTAGAGATGTAGGTACGAGCGCCCACAAAGGGAATTTATTATTGACGTTTTTCCTGATATTTATTGCCGACTGTACATCAAAAGCGAAAAAATCAACTGGCAAAAGTGCCTCTGACGGTCTGCGGTAAAACCGCTGCATCCAAACGCATACAAACGCCATATTGAACGATACAAATTACATTTTGTTGCTAAAACTTTTCCCTAAACTAATTCCGTACGCCCTTGGCGGATGCGCCGGGTTACCGCAATAATTGTAGCTTTTTGCTTTTGTTTTAAATAAATCACAGTTTTAGTGAGACGTTGAATTGCACATTAAAAGAAAAAAAAAATTAAATCAGAAAAGACAGTTTATTTCAAAATCCCAAGTGCAACGAGTATAATCAGTTAAAGTGCGTGCTGCCCATCGTTTGAAAAATTTTGCTTAGTAAAATTATTAAGCATGAAAACAAAATTTTGAAAATGATGAGGCAGTATACACTTTTACAGATTATACTCGTTGCACGAGGGGTATATGACAAGATTATTTCCAGAATAAAATAGAAGTAAAACATGAGACGAGAATTATACTACTATTTTTTATTAAAATATTAAAATTTTGACAGATCTGGCACGCAAAATGTCATTTTTTTTGTAGATAAAAACGAGAATTAATGTACTTTCGCGAAGAGTTCCTTTAGAATAAGTGGAACCGACAACAATTATTTGAATAGCAACATCTAATTTTACATAAACTTCGTTTCCTGTTGCATTATTTGAACAAAATTTTGAAAGATCGCTTATTTAAACCAAAATAATCGTCTATATACGGCGCTGTAATTGGTCAGATTTCTTATGAAGGAAATAATCGAAAAATGTTGACGTTGATTTATGTAAAATTATAACCCTCTCCTATTTATTTTATTTAATGACAGAAGAATATTGATTTCTTGTTAACAAAATTTTCATATACTTATTAGATTGACAATTAAACCTGCGACGCTATTTGTCCTTTTAATCTTCAGTCGATAAATGTCACTTATCTTTTAATTAATATCAACTAAAAATACATTTATTTCTACGTTGTTTCTGTGATTTATAAAATAAATACTTTTTAAAGTTCAAGTAGATTTTACGAGTTTCACTGGACATTAAATGGGTCAAGCAAAGCGGGTACTTACTTAGTTCTAAAGTAATAAAACTGACTTGTGTAACACAATGGTTCAAAAAGAAATCATTCTCAGAGATTAATTCCCATATACATCAAACGTGCGTGTTCAACCAATCAGAGCGCTTGCTTTCATCCAATCAAAAATGTTTATCGCGGTTAAAACGTCCTGCTACTCTGTCATCTGTCAAAAGTGATTAAAATTGCATGCTACTCCTGTCAGATTTTCAAGTTGTTTTTAATAATTGTGTTTTTAGTAACTGTAAGTATTACAAATAAATAATTAACGTTAAAGTTAAGGAATTAATCTTGCCAAAAATAATACGACCTAATTTTTTATATCCTCAAATTTCCCAATTTTCACTTAAACAATTTTACTCGTTTAATTTGGGCATTTTTATCGAGCTAAAGCTCTCACGTCTAACCAGAATAAAAATGACCAAATTCAACTCGTAAAATTGTCAAAGCAAAGAGCCTTCGTAAAATTGAAAAATGTATCCGATAAAAAAATTAGGTTGTTATTTTACCTTCGATAAAACTTAGACGTTCAAAATAATAGGCGAAACTAATTCATAAGGCAAAATCGACTTCCAAATTTAACAATCATCAAGTTAAAATAATGTTTGGTGATGGATTGTAGAACTTATAATGAGTGTTCAATTAAATTTGTGTTCAAGCAGGCAGTAGTTTTTTCTCTCTTTTCCAAACGGGAAGTTTTTAGTTGACAAATCTTTTAGATACATAATGATCATATAATGATCATATAATGATCATATAATGATCATATATTATCTTCGTTTGTTGTAATAAATGACAGATTGAAGTATTCGATTTATTTTATGTTAACACTCTTTCAGCGGTTTTTGAAATTCTTCCACTTTTTCGTTCTATACTTCCTGTTCCACGACGTATTTGACAGTTGATGAAACTATGTCATACGTTAACGGAAACAAAAACAAGCAAAAGACTATTTGGCCACAAATTTTTTGAACAGACGTTACATTGGGAATTCATTGCAAATGGTGAGAACGTAGATGCTGAAGTGTGTTGTCTTCACTTGCAATTTCGAAAAATTCACTGCGCAACTTTTCCGAAAAGGAAAAAAAATTAGAACTTTTTGACCTTATAAAAATTTGTTGCTGAGATAACATTCAAGAGTTGATAATCGGGGATTTTTATCTTTTTGTTTCTCTTGAAAATAAAGTGTTGGTGATTTTTTTTTTTCACACTATAAAGTTGTATAAATGGAAAATTATAGTAAATTAAATTATACAATATGTTTTTCCAAAATCATCTTGTTCAATACTTGTTTTCATACAAACCATTTTTTAAATTTATTTTTTGCATATTGATTATGAAAGTTGACTTTTTTTAACGAAAAATCGTAATGAAAGTGCATAGTTCTTTTTTAAATTATTTTATTCAATTCATTGTCAAAGAATACCTACTACGCATTTCTGTTTTTTTTTTTTAATTTTGCTAAACGCCTTTAGGCCAAATTTCTCAACTTACAACAATATGCAAACAAATATCGTGTACAACACGTTATGAAAGTCTCTTTTTTTCACTCATTGAATAAGATGCTGTTAGTACAAAGAAAGATATTTTTTGGAATAACTTTCATAAAGTTTTATTTTTTCTTTATTTTTTGAGAATTTGAGAAATTTTCTCCTGTGTAAACGGATTTTAATAAATGTCAAACTTGTCAAAACGACACGTCAAGCTAATTTTAAAGATTTTAAGCGATTTGGAGCTCCCACTCATGCCAAAAAGGCCCAATTTACACACGAACTCGTTAAATAAACTACTATTTTGCCACTGTAGCTTTTTCCCTGTCTATTTTAATTTTTTGGTATGGTGTGAATCGACATAGATTCCGGGGTACAATAAGGCACCCCTCCTTTTAAGACTCCTGAGAAGGGACTGGAGTTCAAATCGAGTAATTATCAGAAAAATGACAAAAAAAATTATTAAGGATTGTATTTCCCGAGAAATTTAATAAGTTTTATTTCTTGCCAAACTATTTTCCCTAATAAAATAATAATTCTTAGGTATTTTTGTTAAGTTGAGTATTAATTTTACCTTTGCCTTTTACCATTAAAGTGCAATTCCCAGAAAATCTGAACCAAGAATTTTTCATGAATATTTTTCTAATGCAAAATATCGCGTTCTTTTTTAAATTTCACCTCAAAGTAGGTGTTGAAGACTCGATTGTCAACGCACCACGGATTACAGATCACGGATCAGATGTTTAAATCTAACCTCACTTTTTGCGTTGTTTATGTTTTTACCCTGTAGACCGTAGAGGGATACTGCAGACTGACGAGTGGTGCGTTCACAATCGACTCTTCAACGCCAACTTTGAGGTGAAATTTAAAAAAACACGATATTTTGTATCTGACAATGACATGAAAATATGAACAACACCTTTTTACCTTATTCGCACATTTGACTGGGCTTTGAAAATTCTATAATAGAACAATTTAGATTGAAGAATTGAAGATTCTCATCTTTTTTTTCTTAAATTTGAAAGTTCTATTCACGTTAGCGATGTGCACTACATTCCGGTAGCCAACATAAATTTTACAATGGAATTATAAAAATTGCTATTTTTTAACCAATTTTAGTATCTGTCACGTTATGAAAAATCTTTCGTGGAATCATTTGGTGAATATTTGGTACAGAAAATATCGAACGAAATGTGCATGTGTTTGAAAAAATGTAATATTTGTGTCTTTTATATTACATAATTAAAAAAAAAATGCATTTATTTACACAGTTATTTTGCAAAAAATTCTTACTGCTTTGTTTAAGTAAACATACTTGTAATTGGTAATACAACCAGAAGCCGATGTTCACCCCTTCGATCCCAATCTCCCCTGCCAGCTTTCGCAATGTCAATAACATTCGATAAAATTTACATATGTAGTATTTACACAGCAGTAGAAATATATAAATTGAATTTAACTTACTAATACTCCATAATTTTTTTTCTACTGCAATTTATTTGCACAAAATTAGTGTAATCGCATAAAATGCATAAAAGATCAGTGATCACCCTGTACGATTAAGTTGTCAATATATTACATAGCATTTTATCTAAAATCCAATAAATAATAAAAATAATAACGGAACAGGGTAAACCTCATACATCATGTTTAATCCAAAACACGACGTATATGCTACATAATTTAATTTTTGCTATAAAACCGAGGCTCATATCAATTTTCGCTTAGTTAATTTTTTAAACAACTTCCGTATCGGGTGGTGTGCGTCTAGATTTATTACCTTTCCAGTGACGTTTTTGATTGGATAGAATTTAATATAGATTTCGCGTAATAAAAACTGGTAAGTGTGATGTATTTTTTAATTACATTTTTGCCACGTCACTCTGAAAAATGGAAAATTCTTACCACATCGATCTGGACTCATCTTTAACAGCGGCAAAATGGTAATGGTAAAAAAAAGCAGATTTAAAATGAAATGTGTATTTCAAATCAGGTAAACCGCATATATTACAAACTAATTGTTGGAAACATTCATGTATTAAGACCAACTGAGATTCCAGGGATGTTGAAAATAATCTTCTACATTTTCACACATTATTTACAAGCGGATTTGTCGCAAAACCTCCACTTTGTTAAGTCAATTTCTCAACGATTCCTCAATCCCGACGAAATTTCACGTATCGGTGCTCGAACTGTTCGTATCTTGCACATCAGGGTGAGACTCGTCGAGAAGAAGTTGTTGTTGTTTCAAAACTGCAAGACGTTGATGCGTCAACTCCAAGTGGTGCTTCCGCCACTTGATCCGTCTATTTTGAAACCAAACTTTAACCTACAAAATCATATTAATCGCATTCTCTCGTCTTCGGACCAACTTACTTGAGCTTCAGTCAGCTGTAACGTGTGGGCCAGATAGAGTCGTTCCGGCCCGACCATATATTGTTGCCTCTCGAATTCCGCCTCCAGCCTCTCGAGCTGCTCCGGGGTGAAGATCGTCCGGACTCTTTTACTCTTACAGCTCTTTTTGTTCTGTAACACCGCCGAAGAGAGATGTTTCATTCCTCTCACTGAAAACAATCCGGCGTAAGCTGATCCCGAATTGACCACGCAATCCGATCTTCTAACCTGTTTGTCTCTGGGGGCACCCATGCCCGACCGCGTAGTGTCCTGTCACGCTCGCTGCCGAAGAACTGTGACGTACCGGAAGTTGCAACCGGCCGCAATTCGACACCAAAGCCCTATCGGTTCCTCCTGGATGATGGACGCTCAGATTCACCACACTCAAGTCCGACGCGGAATCTTCTTGGCTTTTGTCGTTCTTCAAGCCCAGAATTGCGGCGATCGTGAAGGATTTGTTGTTGGTAGCGGACGAGTTGCTCCTGCATCGGGGGTCCTCCTGTTGGGAGAGGTCTTCGCAGAGGGTGTTGGATGATTGGTGTTCATTCTCGGCAAGCTGCTGGTCGTCCAGGTGGTGGTAGCTCAGGAAGTGGGACAGGGAAGTCGAGTAGTTGTAATGATGGAGCATTTTCTAGCAGGAAGCAAAGGAATCATATATTCCTGCTTTTCGGCAGAAAACAAATCGAACGCATTTTCACAACTAAATACAAAAAGAGGGTTTCAATGGGCCGGGAAAACTGCAGGAAATGACGTTCGGGTTCGGTTGGAAGTTGTCATTACCGCTGGAATAATAAGCGAAAAATAACAGTCATCCTACACCTACATTTGTTATAATTATTTTATAAAATCTGTCATAACGGTGACAATAATTAGTCTACTCTGCTTCATCAATAAGTACCTTGTGGATTACACTTTTGGGCCAATTCTCCAAAACGGGTTAACTCAATTTTTATCTTTTTCACTGGATTCGCCACAGCTTTCGCGACCACTGTTAATTGTCGCGTTTACGAGGAAGAACTGGCAAAACACAAGACACCCCGCTCGTTTGTGTACTTTACAATAAGTGCATTAATGAAATAGAGCTTGCAGAGAGCAAGTTGGTTATCTCAGTCGATGATATTACTGACACAAGGTATAGTTGTTCCGGTGCTCATCATCGAACCCCTCCAGCCGCAGGGGTGGGTTTAATGTGCGGACACACCCCCACGCGATTTGCCGACCTCAACCCTCAACCTGGATGATGCGATCCGCGAAATTCCCCACGAATACCCTTATTAGCCTTCTATAGCATAATTTTCTTGTATGTAGCGGTGTGTTTAATAAAACGGCGAATGGAGGATTTCATTTTTAATTGGATTTTTTTATTGCGGTTTTTGCTACCGGTAATAAATTAAAAATCTCGGCAATGCCAGCTTGCGGTAAGATTCACGAAAATGGAATGGCAGATGGTTGTTTTGACACACTAGATAGTACTAATCTGATGAAGTGTATTATTTTGTAATGATAACCAAGCAATCATGGATTAATTACTGCAACTAATGATGTAGACTTTATTACACTAGACACATACGCATATTTATTATTGTTGCAATATTTTTATTCCCATGGGAATGGAAATTTTTAAATTATTTGTGATAATTTTCATTTTGATGCAAAAAACGCCTAAAATAACAAGAACAATATTGTAAATACCTATTGGAAATAATTGCAAAGAGAAGATGATTCCATAAAATTGGATTTTGAGCAATATTTAAAAAAAAAACAATTGCTCTTTAAATTTTTAAGAGATCTTTTTTTTATTTAGTAAAAAAAAACTTCATAGGGAGTTTTGCACTAAAGTTTATTGATTATTATCTAAATTAAAAGTTACACAGTTATAGAGTACGGAAAGTCCTCTAAATTTTGTTTATTTGGAATGGATTTGCGTCGTTTTTGGACCAAACGATCCAGAATAATTTATTATCTACAGTTACTTCAAAATTATAGAGTACACCTAATTTTCTACAGTGTGAAATGCACTTACATTTTTTGTCAATGATCAATGACAAACAAAATGCCTAATTTAATCAAAAACGCGAAAGTGCTCATTCTTTCCAAATTAGAAGAAGACAATATTGTGGACATTTTGGTGTTCTAAAATATCAGCGACGTTTAATGTTGTCAAACTTACCTAACCTATATAAAAAATATTACGTTCAAATTTCAAAAAGGCATCTTTACATGTGGAAGAAACTTTAATAAATCGTCTTCTTGATTTTTCCGGTGTACTCTATAATTTTGAAATTAACTTTACCATAGGGCAAAAAACATTTTCGCCTAAAAATGGAGTTATCCTTTTTTGCAACAAGGATTTCAATTTTACAAAATTTACCAAAAGAGATATAAGATTTTTTATTTTTGCCGGTTCTTAATTATTAATATAGGTATGGATAATTACTTCATTGACTTTTAACTTTTTTAGACAATTTTAATGTAATGTCCTTTATTTTTATTCTAAGTTTCATTTTTGTGGGTTGGCCCAACTTTCCACCAAAATCTGACATTCGGTTTGTCACAAATATCAAATTATGTATAAATTATGGCTAAATAGCTATAAAGTCCATTTAAAATTCAAAAAATCACCAACGTCGCATTCTCCTCGATAATTGCTATCGGCAACGCTGTCTACTGTAAAATTTTGAGGTTAAGTGGTTATTAAGCGTCAAATTACTCAAATTTATCGGGGGTTCATGTGAATTCTATTCTGGGCATGTTTAAGTAAAAATACTAAGAATAAACAAATAAATGAAACGTGCTCAGCAATAATAAAACAATTTGAACGAAATTCAAAGCAATTGAATTTTATTTTGAATCAAATAAATGTCATAATTTATAGTTACCAACATAGTAAGAAAAAATAACTACCTAGGGTTTTTTTTAAATTTTACCAACCTAAACCAACAGTGGTGTTTTTTTTCTTTTTGAGTGGACTAAGTACGTTTAGATATTATAATTATAGGTACCATATCATACCTTTTGAATGAAATAATAAAATGAGAATAAAAAAACACGATGAACTACGACCAAAACGACTGTCTACAGTTTTCTTTCATAAACCCACTTTTTTCTGACACTTGCAAACAAACACACTAAAAACAAAAATGAGCGACGTTGTCGATTGCATTTTCGAGATAGAATGCAGTGTTGGATTTTTGATTTTGAAACAGATTATATGTATGTCCTATTTTTGTGTTTCTTATACAGTTACGGCCACGGAATTTCGTCAGTTATTCTCCTGTCAATTCGAAAAAACCTGTGTAGCCCAAGTTTTATTGTCATTATGACTGACATTCAAAATTTTTGTACAATAAAAATTGATTGAGAAATTGACATCCATGTCAAAAATTCCAATGTGGGGTTAGAAATATACAAAACCTGTTTTCCAGCTAATGTCAGTTGAATGACAACGACTGACGAAATTCCGTGGCCGTGACTGTACATAAAATTAGTTATTTTCTAAAATTGTATGTGTGGTAATAAGTAGGTACACCTAAAAAGACTGTTTAAGACAGTTAATCTTAAAGAGGGTACTCTTTGCTTCTCTCTGCAAAACCATTAAATTTGATATTTTTTCAAAAAAAAAACATGTATGTAAAGTTGACTCAAGTTGCAAAAAACCAATTTGGATTTGCAACAGCAATTTTATGGCATTAGTCGTTTGAAATTACTTTAAAATTGTACTTATATGGGAAATATTCAATCCAAACTATGATTTTCAGGTCCCTTTGTGCCTTTATTTGCTTCAAAAATATTGAAAAAATGCTGTTGCAAATGACAAGTGGTTTTTTGCAACTTGAGTCGAGTTTAGGTACATCATAATTCATAATACCTACCTATCCTTCCGTGAGACATCCAATTGCTAAATTGTGTTGTTCTGATCGAGAGATACCTATATGAATTATCACAAAAGTCATTACAAGATCTCTTTGGATCTTATCAGATTCCAAGATAGTACCGTAAGATTGAAAAAAAAAATTAAGTAAGTCATGGCTACCATGGTTCAGTTGGCAGCGCTAGTTTAAATAATGTTGTATTTGACAATCGTCAAATGTTTATTGTTGGAGGACTTAAATATGTTTCTTTGACAACAGTAATATTTCACCCAGCGCTGCCAACTGAACCATGATAGCCATGGCTTATTCCAATTATGTAGTGTTTTTGGATTTCCTTTAAAATGTATACTTTTTAATATTTATGTAGTATCTAAGCTGAAGCTTGCAGAAAGCTCAAAATAATTTTTTCAAATGAAATTTTTGGATGAAAGTTCTTTAGCCATTAATACAAGATTTCGATATATTCATCATTTACTGAATTAGTCTGGGATAACACTGATTTTAAAGTCAAAGAAATATGTCCAAGATACGTATTGTATCGTTCGTCGCAATTAAGTTAATAAAACCGAATGAATAAATATGTTACATAATTTAGGTAAAATTTTATTTCAAATAAATCGTATACGATGAAATGAAAGTTTAAATAACTCCTCCCCACATAATTGTGGCATTTTGAGATATTAAAATTAACTGTATTCAAGTATTAATAAATCCGATAAATTACTATGAATAATTTTCATAGCAGAGACTTATGAGGTGTGAAACATCTGCTTTTATTTAATGGGCTCTAACGTTTTGTAAACGTTAAAACTTCCACATACGTATCCAAGTGTACCACCATATTGAGCAAGCAATCGTGCAACAAAGTTCTTTTTGACGAGCACGATTCGATGGTCGACGTGAACTTGTTGGAGGTGTGCGGTCGTTTGACATGATTATTTGGCCGTTTTGCGGCGGGTGTTTGTCTCTGGCAGGGATTGGGAGTCGGTATGGGTTGCAAACTCCGCCCCCGGATCATCTTCATCGAGAGGCGCATGCCCCATATCGAGGGGTCGCAGGTACGCCTCCGCATTCATATTTCATAATTCCAACCCCTTCACAACATTCTTCCTTCATTATCTTTTGTATGTATACAAGTTAATTTCATGCCACCTTCTACATTATAATTCTCTTATTACGTCAAGTTTGTACCTTGCCGGGATTAGGTATATCATTAGGTATGCCCTGTTGTACACTTTCTTCAGAAAATGGCTCCACTCGCAGACGAGAAAGAATTATTGTGGGACGGTGGGTGGTTTCAGGGGGACAAAGTTTATCACATGTTAACTAGAAAGCCGCTGCGTTAATGAGGGATAATAACAGGGATTACATGTCCACTAAAGAGGATTAAGCTCGTTACTGTACATATCGTTTACATTTAACGGAATTATTTTCGACTTGACCGCGTTTTGTTCCCTTTAATTAACTTTTTCTTTGTTCGTCGATGTGTTGTTTTTGAATCGAAAAAGCTTCGTCTTGTACGCATCTAACAAAAGCTATTAAGGTTTTTAAATGGTGCCATCGAAAAGCTATTAATTCCCTATTTATATTAAAATGTTTTTGACAAGTCTTTTCCGATATTTTAGAACATGACACCCGATAATGGGTTGTCGGTTGAGTGCGCAATACAGAGGGTCGGGGAAGTAATATATATATGGAAAAAGCTCTTAACACCGAAGTTCTATTTAGTACTAAGTATTGCGTTTGTACATAGTTAGTCCCGTAACAACTCTCCGTAGCTGGTAAGTCGAGCTTTTACATAAAATGAAAATGTACACTCGAACAAATTTGTATTGTAAGTATTTATAGATATTGATATTAATTTTTCACAACTTGAATTTCTATTCGTTTTTGTTCGATTTATCAAATTAATCACTAAAGATCAACACCACAATTTTAATAAATTCAATAAACGGTCAATAATGCACGGATAAGAAATATTTGTAGTACCTACGTACTTCTTTTATATTTATTTATTATAAGGATATTTTACTTTATATTTTCTTGCTGTCCACTTAATCGCTTGGACATTATTAACGTGTTGCTGCTACTTAATTTCTTCAACGTTCAAATAGAGCAATAGTAACTAATAAAAATTGAAAAAGATGTATTAGGAAAAAGTAGAGATTGATTGATTTCTTAATGTTTTTTTGTAATTCTCGCAAAAGATTCGGATTTCATTCCTTTTGCTACAAATACTTCACGACGGTCAATAATTAATCACAGACGCTTTATTTTAACATTACAAATCAAGTTCGCAAAATGGTTAGTTTTAAAACAAGAAACTATTTATTTAATAATAATTTGTGTCTTTATCTTAGAATGTAAGGTATTTATTTTAAACATTTTTCTCGAAGCTAAGGATATTTATTTCTTAGCAAAAAATGCTTAAATTTGTTCATAAGATTTGTTTTTACCAATTTAGTGAAATCTACATTTCTTCTTGCGTAGGTATATCTATAATAAAATAAAAATACGCGGCCCAACTGCTTGAAAGCACATCAGTCGATAGATGAAGTTAAGCAACGTCGAGTAAGGTCAGTTTTTGGATGGAGGCCACCGCAGAGAACCGTGTTCAGTGTATTTCATAGCTTCATTACTTGATTTCAGTATTGTCTATACCACTTACAGTTAACGCTATAGGTACAGCAGAATAAATGATAATATAAAAAATACCTACTGCTTTCAAATGAATAGATAGAAAATACTTGATAGAAATACCCGTAATGATAAATAGATCCTACCTCGATGTCGTGCCCCCTTTTATAATAATAAACCTCTTGGTATTTCAATGTAATATCTGTTCACGTGGGAATGAACATCAGTGGTGCAAATGACCTGACCTGTTACTATGACAACTCATATGAAAGTTAACGCCAAATGTGTGCGATTTGCACCACTGATGTTCAATCCAACGTGAACAGGATATAGACTTCTGAGGTAACTAAAACCAATTACAGCAACAACCAATACAACAACTTATATTTCGGTCAAGAAGAGGACTGAATAAATACTGCTGAAGCAGAAATAATTTTGGTCATCATTTTTCTATTACATACTTCAAAAAAAAAAAAAATATGTAAACCAAGCATTAACGTCAAGTCAACATGGATGACAATTTCAAAATATTGACTTTTCTCTTGTCAAAAATTTTGAATTGTCTTCCTCGCTTCTGAGGGATTGTGGAAACCTTTTCTATTTTTCCTCGGAATTTCTCATTCAGCGGTTCATTTTTCGGTATTTTGCAATGATGAGCCTGACAGTGACAATGGTTGACAGTAGTAAAAAATAAGGTTAACCATCCTAATGCTTAATTTACAACTTAATGATATTGACGACCAAAGTAATTTGTCCCCAATAGTACGACGGAGGCAACGTAAAATGATCAAACCCAAACGAAAATATGAATTCGTCATTTACTGCAACTATATAATACATTCATTTTTGTTTTAGACCAGAGTAGGCTATTTTAATTTTTTTAAATGTTGGTATCGGGGCTATGTCAAAATAACAAAATCAAAATTGTTCGAACTGCCAGTGTCAAATTTGACATTATTATTAAGTATTAAGGTAAATTAGTTTGAAATTTGTGCAATATTTATATTTATCACTAAATACACACATTATTGAGTACTCGAAACTATGTAGTTAATTGGAAAATGATAATGCTTGGCTACATGGTCATGGATTTTGACAAGAAAGTGTAACCTCAAATATTATACATGATGTATATTGTCATTCAGTCACAGTCCTACCATACAACTCGCCAAATTTCCATAGCCTACTCTGGTCTAAAACAAAAGTGAATGCACTGTAGTATACTACCGTGCGTTCAAATAAATTCTCAATTAGGGTAGGCTGCAATTTATTTCTTTCGTCTGGTTCTTTACTGGTTGGTAGACTAGACTAGCTATTAGAGATATTTGTGCAAACATAACTCTCCAACAATTGGAAAACGCATTTGACAGCATTGAAGCATCGAGTTCGCTTTTTGAACATTTGCTCTAAGAATAAATATTTTCTCTTGAATTTTGCGTTTTGTTTATACACTTTTATGTCACGATCAGAATAAACAATTTGCAATGTGCTGTCAAATGTATCGCTGTTGATGCGCTGTCTTTAGAAATTATTGCCTGTTGCCAACTTCACAGCCTACCCTAATTGAGAATGTATTTGAAAGTACGGTATTCTCCTCAAATAATATTCTATGGCCCTCCGTGAACTCTACGACTCCAAGGCCAGAAAAAATCGGCGATCGTTTTCGATAATTCCGGTACAAAACAATCGTTTTGTCTAAATGGGCCCCCTCTCATTGTACGAGCCGTAATAACATCAGTGCATAATCTTGGATCAACGAACAATCAGGGCCAGACGTGGTGGCGTTTACCCTCGCATTCCACTCAGCCGGCAGCATAGAGTATTTCATTGTAGTGTCGCGGGGGGCCTCCAATAAAGCTTAACCATTTATCACTGCTAATTCTCTTCATCGCAGAAAACATGACCACGGCCACATTCTTCGTCATCTGCATCGCCGCCGTTCTCACCGTCGAAACGCGGAGTCTGTTTCTGCCGAAGAGCTTGGGCCAGAATTTAGCGGCTAGAGAGCGGGTGGTGGAGCCGAAGAAGCGGCCCTTCTGCAATGCCTTCACAGGTACGTATCCGCGTTGGGGGGTTGTCTGTGACGTTCTTGTTCGCAGGATGCGGACGCAAGCGTTCGAATTTGCCGGCGCTGACGGATCAAGGCGAGATCATCGACGAGTCCTTGGGGAGCCTTTTAGAGTTGAGTGCAGAGCCAGCAGTCGAGGATCTGTCGAGGCAGATTATGTCGGAGGCGAAGCTGTGGGAGGCGATTCAGGAAGCTAACATGGAGTTGCACAGACGCAGGCAGGAGTCGGCGGAGAGTGCGGAAGATGACGTTGCTGTGCCGCCACGCAGCGCCGCCGCTTCCTGCGCCCTGCCACCCTGCTATATTTAATCCAAACGAGATTCTTCGTTATTATTTATTAGACGTAATTATTGATAAGGATCATTTAGCGGAGCATTTTTATATTAATTAAAAATTTTGCAAAGTTATGGGAAATATGTTAGAGAACACTCTTCAATGCATCGAATTGTTTTGCGATTAATGTAACTGATGCTTTTTTGTAAGTTTCAACTTTAAATAAAGCCATACTGATACGGATGCCATTTTTGTAATTAAAAATTAAACATATCTGGGTGTTGCTGATTAATTCAGGTGTATAATTGTTATAGTAATTAAGATAATAAACAGTATTGCGTCACTCTTTGATTTATTGCTACCTTACACAATATAACGGTAATTTCAGCTTAACCAAATCCATCGTGGATTAACTGAAATTAGGACATTACAGGGGGTTTCCCGTTCAAATTCAAACATAAAGTAGGTATACAACGTGTCTCACGACAGATCTCATCAAGAACAACAAAATTGTTATGTACCATTTTTTCGAAATCTTATTTTCATTTCAGTATTTTACACCCGATAAATTAACGAGCTGTCTATTTTCTAGTTATTCAACGCAATGACAGTGACCGTGAAATAACACTTTTTGTAAAAGCAACGCAGAACATTGTGTTTTTTAGAGAATAAAGTTTTTTTGTTTTGCGGCCGAGGTAGAGAGGATTACATTTTTAGTTAGTTTTATCCGACAGCACAAGGCGTGTGTTTACGTGTTGAAACTGTGATTTCAGCTAAAATTTTGTGAAAAGGGTGCGTTTATTTTCGAATAGTGAATACATAAATATTGTGTTTGTGTATGGTGAAGCGTGTGGGAGTGCTCCTCGCGAATTTACGTACTATAGTCCATGTAATACCCCAAGTCAGTAAAATGAAAGCTTATATTTTTAATTATAAAATTCATGTGTATGAAATTATGTTAATGCATGATATTCTATAAAACAACAAGATTCAATTAATCAACAGAGATACGTTTCTTTGCTGTAGTTGTCCGTTTTATCCAAAATTTTTATGTTAGAAAAGGATATTTTACTGACTTGGGGTATTACATGGACTTTACTTCTTCTTTGGGAGTACATTGAAGTTTTAAGAGAACGAGTGGAAAAATGCTGCCACAACAATTCACAATAACAGAGGGATGCTGGTAAGAGTGGAACTTCGAACTTATTCATATCTTCGACTAACGCATTGCATTTAAAACCGTAAGAATAATAACGTGCTTGCTTAACAAATAATAAAACCTAATTCCAGTAAACCAAATACCTACTACTACTGCTACTACTAGGTACTTGATGATAAATAGGTACAAAGTCTCTGATTTCTTTACACAAGGTATTTGGTTTAGTCAAGTATTTTCCTGTAACGAGCACAATTTATTTTTCATTAATGACATGCTTATGATTAATTTGACATGATAAGATAAAAAATATTAATTTTGTAAGCAGAAATGATATGAAAAAGTGAGCTAATATTATTACCCTTGTTAATAGCAAGATTTTAAATGTGCAAAATGATTATATTCATTAATTAAATGACATATTTCTTTATTTTTAATTAAAAAAAAAAAACAAATCAGATTGCGTCAAGTTTCTTACTCCAACTTTTTTTTGTCGATTTGATGTCTTGACTGGATAAAAGTCGCACATTAATATTCGTTTACATTATTTTTTAATAATTAGTTGTGATTTTCGAACGGAAAACGTAAATTTTTAAATTTTTAGTTGCAAATGAGTTTCTTAATAACTCTTACATTATTTAGAATATAATTTTTTTAAACTGTTATGTTTAACGTGATCTTCTTTTGTGAGGTTATGTAGAATTTATTTCTCAAACACGGTAAATAACATGGCGGGACTTTGTGGGCTTAATAATTAATTATGGGTTTAGTTGTCAAATGTTCAAAAGAGAATCCTTTAAAATCATCAAATCTAATCAAATTACATTAATTTGTCGATTGAAGGACTAAATTTTACCACAAACATTTTCTTAGTTTAGATAAAAATGGCGGATGCGCCGGATTTATTATGGAAGTAACGGAAGTGTTCTTTTTAAAAATAAATCGATTTGAATTTAAATTCTATAATTGAAATTCATCCAATATTTGTTAAATCTATTGCAAAATGACATCAAAATATTTACACGTTCTACTGTGAAAAATATTTCCTACATTTTGCGTAAGATTCATGTGGTACAAATAAAGAAGCCAGTTTGTTGTACATATTTGATTTTTCATTGAAATATAGTACAAATATTTTTTTTCTGATCGCTTAATCCCCACATCACACTGAAAGTGTAAAATCTCCCCTTTCCGATAAATAAAACTTAAAAGTAAAACGTATGAGTTTATTGTATGTATAATACACATTTAATACAAATTTAATAATTAATCAGTTGCGTTGTTTTCTTGAGCTTGGTTCAGACTAATCTGAAGATTCCTGGCCCACACTGGGGGTAATGTTGCAAAAGTCAGATACCCAGTGTGTCCTGGCATTGTCGCAGGCGGAACCGCCGTGACACTTTTTATAACTTCTCTTTCTTTGCCCTTAGTCTCGCTTCCATCCTTTCCACTTTTAAGAAAATCTAAATTAAGCACTGGTAACCGTTTTGTCTGTACTGAGTATGACATTTGCAATACTTCCACAGTTTGAATTTCTTGAAATCCTAATTTTGACAAAACTTCACAACTTTTTTGTACTTGCTCTATACACGGCGAAAACGAACATAAGCGGCCACCAGTTTCTTTCATTGCCGTCAGAGCATGAGGTATTGCTAACCAGGGATGTGGCAAGTCTAAAAACACTGAATCTGCTTTGTTGTTTAACTCTTCTCCAAAACCGCTACAACATACGTCTCTCTGTTGTACGGTCACGTATTTACTCAAACCGTGTCCCGTGAATTCGTCTTCAGCTAGTTTGACTCGATTTTCGTGAAAATCGAAGGTATATAAATGTCCGTTTGGCTTGACTGCCCTAATTAGCGCATGAGATAAGGAACCACTGCCTGTGCCGCTTTCTATAACAACACTTCCCGGCGCAATTTCTAACTGAAGAATGATCATACTAATGTCTGGAGTATAAATTATTTGAGTTCTGTGGGGCAAAGTTTGCGTCCACAGTTCCGGGGTAGGTTGCATTACGTAACCCCATCCCTTACTCAAGGTAATTTTCGAACCGTACGGTTTTCCTATTAAATCTGCACATTTTAAGGCTCCATAGGGCGTTTGGAACACGTTATCCACTTCAACACCCTTTTTACTCAAAGTTTTTGCTTCCGCGTGAACACTGTACACTTGATTTATCGTCAGATATAAAATCACGGTATCACCTTCTTCTATCAAAGTTTTGTAATTATCAAAACTCATTTTAAACGATAAAATAACTTAGGTTAACTCGCTCAGTCGCTCTTAACTTAAGAAGTGAGGTTAGATTTGGATAAGCACCGTTTCAGTGCTGCCAACAATTTTCAAATTTGAAACCAAATCTACCATGGCACTTCAAAGCTTCAGCGTAAGTCTTACTGACATTTTTGATAAAAACAAAGAATAAATATCGACAAAGAATTGGCAATGGCCGCGCATATCTATCTAGCTCTTCAAAAAAGTCAAAGAGTGACGAAAAAATTTAAACATGGAGGGGTAAATTGTCACAATCCGGTCTTTGTCTTGCATACATTTTTCATCAGCCTCTTAAAGAATCATGGACGACCAGTGTCAATTCTTTGTTACAAACATGAAAGCTGCCTTTACAATTAAAGATTTTTTTTCTTGCCATGTCCGGTAACAATTGTCACTAACTTTTCTCTTGAAGATCATTATGAATACCTAATGATCTCCTACTTTTTAGCATGTTGTTCGTGATTTCATTTCAAGGGTTTTCTTACATTAATTTGTTCATTCATTTATTAACAAAGTGAGTTTTCATGAAAACTACTCAATAATCGTTAACACGATCTGCTAGATTATAATTGGCCTGTTCAAAAGTGTAGTAAACGGGCGCTTTTTGGGGATATTATTCATCATAAGTTTTTGTTACCGAGAGTGTTTCTTGTTCAAATGACATTTTGAATTTGAAGTCAAAAAACTCCTCGATTTTTGCTGCTTTGAAATTAAATTTGTGAATTTTTTCCCTATTGTTCGTTGTTTTTGTTATATTGCGTATCGATTATTTTTAGTGCGGTGCCTTCATCGGCGGAAATTAGCTTTCTCGGAAACGTTTTGAACAGGCCGGTTATAATACGGCAAGTCGTGGTTGTGAACAATAAAAATCTGCAAGTGTTGAACAGATCAGTTTATTTTTGTGGAATGAAGACTAATAATTGCGATGGAAATACACACAAAATAGTATTAACATAAAATATTATCTAAATTCACAGATATAAAACAACATCGTCCAGA
Organism: Tenebrio molitor; assembly: GCF_963966145.1. Taxonomy (NCBI): domain Eukaryota; kingdom Metazoa; phylum Arthropoda; class Insecta; order Coleoptera; family Tenebrionidae; genus Tenebrio; species Tenebrio molitor. The sequence continues at coordinate 3,690,237 of NC_091052.1, forward strand.
AACTAAAATCCGTGTTGGAATTGTTTTGAATCTAAACGATTTTGAATGATTTCTAGTTGGCGTTTGGCTTCACACTGTGGGAAATTTTGCAAGTCATAATACTGGGGTGCTATTTTTAAAAGCCAATCAGCTGAAAAATAAAAATGTTTTTCAGTATTTTTTTTTAAGTTACTTAATGGTACTTACGTTTAATATCCGTCACAGTTCTGATGTAATTTTTAGTGGTCAAAACAAATTCATTATAAATAACCCACTCTGGCTTGTGATCCAAACACGTGGACGGGTGAAGTTGAACATTTTGGTTGTCTTTTATGGTGAGATAGTGACCAGTTCTCTCCAAGTGAGCCACCTTACAGAGAAAATACAAAAACAAAAGAATTAAATGCTTACGTGACGTGTTCATCAACTCACCTGCATGAAAAATCCATTGACCAAAGCCTTTCTTATGTTTATGTAGTAATCCTTGCTTGTGAAATCTGTGGAAGTTCTCTTCAGATTAAACCGATCCATAATTCTTGACAACTGTTGTCTCACGTTGTCAGCTGATTTGAGTGAACGGTAATTGACAAAATTATCATAGCACCATTGCGGATCTTCCATGCCTGTACAAAAATCAGATGCGTCATGTAACACCTATTTGACAGATTTCTGCGCGACTTACTTTGCTTAAAAGCATGGTAGACATTGAGCAGTGTCAAGTGGTCCCCGTCAATATGGGCAAATCTCATCTTTGCATCGTCGGCCGCCTTCTTCGCCTCATTTGGTCTGATGAAGCACTGTGGGACTAAACATTGGAGCAGGGCAGTTGCCCGTATCCAACCAATATAGTTGCGCTCTCAAGCGTTTCCTACAGAGCTACCTTAGTCAGAACGATTTGAGCAAAACAAATCAGAACATTGTGGTGTTCTGTTCAGTGTTTATCATTTATAAATTTTTAACCGTACTGTTTTGCTCAAAACTCGCTCGAAACGACACAAATAGTGGTAACATACGACCATAGAAACAGGTAGCAAAGTTAAAATTACAGCGGTGCAAAACGGTAACGAGACCGATCAGGCTTGATGAAATTAACGAAACATCTCTTTCAAATTCCGCTGCCGCTATTTCAATATTTCACACGTACGAATTAGACCGGGGGTGGCCAAACTTGGTTAACGTAAAAACAAACGATAAAATCCAGATGTCTGGGAATCGCAAGAGATAAAGAAATATATATAAAAAAAATAATATACTCGTACATTGTAATGCAAAAAGGAGTTCTGCTAACGTATTTGTGTGAGCCGCACGTTTTATATCAGAACCTGTAGCCGCGGTTTGATCACCCCGGGGCTAGACTCGCTGATTGAAGAAAAATAAAATTCCAACAATGTTTTTAAAACGTTACACAGTAAATTTCAATGTTTTTTGAGGAGTTCTGAATACTATTTGAAAACGAAAGCGCCAAACCCTCTCTTGACAATACGTTATTAAAATAAATACCTGACAGCATTGCAGTTATGGACAAAATTTCATTGGAACAATTGTGGTTGCAGCTGGCGATGAGCATTTTTGCCAACTGTGGGTCCAGTGGAAATTCGGCCATAACTGCTCCTAAATCCGTAAGATTTCCATCGTCATCCAAAGCCGCCAAATAATTCAATAATTCTAAAGCCCTCATTAAAGTTTCGGGAGCAGGAGGATCCATAAAATCGAAATGTACCAAATCGTCAATTCCAAGTTTCTTCAGTTGCAGAACAACCGATCCCAAATTCGACCTCAAAATCTCTGGATACGTGTTATCCTGCATCTCGTTCTTGTACGCCTTTTCCGTGTAAAGTCTAAAGCATTTCCCTGGCTTGGTACGTCCAGCTCTGCCGGCACGTTGTTGAGCAGAAGCTTTGCTTATCGGCGATACCAACAAAGACTCAACTCGAATCCTCGGATTGTACACTTTTTGTTTAGCAAAACCCGGATCTATCACGAATACAACGCCGTCGATGGTTAAAGAAGTCTCAGCGATATTAGTTGACACCACGACTTTCCTTCCGATAGCACCGTTCAATTTGTTCGGCGGGGGTTCTTCAAAAATACGCTGTTGCAAATTTGGTGGCAGCGTCGAATACAAGGGAATACATTTTAGCTCGCCCACTTCCGGGCCTAAGTTGTCAATTTCTCTTTTTATTCGTTTACACGCGACTTCAATTTCTTCCTGACCGGTCAAGAACAGGAGAATATCGCCGGCTATTTCTTCACACATGTGAATCTGAATTACGGTACGGATCGCAGCCTCCAGGTAATCCCTTTCGGGTTCCGGGGTGTAGAATATCTCTACAGGGTGGGTGCGTCCCGGGACGTTCATGAGAGGAGCGTTGTCGAAATATTGTTGGAATTTTCCCGCGTCTAAAGTGGCCGACATAATGACCAATTTCAGGTCGGAACGTTGTTTGATTACTTCTTTCAAAACGCCCATTAGGATGTCAGTGGCGAGTGTACGCTCGTGAGCCTCATCAAGTAATATGCACTGGTAGGCATCCAACATCGGATCGCTCATGCCTTCGCGAAGCAGCATACCGTCCGTCATGTACCTGTGTTTTTTAATTTTTGTTTTAGTACTTATGCATTTGTAAAAAAAATATGAAAAGCTATCACTTGACATTAAATTCAACCAACTTATTGCAGGAACTGTTTTCCAAAGGTTCAAATAAATAAACATGACAATCAGATTAACAACATTATAAATAATCACAGGACATTCTATTTTCAACATGCAGATTGCTCTGATATTTGACCTTGTCTGATCAAGGTACACAATCACGACGACGTTTTATACTGAACAAATTGGACTGCTTTTTTATGTACAGTTAAGAAGGTACATCATGAAAAAATAATTTATGTAAATGGAAAACTGGAAACTGAAATTATTTTTAAATTTGCTTCAGTCAACTACAAGAACTGCTGGTTCTATTGTGAAGACATGTAACAGTTAAATATAAAAAAATGTGATGCAAGCATAGCACATTTAATTGTTAGTTATTTATGACAAGAAAAAAAATTAATGTGAAAGTAACTCACTTGAGGATAGTTTTGGCTGATGAACAGTCCTCAAATCGAATACTGTAACCCACTTCCTGCCCTAAGGCAACATCCATCTCTTCAGACACCCTCTGGGCAACTGACATGGCAGCAACTCGTCTTGGTTGGGTGCAACATACACCCTTTTTCCCCATTGACCTGGCAAATTCCACACACCATTGCGGAATTTGCGTCGTTTTTCCAGATCCGGTCTCACCAACTAGTACTATACACTGATTTTCCGCAAGCAACCGCATGAAATCGTTGCGGTACTCGAAAACAGGAAGTGTGATGCGTTTGCGATACAATTCATGATATTTGTTTGTATAAGGTAAACCCGTATAGGGGTTAAGGGATGTGTTTATCGCTGGTGGAGTGTAAGTGACTGCGGTACTAATTCCACGTTCTTCCCTGTAATCAACAAGCAAAAAAATGTGGGTAAAACTGACGTTTGCGGCACGTTGGATGACTTACCGTTTCTTTTTTATAAACGGATCTAACACTTCGATTCTTCGTTTAGACATGACGAAATAATACTACTACTACTAGTGTCGTAATAAACACTCGAAACGTCTACTTATTAAGAAATAAATAAGGGTAATATGCAAAAAAAATTATCACGAACACAACTCCATGCAATTGTGCACACGGTCGATAATGTAGAATGCTGTCGGGATGTTATTGATGTAATTGACATGGCAACCTGTACCGCGAAATTTAAATTTTGAGGATCCGATCCTGTTTTGACAGCGAATAAAATATTTCTACATCTACATTTTGTATGGATCAAATTGCGTTAGCAGAAAACAAATTGGAATTCGTTACTTAATCTGAAAATTGTGTTACATTAGAATATTATCGGTTGGTGTAATCTGGACAAAATTGAATCAAATTATGCGTTTTAGCAATTACGACTTGGGATTATTACAAACAACTGGATCCATTTAATACACCATGAAATATTAAAGAGGTAACTGGTTCGTTTGGGAATATGAAACAAGTGTATACACCGTATAACAATTTATTAATTAAATTAATAACAATAATAATACAATTTAATTTGTTTTAGTCAGTCAAAATTATGTACTGCTTATATTGCTGATCTTACTGGGAAAGAGTTTAATATTAAACAATTGCGTTACGTGAGCGTTTTTGTTCCAGTTTAAATTTGGGACGTTCTGTTTCTTCAAACACAAACTTCGGTTTAAATCTTCGTAATTCAGTTAATTGTGCCCTGCATTGAAATCATAAAGTAATTACAATACATTCATTAAGTACATTAGGTACGATCTTACGTGGTACGAAATTTGTTACGTCCTATCATCACTTCATTTTTACAATTAAATCATAAAGATTGTACACGAATAATTGTTTCTTCATCATTTTATTAGGTACACAAGATGTCTTTTAATTAACACGAACATCCTGCAATATTAAGAACGTCTTGCTGACAATAAACTTAAAGTAAATACATAATTAGCTTAACATCTTAAATCTATTACCACATTAAACCGTATCGGGTCAAAAGCTCATTTAATTGGCAAATTAATGTAGTGACGGTTGATTTTTGTGATTGTATTATTCGATATGCATGTCATATATTGCATATTCAATAATTTACGGACATTGAACGTTTGCTGACTATTGACAAATCAACATGATAAAGACAATGATATCTATAAAGAAATCTGATTTTAATACATCTATTTTTACGATATATATCACTATAGCGTATATATTCGTATATTTTGATTAACATTTTCTATATAGTTTTATAATAACTAAACTAAAGAATAAAAGCCGAACTCATCTCCTAATTCTACGACGCTTAGAAACCAAAATGTATTCCAACAGTTTCTATTTTAAACAGTAATTCGATGAAGTTCTATTCACTTTAACCACTTAAGGAAGAACAAGGATCTTAAGCTAAACTGATGTAAGTTACGAATTAATTTACATATTTCTCAGCTTTGTAGTATACTTGCACACTTTCAATTGTACTTTTTTTCCAACTCCAATTTTGGATAAAACCGCACCTGGGACTAAATTTCAATAATGGCCAATATCAACGGGATGGGGGGCGGTTGGCTGAATTAATCTTGGTTCAGTTATTGAATGTGTGCAAGTTCGTCCGTTGTCGTGACTACGAAAGAATTGAATATCATTCTGAAGTACTTCCAGATTTTTTCTTAATTTTATCGAATAAATGTACAACATCGTGAATGTAAACAGTTAGAAAGTCGCAATTTTTATGGATCATGTATGTACACAGAAATCATTTTGGATTGTTTTGTACTATTTTTAGAAGCCAATAATTTGATCATTTTTTATCAAAAATAGGTTGTATGTTGCTTGAGAGTAAATAATCTTAAAATTTACATTTACTTCTTAAAGTTTAATAATTCATAAAGAAGTAGCGGAGAGGCACTTCAGAATATAAATAAATTCAGAAAGGTAATAATTCAGACACCTGTGTAGACCATGTTTTTCTTTACTTAGCACTTTAATTAGGCAACGACAGATCCAGTCTGATTAAGGGGTATACATACTTGTTTGATCAAAATAATTCGTTTCTTGAATCAATCAAACATAAATGAAAATACAATTCAATTATTTTGATCACATGTCGTGATCACACTAAGTCACATTGAAAATTGTCCTGTCGAATCAACCTGGGATGAATTACCATAGAAAATAAAATGAATTTTTTGAACAGAGTACAAATTTAATGTGACTTTTGAAATGTCGGGGATCGGAAATTGATTCCAGGTTGATGCGTTGAAAGTTTAGTCGGATCGGACTAGAAACATATAAAGCGAACTAATCAGCCGATCACGAAGCATGGGGCTGCATTTTGACGTCTTACATTACATAATTGGAACCTTAGAACGAGCGTTTTGTTTGTTTTGGGGTTCGTTCCGCGTGCGAAACGCCAAAAACATTCAAGAGTGCGTCCTTTGGTTAGTCTTGGCGTTCGGCACCCGGAGCGTCCCACCAAGAAGAACGGAAATGACGTCGAAGGAACGGATGGACGATGGATGCTAAAACTGCGGCGTCGAGATCCTGTCCGAGTCACCGCAGAAAGGCCGCGCGTGTCCGGCATCAGCTGCAACAGCAGCCTCAGCCGGCGCATCCTCTCCTGTGGCACGTCCCGCGCACCAGAACTAAGCGTTCGATCATCACAGCACCGCGTCGAACATCTGCAGGGACCTGGTGATCACATCGTCTTTGAGGCACGATTCCATGAACTCCTCTATAGTGATGACGCCGTCCTGGTTCAGGTCCAGCTTCCGGAAGACTCGATCGATCTGTTCGCGGGCCTTGCGGTCGTCCTCGACCTGGTGGGCGCGCCGCCCCATCAGCTCGTGCACCGCCACCACGATTTCGGACAGTTCGCCGCGGCTGATGCAGCCGTCGCCGTTCACGTCGTATAGTTTGAAGGTCCATCGGAGACGCTCGTACACTGAACCGCGAAGCAACGTCGATAGGGATATCAGCAGGTCCTGCAGGAAAAAAGCCGTTATAGAGTCGCTTACATGGGCTAACACGTCGACGATCGTTATGTATTCAGATTAGAACCACGCCATGAAACAATCATAAATTCACCAGAACATTTTTGAATACATTAAACGGAATTTGCATTTTAGTCCTGGTCGCGACTATTTCATCATTCCGTTTTACGTCGGCGTGTTTTAACGTTCTGCCTTTCCGATTAAAATAAATAAGAGACTTCATGCTCTTGAACTTCATTGTTAAAACACATTTTCGATACATACTTGCGCGCTGAAAATACTTCTCCAATAGTGCTAAAAATACAAACACGTTTACCTTTCATTTATCGAATCCTTACACGTTGTTTCGGAGAAATTTTATCACATTTTAATAATATATATTTTCTCTGAGGTCGACAATTGAAAATACGTTCTTCCTAACTTTGGCTGATATGAAATTTTTTTCTCGAAAAGTTGAACCATGTGATATTTCTTTTAACATTTGGAACAGATTTTACACCCTTTCCTATATTTGTCGCTAGCCTGAATATAAACAAGGAGTTTTATAGCTGGGGAGTGGTCACGTAATACTTTCCTAATGAACGCAAAAAGAAGTCTGTATGCTACTACAGTAGCAGCGTCTGTTAAATTAAAAAGGATTATTATCTTTGTCATAATTAAATCATTATTAAAAAAGCTGCTGAAACAACCAGTGCTCTCTAATTGCTTCTCATAAATTGTAAAATACAATTACAATCTTTTTCTTCCCTCTTTTTAAATAATATTTGACTCGTTCAGATTTCTTATTATTTTCAAGATAATCACCTAAGCAGCGGAGGAATCTGAAATGACACCACAAAAGTCTACTATGTTTTTTTTTACCTATTTTTTATTAAAATTCATTGGCTTCCCAAATTTTTTTTGAAAAAATGTTAGCACCTTTTTCTCGAAAAATATCAACATTTGTATAAGGGATTATTGGCTCAATCGTTAGCTATTGTGGAGTTCTACCACTGGTTAAAATATCTGTCCAACTTTCAAAGTCACCTGTATAATAGTCTTGAAATAACTTACAGTTACAGTTATTTATTTTCATCATTTATTCCAGCTATTATATTTGTGTTTAAAAATATGTTGAAATAAAAATTTTAACTCCACATTGCAATTAAAAGAGATTATAAATAGTTTACGACCTGTTCATTTAATAGTTTAATAATTACCTAAGGCAATAAATTTGGTATTTTAATGTGCAAAGTTAATTTGAAAGTCGACAATTAATTTTAATGATTTCCCTTGCCATTCAACGTGGAAACGCTGCAAGCATTCGGGGCACTTTTCCAGATTCCGCAATATTATCGGAAATTTTTGTATTATAAAACAAAAATGTTTATGTAATTATGTTATTAATATAGTTGTTCCTTAATTTTAATGAAACTTTTTTATAGTTGAATTTTTTTAATAAACAATAGTCAAAACGTCGTCATGTTGGTATGAGCCAAACAGTGATTTTCATGATAATAGAATTGGTCACACAGAGTGTCAACATTTTTTAAATGTTACTGAGTCTGCGCCCTGACGAGCGAGTCAAAGTTGATTTCTCATTAAATTTGTTTTGAAAATGAATTCACGCAAAATAACTATTATGGATTCCTTTTATAAAGATTTTATAATTTTTGAGTTTTATTTTATAAAAAGTTAATACATAAATTGTTATTTTAAAAATCTATACAATTTTTTACTGGTCAATCAATTATCAAGGTTCTTGTTCTTACAGTTGCAGTTTTTATCTTGACTTGATTACATTAACACTTCCCCTATCTAATAATTTTTGAAATTACTATGTAACTTCCTCTTCAAATGTAGCATCACATTTATAATTAGAACACTTTTTTGAGTTCAGTTTACAAAAGCAGTGTTAAATTCATCACATCTGTCAGGGCACATAATAAATGATCATGATCTTTAATTTCCTGTCGCTGAAATCGTCTGTGGGTAGGAAAATCAATCAGCCTCATATTTCTGTGAAGTTTCCAATGTTTTGCAAGTGAAAAATTATTTCTTCCAATATCCTTTTGTGTAGGATCAAAATACACACGAGTTTAAGAAATCACGGAAGCGTGTCGTAGATTAAACGGTTTAAGGTAGCATGAAGGTGTTTGTGGCAGTTAAAATTAATCGAAAAAGTCCATCTTGCTGTACGCCAGCTATAAATTTTAGTCATGACATTAAACGCAGAAGTTTTACGTTTAAAACAACGATGGATGCAAGTGAAACCAGAGCAGACTTTTGTAAATTATTTAAACATTTTTAGTCGTCCTGTCTCGCGTACGTATCCTGCAGGATAGGGTCACAATGTGTTCTGCCATCATACTTGTCCCTGTATGCAAATCAAATATTGTTCGATTTATTTTGTCAAGCTTACGAAGAAATTACAAAATTACAATCAGAGGAATAAAACTGATTGAATTTAATTATTTTTTCTAATATCACATTTGTCTACTGAAATTCCAATCAAATTTTTACACATGGGGTTTAAAATTGTTCCTGCGGTTTAAACCATATAATAGCTTTTGATTAATGTTTCCTGAAAATCCAATAACTTCAACAATGGAGAGAACCTAATGATTCACAAACGCGTCTATTCATTTGAAAGTGCTTTTAGCGACAAATAAAGACAGCTTTTTCACACCGTCCATGATTTTGTCATATTTCTCAATCATCTTTTTACACATAAATTTACACATGTATGGTATTTCAACAGTCATAAATCATATCATATTCACTGAGGTAATCCTTATTGTACTTGTGCAATGTTTCAAAGATGGATTCTTTATTTACATTGTGACAACTTTAACGTAGCAATAAACCTCTTGTTTTGTTTTATTGACTAGTTATTCCCTATTGGGACTCGATCTAATTTAATTTCCCGTCGAATGATGGATCCCAGACGTAACACCCGATAGCAAGAACCTCCATAAAAAGTTAATTGGTACTTGTTATTTAAGAAGGACTCTACCCTCATGTGACAAGACGAAGGTTCACCAGTAGTATTTATTTATAACAAAATACAATAAAAACTGCCAAATGCGGCAGTAAAGTCACATCAAGAAGCCGAACATTCGTGTAATTTCTGTCGAATTTTGTTAAAAACAGAACGAAAAGGACATATTTTTAGTTGTTAAAAGTGGACTTGCTAATTTTAATATTCCAATGCCACGGTCGGGTATGAGCTGTTTCGATTGAGCGAGACGTGCTTTTCATATCTAATCTACATCTGGATCTTTATCAAAATTCCACGTTCAAATACAATGTTTTGAGACAAGTTTTGTTGGCACTTTGACAGATTTACACTTTTCGTGGGTTCGGTTTCGATGTGGTCATCGTTCCCGGATGGAAGTGAATTTTTTTCGGGGTAACGGTCTGATGTTCGCCGATCGGGGTCGCAGGAGAAGAGAATCAATCCGTCAGCGTTCACCCTTGATTACCGCCCCTTGCACATCTGGCGGACTTCGGCCCTGACAAATTACCTAATTTCGTGTTGGCTAAAATTTTAATCGGGGACATTTGTCAACTTCATCCAAACCTGACCTACATAAAGGTGAGACGTACGCATCTCCTCTTCAGATTGTAAACCAGAAAGGTCAATCCAGTTTTATAAGGTTAAAGGATATGTCTCGTCTGAATCCGTTCGATCGGCACACTGCGCCACTCTGCGGGCTTCGCTAGGTGTTGTTTCAATTTCAGGCTATTTTCAGGACGGAATACTCACCCTGAAACTAATTGCTCCGTTGCAGTTAACATCGAAGGCTTTGAACACGTAGTGTGCGTACAGACTCGAATCTGAAACACATCGATTTGTCATTAGTGAAATCGGGGCAGACGAGTGCTTTTCTAAAAATTTATGATTTTTGACGATTTTTCCATACATGATTCAATCGCGCGGACGTGTCCCACTTTCCTCTACGTGATCGGGATTGTGATTCCCTCGAAATTGGTTATGCGCCTACCGAAAATAATTTTTATTGCTTCCCGATATTAAATAAGTAGAAATAATAGATAACCCAGTCGAATTACAAGATGTTCGTGACTCTATCGTAAAAGATATTTACACATTCTGAACAAATCTAAAATAGATGTTTAGATATTTATTTCGATGACCCAGTTTGCGGTTATTACAATTTACCGCCAACATGAAAACTGCGTTTATTTCATTGCATAACATATTTACAAACATACTTTCCAACAGGAAAATTCACTCACTCACTTTACGTAATCGGACCGAGCTTTTGTTCAAAACTCGGTTTTGTTTCCTTTTTTAGGACGAATGAGCGTTTCTACTTTAATTAATTTTATCTAGATCTATTGTTTCGTCTAGTTATTTTGTAGTGGAATAATAAAATCTTTTGTTGTCGTGGCTTGTAACTATACCCGTTCGCAATTTCAATAGAATGGGATTATTGTTGTGGAAATATGTTGCGGTGTAAATTTTGAGGAGCACTCACATTTTCCCCTTGTTTCATAGCTTTTCAAATTAACGGAAAAGCCACGCTTCTAAGGAAATGTTGTATTAGGCTTGCGTGCCAAACAGATAGATCGGACAAAACTTTTGTACTAATGATGCATTAAAATTTATGAACGTAAACTGCCATTGCCTTACTGAGCTTTCGCACGACTCCTGAAACTCGAACAACAGAATATTTTCACTTGAATCATCCTTTGCATAATTGGAAATCCTTCGGATATCTATGTTAAAACTTCTTTCGTCGACACTTAAATTATACAGGGTTATTCACGAGACACTTCCGATGAAAATTTCGTTGTATGCAACCCAAAATACAAAAAACCCATAGAACTTTATGTTTTGTTAATTCGAAATAAGTTAGCAATCCAAGTAGCTTTGCGAATAAGATTAATCATGACACTTTCTCTTTATTGAGGTTATGAGCAAAAGTTAATATAAATGTGAAAACTGATATGACAGACAATAAGGGCCAGCAATCGTTGATTTAAGTATTACTTTTTATAAATTTAGGAAGATATGTAGAAACCATTGGAAATTGTAGTTTCGGTTGCATATAACCAAATTTTCATCGGAAGTCTCTCGTGACTAACCCTGTAGTACAATTTACTGTATTAGATTATTTCTAAAATTGTTGCACAATGCTTGTTTTCAAAAGTTTTTCATATGGGTATCGTGTGGTCAAGAAAATTTCTAATCCAGTCAGCCTTGACAATGTGCGTGATTGAACTGGATTGACAATTTTTATACTCACTTGGTATAATTAACGTCATAGCACATTAGAGATCTGTCAAATTTTGTCCATCTATTATTCTGGGCAACTCAGATCTGATTCATTTTCTAAACGTTCAAATATACAGAGCGTCCCAGAACTGCTTCCCCAGAGAAAAAAGGGTGTATTTGGGTAAATGTGATAATCTTAATTTTAAAGAAAAAAAGTCATATCTCAAGCGATAATCGAGAAAAGACATCCTAAACTTGACCAATCAGAGTTGAGCACCATCAAGGTAGGATGACCACAATTTTGCGTTGCCGGAGTTTTGAAATAAATTTCCAAGTTCACTTTTCGCTGACTATTGCAATATTACTTAATAATTAACTTTGCTGTCTAGCAACGAATTGGTGAAATTGAAAACTTTATGTGAGCTCCAGGAAAATTTATTTTAATCATCTTGAAGTCTCTTTTGCTGTCGGATTGTGGGCACATGCCTGTTTTCTATGGGGAGACAATTCTGGGACAGGCTGTATACATAACGTGTGTTTAAGAAAAATTGTGGTCCAGTGGCTTGTGCTTGCTTTTATTTCAGAAAGTTTGTCATTTATCACAACAACAGTCGTTGCGTTATATCATAGAGGAGAAATTATAAAGTAAGTCATGGTTAATATTCCAACATCAATGGCATCCAAACTGTTTTCCATTCAACATTGGAAATTAATTTTTGGTATTCTATCATCTGCCAAGAACAGTTGACGTTGTAATCGAGGCAGCCTTGGGGGTGAAACCGTATGTCTTCTGCAACTGATATGTTTACTTGTGGGATCTAAAGTTACGCCGTTTGAAGATTTTAATCCAATTAATTTGTTTCTAAAAAATATACGTAGAAATTGCAGCCTTTACAATTTATTTTTTGACGTTAATTAAAATTTTTCTCCGGATTCTTGGTAGGCATTTCGTTGTGACGCGAACCACGGCTGCAGACATGTTTACATGAAACATCAACAATCAAATTCCTAACCTTAGATTCTCGCACTCGTGTTTCTAGTTGTCATTTATGCAATACATACGTCTACAATTTAATAAAATAAATGTTCTTGGTAGTACTTTTTTTAATTCGGATATTGTCAATAATAAAACCTTATTTAAAAACAACCACTTCCAATATTTTTGCGTTTGTTTTTCCAATCTTATTTGACAATCATCGCTGACGCTGCAATTCAATCGTCAACATTTGCAAGGCTGACTCGATTACAAATTTTCTTAATGACACGATATAACTAGGACGAGGCAATTTTAAAAAGCAATTTATTTGACACATTCCACAATGAAAAAGAACTTATTTATCACAATAACAACACTGTAGGATAGTATTGATTGGCTTTTTTCCTTTCTAATATGGTTTTGTCATTTAACTTAAATGAAGAAGCTTACGCTTACGTAAATACGTCTGGCGAAGAGATAACTTGTAAGCCAGAAATTGGCATTTGCAGATAATACTGAAAATAATAAATGAGTCCAACTTGAAAACCTGCCAGGTGCTTCATCGGTATTTTGAAATTTAGAAGCAATTGAGTTTTATGGTAAATAATAAATTGAAAATCCTCTTAATATAGCTGAACCAAATATTTTATAGCGTCTATAAAATTCAGAAGTAAAAGTAAATTAACCGTTTAAACATATGAGTGTAATGGTGTATTTATTATTCCAATCCAAAGACCACCCTTACATTATCTTGAATTTATCACAGTATAATACTCAAGATATTTGTGGTAATATTCTCTAACTTGCTTCTAAAAGTGGTCACGGTATTCTTTGTGGTTTGTCTGAATCCCGTCTAGACTAATTATTTGCTTTGTTAACGATTTTCTTCCTGTGGTTTAAAACAAAACAAAGACTTGTTAGTATACTTTATACCATTACATAAACCGACAAGTGCTTGAACTGGATGCCTTTGTGACCGTAGAATTGCATAAATTTCGAGTTTCCAACATCGCGTGTCATTTCATCCGTTTCATTTATAAAGATATCATGACAGTTGGTGTATTGGCAATATGTGATTCCGATCGCAACTGAAATTGCTTGAATATTTAAGAATGTGCAGTATCATTCCGGAATAACAAAATTGTACTTACTTCCGTGCGGGAAAAATTTCGAATAGATTTCTTTAAAGCTATCTTCATGGACAACACCCTCTGGGCATTCCTGAAACAGAAAGAAATCACTCGTAGTAACGTTCTAAAATATCAAAAATCTATGGGGCACTGGTGTGTTTATCTCCTAATCGAGATCTTATTACACCTTAGATAAAATTAATTGGTGATCAAGACAGGTCGTAACTAAGATTAGAGAGCGAGGAAAATCTGTCAGGTCGGAGTTCCCGATTAAAAAGAAATTAATGGGATTCTTCAAATTAATACGATCGCATTTAGGTGTTTCCGTAAAGGTCTAACACAAAAATAATTGGATTAATCCGACGAGAGAGGGCAGATTGCTTTTAATATTTCACCAAGTCCCTCTGCAAATAAATAAAACCTCCACTTTGAAACTAAATTCGCAAAGTTCCGCCGTAATCAATGAATATTTCGGAGACGTTCCGGCGGAATGGGAACAAGTAGCAGCGTTCGCCCTAAACGACCCGGATTAGACTTGCAAATGTTCAACCCCTTTAACGGAGTTATGTATTTTTTACAGCATCGATTTTTTTTGAGAAGTTGCTCTAATATTTATCCAGGAAATTGAAAAGCAGCAAATAAGGGAAGTGCCACCGGATCACGATGTGGGGATCCAGACACTCATCCCGGAACGGTCGAATGTGCGACGCTCCATAAATAGAATCTTATCGAAATACTTTCACTCCAGAAATTAGGAAACAAAGTACACGCGAGTCTGACGTTTCATTATGCGAATGTTATGCCAGTTAGGCACTTAACAAGCACGTTTACATGAAAGAAATTCAAACGGCGATTAAGCGCATTTAGATTTACGAGATCGCAAATTTGTTTGGCATCGCCGGGCTCAATTATTGCGTTATTGTGCATATTCATAGTTGATTTACGAGTTCGTGCATATTTTGATGTACGATATTGATTGTCACGTTCTCCGGAAATTTGCATAAAAATGTTATTTTCCTTATTGTACTGCTGCAATCGTAAAAATCATCAAAAACCGTACCTGCAGTCGTAAAGTGTTTCGCTTCATGACTCGATTACGTTGACTCGTTTCGCGTTATAGAGTTATTATATTTTCGCAATTAGAGGGATGTGTTATTTCATCTGTAACTTTGCACAATGTGTCAAATTTGTTCCGGTCTGATTGTCGCGAAATGTGTTAGGAAAATCGATGGAGTCGACGGTGCATTCGGACAAGGTCTGGCCAATATTTTGTCGACTGCAGCATCATCGTTGCGGGTTTTAAATTAAAACGGGGAAAACTGTTTGGAAACGAACATCGTGTAGTATAAACTCAATTAGGGTACCTCGAAATTAATTATATACAAAGACAGACATAAAAAAATGTTAGCATCCTTTGGTTTGTATATGGCCGGTTTCAAAACATCGTTTAGTGCCTGCAGTAAGGCGAGCTATTAGCTTTCTTTAACGGAATTTTCCCGCAAATACCCGTGTCGAGGGAACCATATGAGATTTATATGGTTTTGAAGGGTGTAGGAATGCTTTTGGCATCATTGCCTACATATATTTATGACTTTATAAAAGCAATATCTCCTGCTGTCACAGGAAAACCTAGCCGATGGAAAATTCGTAATACTTTTATCCATAACGACACATTTTTATTATCCGGTGGTGGTTGCGTCTTCTGGAGTATTTTCGTTGGTTTCAAATAAATAAAAACCGTTATTTTAATTTGGCACTGGAAGCAGGAATGCGAGTTTGTTGTAGTTTAGCACATTGAAACAAGGAAGGACCTGATCGCGACAGGATATGAACTTATTTTTCTTTAATTGAAAGATATTTGAGAAACTCTCTAGTTTACACCATTTCTAAAATTGGTTTTTGGACGTTAACACTTTTTCAGAAAAAGAACAAACAGAAGATTGAACTGCACCGACGTGACAGTTGTCAAATAAACTTAAAAACGAAATACAAAGAAAAAATGGCAGAAAATAAATCTGAATCCATGTTTTGGATCAAAATAAACTATTAAGGGGGTAGATTATTATTGTAACATTTGGGAGACAATTTGAAATTTGAATGACATTGCTTCGTCAATACCAACCCAATTCCAGTAAAATGAAAGTCACTAGATATGTAATTGTTTTATATTTAAAAAAAAAATAAATTAATAAAGCCGAAGTAAAAAAATAGCATGTTACACAATAAACTGTCTTGTGCAACTCGAATAACAATATACTATTTCGATCAATTTTTGCTCCATTTAATATTAAAAAATTTTTTTTTCAAAACTAACTGATAATTATCTTAAACTACAAAATCGTTTATTCAGCTGAACAAAAGATATTTACGGCAGAAACTTTCTTTCTCAACGAACACAAGATCAACGGCGAATGATCGTTTCAACGGTTTGTCACTTCGCTAAATGCAACATTCGTAAGACCTTTCAAAATACTCTTGACCTGATTTATATTTGGACATCCAACAGTTAGTGCCTAGAAACGTCTAAGTCTCGTATAAGGTCTTTCTGGCAAATTCTACATTACCTTTTCCTCTTAAAAATTATTTTCAAGTGATTTTGAAAATTGAGGTTATGTATTTTAAATTATGGAACCTTTTCAAATAAATTACATTATAAGCGAAAATATCGTAAGTAAAATATGACGATTAGAGAATTGTATAAAATTTCCTTTGATACTGCAACTGTTGACCGCAAGGTAGGAAGAAATGAATGTATTGCTTAAATTTTTCATGACGTCAACTGGATCCTCGGATGTCTGTTGAGATCGATTTAATTTTTTTCGGTATAACTTTGGAACTATTAGTTTGGAAAGAAGTCGAACAAATTTTGTCCCAGAGTGGATTATCAATCTTAGCATGAGAAAATATTGTTGAAACGCACGAACGACGTATGTAATTTATTTAGCAAAAAAACTAAGCAAATATCTGTTGTGAATAAATCCAGTAATAAAACACTTTCCAATTATTTATGTGTTTTCAGCCCAGCTACTGAATGAAACGAACCGAATTGAGTTATATCTATTTAATTATAGTCACTAAAAATAAAACGAGGAGAATAGAACTCGCAAAAAATACAATTAATATTTTATGAAGCATTCTAATTGCTATTGCGAGACGTAAATCTGTGGGAACGACGTGAAAACTTTGATCATTTTTTCATGAGAAATTAATCATTTAAACTTTTAGTAGAGCTGTCTAATTTTCTCGTATTAAAATATTAACAAAGCTCTTTAAAATGTCCGACGTGTTGAATAAAAAAAAAACAACGCACATGGCTACATCACAGTCTTGATAAATAGTTAATGTAATTCTCAACTGTTTCCTGTCGATTTTTTCCACTTTCTAGTTCTGTACTCAGAAATATCAATCCTCGATAAATATTCATGAATAAAATCAGTTACGCCACTGAACTAGATTAACCCCGGTGTAAGCCAAAACATCAATTGCTGTATCACGGTTGATAACAAACCGGCCGCTTTTGTTATCAGCCACTTTCCTAAATGTTTACTCGGCTTGGCTAAAATGTTACAGGGTCGGGCGGCTTATGTCTGAATTCCCCTGTGCATAAGGGACGTCCTTGCAAAGGCAAAGACCCGATATCGTCTAAATCGTTCGTTTCATCAAAAAGAAAAAAAAATAATTCGTTTCTGTTGCGTAAATTATACATCACGAAGCACCCTTGTTTCGTGAAGGTCAGCCAAAGGACGCGATTTCATCAACTTATTTTCAAGCGAATTGTACTTGTCGATTTTGATAAATCCCACCCTTCCGAAGTATCAACGTTCATTTACATTTATAATATGGCGGTTCGATCTGATTACCGCTCCGCACATGCACACATTTTCATTTACCGAATTAAATCACGATTTTTTTAATCCGCAACGACGGGAATAAATAAAAGAAATGGCGCGGGGGAAATGATACGGTTTAAATTTGTGTCCCATCTTGCAATTGAAATTTATGCATCGAAGAAAAATAGGAAAATGTCAGGATTCGCGTGCTTCGCCGCCGTTTCGGTTCACATTCGATGGAACGAAAATATATTAAATCCTCAGTTTGTTAAATTATTCCGTGATAAGGTTTTAAGGCTCGCGTTATATCTCGATCGGGGTTAGTTTTTAGCGACCGCCGTCGAGTATCAGAGATTAATTCCGACAAACACACTCCGTGGGGTTGCCATATTTTATTGTTGTTGTTGTGTTTCTACGTTAATTAATTCAGGGTGTTGTCGTGCGCGTTTGCCGAACAACCGTACCATAAAACACAAATATAAATGTTTATGCCGTGTATTTTTAGTGCACCCCCGTATATACGGTCTTACGTCCGTAATGACCGCGTTTTACTCGATTCCTATCGAATTTACGTTCCCATTGTTGAATGGGATACATTAAATTTAACGAGCTTTTATCTCCCCGCGTGCTCATTATAAACAAATAAAATTATTGCAAAGACGCAAATCATCGACGCCGTTTTTGGAACATCGATTTGCCTCAATTTCCTCGATCGCACCGACCTTATGGATTAGCAAACCTCCCGTTTTCTGTTTGTTTTCTGACAAAACCATAAACATATCCGCCGTAAACACACCTTGACGTGTTAATGTGATCAATCAGGAGCGGGTTCGTGGTGTTGTTGATATTGTAATTAACACTTTATAGGACGTGTAGGGAAATCGTTAATGCAACAGATAGAAAATTGCGTTCAACTCGCAAGTTTTACCACTTTCCACTCGTGGTCGTCGTCAACACCCTCCCAGCTTAATTATCTAAGCAACAGTTAGAACTGAACGATTGGTCTCGCTAACTTTCACTCCAAACTTTACGTCCTTCTCCCTTCACGAATTTGTCAGCCACCAGACATTAAAAAGCTTTCCTGCCATTCCGGCAGATTCCCCTTTTAATATCGGACAAGGTTCCATACTTAGCTGTTGCGTGTCCCAAATCTACACCCAAATAGCCCCTTCCTTTTAACCAGGAACAAACATTTGACGCCTTCAAAGTTCATCACGAAACTCTAAAACATGTACACACAAAAACTAGGTGCGGTGATTGATTTAATTAGGGTGATCGGTCTAGTTGGATTTCTTTAAGGACACCTGTTAACGCGATTTATTATAATCGTGAAAAGCAGGGACGCGTCCACGGACCTGGGGGATTTGCGTCTGGAAAGGGGAGGCTGTAAAATACCGGAAAGTGCAATTCCCTTTCTTTTATAACGTTTAATTGTGGGTTTTTGAAGAATTGTAAGTTTTTCTTTCTGGCGCGGACCAGAGGAGTATCCAATAATACACTTAAGGGTTGGTTGCAGCTGATTAATGATCGACTCCGAGCCACCACTCTTATAGGGGTCAATTAATAAAACAGTCCACAACAAAAATAAAATATGTTTGTTTTGGTGGATTGATGGTGGTGGAATTCTTTCTCGAACTGACAACGAGAACGAAATCTGGGTCAACCACGAAATGAAGGTAGGGGCGAATTGGTTCGGAAAGGTCATAGATAAGAAAGCATGGTTACAGCTCTAAAACAAATTAGAATTTATACCAATAAAATTTAGATCAACAAGATCGAAGATCCAACACAGATTCGAGTGATTTATCGTGTGGTAATATGTTTACAGGGCTGATAATAATGGATTCGCTGATCGATCAGAGTTATCCGTATTATCATTTCCGACAATACTTAGTACTGGCAGGTCGCGTTAAAAAGTCTTCCGTCTAACCGCTTTCGGTTAAAGTAAATTATACTGTTGGGAAAATATTTTTTATTGCCTCATATATTATGCCTAGTTTCATTTGGGGTTATTAATGTCAACGTAGACCCCTAATGAAATGCCGAAAATGACGAAGTTATTGAAAGTAAAATGATGTGCGCCACTGGCACGAACGCAGTGACGTCACGGGAAGGCAAGAGAGGAATCGATAAAGCTTCCTCCCTTGTTCTCGCTTGCTTAAAGTCCTATCTGCTTTCGCATCTTCGCCGTAAGCAAATTGTTGAGACAGCGAAAAGTCTCTGCCGATCTCTGCAGCTGCTGCACTCCATTCGCTCTTAGTACCCTCTACTTTCTTTTATCCTGATTTTACAGCTATTTTGAATCCAGACTGCCTACACCGCATCATAAATTCATGTGAAGTATGTTGTCTGAGTCTGCCAATATTGCCTATACTCCTGTTTATCGGAATTACATTTAAAAAATTGTAAATTTTACATTTCTGCATCTTTCACAAAATTTTCTTTCATCACTCACGTTATCTGCTGTCCACAGTTAATAAATTAATATCTATCTCAAACTGATGTGACAACGTACCCTTTCTTAATTCATCGATTGTTCGGTAAATCCATCACACAGGCGTTCCAGCAAAGTGTTTGCATAATTAATGATACACCAAATGGCACCAGTTTAGTGATCCTAATGAGACTAGTTTACAATTAGAATTTTCGTATTTATTTCTGGATGGAGTCAAAAATGTTGCTCAAAACAAACCAAACAGTGTTAATGAGAAATAATTTAATACGGTTCCTGTTGACCTACAATTTAAATTTTGGCTTTTTTACAAATATTTTAATAAGAAACGTCATTAACTGTCTTGATGAAAATAAAAGTGATTCAAAAAATAATACTCAAAACTTCTGACACATGAAATGACAAAATGAACAACACAAAAAAATCTACCTGCCTACTATTAGTACTCTCAAGATTTTATCTGTTTTTTTTTTTTTTAATCAAAGAACCACGACCTGTTGATGTAGGTTTGCAATAATAAAATTTTACTAAATTTAGGGGATTTAATGATATCTAGTGGCTACGCCTGCCATTTAGATTTAGTTGTTATTAACTTTGGTGCGATTCTGTTTTAAAATTGATCAATATTGCTAAAATCCATTGAAAAATCAAAAAACCACCACCTGTTGCTTTAGGTTGGTAAAATTTAAAAAACCCTAGGTAGAAAAATTTGTCATACTATGTTGGTAACTATAAATTATGACATTTATTTGATTCAAAATAAAATTCAATTGCTTTGAATTCCGTTCATATTGTTTTATTAGCAGCAAGACATTTAATAAACACTTAACCTCAAAATGACAATTCTAACCAAATTTTACACTAAACAGCGTTGTCGATAGTAGTTATCGAGGAAAATGCGACGTTGGGGGTTTTTTGATTTTTTTAATGGACTTTATATAACAATGTTTCAGTTGCTATGATATGAAGCTGTTGATTGGTTGGATCTATGCAAAATCAATATTGTTAAAACTGTACAATGTTGTCACCTCTATTTTGGATGTAAATTGCGGTGTTGGTGGTACTTTGATAAAAAAAAAATATACAGCCTTTCCCATACATAAAAAACAGGCATGTGCCGACAGGAAAAGAGATTCCAAGATGACTAAAACCAATTTTCCTGTAGCTTACATAACCGAGCATTAACCGAGTTATAAAGTTTTCAATTTCACCAATCCCAGAAATTCGTCCTCGGGTATTACTAAAAAATCGGACAGATTGCTAGACAGCAAAAATAATTATTGATATCGCAATAATCAGTGAAAAGTTTACTTGGAATATTGATTTCTAAACTCCGGCAATGCAAAATTGTGATCATCCTACCTTGATGGTGGTCAACTCTGATTGGTCAAGTTTAGGATGTTTTTTCTCGATTATCGCTTTATTTTATTTTCTTTAAAATTCAGATTATCAGATTTACCCAAATACTCCCTTTTCCCTTGGGGAGGCAGTTCTGTGACATTCTATATACAGGGTGTTTCTGAAATAGGTGCATTAATTTTAACTGGTAATAGAACTCGTCAAAAGGAATAACTTTTCTATCTACCATTTTGCCGAAAAACGATGTTTAATTCCAAAAAAAAATGGAGATTTTTCACTAAAATAGCCCTTCGCCACTAAACACTGCAATGGCTAATTGAGATCAGCGCTAATATGGAAAAAACATCCATTTTCATCCAGAAAACGTGTTTTAACGCCGAAATCGAAATTCAAATAAATCTACCCGTATAGCAAAAAATCCACTTCGTAAGAATCTGGTTGTTTCACGTTTTTAGGTAGCTTAGTTTTGGAGATATGAACGTTTTTAGAAAAATCTTTCCTAGTTTTTTAAGCCATTACGCAACGTTTTTCGCCAAAATGGTAAAGAGAAAAGTTGTTCTTTTTGATTAGTTCTATTACCAGTTAAAATTAATGCACTTATTTCAGAAACACCCTGTATTGCTATTTTAAAATTCTTAATTAATGCTAAAATTATAAAGATTAAATAGAAAAATAGATTTCGGTGGGATAAACAATTATGTAATTTATTTTTGTCAAGGACAAAATTTATATTAAAATTTGGTTTTTAAACGAGACCGTGTTCATTTAAATTTAACTATGTACATTCAAATATAGATTTTTTGGAACGAATTAACAAAATTTAATAAATATAGCGCATTCTAGTGTGTACACTATTCTGAATTTAAAAAACAATGAGGTTCTTTGTTGTTTGCAAGATTTGCCAAAACGAAATTATTTAGCAGACAGTGAAAACAAACTGGTGTGAAAAATCTACCTAGAAAAGATTTCCAATAACAGTTTGTGGTTTCAACGAATTTCGCTAAAAATCTGATACTTTACTTCCAAGTTCCATCTCTAAAAGTATTTGATTTGACATTATTGAGCGAAAACGCACCCTTACTTCCATGTCCGTGTCATGGATTCATTACACGAAAAGTGTTTTAGCAAAGTGTTTTCCTAATTAATAGTAGGCCAAATGGCACTAATTTAGTCGGCTTAATGAGTCTGGCTTACAATTAGAATTTTCACAGTTTATTATTGGATCGTATTTATTTCTGGACGAAGTTTGGAAATCAGCTTAGACATACCAGACGACAGTAAACAAAAAGATTACAAATGCTGACCTTTATCTCCACTGACCACTGATTTCTTTGTTTTCTTCTTCACTTCCAGTATGTTGTTCAATTCTGCCGTAATCAGATCCAACTGTCGTTTGCCACGATTCAAATTATTTCACCAAAGGCGTTATTAAGTTAAAATAGAGCAATTGTAATTGCTGGAGGTCATTTTTGTATGTTGACTGTTAGCAAAGCTGTGGAAACTTTATCGATAAATAACATGATAGTAACCCTTTCGGTAACATTTTGCCTCGCTCACTCTCCATTAAATAATCCCTTATCCACCGACCGATATCTGCATCGGTCGAAGATTGTTTGTTCCATTTTGAATCAAGAAAGTTTAATTAATCGCCGTTATAAACAAGATCCACTCGCAGGTGCCGTTCCAGTTTGTTGAAAAATGTTCTCGTAAGCCGGTCCAAGTTTTCCATTTGCAGCGCATTTTTGATAAATCACCCTCGTTACTGTCTTGAAAAATAAAGATCGGAGAGCATTACCGTGCCAGGACCGTGGTTGCGAGAGTACTCGTTTCACGTCCCGTTCCAGAACATCGCTACTTTGTTACAGGGGTGTAGGATACTACAGCAGTCGCAACCCCGCTGAAAATAATTAATTATTTTTAACTGAAAACAGAAACACTAAAAGCACGCAACGTTCGTTCTCATTATTGCCATCAGCATTTTGTTGGGTAAGTAATTTTTAATCCTAATTCGCGGCGGTCACGACACGATTCCAGGTCGAGCGCCGTCCTCCCCGGAAAGTAACTTCGCAAATTGCATCGCTGCAGGAGTCCACGAGAATTTTGCACACTACTAATTTATCCACCCTAATCAATGGAAATTAAGTAATCAACATTAAAGCCTGTCCGTGAGGTTTGCCGTAATCTAATAAAGTACGGCGGGGTACACAGTAAAATCTATTAAGGGAGTTTCAGGAGCAGAGAGCGCATCGAAGACGTTTACAGGAGGTCGCCGTTAGCTCAACTTTACGGGCACGCCATCAACAGGATATTGGGATTTGGGGGCAGTAAACACCAATAAAGACGCCGCTTTCAAAATAGCTCCTGTTTATTCCGATGCGAATAAAACCAAGAGGTTCCGATAGAACGGGAATTGTGATTTTGTCATCCGAAAAAAATAGTTTGCTGTCACTTTTTGCGCCTGCGAGTGATTTATGGCGTCCAGTTGTTAAATCTTGTTTCGTTGCAGTTTTCTATGGTGCTTCGTCACGCTGAAAAAATGTTGTTTTCATCGGGTTAATCGAAACAATATTTTCTGTGGTCATTAATAACGCCCACAGTGAGATTACATCTTTGAACTTGTCTCAAAGAGATGGTCAACTTGTTTGGGAACGGACACTTTATCGTTTTCGACGCTAAACAAATATTTTAACGTTGTTATACGGTTTTCTTCCAATGTGAATAATAAATTGAAATACCGCACGTTCAGAATTTATGATATTTGGAATCGACAGTCGACACGCTATTAAATCGCACAGGATGTTTAAAAGACAATCTTAAATAGAATCACTTAACGAAAATATCACCGTTCATAACATTTCCTATTTATTTTTAGGGAAACTAAAAGTGCGTGATACATTTTAATGTTTCATCAGTAATGCACGCAAACTACCAGGTGTGGTGCATACGAAAACACTTATCTAATTTTAGAATTTGATGTGCAAAGTGTAAATGAAATAAACGTCTCTGGAGATACAAATTCTGCGACGTGCAATATTTTCCCCCCAAGAAAATAATTCAGATAGAACGATCCGCAGTGGTTGAGTGTAATTTCGATTAAAAAAATACAGTTAAATTTATAAACCGTGATTAAGTTTACTGCGGCTTTACTTCGAGGGTCTTGTGGGTACAAATGTCGCTAAGTTGCAAATCGTTTTTAGATTATGGAAATCTAACAATCTTGTTACCATACGACTTTGTAAGACAGCAATTGGGTCAAATGGGAATCAACTCTTGTCTCTGGAATTACCAAAGTTTCAAAGTTCCAGCTTGTTTGTTTGCATTATAAAACTTCAAATCTTAAGCAAGAACTTCAACAGTTCCCATATTTCTGCTCTAGGTCTTAAAGTTCCTGAAGGTTAAGACTTAAGAATTCTTTTCACAAATAGGACTGGAGCAACAATAAAGAAACTGTTAGAACTAAAAGTATCTTTGTGACTGCAGAATCTCCAAAATAAGAGGTCATTTATTTGGAGACTCCAAACTACTTTACATTAAAAGTGTACGCTCTTCTGTTCTTTCTAGTTTAAATTCCAGATTTGCTAACTAAATAGTAGCATTTTAAGAGACATAAAAATATCATATCAAATTGGTGACCAATAACAAAAATAAAGTAGCATTTTTTTTGTAACCGGACTTGAAACAATTCAAATCCTAGGAGTTCAAATGTCCACAGGCGTCAAATGTAAGCGTTTCTCACTTATTTATCAAAAAAAAAGCCTCCAAAAAAACGCGAAGTAACGAAATTATTACCTAATATTTAACCGATGCCACTGTGGTGTAACACGAGTCGCCCGTATGCACAGATGACAGATGTCAAAATCAAAAATAGCAAGATGGCCGTTCAACGTTAAAAAGTAAACTTTAGACTTTAGTATACTTTACTAATATTATTGAACCTTCAAGTACTAATAATATTGCAACAATATAACTAGGAATTACTGGTGCCTTAAAATTTGAAAGTTGTAAGTTTGAAAATTGTGCTGTGATCGCAGCAAAAGAAAATAAATGAGCTCATATCCGACTTTTTTTGTGATCCGCTTGAAGATAAAATATAATTCATGTATCACGTGATCCTGAATGATCCAATGAAAACGCGTAAAAGTCCTTAGTTGCATGGCTATCACAGCGATTATAAAAAACAAAAAAAATATTTTCTTATTTACTTTCGTCGTTACGATTTTTGATTGAAATAAATTTGTCAATTTGACAAATAAATTAATAATTTTGTATTTCATTCATTATATTGTCTCATCGAATATAACACGTGGTATGATTAATCATCGATGATATTAAATTCGTGAAATCTCCAGCACAATTTCACTCATAATATCATCGATAATAATCATACCACTTGTTATATTATAGCTGAATATATCATTCAGAGTGGAAGGTCTTTTTGTGCTTCTCCCAGTTGCGACCTCGACTTCGTCTCGGTGTTCAATGTCTGGGCTTAGCGCAAAAAGACTCACTTCTACTCTTAATAATATAATTAATATGTGATGTTATTTGTAAATTTGTATGTATAATATAGATAAGTTTCATTTAATTAGGTACAGTGGTGATGTTTACTGATAATATAAAATGAGCGGCTTGAAATGTATATCTTTGAGGGGAAATTACATAAACAGATATCCACTTGTTGCATACCACAATTTAAAATTTAGGAAAAATTGAGGAATCGCAACCCTTAATCATTAATAATTGATAATAATGTGCACACTGAGTCTAATGTCACTCGGGTTTTAATAAATTTTTAATGAAATGAACAAAATAAAAACGATTCTAAAGAAAAAACGTATATTTCAACATTATTACTAAAAACTGGCTCTAACTTAATTAACGTGGACCATTTTAACGCTGAAAAATAAAAAATATTATCGGTGTTTGTACTGGGACATATTTCTTCATTTTTTAAATATTAAAAGATAATGTCGGTAGGCTTGAAAAATGTTCCCGTGTATCCTTTATGTTTAGCTTACCCTATAATAAATAGTCTCATCAGATTCCCTTTCGATGTTTTTCAGTTGACTTATTTTTCCTTGTACCCGCCTTATTCAGGAAATTTATTCGCAAATTAATCCAGCGCCGAGTATTTAAACTTTTTTTAATGAAAACGCTCACGAGTTACCCGGCGCTGGAGGGTAGGAGGGGGGAAGCCGACTCTTCGGGGATCTTCCTCACCAATCTAGTTGTTGAATCCCCTTTGTGGTTTTCTAGAAGGAAATTGAAGTAAAGCAATAAACCCCAAGATCGCAATATAACAACCCCATTAATTTTATTTATCTTGGCGTAATGGAAATTTACATAGTTCTCAAACTGCTTAATTATTGAAACGGTAGTGAGCAAAAAACACTACTGAAATTATTGAACCAATTAATAATTCATCTAAATTTGTAACGTATCCGACGTTGATATGAATGATCCGCCGTAAAAAAAATTTAGACCAACAGCTGTCGCGGTTTCCTTGCATTTTTCATGAAACAAACCCGGGGACGGCTTTAGCTGTGCTGCATATTAATGAACGAGGTAATTTTCTCATCGATAATGAGGCAAAGTTAAATTTTAAATCCCGTTGTTTGCTTATTCCCTCGCTTTTTATTTTTAGCGACCCCCGTTCGTTGTGAAATTAGCTGTTAAAAGCATAAGTGATGTTTTTTGCGTGGCGACATACGTCGCCGTATGATTGATAATCATTCATTATGCTAAAAAATGCACGTTACTTTTCCAAACTTGTGAGTGTTTAAAAATATTTTCCCGGTGGAAATAAACACGTGTCCGCTCTCTTTATATCTTAAAAATAATCCACATTTCTGATTTTCTGTGTGATATGTATATCTGTTTAAACTCGAGTGGTCAGTAATATAATTCTTTTGCGTAATTTCTTCCATTTTTACGATTGTACAGGTATGTGACACGCGGCTCATAATATTCCCTGGAGACCTTAATTATTTAAATAATGCCCCAGCGCCTAGTTAGTAAATTAGTAACGCTGGGTAAATAACTGAAGCTAATTTAATAACACCTCTCTGTTTTGAGCCCTTTTCATCACATGCACCTAAACATTTGCCGGTTGCTGTTTTAGGGTGTTTCGGGGGGAGGTTCAACTGCCTATAAAACATTAGGGGTGTTATGAATTAAAGAAATCAACGATTTGCTGAATGGGAAAAGTTGCGACTGACCGTTTTGAATCCTCTGTACATGATTCTGATTTCCTGCCTGGTGAACTTGGTGAGTCTGCAGAGGTCTTCTAGGGCAACAGGCACGGGCTTTGGCACCCTGGACGGCTCTATCTCGAAAACGACCTCCTCGATAGGGCTGTCAGACGGCGTTGCCATGTCTTCCGTTATTTGTCGGCAGATCGTGGAAGACACATGTTAGCATTCTACCGCAATCGCACCGACTGTTCTATCATCTGCTGCATTCGAATTTATTCCGGTCCATCTCTCTATTAATAGAGGGCAAGATCTCGCCTTCGACCGACAGTCTTTTGGACCTTAATACAGCATATTATAATTAACTAGCGCATCACTTAATTATTGGTGTTAGATGTGGACGTTGTGTGTGTGTGGCGGTCTGAAACGGTCACGGAGCCACCGGTTTCGCGGCAGGCATTTCCCGGATTCGCCCGGACCAGAACTGGTCCTCTATCTGAGCTGCAGACTGCGCCTTGGTTGCGCACGCCCCGAGGTCCTGACATGGCGAAAGTAAAACGTGGAGCTGCACACTAGGTAAATCCGGTGACGGCGGCGGTCGCGGAGGCGGCTGCTACGCCTGAAACTGCCGGCAACGTCCCACTCCCACCGTTTCAGAAACATTTAAAACCTGGGAATTAATCGGTCTTTGCAGAAAACGGTTTTATTATCGTCCACCATTTATAGGTACATATCTCAAAAAATAATTAAATCGTGAGTTGACGTAATCTAAAAAACTATTGTCCTTAAACATATCCAGCACTTTTTGTATTCAAAATTATTACGATTCATTCTGTTTACTTTAAATTTTTCCGACAAAAATTATTGATTCAGATTTTCAAATTTTTGCTTCGGTAATAATTAAAAATAACATGCACAAGCAGTAACAATAGTCAATTGAAATTCTACACGTGTCTCAACAAAGGCATCATTATCAGCAAAAATAATAAACGAAAGTATTTTCGGTATACTATTTTTAACGATTTTGTTGTTTTCATAAACAGTAAAGATTATGTAACAAATATTTATTAGTCGTCGCAATTTAAGTCTAAGATATTTACTACAAAAAATATTTATTTATTTATATTATATTAAGCATATTTTTGTAATTGGTTTTAAAATATATATCTAATGGGGTAATTAATATAATTTTCATGATATAAATAAAAATTAAGAAAATTATTAAATATTATTTACGCAGGCGTAGGCAACCAACTTTACATTTTTGCCTTGTTAAAGTTGCCAACTTGCCAATTGTTCGAAAAGTTGGCAAGACATTGGAAAACATAACCTCAACATATTCCCCTCATTTTAATTAAACATCGCACGTGTATTTTAAATTTCACTGGTTTTTGTTCATTTGTAAATAACTTTGCGTCATAATGGCCGAAGACAGTGAGGAAAAGCCAAAAAATTTTCACGAAATGGAGTTAGATAATCGAATATTAAAGGTAAAACATTTTAAAAACAATTTGAGGTTAGGATTACTTTTTCATTTTTGTTCCTTAAGGCCATAGCAAAATTAGGATGGCAGGCGCCAACTTTAATACAAGAAAGGGCGATTCCTTTACTTCTTGAAGGTAAAGATGTCCTTGTAAGGGCCAGGACTGGTTCCGGGAAAACGGCGGCATTTGCCATACCGGTGATCCAAAAAATTTTGACTCTCAAGCAAACTGCCAAACGTCAAGAAATCAAAGCTTTGATCTTAGCACCAAGCAAAGAATTGTGTAATCAGATTTGTGGAGTTGTTCAAGATTTGACAATTAAGTGCTCACAGGAGGTTAGATGTGTAAATGTAGCTCCCCCTGTAGAGCTTGGTGTTCAAAAGCCTTTATTAGTAGAAAGACCTGATATAGTTGTTGGCACCCCAACTAGAGTTTTGAAACATGTTAAAGCAGGTTATTTAGATTTGAAGAAGTCAATGGAATTATTAGTTATAGATGAGGCAGATTTAGTTTTTTCTTTTGGTTATGAGAGTGAAGTGAAAGAGCTAATGGAGTAAGTATTTCAATACAAAGGATTTATTTATGGTACAATCATACAAATAATAATTGCAGCCGGTTGCCTAGTATATATCAGGCTATTTTAGCTTCTGCTACATTAAGTGAAGATGTAAAAAGTCTAAAAAGTTTAGTGTTACATAATCCTGTTACTTTGAAACTGGAAGAACCAGATATTGCTCCAGCCAGCCAACTTACTCACTACCATTTATTGGCCGAAGAAATGGATAAAGCAACTATTTTGTATGCTCTTCTGAAATTGCATTTAATCAGAGGAAAAAGTATTATTTTTGTCAATACAGTTGATAAATGTTACAAGTAATGTTTACACATGTTTTTAGTAGATTTTATGAATGATGTGCAATTTTTTTAGAATTAAGCTTTATTTAGAACAATTTGCTATTCCAACTTGTGTTTTAAATTCTGAACTACCAGCTAAAATAAGATGTCATTCAGTTAACCAGTTTAATCAGGGAATATATGATATAATAGTTGCATCTGATGAAAAAGCTCTAGAAGAACCAGGAAATCCCAATGAAAAAGGTAAGGTGGAAGGACAGAAATCTAAGCGAAAAAAAGATAAGGAAAGTGGAGTTTCAAGAGGAATTGATTTCCAACATGTTGCCAACGTTATTAATTTTGATTTTCCGTTGGATGCCCAATCTTATATACATAGGGCAGGAAGAACAGCAAGAGGAAATAATCAAGTATATCTTGGCGTTTCTATTGTGCTTAAATTAATGTTTGTTACCTTATAGGGCAGTGTGTTATCATTTGTAAGCATTAGAGAAAAACCTTTATTAGATGAAGTTGAAAATTATTTAAAAAATGGTCAGGAAGACATTTCAATATTTAAGTAAGTATTTGCGCCGCCAATATTTCTGGCGGGTAATTTGAATTCACCTAATACGTGAATTTTAGAGCGTATAA
The DNA here is from genome assembly GCF_963966145.1 of Tenebrio molitor. Classification (NCBI taxonomy): domain Eukaryota; kingdom Metazoa; phylum Arthropoda; class Insecta; order Coleoptera; family Tenebrionidae; genus Tenebrio; species Tenebrio molitor. The sequence goes on from NC_091052.1 coordinate 3,720,928, forward strand.
ATTTAAACTGGACGAAGTCGAGGCTTTTAAATACAGAGCAAAAGATGCGTGGCGTGCCGTAACAAGAATTGCAGTTCGTGAAGCTAGATTGAAAGAGATCAAGCAAGAAATTTTTAACTGCCAAAAACTAAAAGTATTGTTTGAAAACTGTGAAATGAATTATTGTATGTTTGTTTTTTTTTAGAATTATTTTGAAGACAATCCTACAGATTTGCAAGTTTTGAGACATGACAAGGCTCTCCATACTGTCAAAATTCAACAACATCTGTCTGATGTTCCAGAATATATTGTACCACCAACATTGAAAGGAATGACAGGTTTGTCCAAAAAAAATAAAAGGAAACGCGACAGTTACCAAACGTCGCAAGCTTCAAGCAAGAGATTTCAGGTGAGTCTTATATTTTTTTAAATCAAATAAAACGTATTTGTTTTACTGCAGGCTAAAAAAAGTAATCCTCTCTTGAGTATGGACTTTGAAGGGTTCAGTAAGAAAAAAAGAAAGAAAAACTGATGTTGTTTGTGTAATACGTTTGTAATAAACGATTTATTGTTGTAATAGTAACAATTGACTTATTTATATAAATAGATACCACCCACCTGTTTTACAATCCTGATGAAATATTGTAAACATAATTTCATTTGATATGGTATTCATATAATGCTCACAGTTATCTTTAGTAATAAATCTTTTTCTATAACTGGAATGAGGAAATGAGAAAAACGCAAATGTATCGACTTTGTTCGAATTGATTTAAGCTAGTAGTGTTAAAAGCAATTTTTTCTGTAAATTTAAAATCCGCTTTGATTAAATCAATAAGTAATCTAAAAGGAAAAACTTTTTCCTTTGAAAGTCAATTGATGTTGTGATTGGCTTAGTAAGTAGGTGTTTCACGCATTTCTGATAAGATAAATTTTATAAAATCATCCCCTCCCGTTAAGCTGTAAAACATGGGGTAACGGCTGTAATATAAAGTCGAGCTTGGAATATTTTCTGCACACAGTAATTCAAGTCGTCGAACTTTCCGAGCGTCATGAATAAGAATTTGGTTGTAGTGCTAATTGTTATAGGTATGTCGCAATTATTTTTTACTTGTTGAGTGTTACTTTTTAATTCCACAAAAAAGTGCATATTATATAAAATAATGAATTTTCAATATTCATTCATTTTTTATATCGATAATGTACGACGTAAAATTCAATATCCTAGATGTGATCGTATAATTACATTTGCAAACATTTTTAGCGGGGGTGGTCTGGGGTGAGGTGCAATCTTGCACATCCTGCGGCTCAGAATGTCAATCGGCATGCGGGACGAGACACTTCAGAACATGTTGCTTCAATTATTTGAAGAAAAGAAATTCCGATTCTTTGGCTATGGACCCGAGCCTTCGTTTAGAACTGTGGTTGGCTAAATCCAGAAATCCTTATTTTCAGCAGCAGCGGAATTTTCTGGATTCATCTCTAGAAATGCCCGAGACCGTTAATCATGATCACGACATCACACAATAAAATTATGTCGATACGACCTTGTCCTCAAGATTTTCGTAAATATAAGTATACGTAATTAATTCCTTGGTGTAAAATGTTATATGGTATTTTTGCGTTGTACCTTTTCTTTGGCTGGATATTAAACAGTTTATAATGAAATGTTTTCGTAATACCCCCAAAAAATATATTTATGGATAACGACAAGGAAGGTTTTTCTACCAGTTTGTTCAGAATCTGGTTTCAAAAAAAATGAAAAAACAAGTTACAGTTGGTATTACACAATTTATTTGTGAGTATTTTTTTCATTTTTTCCGCGAACCAACAGGCACAAGTTAGTAACGTCTGACCCAGAGTGGACGGCTGACAATAAACTCGCCAGCTCGTCTAGCAATATCCCAGGTGAGTGAAATGTACAGAAACAACATAGGAGGCAATAATATAATTAATATTAAATTAACTGATACATAATACATATAAATAATTAACAATAGTAGTGTTAAACACTGACAATAAACATTTACCTAATTCACTTTATACGATTTAAAATTTTGTATTTAATATAAATATTACATACCTATAACATTTGTAACCAGTTTGTTTTAAACAATGGACGAATTTATTACACTTAAATTATTTCGCAACAATTTTAAAATGGCAAATTACTTAACTAACTAATCTGGGAACAGTTTTGCAAAATGTTAACTATTGAATTACATTCATCGGTAGCTAATAGTCCGGGATTACATATTCGAACATGCTCAATAAATTGTAAATAAAACTGAGTTGTCATTTTCACCAACTCCTCAGAACAATTACACGTCGCAGATGTCCGTTGTTGGTTGATTGGAGTGCTTGATCCTGGTTGTATCAAAACATTTGAAATAATATTGATCTTTTTTGCATTTTCTAAATTTTCAAACTGTGAAACTACATTATTTTCACTTAGAGGTAAACATTCTCTTTGAAGATTAGTGTTGGAATCGTGATTAAGTGTTGACGACTTTCTTTTACGACGTAAATTTTTTAAAGCCACCCCGAAGGGTTCCATCGAAGAAGAACTAGAAGACAGTTCCGTGTAATTCTTCTGCGCTAACCTTTTTTTGATCTTTGTCTGTTTTCTGTGTTCGCGAATGTTTGCCTTCAAAGAATCGAACACTTTAGTAAATGTAATTTTATTCTCGGTATTCACTTTCACACTGTTTTCATTTATAACATTTGTAATATCATTTTTTGTCAATTGCAGTCCAGAGTTTTTCCTGGATGTATTCTTTTGGTTTGATTTTTTCACTTTGTTGTTTTTCGATTTTGACTTGAGAATTTTTAAGCGTTTGTGCATATTTTTTGGGAGATAATCAGTGAAGTTGTAATTTGAGCCTGTATGTGGATATTCTTCAGCGGCGGTGGAGTTTAAGTAACTTAAATCTCCCGGATTGTAGAGTGTTCTTTTGGTTTTTTTCGAAGTAAGTTCATTACCGTTTGGCACTACAAAAGTAGGATTTTCATTATGTTCTGCTGACTTAAGAGGCACTTGCGTGTGTTCGGTGTTCAAACTTGTTAATTTATCTTCAAGTTCCGGTAGAAGGGAAATGTGTGAAGTATTTGTCCGATTTTGATTTTTCAACTCATTTATCGCATCCATTTCATCTGTAATGTGTTCTTTCTTTGTTACGTTCAACATCTTTTTATACTTTTTTGCTAATATCGAAAGAGGTACATCGCTGTCACCTGAACTAATGTTGGAAAGTATAGAATACGATTTTATTAATTGTAAGGGTGTTTTCGCATTTGCCGAATCAATTTCTTTGTTCTCGGTAAATGAATCGTTGATTACACTATTTTCCTTGCTGATCGATTTTTCTTTTTCATTTATGTCTTTTGGGGGTAATTCAGTCTTTTGATCTGTCTGGCTAGATAAGATGTTCAACAAGTTTTCAACGGAATCACATTTAGGTAATTCTTGATTTTCTTGTTCTTCAAAAACAAAGTTATCTTGACCGTTAATTTCCTTTAATTCTGTGTTCCTTTCAGTCATCAATTTTTCAATTTCTTGCTCAAGCGTCATATCAAATGTTACATTAGAATTACATCTAAAATTGCTTGTAGCTAATTCTAAATTTTCCCTTTCTACTAATGTTTCAATTTCAGCCTCCTCATCATTTTGTTCTAAAGTATCAATTGGTTGAACAGTTTTCAACCAATCTTCTACTTTAGATGAAGAATAATTTTCGTTGGTCGATAACAACTCTTCATGAATTGCTTGTACTGCAGTTTCCTCGTCAATTATAACATCATTTACCTTTTTATTTTTTTGTTGACTTTTTCTAATTTCGAGATCATTTATTTTCTACAAAAAAAAAATTAAACAAAATTCTTAATGGTCAAATGAGTACCTACTCCAAGTACCATAATTTTGTTTATAACTGGAGAAGATAAACTAGACGATATTTTAAATTTTGAGTTTTCTTTAAGCGTCGAAATTCTTAGATGTTGTTTGTTGATAATGCTGGTAACAATTTCTTTATTCGTTGTTGAAATTTTCCCATGTCTTATTAATTTATTGTGCTTTCCATTTATTTGTGAATTTCTTGAAGGGGGTCTAATCGGCCTTCCCAGAACTGATTCGGTAAATGACTGCGGTAACATAAGTGAAAGTGTTAGAGATTAAAAATAATGTTTTAACTTACGATGGGACTAATCGATTTATTGAAGATATTTCGTTCGCTGCGGCTAAATGCAGATATCTTCCCAGGTTTTGACCCTGTTTTATTATTTTCATTCTTGAACTGCTCATTTATTATTGACTTGTCATTTAAAGGCTACAAGACATAAATGAATACTTTTCTAAAAAAAATACCTACTAATCGCTTTATGGCTCACCACAGACACACGTGCTACCGAATCGAAATTTTCTTCAATATTTTTTTCTAACTTTCCACTTTGCAGAACAGTTTCATCACCGCTGTCATCACTAACTACAATAACATTATCACAATTTAATCTACTCTATAAAAATAAATTAATTAATAAATCTATAAAAACTTATATTTATTTTGTTTTACCGAAACATGTAAAGAATCATTATTTGACACTGAAATTTTTCTCTTGCGAAGCTTAAAATGTTCGATGATGGGACTAGAATCGTTATCACTTTTTGACAAAGAAATGTCTGTAGTTGACGAATCATCTCCGTTTTGCTGTAACAGGTATTACAAATTAACTTCTAAAAACAAACTTCAAAGTAAGATTTTAGAATTTACCTTTTCATTTTTTATATTTAAAACATCGAATGAAAACGAGTTCGAGAATATGTGTGGAAGTATAAATTCAACTAACAATTGGAATTTATTAGAATATCGAGATATAGATATTTTTATGTTTCTAATCGTATCAAATTTTACATTTAAAAGCAAACTCTTTACCCTTAGAGATATTTCTAGGGTTTCATCCGTATCAATGTAATTAAAAGTAGGGTCTACGACGTCTTTTACAAAAAACGATAGTACTTCCCAAGGCGTTACAGTACAAAATTTCAAACCACTGAAAGACGTTAAAAATTTCTTGTCGCAAAAAAACGACAATTTATTTTGTAATATGTTAAAATCTAACCAAATGTTTGAGGTCGTCGCTTCCTGAAAAACAAAATACATTTATGTCTTCAAAATATTTTATATCATTAGTTAGATAGTTAAAAAAAAGCTTACGCTAAATTCAATAACGTGACAACCATCAATTTCAATGGCACTACAGTTAATGGAAAAAATGTTTGTTGATAGATCGTTTAGTTGGTCAAGAACTATCCGTATATTTTGGTAAAGATTTCTTAAATCAACTAGTTCGATATTTAAATTTTTGGTAACTTCAGGAAATGTTCCTTGAAACTGTAAAGTATTGTTATTATTAAATTTTAAAAGTTTAAAAATCACTTCAATGATAATAGCTTGTGTTTCAACGTCACATGTAGTTTTAACAATTTCATACAGAACTGGGCTGCAAGAGAATTTGCTTTTATTATGCCTTTACAAAATAGATTTGCATTATCTTACAATGATTTATGCTTAACTATTATTTTCTGTACAACTTTTGGAGATACATTATCCAACAAATGGGAGTAAATTCGAAAAAACTCCTTAATGTTGGTACTTTTAGGATAGTTGTTCATTACAGTCTCAACAATTTTAACATATCTTTTAATTATATTTTTGTAAATTTGCGTAGTATCTACAACAAACTAAACGGACCACCAAGATATTTTCCATTAAATCATTATTTTCATAAATACCAGAAACACTTCCAGAGCCATTCTAACTGTAAAATGTTCACGTGCACCGATTTGATCAAATTGCTTGACGTATCTGTTTAAAAGCACGAAATAAGTGAGAATATCGTCTAGAAATTTATTGATTTCGTCCTCGTCCATGTTTAATTTAGCGAAATTTTTTAAGATGCTTGAAACGCTTTTTATTTGCTCTTCTTTAATTGCATGTTCTGAATCCTGCAATGTGGAACCTGAACTGCTGAAACCTGAATATAAGAAGATCGCTTACCAGTATTTTGTAAATCGTGTTTCTGAATGAAATAGAAATCTTATTGAAATCCATTTTAATTGTTGCGTTACACTAATTGACAGTTGCAAAAACTGACTGTTTTTTGTTTTGACTTGATGGAGATTAGCCGCCTTTGTTTTTAAAATTGGGTTTCTATTTACAGGACATGATCAGTGATCACATTTCTTTAGTTCCATAAAAAAAAATCGTTTACGTTTTATTAAGGAATAAAAAAGGAAAGAATGTATATAACGTTATACTGTGATATAACCATATCCATAATTACATTTGCAATTGTATATTAAAATCGTCGTCTGCACTGATCGTAATATATCGGCACGGACGATTAAAATTTTAATTTCACGAACTTGTCGTACCAACCTCTCAATAAGTTTGGTGGTTATTTGTTTTGCTCCGTGTTTTGTCGATACAAACAATTTAATTAAGATCACACAAGGAGTAAATGTTATTTTATTTACATTTACATAAGTTTTAAATTCTGTACTACACACATATTATATAACAATTGTTCTTGTAACCGATGCCACACAACATTATGACAACTTTGTATATTTGTTAAATAATTTCTGAGCGACTCTTCTGTCGCTACAACCGTGCCATGTGATTTCAAAAACACACTAAGATACGCTTCCGCAAGTTCAAAATCTTTGTTCGACTTTAACATAAATTCCACAACTTTAAGAAATTGAAGCATCACTTGCGCAGAGCCTCCACCTTCAGGTGCCAGAGATTTAATTTCAAAATCAATCATTGACGGACTAAACGATTTTAACTTTTCGACTACTTCATTGAAATCTTCATTTTGTCGCGTCTTATCCAACATCTTACCGAATTCGGTTAAATTTAAGAGAGAGGCCGGTATTAGTAATTTGCTTCCACTTTCTGGTTCAGATTGTCCTAAATTAAATTGAAAGTTTAAAGCGGACACGGTTGGTAAGAAAAATGGTGCTGCTTTGGGAGCTTTTGGTGGCAATTTTGGTTTGTTCCTCATTTTAATCAAATCTAAATTCAATAGATTTTGCCATCTTGACGACGGCAATCCCGATAAAGTCACCAAATCGTTGCTAAGTTGTTCAGGTGATACAAAGTCGGGTTCTTCACTCGAATCTTCAATTTCCAGTTCTTCATCTTTGTGTTCACTCAGGCATTCAGGGAAAGACATTAACTCTGGTTCATCGCATGGAGTGAGAGCTTTTAACGATACTTTAGAGTATAATGTGCGATTAGTCCACAAAAATATTCCCAGATAATCAACATGTGCAGTGCTTAAAACTTCTCCCGTTGGAGACATATTTAACGATACACAAGCGACTTCTGTAGAAAACTGATCGACTAATTGACACGACGGTATGTCCCAAGTTCGAATTGAACAATCCATAGAAGAACTAATTAACCAACGAGAATCAGGACTAAATGTGGCATCAGTTATTTGCGCCGTATGCCCCACGAATTTTCTAACTATTCTTCTCGTATCAATATCCACGATGTAAATATCAAAATCTTCAACCGCCACTGCTAACATAGAACTCTCTTGGTGTGCTCGGAAAAAACTTATAGGTTCCTCTAATGTCAAAGTTGATAACGGACTGGTTCCTGAAAAGAATCTCTTTATTGTAATAGTTTTTATTGCTTCTTAAAAAGTACCTTTATTTTTAAATTTCCAAAATTTAATTTTACAATCGCTGCCTCCGCTTATCGTCAATTGATTCAAAGTATCTGTCACCACCCCTCTTGCTGACGAATCGTGTGCTTTAGGGTTGCCGTAAGTATCGCGCCAAAGCCCTGACTGCATATTGAACCTAAATAATCAAATCAATTATTAACTTCTTATGCAATTGGTCTAAACGGGTTTTGTTTTCTTTTATAGTACACTGCATAAAGCTAAATCCGTCGAAACGGTCGAAATTCGCATATTGGCTCGTGTCAACACCTGCATTGTCATCATGCAGAGACGGACTAATTTATTATGCATTCTGCACATAACTTGAAGCATTGAGTGGAAAAAACAGCATTCCGAGATAAATCAATTTGAAATATTGTGAATGCCGCAAATTACAAAATTATTTGAGTTACTGTGCCAGTGGCTTGTGAGGATTATTGCATATTTCATTGAGTCGCTATTGTTTTTCTTAAAAAAAGTAATACTATAAAAATAATTTTTCTACAGCACATTTAAAAAAACAATGAGAACGCTGTTTTTTCCACCAAGTTTAACATCATTCAAGAGAATGCAATAAAGTAGGTAGTTTTATATAATGGAACCATCGATTTCAACAAAAAATATCTTTAGATGATTTTTGTATGAATTATGGGGAAAATAAGTTAGAAAAACATATTTAGAACAATTGGACAATTACGTATACCATCGACAAGTGGAAAAAGGTGCATTTCGTCACAATGGTCACCCGTGATACCGTTCATTGTTATTTAATCAGTTACGACTTTTTACCCTTGCGTCAGATAAAATTAAGACTTTCACTACACTACATTTTTTTTTTAATAGTAAGGATTTCAGCAAGTGAAGAATAGTAAAAACGTTTCGCTCTTAGGAAATAATTCATTACTAAATACACCTCTGTGTAAAGCGTGCCACAATGACGTCACTGCTCATATGTCCGACGTCGGCTCTCTTTGACTCGTTTTTATAACTTTTTTTTTCTCTCGTGATATGCGAATTTCGACCGTTTCGACAAATTTTATTTTTATACATTGTACTATAATAGCTTTCAATTAAACTTCCGTATTACTCTTATTGCGATAAATTCATGAATCAATCAGATGTATTTATATTTTTACCTATCAATGTGACCTGTATTATATCCTACAATGACAAAGTTTCCACAATGTGTTAAAAACAAGCAAGTTGCTGAGACGTCTTGAAATAAATTAGCCTTTAGTTTTTTCTTTTGAAATCGCTCAGGTAGCAACTTCAGTTCTCCCATTTTCACTTTATCATAAGACCAAGTAGTAACCATTGGTATACCCAAATGAATTGCTGCGATGTTATCCCACTCTTTCTCTCTAGTTGTTTCAGAAGTGAACTGCGTGATTGGAGGCATTGTTAAAGGATCCTCAGCAGTACGTCCTCGTCTTTTAGACGCTTTCCTGTTGTAGGAAGCTTTCCCTAAGCTTTTGTTAAACTGTTCTGTCAGAGTATTGAATATTCGCAGAGTAGAATCACTCGCGGCACTCAAAATATTGTGTCCATTTGCACCATGGAATCTAATGTAGGATGGAGGCGCTGAATGTCCTGTGCAACATGTTACATTACTTATAGCTACTTTTTTTTTACATTAATGCTTACCTTCTCTAATTCTGAGCAGTCTAGCACCCCCATCAGTCATATCAAAAATCCATAATTTTAAAGTATTGTCAGGGGAAGAAGTAAGTACTAAAGGTTCATTTGGTAGACAAATCATTCCAGTGACACTACCACTATGTGCAGAAAGCAGTTGACTAGCAACTCGCCTTTCTTCTAAATCCCAAAAAACTACATGTCCCACAACACTCCCTGTTGCCATAATGGGGCTTCCATCTGTTCGAAATGAAATTGATGTTACAGGGCCCCAATCTTGGGTAAATTCCATTATGGTTTCATCAAACTTTAAATTGTGCAGTATAATTTTCCCACTTGCCAAACCAACAGCAATTACATCAAGTGCAGGAGCTTGTTCTAGACAAATAATAGGGGATTTCCATCCCCTAAATGAATATATCAGTTTCAAATTATTTATATTCCACAACTGCATCTCCCCTTGTTCACTTCCCAACAATATTTTATTAATGTATGTACTAGGGTGCACTATTGCAGTAATTTGAAATGACTTGTTACTAAATGTTAATTCAAGAAAAACTGTTTCCGCTTTGATATCCCATATTTTGACATTACTACTCTCATCAACTGATATCAAGTGAACACCAAATGGAAGCATTAAGTGAACTGGTTTTTTATGACCTGTGTAAACATGCTTAAGTTCAGTGCCTCTTCTCCAGGCATGTATCTTATTGTTGCAAGCAGTGTATACGTGAAAAGCGTCAGCTGTCATCGCTGTTATGTCCTCGGGATGTAAACCACCTACACTAAGCAAACCGAAATGCGTAATTCCGTAGGTATGAAACGATTTTCCTACACATGTTACTATCAGGTTCTCCTTCCGACTTTTTATATAACGAACTTGTAGCGGTATGTGGTTACTTACATAACCTAAACTACGACAAGGTAGAAATATTTTGCTTCCTTTCGGCATTTTTATGTCTTCACCAATAAACGCGATAAATGTAAACACAACACGTGAAACTTTAAGGTTAACTAACACAACTTGTTGTACGTGTGACAACTGACAGAAGTGACAGGACTGACAGGAGGGTTTTCAATTACCAACCAACAAACAAATAACTTTGAATTTTGTAAAATATGTAGCTTAGCTGCTTAGATCACAGTTTCGGAGTCACTATTTTAAATAAATTACGTACCTTACAAGTTGTAAAGTTAGATTTCTTCAGAAATACATATTCTAATAACCGCTACAAAAGGCATTTAAGCTTAATAATATCTTGTAAACTACAAATCTGGAAATATATCCAATACAATTTTCAGTATAATCATAATCAGTACACTTTTGCTTTTTATTGGAGTATATTTATTTGAAAAAGAATAAAACTTGTAGTCTCTTTCTAGATCTTAGTGTTGGTGCCACTGTGATGCTTAAATGTCTTTGAATGTCTTATGTCAATTAATAAATATGACAGTTTCGAGTGTTTTTCTATTATTATCATATTTATAAGTACCGGTGAAAAATTGTGTCGTATGATCGTACTTAAACGTAAAACGGAAACATGACTCGCTTGTATTTGTTTTTGTTAATTTTTCTATTAATAAAAAGTAATGTATGCCTGGAGCGCGAAATGACGGTCAACATAGAACCTAGACGAGAAGATTGTTTCTTCCAATCGGCAAAGCCAGGTGAAGTGATAGATTTTGAATATCAAGTGATAGATGGTGGCCACGGTGATTTAGATATTACGTTTCATTTAGTGGATCCTACCGGTCGAATACTGGTGGCTGATTACAAGAAAAGCGAAAACAATCATCGCGCTGATGTGACTGTGGCAGGAGATCACAAATTCTGTTTTGATAACACATTCAGCTCCTTCAATGTTAAGACTGTGTTTTTTGAATTAATTATAGAAGGAGATGATAATTCTGAGTGGGGAAGCGAAGAAAATATTGATTTGCAGGGACTCAGACCAGAGGATGTATATGAAATGAAAGTACAAGATATGCAGCAGATTATAGCTAATGTTAGGAATCATTTAACAAAAGTGCGCCATGTGCAGGATCTCTTAAAATCAGCAGAAGCTAGAGACAGAAATGTGGTAGAGGAGAATTTTTTTAAAGTTAACACATTTTCAATGATACATTTATGTGCAATGCTTGTTGTTGGCTTTATTCAAGTTGTGATGCTCAAAAGTTTATTTGATGACAATTCTAAAGTTCATAAAATATGGAAGAATTTGAATAATGCAAGATAGTACTTTAAGTCTTACATAAAACTTTGTGTGTGTTGTTATTGAACTGATATAAATTATTTGATATTTCTTCCAGTACAGTGAATACAAATATTTCATTGGTAGAAATATTCTTAAAATTATCAATCAAGTTTTAAGAATAAAACCAAAGCTAACTTAACTGTGCCATTATGTATGTGCTAGTCACATTTTTTTTTCTTTGAGGTAAAATCAAGATAAAGCAATAAGTACTTCATTTTTGTTATGTAATTTCTGTAAAAGTCAACATGTTTAACTTAAATGTTATGTTGTGCAGTTAATGAAAATAATATTGTAATATAATCACGTAATTGAATTTTACATAATAAATTGATTACACTTTTTATTAGGTTGATTTATTTTATCTTGCTACTGTTGAAATCCAATCCTCTTTATGTCCTGGTTTTGTGTAAATCTTGACTTTGCTTTTCTGTCTGTGTCTTCTAACAGAAGGTACAATAATATTTCGTTTTTGGAGACTTTTGAATCTGTCACTGAGTAAACTTCCTTCTTTTTTAAGGTTTCTTAAATTACCAGATATATCTGGCCCCATGTTGAATTCTAGTTCACTTTCTTCAAATTTAATTGCGCTCAAACGTTTTGGCTCTTTTTTCTTAAGCAATTGCATTTTTTTACGTTTTTCTTTAAGTATTTTCATTTTATTTTCATTCTTTTGAATTACTTTATTTAATGTTTTTAATTGATGGATATCTGTTACTTTCTTTTTTTCAATTTTTGCAGCTCTTCTCAGTAAATCCAATTTCATTTGTTCTTTTTGTTTACGGCGTTGTTGTAAGGTTTTCTTTATATTTTTTGTGGGTGGATTTATAGCTTTATACTCCTCATCACTATCAGTGTCAATATCTTGAGTTGATTGCTGTGGTAAGCCCTGAGACATTTCTTTCAGCCATGCAGACTAAAAAATAAAAGAAATAAATCACACTGAATAAAAAAAAAAGTTATATATCTTACCTCTTTTTGATCAACAGTGACTTTGCTGAACATACCTTTTGTAACACGATTTAAATGTTTTTCTTCCTTAATAATTTTTAATTCTTTATCAGCAATAGCTTTAAGCAAGTCTTGATGATCATCAAAACTTGGATTATAAGACATGCCAGGATGTGGTGCCTCAATTGAGGGAAGAACACTTGTCTCATGTTTTGCAGGCCTTTTAACAGTTTTACTAGACTTTCCTGAACCCACTAAATTATGTTTTATAGTGTTACTAGCTAACCATTCATTTTTTTCATTACCACCATCTACAAGAAATAATTATGTAATTTTTTTTTTTATTTAAAGAGCCAAATTATACCATCAATCCAAATATTTTCAGTAAACTCTCCCCTCTTAGGAGCACACTTTTTTTTGGTTTCATAAACTTGTCTATCATTAATTGCCTGTACTTCTCTATGTTTCAATATACCTTTAGCACGATTTTCAGCTTCCTTCTTTTTTATTAGATCATTTTTTCGTTCTTCTTTACTCCGAACGCGGTTTCTGCAATTATACAGTTTATACAATAAAACAAAATTACAGGTTTTCTTTTACCTTTTTTTTATTGGATCAGGAACCTGTGTGTGTGGTTGTAATAATTCAAAACATCTTGGTGGTTTCAACAATTTCAATTTTTTCTGTTGTTTTAATGATAAGTCTTCAGAAGGCTTTGTTTCTATTTTGAACAATTCTTCATTGGTTAATGTGACCAGCGGAGGTCTAAAATTGTTTCAATTTTCATGGGAAATAAATGTGAATGCAAAAAATTACCCTAAACGTTCTTCAAGACGTTTGTCTTCCAAAAATTCCTCAACATCACTTATATTTACATGTTTACGCCAAGAGATTTTATTTTTCTTCGAAACACGTTTCTTTTTTATACCGGACATCTTCATTTTTTTTTTCAAACTGGTACAGTATTGAAGAGAACTCAAGAGAAGAATGCTTTCCACATGTCCTCTACAACATAACCTCACAATTTTAACAATAAATTTAAGGTTATGAGTTCCGACCTTAAATTACCGGTAACCGGTATACCTGGTTGCCTATAAAAAGAATGTCCGAATGTCGCTCAGAAATGAAAACCTTGCGAATACAAGGTAAATACGTAAAATTAGAAATTTTGAGTGTCCCACACAAGTGTATATTATAAAATATTTTCTTTTTTGCATATCGTAATGAAAGTGGCACTTTTTTACACGCAAAATCGTAGTGAAAGTAGCACTTTTTTGTACGAAAAATCGTAGTGAAAATATAGTAGGTACTTTTTTGCATCATTTTATTCCATCTCCTTGGAGATGATTGTCAAAGCATACCTAGTTTTTTTTTTTGTAAGTATATAAGATGTAAGATTTATAATTTTTTATAAATCCTTTTAGACCAAATTTCTCAACTTAGATTGATATGCAAAAAAATAGTGTGTACAACACGTTATGAAAGTCTTTTTTTCACTTATTTGCTTTCGGGCTACGCCCTCGTTAATCAATCTGCAAATTCGTGAAAAAAAGTATGACTTTCATAACTAGTTGTACAAATAATATTCCGAAATTCTCGTTTTGGCTTGCACTGGGATACGCGGTTTTGCTATATTTATCATGTAGGTGCGCGGCATTTCCAAATTATACACGACGCTCATTTCCCAAAAATATTTAAAATTGTTTAACTTATGAGCGATGAATATACGATCTAATAAACAGCCTTGACATTATACACATCAGACATTGAATTAGACCTTTAACCTTTTAAATGTATGCTAATTCAATCTGATAAATTGAACAGCTTACATGTGACATGTTTATTATTAAAACAAAATCAAAATTTAATGGACTTTATTGAAAAACATGTTGAACAAAACACTTTCAGATGCTATGTCATCTAAATTTACAAAATGAATCTGGATTATCACAAAAGTATGTAAGTTATAGTACAGAAAAACACTATGGCTAGTTTACAATCTACAATATAATTACAATTCACCATTGAGCAGTTTCTTATCAAACAGGAATTCACCAAGTGCTCCATGTTTAGTCATGAACTTATCAAGTGTAGAAATCTTGCCAGCAATATCCCTTTGACCTGTGTATTGTTCTTCAAGGAATACCCCAGTCAAATAATCAACTAAATGATAATCATTGGGGCCAGGTTGATCTTCACATACTTTAACAACTCCTTTGATCTTCTTGGTAACAGTAGCTTCAAGTTGAAGAGCATCTTTTAAAGCTTCAACACCACTGTCCCATTGTGTTTTAGAAACGCCAATCTGAAATTGTCAATCCACGTTTAAAATTCGCGGAACTTCTAGGGACTTTTTCGCTACCACATGACAGATGACAGACATTTCACGCCAATATGGTCATTTTAAAATTAATTGTATTCAATTTTTAAAAAAACATGTTTTTGGGGCAAACTTACGTAAGTATCAATAAGATTGCTGACGTCAGAGATAAGTTCGCCTCTCATGAGAAGGTACGAAATCAACTTAATGGCATGTTGACGTTCTTCAGATGCAGAATCAAAGAACATCTTTGCAAAACCTGGCCTATTGATGGTATCTTTGGAAAAATGGGCTCCCATCGCCAAATACTGCATCGCAGCGGAAAGTTCCGCTCGGATCTGGGTTCTCATGCTGTTGATGCATGAGCGCTTCATGTCAGTCCAGTTTGGGTCGGTCTTGATTTCTTGCTCTGTATGTGAACCTTTAAACATCCCAAAATAGAGTCTAAAACGCAGAAAAAGCAAAACAAAAACAACTCACATTGTAGCTGGTCGCCGTTGGCAAGGGCGAAAGTGCACAACAATAAAGTGGATGCGACTATTGCCTTCATATTGTTTTTATCGGTAATTAAGTGGAATGAACACAATTGTTTAACCGGTAATACGCGATCGTTCTTTAGTCTGCCTTTACACTCACTGGTGCAGAAGGTGACTATTCGAAAAAATCTAAATCACAAAGGAAATGGTAAACGCAGACTGATTTACGCACTACAAAATACACTTTGATACCGCCTCCTTCTCAAAATATTCGAATGTCACTGGGGAATTATCTGCCCCTCCAGCCTTGACAAGGCACTTTCTTTGTTTTGGGGCATGCCAGAAATGCGCTGTGGTCTTCTGCGCCTGTTGTTAAAGCTCAAAATCGCACTTTTAGTGCGCATTAAAGAACAAAGTTCTGTTTTTTCCATTCTCTTGTGTTATTCGTGATTACGCTGGCGAGATACCAGGTATGTAGTTTGGTTTTTGCAGTATTTGGCAATGTTACGTTTAAGCTAGAATTTATTTTATACACATTTAGGGATCATGAAGGCAGTCACTGTTGTTCTTTTTGCGATCGTTGCCGTTGTGACGGCTCACGACTCATGCTACAAAGACGTCGATCAAGCATGTTCACAACCTAGTAGCAAACCAAGTGAGTATAATTTATTCCGTTTCGTGTAACAGCATTGTGATTTATCGCGTACCTCGGGAGACATTTAATTTAGTAACGATGAAACCATCGATATTCAATTAATTGTTATCGTTGTTATTGCAATGCTTTGACCCGACTTGTTGAATTGTACTTTCGTCAAATCTATTTTGGTTAAGATATCACATGTTGTGACCGATAATGCATTCTGTTTTCGACAACAGATGCGCACTACCCAGTACAAAACTGTTGTGTTTGTATGTAATCCCTCTTGATTTGACAAACAATAACAAAATTGAAAATTACAATGTAAAATGAGGCCGGAAGCTACAAATTCACGACTTATCTGTCACTGATAATTTGACGCTCACTGCAGTAACCCGTGGACTCAAGGAAGTTAATACTGTCGGAGCAAAAAATGCTCCATTATCAAACGGTCGTAAATAGCATAAACTATCATGTTGAATGACATGAATTGATCATTGACATTGGTAAATTAATTTTTTTGACATTTTGTTGACATGGGAATAATCAGGCAGGGATTTTTTTTTTATTTGTGACAGTCTAACACTCCAAATTTTGAAATGACATTGACGACCAGAATTTTTTGCTCGCGACAGTAGGTTAATCAATAAATTAATAAAATCCTGTTCAAAGATCTTTTGTAATTTGGTAATTGTTGAAGGCTATAACGATAAATATTTCGTATTAAATATATTTTGTTAATGCAATTCCAATTAAAGTAGGACAAAACAAAGTAGTAAAAAACCTTGAACTGTAGATTAAGTTCCATTCAATCAAATAAAATTTAACATGTGTAAGTTTTTGACAAAAACAAATACATATTGTGTATTATATAGACAGATTCTTAAATTATCTACAACCAATTAAAGAGTGTGGAAACGTTTAGGAAAATTGCACTGAAGTAAATTTAAACAGTGATATAAAGTTTCCCATTTTCATTAAGTAAAATTCTTTGAAGATATTTCTCTGATTACTACCCTCGACGTTAATTTCTAGGACTGAGTTCAGAACTGGTAGCATGTAACGCCACTTACGGCCACATAAACATCGTGATGAAAGACCTTGTCAATTTCGCTAACAGTCATATTGTCCGCTCGTTCGAGTACCTCTTGATGTCAACCCATTACGGCAATTATCAGAAGAACCGCGCCGGTTTTGAGAAGCTTTTCCGCGATCTGTCCGACTCCAAATGGGAGAATTCCATCGAAGTGATCAAACACATCACCACTCGTGGCGGTGTGATGGAATTCGTGCCACCGAAGTCGTTGAATGGTGTAGAGAAAACCAACAACATCTACGAATTGTACGAAATTCAAAGCGTCGCCAAAGCTTTAGACATGGAAAAACAACTCGCACTGGAAGCTTTCGAAATCCACAAAGCGGCCAGCGGCAGGAGCGAGGGCAAGCACGATCCTGAGATTTCATCGTACGTTGAAAAGGAATTCGTTCATGAGCACGCAAAGACCATTCGTAAACTTGCCGGTTACGTGTCGGACCTGAACTCGATGCTTAGTGGACCGGACGGGTCTCTGTCTTTGTTCCTGTTTGATGAATATCTTCAGAAACAGTAATTTGATTTAAATAAACATTTATGTAGAAATAGAAAAAAAACAGTTACTTCATTGTTATTTTTAAATAAAACCAATAATTGTGATAGGCATCAATTTTTTATTGTAAACTGTGTTGGTGATAAATAAAACAAATTCATCGTACTTGGGCATTTTTAATCGAAAATAACAATATCGTGCTGCTAATGGGCCATCAAGGTGTAGTTGACCCTATCCAATAGTCGCCCTTTTCACTGTTGTAAAATAGACGGGATTTAATGTACCGAGATAGAAGATGCGTCGCAATTATTCGAATTTACACGTAAAGAATTAAGAAAACGTTCATAACAGCAAAACTAATTAAATGGTGCAAATTACATATGATGTAAGTAAGTACGAGTAAATGCATATATTTTTTTTTAAATACAAATATAAGTACAAAATTTTGTAACAATTCAAGGTGCTGATGTTGATTAATCTGATAGGCAGAAGGCATTCACCCAATGCAACTACATTGTGTTAAACTGATAAAAAAAAGTGGCGACAGTTAGCACGGACTAAGATAATTTTTTCGTAACCAAATTAAACGACAAAAAAGACAAAAGAAGTTGTTAATGTATTTTATAATTTGTTTTTGAGTATTTAGCCTAAATAAACAGATGTTCGATTAATTGCAATCTGTTTTATTTCATTAATATACATTTTTGTATCAATCTTGTATAATATTTAATATACCTATTTAGTCATAAGTTCATTTTTTAAATGTGATCAAAAAAGGAAAACAATGGCGTTGTAAAGGTTTGTAAAAATGAACCCATCCTTCTTAACCATATTCATTATCTTAAATAAACTATTACAAATAACAAAGTATTAACTTTTGATTTTGGAGTTGTAAAAGGTATCAAGTTATTTTTACAAGGCACGGTAATTAGTACAATGTGCTGTAAAAATGGCTTATTCAGCATCCTAATCTAATTAGTATCAATACTGATTGTCTTGCTTGCGTTATTGTTATTATAATGTATTTGTTTTTTAAACTTGCTGAAAATTGCACAATAGTACATAGTGTGAAATCATGATATACCTATCGCAATTGTTTTTTTAGGCAAATTCATTTTAGGTGTTTACTCTACATTACAGATGTGTTTTCGTTTACTGGTTATTATAAACGTAGGTAGTCTCTACGATCGCGATCTTGATCACGAAACATCTTTAGTTTTCATTAAAACCTTGTATATTGACGTGATTTTTAATGTGTTGCAAATTTTCCAAGTAAATTAATCATCATGGAAAGTACCGTTACCCGTTGTAATAATAGATCTAATAGCTTCTTGCTCGTAACTGATCTTGTATGATACAATCCATCTAGATAATAATTTCCATTACAAATTTTAATAAATAAAAAGAGTGTCTTGCAGGTGTTTAAAATAATAAAAATGTACCTACCTACTTTAAATTACATTTAATGATAGGAAATGAACATGTTTAATATTTTACCTAATCTGTAATACGTGACAGATTCAAGATGTAGATAGTGTTCAGTACAACTCTATTTTTTTGTTTTCGTGGAGCAGCTAATGGAACTGTTGATTTCAAGTACTTTTCTATTCGTCTATTGTTGTGTTGTGCAAGCTTAACAGTCGTCCGTGATAAAAAAAATACACTCGATATAGTATCTACTTGTTCGAATATACCTGTACCCTGTACTGCCTTTAATGTTTTTTAACTCAATGGAAATGTTCCAAAGAGAAAAAAATATCTTCATTTTGAGATAATTCCAAACTTATTTCACAAATAAAAAATACTCCATACAGCAAAAAACTAATAATATGAATGATCACTGGACAGTATGTCTTTTAATTTATATTTATCAATATAATACAATTATGGAACTTTCGTTTTCTATTATTTTTTATGGGTAAATATTTGATTAACAATGTGTTACATAGATATAGTAAAAAACACACCATTATTGACAGAATTATTTATTTTATAGTGCTGATAAATTAAAAAATTGATTTACAAGATTTTATTTTTAGATTTGAAATTTGAGCATTATTGTGCCAAGAACGTTTTGAAAATAAATTTCTTGTGAACCGTAGTGACGTGGAACTTTCTAGACGAATATTTTTTTCAAGGCGAGCACTTATATGGTGGCATACACCATAATTATATTTCTCTTAATTTATTTTGTTATCTGTTGTTCACAGAAACATCGCCATTGTCTAGTCGAAATGTTGTATTTTGGTCAATAACATGATGTCATCTACCAAGTCCACAACATTTACTTGGCAAGGTGATAAGAAATATATTCACAAATTGAACTACAATTATTTCTAAAATAAAACAAAATTTTATTTTATTCATATTCGTTGAGACTGCACTTTGTTGTTGGTTTCAAAGGCTTTCCCAGAAATGTGATATTACAGATGATAATGACACATCACGTGCAGATTAATCAGTGTCCGGTATAAAACAATTCCCAATAACAATTTTTCTATTCACGCATTCACCATTTTGTGTGGCAACAAAAATAAGTTCCAATAATTTTATTATGGGCATGTTTCAAAACTAATAATGCGCAAAAAGTACATACGTCTCTTTTTTCCAATCAGACAAAAATTAATTGTTATTGATAATTTATTATCACGCATTATTTAACTGTTTAAAGTGTTGACCTGTATGCAACCCAAAATACACGACAATAACAATCCTGCGGAAAACATTTTTCCTTTTCAAATCAATTTTCAATGATATTGCCAATTTCTCCTTTAATATTTTTAAAATAAAAAAACAGAAAAAACAGTATTTGTTTACAATTAAATACTATTGTTAAATATCATATTTTATACATACTTATAATTCTCCTTTAAAAGACACAGATCACATGTTAAAAGATTTGTTAGATTCGTGCAAAAATACAGAAAAACAGGGCCTTTTTGTTTGTTTTTTTTTTTCAAATTTACTTTTTAACTTTACTTTTAATAATTGTAAAGATTCTTGAAAGATTTTTTAATTCCACTCGTTCTACATTCCATTACTTTTCGCCGTAACGATGATTGGGTTTGTTAGCATAGGTAAATTGCAAATTAATTTGACTCCATTACGTTAACATTTTGTTACATAATTCAGATAAACATTAGTTCTAAATTTATGCAGATTTTTTCCAAAGTTTATTTTTATTTACATTATACAACAGAATACAGTGTTTTAGGTTAAGTTGGTTTACCGCAATATTTTTTTATGTCGAACATCATAAAACACATCAAAATGTCGAAAATCGATATCAATTTATTGAAAAGTAAGTTCAGGGGCTCTTTACTGGGATCACTATTGGGCGATTGTCTTGGTGCCCCGTACGAAGGTGATAGGGTGACATCAGGTGATAAAATAATTATTCAGAAATATTTTGATACCTTGGAATCTCCTGAATTAAAAGGTGAATTTTTTGTTGTCATTTACGAAAATCACTAAAAGAAACTTTCAGGGCCTATTAGATGTTACACAGATGATACGGCAATGATGAAGTCTGTTGCAAAGTGTCTTATTGATAAACCTGAAGTCGATTATAAATACATGGCGAAATTATTTGTTAAGGAATATTTTTCAGAACCAAATCGCGGATATGGCCAAAGTGTCGTTGACGTATTTAGTAAACTGAGAAAATCAAAGTTCGATGATATCTACAAACCAGCCAGTGAACAGTTTTCAGGAAGCGGTTCTTTTGGCAACGGGGGTGCAATGCGGATAGCCCCCGTTGCCTTATATTTTTATAACAATTATGAAGCTATGATTGATACAGCAAAAAAATCAACACAAATCACACATACTAATACTCTGGGGGTTAATGGTGCTGTTTTACAATGCATAGCTGTCCATCAAGCTTTATTTTATGATTGTAAGGAACTGATAAAACCTGAAGAATTTTCAAATGAAATTATTAAGAAAATAAGAGCAGTAGAAAAAGAGAATGATGATGGGTGAATTTTGTTCTTAAGCAGAGGCGTGAATTGCTAGAATAATAAATACATATTTACAGACTTGGCATTGACGATTTTAATCCGTACGAGGATAAAATGAAGACAGTCCAATCTTTTCTTAACATAAAATATCACGACGAGTTAGATGAAGAAGTGGCACAAAATTTGGGAAATTCTATTGGTGCTTATGAATCAGTCCCCACTGCCATTTACTGCTTTTTAAGGGCACTCAATGAAATTCCCACGATCAATGTGAGTCCACTAATTAATAAAACGAAAATGTGTAATTTTTTTGCACATTGATTATGAAAGTTGACTTTTTTTCAACGAGAAGTAATGAAAGTAGTACTTTTTTTAATGAAAAAATGTAATGAAAGTACTTTTTTAAATCATTTTGTTCAATTCATTGTCAAAGAATACCTGCAATGCATTTTTGTTTGCTTTTTTATTTTACATCAATCTTAGGCCAATTTCTCAACTTGCAAAAAAATGTCGTGTACAACATGTTATGAAAGTCTCTTTTTTCACTCATTTGCTTGATTAACTCGGGCTCCGACCTCGTTAATCAAACTGCAAATTCATGAAAAAACGTATGACTTTCATAACTAGTTGTACAATATATTATTTCAGAATAACAACATCTTCAGAAGAACTATTCAATATGCAGTTACTTTGGGTGGAGATACTGATACAATTGCATGTATGGCAGGTGCTATTGCAGGAGCATATATGGGCGAGGAAGCTGTTAATAAATACATGGGCAAACAATGTGAAGGTTACCAAGAAATTATTGAAATGGCCGACAATTTATATGCGGCTTGTGTCAAGTAAACGTCCTATGTTTCAACAATATTGTGTTTTATACCTATTTCTTTGCACATAATAAAAATGTAATTTTTATAATTCAATCGCCGTGCATTTATTTTTATTAATACTATTTTCATCGGCACAGTAATGATGACAGGAAGTTACTGTGCTTTTTTAAATACCCCGCCTATACTCAAAACAGCTTTGATTGGTGCATTATATTACTAGTCTTTTCGATTGGTCGTTTTAAATCAGGTGACCTCCTGGCATAAACAGAGCGGATGTGACCGACGCATACGAATTCTTGAACGGTCAAACTCTGAAACGTCAAATTTTGACAGTTGCGTGAGGGATCGTAGACAAAGGTACAGAGTGGATAAACATCGACTTCCTGGGCGTTAATTGTGTTCCCATTGCAGTTCTCACGAGTTCATTGTCGCAGTGTTAACATCTTCGCATACCTTTTTGTGCATTTTAGTGCGGTGTTTGTAGCCGCGCCCAGTTTTTAAATCAGTGTTTTACCTACATTCTGCCACCATAGGCCTATCAGATACAGCTTTAATGGACATGGTTGTCTCAAATCTGCAACAACAACGCGCTACAACCGAGCAGCTTAGGCGCGAAGCTGCAATTAAACGATTACCAGTGTCGTTAGCTGTGGCGGATATTATTAAATACATCACTGAACATGAGCAAGATGATTGTCTTCTTGTGGGCTTCTCCAGTCAGCGCGTCAATCCTTTCAGGGAGAAAGCACCCTGCACTCTCTTGTAAATTGCGACACGTCGATGTTTAGGTGTAAGAGCTTTCTCATTTAAATAACATTAAGTCTTCATGTATTGCTATGTGTAATCTAAGTTTGTAATCAGTTGTATTAATAAATTAATTATTGTAAGGCGATTTTTTTTTTTTTGGGAGGTGGGGATAATCAAAAAAGACGTTAACAACTAAATTTTATTGTTAAATTGTATACAAGTATAGGGTTATTATATTCCAGCTTACATAGTAAAAATTATCAATAAGTTTATAGTAAAACGACATGAATGAGACATTTCTCTTGTTAGTGAATTTTGAACAGGGATATTACTAATTCAAAAAGTCAAGTTCTATGAACTACAGTTGATTTATCACAGCTAAGGTAACATGCTTAATTCACTAATAAGAGTTTTTTTATTAAAAACATGAACTTGTTGTATAACATGAATTATACAAGGTGGGAGTGAATATAATGTGTAGGATTGTGAAACGTGCCCTTATCGTGAAAGAGTCCTATTGTTGCGTTGTTAGAATTTTTGTGTTACCAACGTTGCTTGGTGTTAATGTAAACGTGGCTGTGCGGTGATTGAGCAATCGGGTTATGCCAGGACAGTAATTTATTGGCAAATCAGTCTTATTCAAATATTTGGGGTATGTGAGGCAACCCTACGAACAAGAAAGATCACACTCATCGCAGCGGCAAAAAACCGACTTACATTTCAGAAAGGGATTTCCATTACATCATCAATTATGGATCAGTTGGTCTCCCCAGACTCTGCCTCCTTTTCCTGGTAAAGCCTCAATAAATCCATGGCATCTTGCGCTTGCCGCTTCTCACTCAGAAATCTCCCTGACGCCTCTTTCAGTTGCTCAAGAAAAATTTTATCAGGAAAGGTTATGTCCACAAGAGAATCAGGGTCCATATCACTGAGCAATTCCAGCTCCGCGCCCCCGAGCAAAGATACGTGGCATAAATTGTGTTTTAGTTTACCAACGAGTCCGGCTAGTTCGGCGCCTCCTTTGCCGTCGTCGGTTTGGTCGTTGGAGAGGCGGCATGGAGGCGCCGGCGGCAGCCACTTTTGAACACCGTTCAACACCATAAGACTTGTATGCGGCTCTAGTGTGGCGAAATATTCTTCGTCGTCGATTTCGGTGCCGTCTATTTCGAGGACGACGGTTATCTCGCCCGATACGTTTAACTTTTCGATGACTTTTGAGGTTAGGTCCTCGAGACTAGCGGCGACAACCCCCTTTTTCGTTTCTCGCGTTGAATCGGTGATTTTGAAAGGTTTGCCTTGTGGAATACTTGTATCTTCCATTGTATGTGACCACTGTTTACATTTAAAAGGGAGTCGTGTGCGAACTGTACCGATTCTTTGTTTGAAATGGGGTTGCCGCCCTAACTACGACTATACATGCATGACTGTATGACTGGTTGCCTGTGCGCATGGCGTACAAAGGGTCAAGTCCGGTCATGTAGTTCGATCAATAGTAGGAGACAGGACCGAACTTGAGATGCCCCTGCGAATATTATGCATTCCTGCGCAACTATAGAAACTTATGAAACATCATTTTTAAATCGAAAAAATACACCAAACATCTCCAGGATGGATATAATAATTGATATCATTTTAAATCCTTTCTGCCATTTTAAAAACTCGTCAAAAAATAAAAAACAAAAATTGCGTCTTGATCCTACATTAAATTATACCTGAAAATTCGGTCGTTTCCTATCTTTGAGAACAGTAATAAACTCTCCAAATAATCTTTACTTTAAAAATTAAAGGTTTTGGGTACGGGGACAATATATTGCCTAGTTCCGGCTCTGAACATCCTAGACCTTTCCAGACACAAAAACGAACAATAACACGCCGGTCCATGTGGAATATTTAAGCAAGACCTGCGACGTTCATTTAACTTAATTCGCTTAGTTCTTCGTTAATTAACGAAAGATGAGTTTCAGTGTGATCACTGCAAACTGTTATTAGGTTTGAAGAAACTCGGTGTGATTTTTTCCGAAGTTAGATATAAGACATGGCGGGAGAGGATTAGATAGATATTAAAAACGAGATTAAACCGCTTTCTCCAATAATTGCTTTTTGTCTCAATTTTGTACACGCTCCCCCGGTGATTAATTTTCTTTTCATAGCGCGGTTATGTTCAAACAATATGGAACAATTAATTTTTTTGGGCTGTATAACGATATTGTTGTCGTGATAAATTACTCCGGGACAATAAGAATTTAACTGAAGACTCGACAGCAAAGCAAAAAAAATGTAATTAAATACCTACAAAATGACTGTCATATCGTGTTCATTCTAATCTGCCATTTCATTATGTGGAAGAAGCCGCAGCGCAATTTTCTGTTTTTATGGTTAAGACGGATTAACTTTTTGTCATAGCAAAATTACTGTATTTGTAGTTGTTTCACTGTCATCAGGATAATTAGGTATGATGAGTTTTGGTGCGAAAGTAATTTTGTAATAAATTTTCATTTGTTGTTTTAGCAGTGAAAATAACATTTGTCCCCGCACACAAACCTCGTTTACCTCAGGGAATCAAAGTAATGGATATGCTTTGAAGCAAGGAACCTGCAAAATAAATATAAATTTTTTACGAAGCGGAGAAAATGAAATCGGTTGCGACGATCGAACACATCGAAATTGTAAAAGCGAATTATTGAAGATTGCGCGTCTGCAGAAATTAAACCTTTGAATTTCAGGTACTGAACTATTAGCATAACGGTAGTAAAACTCCTTCCTTCCATAGAGGAAGAATTGGCCCGCTGAGATTCTATTTCGGCTTTATTAATGTGTCCTGTTCCGATTCTCGCTAGATCCTAACATACATTTTCCTCCCGCAAGTCTGAAACTAATCCATAAATTTTCAGGAAATGACAAAACATGACTAAACTTCGGTATTGATAGTGTTGGTTTTGGCAGTCAGCAGTTTAATTATTCAAGAGAAGCTATAAATGACATAACACATTGTTTGTCTACTTAATTGTGTGGTTACAAGTTTCAATGATACATTGACTGAAAATAACGAAACTGAAATCTCCACTTTTATATTTTTGTAGAAACGCAAATTTCAGCGAAAACATTCTCCGAGTGGCTCGTTCCAAAGCAAGATAATGAGATTGAGCAATGACAATATTCATGTGAGAGCTTTTGGGTTACTATTGAAATTGTGTTCGTATTGTTTCTGTAATCATCTCGTTCGAAATTCAGTAGCAGTAGGGTTGAGTCCTTGAAATTTCGTTTGACAGAGAGTGAGAGTACAGTCGAATAAATGTTATTTTAGCTTCGCCAAAATGAATCCTGGTAACTGAAGACATTCTGGAGATTTCCTTGTGATTTCGAGGAATGTCGGGTTTAAATTTACCACAAGATAACATTAATTAGTTTAGTTTGTCCGTCGTTCCAAGTCAAAGTCTTGGAAAATCTAAGATTCTTCAAACAACTTTCTCAAATGTCACTCTCCCAAATTTGCGATATAACCTCACATTCTTATTTTTATTTAATTCGATCACTTTAAGAAGACAACTGTTACGTTCGTTTTCATATAAACTTCACATCCAACATTCCGTCGCTTGTTAGTGGCACGTATCATTTTTTGTTATCTTTGGACTTTCTATAACTTCAAAATGATATTTTCTGGGAATGTGAAATGAGATAAAGGACAGGTCGTTGATGGAATTTTGTTCGGTGCCGTAGACGCTGCTAAATGTACATAAGGACGTCGTTCGTGATGTGGAATTTGATAATCGGGGGTATTATAAAGCAAACTTTATCCTAATTTTTTTCAAACAACTCTTCAACTCCAACATTGTTTGCTGAAAATGATTAATTAATTATTTTCCAGCCAACACGATCTCGTACAATCCAAGATTGTAATAATTAACTGCATTGTTAAGAAAAGTTCTTTTGGCAGCTTTGAAGAGACTCCGTTGATTTGTTTTTGAACTTTCACTGCAGGAAAAGTGGTACACGTACAGTTGGCCTTTGGAGGAACATATCATGAATAACTAAATTAAGGAGACCGCTCGACAAAAGTGCGCCGAGTACAGTTTCAAAAGAACAGTTCTAGGACGCAGATAATTAAAGATGATAATAATAATTTCGGCGGTAAAGTTTTGGGATGAGACGAAAACTTTTAACATGGGGCGCAAGTTAATCTCGTGACGACAGTCCTCCTGTACTCCACCCTGGTAATTACTCGTGTGCTGAATAAGCATTTATGTTCCATCAAGCAAGACCGAAATTTACTGACACTAGCATATGTCAAGCGCCATCCATGCTAACAATGTTGTGAATAATTAAAATTCAATCCCCAACACTATTAAACTTCGTAATTTGTTTCAAGTTTGGGTTGTTAGTTGAGCACGAGGGAAAAGATAAAACTTGGTTCGATATAAATTATTTATTGATTATAGGAAAATCACATGTTCGTTTTTGCGGCATAAATAGCTCAGTTTAATGTACAACGCCGTCCTTGTCATTAATCTCGGCACGTTTATACTGACAAATCCCACGAGATGGATGGATTTGTTCGAAATAATTACAACGAATTTGTTCGCTACCAACAGTTTTGTAAAAGGTTACTAGTCTACTTACAAAATGAAACTGTATTATATGCTACAGTTGACAAAAATAAAATCTAATAAGACTTTCTGCCGTGGTCCTTGTTTTAGGAGTAGATGATGTCGTAGAAAGAACTCGGGAAGTGGTCGGCGATGAAGGCTTGAATTTTTTCTCGGCGGGTCACAGGGGTGTATCTTGCAAGCGGGAACGTGCGAATAATAGAATCGTTCAAGGCACGAAGTACAGGAGATAAATCGGCATCCTGTAAATTAAATACACCAATAAAAACTGTAAAAATAACGTTTAAAACAATGCACAAATGCTTCATCAATCATAATATATCACGAAGCTTCAGCCGCAAGCGCGCTTTTTTATTTACACCACCACCGCATCGTCTAAAAAAATAAAATAGCAATATCCTGTTTTTTCCGGAGTGTATATTTTAAAGAGATGAGTCCTTTTTTTAGTTCCGCTGGGACGTCTATGCCGTTTAAAATTTTACATAAATCCATTAGAACGGAGAAGTCTGGCGAACTTCATGACTCCCGGAGGTTTGCAAATTGTCGACGTTGTTGTGCATGTGAACAGGTGCACGGACGCTTATTATTCCAGAAATGTCTGACAGGTCTGGAAATAATGGTTTTATCCGGAGATATTTTTCTTTTCTCTACGTCTTCATCTCAAGATTGTCGTTTCTAATACACCAAACATTGACGAATGTTGTTGTGGATCGGAAGTTTTATTGCTAGGATGAAGACAGTTTAGCCGGAATTATTTTTGGATCTGCCGGAAAACAAGAAAAATGGAAATTTTTACCGACGTCGTTAAAGAAATGCGATTCGTCGCCTACCTGCCAAAATTTTTTTATGGTGAATATTGATTAGCCAGTGTTTAATTTAGTGTCGTGAAAACACGCTCCAGGAAAGCTGTGAGGTATAATGATTTTACCCCCCACGCGTACATTCAAGATTATTGGAAGTTTGTGCAGTTTAAAATTAATTTGAATTTCGACGGGTTATGGAAAATTCGAGGCATTTTAACTGTGAACAAAAATGTTTCACATCATCTTTAATTAGCTCTTTTCAAACGAGGATTAACAGGATAAACTCGGGGTGCGAATTTTGTTGAAAATATTATCTGAAATTCGTGTTTCATAAAGTTAACTTTCGGTCGAAAAGAGGTGAGTTATTTAGCGAGTTCGGGCTGAAAGCCCTGAAAATCCTACTGTTATACAGTTATGGATTTATGTGTCTATCGTTTTTTCTTTCCCCGGGAATCTCAGATTTACTCCAGTTAGAAATACCTATATACGAGATTGAACGAAATTAAAACGACCTTTGAAGTTAGTTACGCAGTATCGTGTTACTTTAAGTTTCA